>NW_026622897.1:49641629-50282879 GCF_023065955.2 Ursus arctos
AAGCGGGAAATGGAGCGTCTGCCAAAGAGAAAATAGGCTTGATTGCCTTCGCCAAATCATGATTTATTGCCTGGGGCTGAGCATGTTGATTTTCCCGAACAAGCCTGGGCTGCGATAGCGTGGGAAAGGGGGCGGAGAGCGGCTCTGGGCCTGGCTGCTTGCAGCGGCCCCCCTCCATGTGCAGCACTTTACAGTTTACGAAGCACTTCGGTCTGGGGTTCTGTTTGAGCCTCTCGAGTTTGTAAGACAGCACGGGAACGGTGATCCCCGTATTACCGCTGAGGAGATGAAGTAGAGCAAACTAGCGGGCCAGGGAGCGATAGACCCCAGTCCTCCAGACCCTCCAGCTGCCCCCTCGGACCTGAGATGATCCCGGCTGAGGGCAGGGGCCAGAAGTCACACGTCTTTGTGTCCCAAATATCCAGTTCAACGGCCTGGCACAGCGCAGGCTTTCAGTAAATGTTCCAACGGATATATTAAGTAATGAATTTCTTTAATTAATTATTTAGTCCTCATGCTGTCACTGAGGACTTTAGTTAATTTATTCACTTGCCCCCTGGTGCCCAGGATGAGAATAATAGTCCTTGGCCACCTACTACTTGCCTTCCTTCAAACTGAGGAAGCACCATCCCTTTCCAGGCCTGGCTGGCTATACGGGTGTCATTTCCTATGCTCATGCCAGCCAGGGGCCAAGCAGAGCAGGTCTCCTCTGGCCAGGAAGTGGTGTGTGGAGCTGGGTTCTCACATCCGACTCAGCCTCCTGAGAACTCAGTCCAGAAGCCAGGGGTGCTCCCTTGGGAGACAATGAGAAGGTCTGTCAGGAAGAGAAGTGGGGAGGGGAAGCCAGTGACCATTTGCCCAAAGAGCAAAGCCAGCTGGATCCACTGGCCTTGAAAAATGGTTCAGTTCAGGCGGTGCCTGGGTGGCACAGTCGGTTAAGCATTGGACTCTTGGTTTCGGCTCAGGTTTGGTCTCAAGATTGCGAGATCGAGCCCCATGTTGGGCTCCGTGTTCAGCACAGAGTCTGCTTCAGAATCTCTCCCTCCGCCCCTCCTGCTCATTCTCTTTCTCCCTCAAATGAATAAATAAATCTTAAAAAAAAAAAAAAAAAACGGGGCACCTGGGTGGCCCAGTCGGTTAAGCATCTGCCTTCGGCTCAGGTCATGATCCCAGGGTCCTGGGATCAAGCCCCACGTAAGGCTCGCTGCTCAGTGGGGAGCCTGCTTCTCCCTCTCCTCCCCACTCGTGCTCTCTCTTGCTATCTGTCTCTCTCAAATAAATAAATAAAATCTAAAAAAAAAAGAAAGAAAAGAAAGAAAAGAAAGGAAAGAAAGGAAGAAAGAAAGAAAGAAAGAAAGAAAGAAAGAAAGAAAGAAAAATGGCTCAGCTCAGTAACCATCCCATTTGTCACCACAAAGCTGTTATCAAGAACATGTGTTGGCCCTCATTGCTTTGAAAGCCAGTCTGCCCTGCCAGACTGGGTGCTCCTCGACGCAGACTCGGAATCCGGTCTGCATCCCCACTGATTGGCAGCACAGAGATTGGGTGGATATAAAGAAGGAAAGGCCCATCCCTTGCCCCAGGGCTCATCATCTTTTGAAGGAGACAGGCACCCACCTAAATGACAGACACAAATTCCAGAGCACTGAGCTTTCTGGCAAGTTCTCAGACATTGGGCTGGCTGGGAAAGGGATGGGATGATGGAGCAATGGAGTCCGCCTGCAGGTGGGAGGGAAGAAGGGATCTGAGGAAGCTCCAGTAGTATTTGAGTCTGACTTTCAACAAAGGAAGGAATTGTAGCTGGAAGCCGGAGGCGGGGGTGAGGAGAATGTTCTAGGCAGAGGGCCCCATGTGTACAAAGGCTTGGAGGCAGAGGAGGACAGGTGGACTGAGCAGACTGGCATTGAGCATAATGTGTTTGGGAAAAGAGGGTGGAGATGAGACAGGACAGGTAACACAGGGATCAGGGTGTGAAGGGCCATGTTCACATCCTACGGTCCTGTGAGCCTCAGATCCCAAAGTCAAGGGAACCACTTGGGGATCTGATTTCAGAGTCTGATAGAGTAGGTCTGAGGTGGCGCCTGAGGTTCTGATTTGTTTTTTTTTTTTAAAGATTTTATTTATTTATTTGACAGAGAGAGAGAGACAGCCAGTGAGAGAGGGAACACAAGCAGGGGGAGTGGGAGAGGAAGAAGCAGGCTCCCAGCAGAGGAGCCCGATGTGGGGCTCAATCCCAGAATGCTGGGATCACGCCCTGAGCCGAAGGCAGACGCTTAATGACTGAGCCACCCAGGCGCCCCATGATTTCAAATCAGCTCCAGATAACGCTGATGCTGTTGGTCTGTAGTTCAAGGCTGCACTTGGGAGTAGCCAGGCTTTAGGCAATAGGGAGCCATTGAATGTTGTGTGCAGGGCCATGATTATGGTCTGATTTCCTTCTTAGAACAATCACCTTGCAGCCTGTGAAAAGCTTCAGCAGGGTAGGAGAATGCAAACAGGGTGAGAGATGTATTTTTCTGTATCTCCAGCACTTGAGATGGTGTCTGGCTCAAAGCAGATAGTCAATAGATACATGTAAAGGCATGAATTAGCCATTTATGATGGACTTTTTAAATGAGAAAACAGAAAGAAGGGGTGACTCAAGTTATGCCAGGCTGATAAGCCAATACTCTATAAAACACTCATTTGGGCCAGTCTAAATTGAGGCTGTGTCTTAAGGCAGTGATTTTCTCACTTGTTTTTGGTCAAGGATCTGATTGCTTAAACAAAGTCCTAAATGGAGGCCCAATTTGTGAATTAGATAAAAAAAAAAAATGAAGGGCCCTGGTTGGCACAGGGGTCAGGGCTTGCAGCCCCATGCCCCACTCCTCCTCCTCCCTCCCCTCTCCCAGCAACTGGCAGACTCCCACTGTAGCCCCAGACTCTTGAAAGCATCCGGGGCCCCAAGAAGCCAGGCTGACTGCGCCGCCGCCCCCAGGCTGTGTGCCACGCCCTTCTGCAGGATCTTGAGTGGAGATTATCTGCTTCTGTCCCCGCTTCCCCGCTAGACAGCGCAGTCCTTCGGGATAGGACCATGAGAAAAGACTACAAGCGCAGCACGGGACTGGTCAAAGGGGCGTCGGGGGCAGGATGATGGGCAGAGGCGGACACGTAAGCCAGCAAGTCCCAAGGAGAGCGGGCCAAGGGATGAAGTTCCCAGTGCCCAGACACGTGGCCACATGCCTCCCCGGCCTCACAGGCGGTGTCGGCCACAGGGATGGGCGGGGGTCCGAGTCGAGAGTTTCAGAGTAAAACAGTTCCGGTTTCGGATCCCAGCTCAGGCGCTTACTTAACGACTGTGCAAACCTGGAGAAGTGCTGAGCTTCTCAGGCCTTGGCTCGTCCTCAATAAAACGAGAATCACACATCTTCCCTTCAGAAGGATGCGACCCAGAATGAGTGAGGCACCGGAAGCCAGCGTTGTGCCCTAGCCGGTGTGGCCCGCTTTGCGCTCAAGCCGCCAGCTCGCAGCCCGAGCGTCTGCACGTAGGTCTCCATGAAAGCAGCGAGCATCTGTCACGCTGACAAATCTCCGTGCCCCCAGGTGGTGTTCCTAACCACGGAGAGTTTTGGCATTTATTCTCCACTGCTTGTTGCTGTATTTTTCAAATAGCCGCGTATTTAAATATCATCAGCTTGATTGCTCCCGCCGCTTTGGAGCCCTGGTCCTGCGCAAGCAGGTGCCCCAGACAGCAGCTGCAGCCTCGCGCAAGGGACAGTGGCCATTGGAATATTGGAATCAAGTCCCGGTCTGCTCTCTGCCAGCTGGGTGACCTCAGACACATCGTTTCCCCCTCCTGAAGCCTTCATTTCCTCAACAAGAATGACAAATATTTGTATAGTGTTTCACAGTCTCAGAGCTCCGTGCATCTGCTCCCGCGACACTCCTAACCTGAGTATAACTGATCTTTCTCACCTCTGTGATACAGCTCGACAAAAGGAGCCTCTCCTGGTGGGGCTCTGCATCCTAGCCTCCGTATGAAGCTGTGTGACTTAGGGCAGAGCCTCAGTGTATATGAAAATGGCAACGGTCTGGCCAAGAAGTGTCCTCAGGCCCATACTCGATGCCCAGTACATGCCCGCTGTTTGTGTTCGGCATTGGTGTGTTATTGCCGTTTGCCAGGGATCACAAAACCACTTGTCAAAGTGACTGTTCCTAAGCCAGAGCCCCACATCCCTGCCTGCCTGCCACACTTCCCTGTTGAAATAAGGACACACGACCTACTTCTCAGGGCTGGAGAGTGTTCGCAAGAGTCACGTGATTGGCGGTGCTGTATAAACTGTAAAGTACCCGGTCCAGGAAAGGGCCCAGCATTATGTTTGCTCTGTGCAGCCCCCGGGCCTCCCTTGGGGTAGGCAAATCCAATTGTTTGTCACAAACTGTGCATTTCAAGCTTGGACTTTTTCTAGGTTGTACTAAACATCATCTGCAGACCCTTCCCATTTGCTTCTTAGCTCAAGGCTCTGATTAAAGCACCCTTCTCCTGGGGGCGCCTGGGTGGCTCAGTCAGTGAAGCAGCTGGCTCTTGATTTGGGTTCAGGTCGTGATCTCAAGGTTGTGACATTGAGCCCCTGCATCGGGCTCCACACTCAGCACGGAGTCTGCTTGAGATTCTCTCTCTCTCCCTCTCCTTCTGTCCCTTCCCCTGCTTATTCTCTCTCTCTCTTTGTCAAATAAATACAATCTTTTTAAAAATGTAAAAAAATAAATAAGCACCCTTCTCTTGCTCTCGTGAGATAGGAAGAGAAGGAAAGGCAGCCCATCACTGGAGCAGCTCAGGAAGGTCGAGGCAGACAGGCTGGTTTCCAGCCACTTGGCCTGTCCGTGGGACCTGGCCTTCTTAGGGGGCTAATCCCTGCTTTGTGATGCTCCCTTGGAGTGGGCACAGAGCCTAAGCCAATTAAAACCCTCTCTCTGAAGAGGGCTCAGGTTCCTGGGGAAGCACAGGACTGCCCCAGCCATTGCTTCAGGGAATGCTCTCCTCTCCTCCTGCTAGCCAGAGCTGGAGGGACCGGGGCTCAGAGAACACCCCATTGCTCACTCCCTCTTCAGGCCCCCAGACCACCATGGGAGTCCTCGGGAGAGGCAGGATGGCAGGGATATAAGTAAGTCCCCATCTTCCAGATGAGGAAAGTGAGGCCCCAAATGACTTGGCTCATACCTAATGCAGGGCTGAGATCCAAACTAGAACACACCTGTTCAAAAATGATGCTCTGTCTGCCTTTCTGGGACAACCGCAAAACCCTTGTCACCTTGCTTCCCATCGTGGATCTGGGCACATAGTAGGTTACTAGTATATATTTGTTCAGTGACTAAATGAATAAATACATAATGCTAAACAGGGGCATTTTGTCTAAAGGAAATAGTATGAGTGGGGTGGAGAAATCCAGAACTACAACCTGGGCTGAAATGAAATATCATAATAATCATAATAATCATAATAATCATAATAATAATAGCCAAGGGCTAAGCCTGTTCTAAGTATTTTGCACTTATTAACTTATTCAGTCCTCCCAATAACCCTGCCTGCTAGGGACAGTTATTATAGCCACTTCACATATGAGACACAGAGAGGTTAAGTAGCCTGCCCAAGGCACATAGCTGGGGAGTGGTAGAGCTGGGATTTGAACCCTAGCAGTCTGGCTCTTAGCCACTATGTACTACTTTCTGTCTGCCTGGGAATGTCCTCTTCCATAAGCTGGAGATGGTGAGGCTGTGCATTCCACCTCTCTCATGGCATTCGGTGTCTCTGTGACTTTTGAGATGAGAAGCGACTTTACATTAGAAACACCGTACTAGACAAATCCGGGTTGGTGCTGCCTAGTAGAGGCCAGGCTGGGTCCTAGATGCTATAGCCGTTCTGCGTTCCAGCCCCGGAGAGAAGTGAGCAGCCCCACTGCACTTCCTCTCCTGGCTGGAGTAGCCTGAAAGACTGGTCCAGTTCACTGAGGTTAATAACCCAAAACACAGAATTAATGGAGTGACAAGCAGAGTTTCTTAATGAAACCAAATTTAGGGCTACAATGAAGAGAACAAAGTGAGGGTCTGGCCCCAAGAAGCCAGACTGCAGTGACCCAGCTGTAAGATTAGCCAGTCAGAGCGACCAAGAACCAGAGCTTCCCCATGGACAGGACAGGCTCAGGGCCTTCTGGAAAGGTGGAGATGCCCTGTTCCTGGTGGTGGCTGGGAGGGTAAACAGCGCCTCACCCCCAGCTGGAGTCTGAGGTTCCCAAGGCAGAGTGTATAAGGGCATTCTGAAAATGTCATCTCTGTGTTGTGGCAGTGGAGAAAGACCCCATAGAGGGAAGGGGGCACCTAGAACAGGAGAAGGCAGGGCTTGTCCCTAATACCCGCTGGTCCCTCACAAAGGAACACACAGCCTGGCCCAGGGCCAAGGGCAGAGCTGTTCAGCGTTCCTGTGTTTGCCGGATGGTTTTGTGTTTGATTGGGGTGCCCCGTGGGGACTGGGAGCTGGATGGTACAAGTTGATGTGGGACTTGTGCCAACAGGCATCTCCGATCCCAGGCACTGGGGTTCGCACTGCAACACATTTTTGCTCCAGCTGGAAGCTTGGTTTGATCAGAATCCTCTTAGCATGGGGATTGGCATTCCTTAAACATATGGAATTCATCCAACAACATTCCATCCTAACTGTGGGGTGGTTATTCATTTCCTTGTTTGTCTCACCCTTGGGATACACAGAGAATTGGAGGCAGACCTTTGCACTAAGTCAAGAGAGCTAGGCTGCCTGTGAGCCCTGCCTCTTGCTAGCTGTGTGACTTTCAACAACGCACTTCACCTCTGTGAACGTCAGCCCTCTATCTAATACAGGATCATGGCATAGCTACTCAGATGTGTTTGTTCACTTAGTCATTACTTATTAAGTGCCCACTGTTTGCAAGGCTCGAAGTTTGGAATTCAGTGCTGAGCAACACAGACAGGATCTCTATCTCCTCCCAGCCTGGAGAGTGTAATTAAGTGATTGCGTAAGTATAAATGCGATGTAAATGTCGTTTTGATACAATCCCAAAAAGAGAGGTACAGGATGATGGATTAAATCATGCAAAAATGTAGGAGAAATGTATAAGCTCTAAAGTACTGTTTAAACATTAGACATTATCCTTGTTGTCCCCGTGACATTTCCTCCTATTTTTTAAGGTACTTCAATGATCTGAGCCTCAGTTTTCTCATCTGTAACATGGGAATTATAAAAATACGTGCATCAGTTAGCCATTCCACGTAACATAGCACCACAAAACATAGCGGCTTAAGATGACCATATATTGGTTTCTGTATCTAAGAGTCAGTCCTCTGGGCTGGGCGGAGCCAGGTGGCTCAGCCAGTTTGACTCTGGGCTCGCTCATGTAGCCACAATCTCTGGAGGTCTCGTAGACTCAGCCCCATGTCTCTAGCAGCAAGCTGACCAGCCTGGGTCCCCTTACATGGTGAATGTTTTCCAGAAGTAGCCAGAGAAGGCAAGCCCAAAACTCAAGGGTTATTCATGCCTCTTGAGTCAGGTTTGCTAATGTCCCCTCGGCCCCTCGGCCAATGCGTACCAAATGGCCAACCCCAGAGTCCGTGTGGGAGACTGCACAAGGCTGTGATACGGGGTGTGTCATTTCCACAGCAGTCTTCGCCACACCTCACATCCAGTTACCCTGAGGACTTTGTCAGAGATGTGTGACACCACACTGGTGGTATTTGTGCCTGCACGTAGTCGATGTTTAAGAATTGCTGACTGACCATGAGCCTGAGAGCAGCTTGCCACCTTATTGGGGGAAAAATACGTTACACAGGAAGTCAGGGGCCAACGATTAGCCAAAACAGCATGTAAAGTATGACAGCATGGCTAGAGATAATAAGATACCAGAGCATTTCTGATACTGGGAGTGCATCTGACTCTTCTGTTTTTAACCCTGGTATTTTGAAGAGTGACATTCGCCGAAAGGAACTTTCTCAGAGAGGGATGACCAGGGTGGACGCAAGGTGAGTGGGAACTGAACTAGGAGAAGGCAGAGAAACATTTTTCCTGCATAATAATGTAATGTTTGCCACTGTTGTTTATTGAGTAATTTATGTGCCAGACACAGAGCTAAGCATTCCCATGGTTTGCTTCATGTAAACCTCAAGACAACCAAGTGAGGTGTTAAATACTATGCCCATTTCACAGATGAGGAAACTGAGTCTCAGTTTCTTTGTTCAGAGTTGCACCAGAAGTACATAACAGGTTTAGGGTTCATACCCAGGTCTGCCAGACTCACAAAACCTATTGTTTTAATCAAGATTTCTAGAAAGATAATTGTAGTTCACATGCAGTTGTAAAAAATAATACAGAGATAAGCTGAGTACCCTTTATCCAGGTTCCCCCAGTAGTAACATTTTGCAAAACTTTAGTAAGAGAGCAGATATCACAACCAGGATGTGGACATTGACACAATCAGTTCCTTTGATGTGGATTTCCCCAGTTTTACTTGTACTTATATGTGTGGACATGTGTGTTTACTTCTGTACTATTTCATCTCTGGTAACAGTGTGTCCAGGCAAGACAGCAACATTTCCATCCTCACGGGTACCCCCCCCCCCCCCGCACTGCCCTTCTGTAGCCATCCCTGCCTCCTTCCCACCCCTGCCCCATCCCTCACCCTCTGCAGCTGCTAGCTGTTCTCCACTTCTAACCTGTTGTCCTCTCAAAACTGTTACAGAAAATGGAATCATGCAGTGCCTACAGTTTGTGATTGGCTTTTTTTCACTCGGCAGAGTTCTCTAGAGATTGATTGTATCATTAGTCATTCCTTTTTCTTACCGAGTAGTATTCCGTGGTATTCCCTTTATTTAATCATTTGCCTGTTGGAGGACATCCAGACTGTTCCCAGTTTTTAGCTATGACTAAAGCTTCTATGACCGTTACTGTACAGGTTTTTGTGCGAACATAGTTCTCACTTCTGAGGGATAAACACCCGAGGTGCAGTCACTAGGTTGTACAGTAATTACATGTTTACTTTCATGAGAAAGCATCCAACTGTTTTCCAGAGGGGCTGTACTAACTTATATTCCTCCCAGAAATGTGTGGGCGCTCCAGTTTTTCTGCATCCTTGCCAGCACTTAGAGTTAGGACTGTTTTTTATTTTAGCTCCTCTGACAGCCGATGATGTTGAGCGTCTTTCCACGGGCTTATTTGCCATCTGTATGTCCTCCCCAGTGAAATATCTGCTCGTATCTGTTGGCCATTTTTCTAATTGGGTTGTTTGAGGTTTTGTTTTTTTGGTTTTGTTTTTTGTTTTTTTGTTTTTTTACTGTTGAGTTTGGAGCGTTCCTTATATACTCTGGATGCTAGACCTTTGTTGGATATGCAGTTTGCAAATATTTTCTCCCACTTCCTAGCTGCTCTTTTCATCCTCGCAACAGTTTTTCATAGAGCCCAAGTTTGAATTTCAGTGAAGTCCAGTGTACCAGTTTTTCCTCTTTGGGTTGTGCTTTTGATGTAAAGCTTGTGTGTTTTACCACTGTCCTCCACTGTTCCTGGAGCCTGAGGAAGAGAGATCTTATTCTGGGGGTGCAAAGGGATTAGGCTTGTTTGCGAGGTTCTAAAGCAGAGTTAGGACCAGCGGGGAGCCTCTGGAAATAAGTAATTTCTTTTTTTTTTTTTAAAGATTTTATTTATTTATTTGACAGAGAGAGACAGCCAGCGAGAGAGGGAACACAAGCAGGGGGAGTGGGAGAGGAAGAAGCAGGCTCCTAGCGGAGGAGCCTGATGTGGGGCTCCATCCCATAACGCCGGGATCACACCCTGAGCCGAAGGCAGACGCTTAACGACTGCACCACCCAGGTGCCCCTGGAAATAAGTAATTTCTAGCTCCCGATCAGAACGATCTTCGAAGGCCACTGCTTAGAGGTTAAATGTGTTAGGTGTGAGTACCCTGTCATCTGAGATCAAGCAAAGGCTTGCTGGTGTCCGTGTGGATTCCTAGAAGGAATCCAAGCTGCCCATGGGGCATGGGTGACTAATATCCTTTATGTTCCCCACGAATTCTGAGAATCTAGGAGAGCAGCATTTGAATTACCTCTGCCTGACCTGGCACATCTAACAAATAGATCCCCCAGAGACCATCCAGGTTGATACATTTAGAAAGGCTTTCAATGGCCATCTGGACTGTCTCTAGTTTGAGGCAGGTTGAGCCAGACTCAACAGGAGGTAGCCAGTGAAGCCAGAAGGTCTGTGGTTGTCCTGCCTGGGGGTAGAGTACACAGTAGCCAAAGGCTTAAAGGACCCGGGCTCAGGGACCGGGGCCTATTCCTCCCTCTCTGTCGTCCTCCTGGGGGCCAGCCACCTGGCTGCCTGCCCCACCTCCACCCCGGCAGCTTCATCTTCATTCAGACCATCAAGGAGAATCCCTTCCCTTACAGCACTTATGAGACTTAATTACCGATGGCAAGGTCCTTTGAGGCCTTGGATGAAAGGGATGGGAGCCGTGGAAGGCTTGATTAGGCGTGTAGAACTCTGGGCACAATTAGCTCCATGAGAGACTGGCCCTGCCTTTATCTGTCTCCAGTTCTGTGTGACTTACAGCAGCTAATTATTGAAATAAAAATTGCCTGACCACCCAGCTGCTGGAAAGAGGGCCCTAATATCTATTAAGTCTGCCTTTAATTATTGGAAATGGTGGCAGCTTCAGGCAGTTAGGGTTTTCCCATCATTATGGGCCTTTCCCTCCACCTCTTTGAGGCTTGAGTACACTGAGATAGAAGTGAAATTCTGCCAAAGCCACCTCTTTCTCCATTGCTTTGCAATTGGACACCCCTTTCCGGAATACCTTTGCTAACAAGCTTTGTCTGCCCCTGGGATCCTCCTTGACTCCTCCCCAAGGGGCTTTGCAATCATCACACCTAACAGAAATCCAAGCCCTTGACGGAGTACTTTGAATTCCATTGTGTGTGTGTGTGTGTGTGTGTGTGTGTGTGTGTGTGCGTGTGTATACGTGTGTGTACATAAAAGGCAGTCCTCAGGCATGCCTTACTTATGACCTCATATACCACCCCAATTTGCAGAAGAGAAAACTGAGGTCAGGAAGGAAAACATGAAAGAGCTGGCAGCTCCTGGCTTTTTACTTGCTGCGGTGGCTGTCACCAAGTCACAGCTGCCCTAGCGCTCCCTCCTTTCTATGGACACAGAGCCATGGGCAGCTCAAGGAGGGCACAAGCAGGTGCTACATTCACAAATCTGGGGGGCTCCTGTGGGATGGAGGGAGTTAGTGTTAAAACTAAGAGACTCGCTATTTCTGGAGCCTTAAGCCAGTGCCTGCTGCCTGTGGCACTGGTTTTCTCCTCCAGCTCTCCCCTCGAAAATAGAAGCCTAACTCAGGAGCCCCAGGTAATTACAGGTTAAGCCTTGGGCACAGCAGGGGATGTGCGATTAATCAGTGCAACTATCTCTCCCCTCCCTCTGATTATCTCATAATGGAGTCCCAGGATAAGCCCATAGAAAATCCGAAGTCTGTGCAGAGCCCTTGCACACTTTTTGCAGAGAATTAGCACTCTAATAAAACCTGGGTTTGGGGCTTGACCCTTGAGTGGGGTTTCCAGGGAGAAGGGGGAGCTGGGGGGCCAGACAGACCGTTTCCCAAGGTCCATGAAGGAGCTGAGTCGTAACACACAGCCAGCGCCTCTGAGGCTTGGTGGGGCTGCTTCTGAGAAAGCCATGTGGCGTGGAGCTGCCCAGTGGGTGCGTGGGGACCAAGGGGATCCCAGGGGTTCTGGCCGACCCCATGTGAGAGGCATGTGGGTGAATATAAGCACACCGTTTTCCCTGTCCCCCGGTTACCTCTTCCGCAGCTGTACGGCCTCGGCTCAGGTGTCACCCCCTCCAGGCCGCCCTGCTTCCTGACCCCACCTGAGCTGCCGTCCCTGCCTCTCCCCCCGAGTGTCTCTGTTGGGTGCTCTTTTGTGTGCACTGTGCTGGAACCATCTGTAGATGTGTCTGTCCCTCTGTGTCTGATCCAACTCCTTGTCCCCACACCTCACCCTTAGAAAACCTTATAGGATGGGAAAGAGGGAACGAGGCTGGATGAACCCCGAGAAAGGTCTCTAAGAGGGGAATGTGAGGGCTTGAAAATCTTAGGAGAGAGCTTCAGCCTGACAAGAAGACCCAAGGACAAACAGACAAACCCATCTTCTGGAAGGGCTGCTCCTGGGACAAAGGCACTGGACTTCCTTCCTGGGACCCCAAGACATAGAGCTAAGGCCTTTGGAAGGGAGCTAAAAGAAGCTTCGGCTCCATATCAGGAAGCACAGTCGAAGCTTCCCCTGGTGGCAGGGAAGTCCCCAGTTTTGGAGGTGCTGTGACCACTTGGGATGGCACGGAGGGGATTCGGACATCTGATGGGGCATGAACCAGCTGACCTTTGATAGTACTGTCAATCTTAAGATAGTAAGTGCCACATTTTCTGACTCTAAGAGGCTCCCATTTATAAAGGGGAATCATTGGCTGGGAAGTAGCTTCAGGAGGGGAAGATCTGGGTGGAGGAATCGGGAAAATACGGCCCTTATGTTCCCTCGTGTGGGTTGAAGGCTTGTTGTGTCCCGGGTCCTGTGTACGCTCAGCCCTTTCGAGGGGTCAAGGCAGCTCTGGTGGGAGCTCTCTGAGCTCAAGATCGGAGGATGGTGCCCGTACAGCAGTCCCCTGCCCTTCGCTACCTGGCCTATGACAGGCCCTCAAACAAAAGGGCAAGATGGCACAAGTAGGCAGTGGCACCATCTGTCACCTGCTTGCCAGCTGCTGATTAAGGATGTCCCCGTAGTTGAGCTGAGCACTCGGCCACACTCCACCAGGTTCCCAAGAAAGCCCTTTTTTTTTGGCCCACGGCGCTGTCTGGGGCCACTTCGGGTAGGAGGTGTCAAAGCAATCCTCCCAAAAAGCCTAGGTTAGGTGCTAACCTGGTTCGTCAAAGGAGTTAATACTGCTAACAAAACACAATGAAAAAGCAAATAGAACATCTAAAGAAATTAAAATATGGGATGACCTGGGTGGGAAGCAGTAAAGATTATGACTAAAAGCTTGAGCCTTGGGGTCATATAGACCCAGGTTTGAATCCTGGCTCTGTTACCTCCTTGCTGGGGCCCTCTGGGCAAGGCACTTAACCTCTCGGAATCCCGGGTTTCTTGTGTATAAAATAAGGGTGGGTTGGGGATATGGTGAGGATACAATGAGGTCATGCTATGAAGACCTTGCCCTTAGCCACCATTATTGTAACCACTGTCACTGTTTCGAAGAGCAAGAGTCCCTAAAGTGACGGGGCCAGACAAATGTGCTCAGGGTGCCAGAACAGAGAATGCAGACTTGGAAACAGGGCTCCCAGATGCCAGTCTCGGCATATTGTATGAACTTGGCCATCGCTTTGCTGCTCTGAGCTTCAGTTTCCGAATCTGTAAAATGGGGTTGACGATGCCTAGTCCTCTGGTGTGCACGTAGCCCCACACATCACCGATGTCCCCTCCACCCCTGGCATCCGCCTTCATATCGCACATGTCCCCGGAGTTTGAAACAAAGGCCTTGCAAGACCAAACTCTGAAGAACTAAGGAAAGTAAAAATTCATGATGATTTCCTGCACACATACACAGACAGATAATGCCCGGGATTTACAGTTTGTAGAACACATTCTAGCTCTGAAATATTTATGGGCCCTTCTTGACACACAAAGAACTAAAAATATCACCCTGTGCTTATGTTCAGGAAAACTTATAAAACTGCAGTCCAGTAGGAATTCAGTCAATTTCCTGGTTCGTCTCTGGCTGTTTCTAGTTTGGGAGGAAACCCAGGGTGGTAACAGCCCCCGTTTCCCCGCGGGTTTGGGCGGGGGCAGAGGTTACTCGGCAGTGCTGTGTGTCTGTTCAAGTCTCCCTGCCAATCCGGGCCCCAGCCCCTCGTAAATACTGCCGGAGCCCATGTGAAGGGCCCAACTTTGCTTCTTGAGTGTCTTCCCGCACACCAAAGGCTTTGTTTTCCCCATTTCCCCTTGCCTCGCAGGCCCAACGCCTGTGCTGCTCTTCCCGGCCAACGCCTGGCCCCGGCCCCATCCAGGCCTCTGAAACCCAGCTGGAGGACTCGCTCCCCCAGGACCTCCCATCCAGGCTCTCTGCCACACGCTCCTTTGCATTTTCCTGTCATTGAGATGACGACTGTTTGTGAAAATGGCTCTTTTTCTCCCCTCCCAGGCTTTCTCAGCGAACTTCTGTCTCCCTCAAGGCTGGACTCGAGATAACTGGGTCTCTCCCTGGTCCCAGTTCTCTTGTACTTCCAACTTCCCTCCATGCTGTGACCAGAATGGTGCTTTTCAAACTGTGGGTTAGCAACCCATCCATAATCCAATTTTAGTGGAGTAGAATAAAATAGAAAGTGTCAGGTGCTACACTGGAGGAAAGATTAGGCATAGTTTCTGAAATACTTATTTTACTTAGAAATTTGTAGATATATGTGTTTTCTGGATGGTGAAATGTATTTTTACTGTAGGTCAGAGAAAATGGAAAGTCAGACCTAGATTTCTTTTCTCTCCTTACCTCCAAATGGTCTGGCCTAGCTCACTTCTTTTTCTTTTTCTTTTTTTTTAAAGATTTTATTTATTTATTTGACAGAGAGAGAGAGCATAAGCTAGTAGAGAGACAGGCAGGGCGGAGGGAGAAGCAGGCTCCCGGCTCAGGGCTCAATCCCAGGACCCTGGGATCATGACCTGAGCTGAAAGCAGATGCTCAACTGACTGAGGCGCCCCTGGCCTAACTCACTTCTCCTTGACATTTTTGGGTCATAGTTTAGATGTCACTTTCTCTGGGCAGTGGTCCCTGATCTCTCCACCTTTGGCCCATCTGGCTTGGGTTAGGGGTCCCTGTGGTCCTTCCCCAGCCTCTCTCCCTGTCTGACTTGTTCTAGAAGCTCCAAGAAGTAGGAGGCTCATTTGTCTTGTCCACTGATGCCTCACGCAAGGCTTGGCATGGCAGGGTGGGAACTCAGTGTTGGAGAGAAGAGGCAGGGTGGGAGAAGGGGGAGGGGCGGGAGGGAACAAGGGAGCCTGGTATGTTACCTCTGAACATCTTCTGCACTTAGGACAGCAAAGGTAATCAGCCATGACTTACTAAATGAATTAACCTATGGTACGAGGTGAGCAATACCTTTCATGAGGTTTAAACATTTTCTTCTGATTCAAATCTAGGCCCTGACATTTGGAAGCCACAGGATCTAGAGCAAGTCACTTAATCTCTTTGAGCTCATTATCTCATTTGTACAATAAGAGTAAATAAGAGAAAATACAAAAGAGGATCTATCTAACCCGCGTAATTGTGGTAGGGATTAGGAGTAGTGTGTACAAAACACCCAGCACACAGTAGGGGTCTGGTAAATGGTGGCTGCTATATGGTGATTACCTCTTTCGCTATCTGAGATCATCCTCTGATCACCACCCCCACCCCGGGTCTCCCAGGCACCCCCACATTCACAGACCTGTTCAGACCTTCTAAGTCTATCAGAGCCCAGCTCCCTGTAAAAGAAAAAGCCTAAAAATGTAGATTTTAGAGTCCCCTACCAGCTGTGTGAACTTGACCAGCCACCCGGGCCGTATCGCCTGCTCTCTGGAATGATAAATGACCAGAGCTCTTACGGGGCTGTGCGGAAGGCATTGCATACAGGACTCGATGCACCCACGTTTCTTCCCGTCTCCCGTCTGGGGCCCACTCTCCTCCCCCAGAGAGAGGCCAAGAATGACACCCGTGCCCACATCAGGAGAAACGTGTAGAACCACAGGTCATGCCCATCGAAGCACCCGTGGTTGCCCCCTGGGGCTGACACCCCCGAGACAGAGCTCCCGTCCTGCTCATGTTGGGGCCCAGTGCCCAGCACAGGTCTGTCTGGAACAGGCTGTGGGACTGAACTCCTCTCTGAAGGCCCCGT
Source organism: Ursus arctos (assembly GCF_023065955.2). NCBI lineage: Eukaryota > Metazoa > Chordata > Mammalia > Carnivora > Ursidae > Ursus > Ursus arctos. Next base: position 49,657,601 of record NW_026622897.1, read on the forward strand.
CCTGGTGCTTGGGCTTCACCCGGAGAGAGTTCCATCCAGCCACACCTTGGGAGCAGGCCAGGGTCTCACACATGCTCCGTGTGTGCAGTTACACCACTGGAGGGTCAGAAATAACGACATGTCAATAATGGCGGCGATGATGACGCTGGGCGTAGGCCTTCTCCATCCCTTACGGCTACAGAGACAAGGTGTGTTATAGCCTATGAAGGGTCTAACAAAGCCAACACCTAACTTGCCAGAGCCCCATATCCAGGGGGTGGCTGAGAAGGATGGTAGAGCTTGTTCCATCACTGTGCGTGGTGGGGGGCTCTGGGAAGGAAGGTCTGGAGACGGGTCGGTCCGGCCCTTGATCCACTTCTTGACTGTGTGGCTTTAAGTGAGTTATTTAACTTCTCTAAGCCTCGGGTTCTCTTTATCATTAAGAGAGACCATTGCAGAGTGGGATGGTGGGGACTAAATGAGATCACCTAACACAAGCACTTCGCCCAGCGTCTGGCCTACGGTAAGCCCCGAGTAAGCGGGAGCTGTGGGTTTATTTGATGATGATGGTCCCTATGGTTACTGAAAGTCAACCAGATGGTAAGGGGTCAGGATCCGTCAGGAAACAGGATTCGCTCCAGATGCTTTAAATGAACACACTTTAACGAAGGGACAGAGGTGTGGGCAGGTGAGGAGAGCCAGCCACAATGGTGAGACAACCAGGGTCTAGCAGTGGCAGGAAATGGGGACCCCTTCCCTCCCCCCGCCCCCGGCCTGGACAGGTGAGGACAGGGAAGGATATTGAAAGAGGACTGGAAAAGGGGCCACCTGGCATCTGATGAGCGGACAAAGGCCTATGAAGCAGTGAGAGAGCAGGGAAGCAGCACTGCCCCTCTCGCCTACACCCTCCTGCCCCAACTCCCTCAGGTGCCTCGCTCAGGTGAACCCAGCGAAACAGGGACGTGGAGGCTCAGTGACAGTCCAGATGGAGGGTATCTGAGAAATGGCTGGCAGTTCTGAGGGACAGAAACAGAGGGGTGCATCTGGAAGAAAACAGGTGCTCTGCGGGTTGTGGGAAGGAACAGAGGGAGGGTCAAGAAGGTCAGGCTAATGGACTTCGGGGCGGTGGGGAACCCCTGGTCAGCAGGAGGGGCTGACATGTTTATACACGAACGTGTATGAGGTCTGTCTGCTGCCCAGCCCGTGGAAGAGGGTCGCCGTGGGTGGGTCCGAGCCAGACTCTTCCCCAGCATTCCTCCATTGTCCCGCCATGTCTCCGTGCCACTGGACTGCAGACCCTCGCCCCGAGGGGAGCTCTTCTCCACTGTCACCTCTTGCATCCAAGCCTCTTCCTCCTCTATTAAATGCCAGGCTGAGTATGAACCATGACCAACCTCCTTCTCTTAAAAAAAAAATACTATTTACTGAATTACTATATTAAGCCTAAAATGGAAGAAAAGAAATAAAAAGGGAATGGGAGCAAGGCAAGTGCTCTCCCTGCCTCTGCTTTGTGACAGGGAAGCCGTGGGTTTCAGGGCTGTGTGCTTAATAATGCGTAGTTACTGAGCCTTCGCCTTGAAGCCAGTGCCTTTGGTCAACAGGCTTGCACTGATAAGAAGACATAGTCATCCACCAATTTAACAACCCAAAATGTGTCTCGGCCTTATTAACGTATGTTTCCAAGGGGATGTTCCTTCTCCAATTATAACTGACACTTACCTGAAGCCTTCTAAAGTGGGCCTTTTAAAAATAAAATGTGGGTTTTTTTCTGATGGCAATAATGGCTAATATTTATTGAGCACCCATTATGTATTAGCGACAGTATCTCCCAGGGACGTGTATTAACTCATTTCATCCTCAGAACAACCCTACGAGGTTGGTACTGTCTTACAGATGAGGAAACTGAAGCACAGAGAGGTTAAATAACTTGTCCTGGGTCACACAGCTGCTAAATCCATGGTGGACACATACCTCAAAGGCAGGCTTCCTTTGAAATTTTAAAAGACTACATCTAAGCAATGCCTTCAATTCAATTTTAGATATACCTAAATCAAACTGCCAATATTTTATACCACCTACGATTGGTAAGAAGTAAGAAAGGAGCTGTCATAATTTTATTCTTTCATTCATTCAGTACACATCTCATGAGCTCTGTGGATGCCAGCCAGCCTGTCCTCAAGGAACTGCAGTCAAGGGCAGAGGCAGACATGGACACAGACCATCCAGTTAGCTGGAAGTACAATGATAAATCAACATGCACAGAGGTGGAGAGGCCACAGAACTAATGTCCAGGAAAGTTGCAAGGGGCTCAGTGAGAAGGAAGTGAGTCGGGCCAGATCGAAGAAGAATAGCCTTCCGTTTTGACCGAGAGACTGGAATTTATCCTGAAGCCTGCACAGAGCTGCCACGGAGGCGTGAGCAGGGCAGTGGCATGATCTGGGCTTAGGAGCTTTATGTGGCACAGCCTACAGAGCCAGTATCATCTAGTGGTTGTACCCATGTGCCAAGTTCAACCCCTGGGTCAGGATGATGGCTCTACCAATGAAGAGCCATGTAACCTTGGGCAGTATGCTTAACCTTGCAATTTCCCATCTGTAATTTGCAGATAATCATAGTACCTATATTATGGAATTGAAGCAAAGACTAAAATATTATCACATATAATATTAGTGAAAGTAAGTACTCAATAAGTATTAGCTACTACTAATAACAGTATATTGGCTCTTATTGTGAAACCATTATTAATATTATTAATTATTAGTCACAATGGCTAACATTAGTGCTTACTCTATAGTATCATCACCATTATTGTCATTCAGGGGGATGGGTTGGAGGTGAAGGGCCAGAGGGCACAGAGGCTGGGTGACAGTCACCGTACATCCTCATCCGAATTAGACCAGAACAGAGCTTTGGGTCAAAAGCTAGTATTGGGTCCATTTAGGAAGTTATAACCAGCCTTTTTAAAAAAGTGAAAGAGAATGAAATAGGAAATATCAGAGTACATTGTTCATCATGCAGTAACTTTGGTTTTGTGAATCTTATTTCCATTTTATACACATAAACACATGCATTCACTTATGTAAATATATGTATCCGATCACAATGTAAGATGCTTTTCAAATTATGGATTGCAAGCGAAAAGGTTTTACAGACCCTGGCATAGAAAGTATTATCACCGGTCTTCCCTCCAGCCCTGCCCCTCAGGCACTCAGAGGACGGACTGTCACATCTTGTCAGCCAGTGCCAGGAGGCTGAATGTTAGGAAGCCAGAGCTCAGAGCTTGGGTTTGGGCCCTACTAAGATGATTTGCTTCCTGTGTATCTGAGGTCAGGCTCCTTGTCCCCGAACTAATTTCCAGGGGTATTTTGAGAACTAGGTCCCCACAAGTATCACCTACACATCTTGATTGGGTCTAGTGGCAACCCCAAGGCATTGTTGGCTTGGTTACTAATGCACCCTGAGGCCTTGGCTCTGGGTCACTGTTGCCCCATGTATAAAATGGGAGTGAAAACAGTTGTCTTATCTGCTTTATGGTTATTATGGGGCACCAATAAAATCACAAATGTTTGCACTCTTTGAATATCATGGAAAACACATAGAAGGAAGTCTACAGTAGACACTTGGGATCCATGATGAATCCCAAAGACACCAAGTGATAATCTCAGACCATTCTTTGGCTGAAGAAAGTGATGCAGCTTTCCAGGTTAGGACATATGGACCCATTTGACTGGGTCTAGAGAGCTCTTTAACAAGATGAGCAGAGCTTACTGCGGAACCAGGCTGAGACCAGCCCTGGAGAGGGCCTTTTGGGTCTTGGGAGGGAAGAATACATGCTAAGTGCTTACCCCAGTGCCTGAGTATGGTCATTCATTTCACAAATTCTTAAGGAGCCCCTGCTCTGTGTCAGGCCCTGTCCCAGCTGGGGACATGATGGAAACAAACATATGATTCCCGTGTAGAGGGATTACTGAAATCAGTGTCCTCTGGCCTTTGTTCTCGGCTTCCTTGATACCCATCGCTTGAAGAGAGGCTGAGGCATCTTCGTGGTGGACAGGCGGAGTAGCAGAAGGGGACAGGATTCAGCATCAGAGGCCCTGGATGCAGGCCCCCTCTGCTGCTAACACGTGTGTGGCGGTGGAACGGTGCCCTCCCTTCTCCAAGTCTGAAGTCCCTCCTCCACAGCATTGTGGGGCCGATCAGGTCCGGGAGGGACTGGGGTATTGCCTTTGCCTCCTGGGGCCTGAGCTCACGCACGCCCTTTCTTTGGTTCCCTGGCTCCAGAGCACTCGGCCCTGAGTGCCGCGAGGACCCTGTTCGTGGATGTGGAGGAGCGCGGGCCGGAGGCCATGGACGTGAAGGAGAGAAAGCCGTACCGCTCGCTGACCCGGCGCCGCGACGCCGAGCGCCGCTACACCAGCTCGTCCGCGGACAGCGAGGAGGGCAAGGCTCCGCAGAAGTCCTACAGCTCCAGCGAGACCCTGAAGGCCTACGACCAGGACGCCCGGCTGGCCTATGGCGGCCGCGTCAAGGACATGGTGCCGCAGGAGGCCGAGGAGTTCTGCCGCGCAGGTGAGGGCGGCGGGGGGCGCGGCTGGGGGCGGGGGCGCACCTGCATGCCTGGGCGCGAGTGCGGGCAGGTGGGCCGGACGCAGGTCAGCGCCAGGCCTCGGCTCTTTTGGCACCTGGATCTGGTCAGAGCCTGCCTATAACTCATTCTTGGTTTGTTCATCTTCACGCTCACCCGGTTCGTTGGCATAAAGCGGTGGTTAGGAGCTGGGCTGCCTGGGGTTGGGTGCAGAACCCCCACCAGCTCTGCTCTAGGCCTCAGTCCTCATGTGTCAGACGGGCCTGAGTGGCCTCCCCCTGTTACAGAGTGGCATGCTGTAAGTGGGAAGCGAACTAACATCAAGTGCAGAGTAAGTCAGCTGTTGGTTTTGTTACTTGTCATATATGTGTCCATTCAACAAAAATCACGTTTTCCTCAAACATTGTCCCAACCTTGCGAGAAGACGTTCCTGACATAGACCTAAAATCCTGGCACCGGACTCCTCTCCTTCACTTCCTGAATAGCCTGTCCATCCTACTCCGAAGTGCCTTTCAAATCCATTCCTCTTCTTCAACCACTCTGCCGCTGTCCCTGTTCAGGCCACTGTCATCTCTCCGGGAGGGTTGACCGCAGCCCCTTTCACCCAGTGCTGCTCCCTTGCGGCCATTCTGTGCACTGCAGCTAGAGTGAAGTTGGGAATGACTCCCCATTGCCCTCAATCTGAGCTCCTTAAGGTGCCATAAGGGACTTTCCCCAAATCCGTTTTCCTCCCTGGACTGTTTCATCCCCTGCCTCTCCACCCCTGCCACCAGTGCTCCTGCCCTGCAGGCCCACTCATCATTCCCACGTATGCCATGATATCCCTTCCCTACCCTGGTGCTTCAGTGATTCCTGTTTTTCTGCCAAAAGAGCCGTAAGCCTTCTGTGATGCTTGATGGGCTCCGACCAATGGCTGATTCTGCCCCGCCTGCTCCCCTTCCAGCTGGGGTTAGCCAGGCAGGGTGCTGTGTAGTTTAGATATGTTTTAGTATTGTTATCTAATCCTTACAACAATGCCACACCGAATCATTTCCCCCAGATCCCAGAGGTAAGAAGAACTGGTCACACACACACACACACACACACACCCTCATATAGCCTGACACCCACCCGGCCTTTCCCACAGGACCAAATCCACATGAGAGCTGACCTGTTAGTAAGGCTGACTTACTCAGGGCAGGAATATGAGCTGGGGCTGGGAGCAAGACAGAGGCAGAGAAGGGAGACCAGAGAGAGGAAGACAGAGCAGAGGCAGGGGGCAGTGGGTGGGAGGAGGCTCGGGCATCAGTTGGCAGCCAGTATAGACCTGTTTCATGACTGTAGCCTCAAATTAAGGCCGGAGCAGCATGAAGCACCTGAACGTCAGGCTTGGGGCACATCCCCTCCCACTGCACCTCTCATTTCAGCAGCGGCCTGGGTGGTCTCTGCTCCCCTCCTTCCGCCTCTCTCTATCCATCCACCAAAGTCCTGCCGGAGCACGTCTGTCTGTTTTCTTACAACTTGTGCCGAGCACCCACTCTGTGCCAGGACAGAGGGGCTGCACCCAGAGCCGCCTGGGACACTCAGGAGCACAGGGCTGATGTGCAGAGCGATGCCCACCACTGTAGTCAGAGCTCTCCCTGCTGGCTCCCCTCCTCCCTATCTGGCAGGTCCCCTCCCGGACCAGAGGAGGAGACCTGCTCACTTGTCTTTACAGGCTTTCCTGTTCAGCCCTGGCCTTGCTTGCAGGAATCCTTCTAAGCTCGGACATCTCTTCTTCCTCTGTTCTCCAAGTTCACTCTCATTTGCAAACCTCTCCTCTGAGCTCCTGCCCTCCGCCTCTGTGTTCCCAGAACACTCTCGATGGGTCTCCTGACTTTGGACTTCAACCCTTAATCGTGATTTTGGTTGTTTCGCCCCCACTTGCTATGAAGTCCGGCACCACGCCCTACTCATTGCTGTGTGCTGGTGAAGGCCACGGCCAGCTGGAATTGATTTGAATGTGGGCGCTACCTGATTATAAGGCCATTTCCCAGATCAGTGGTTTAATTGGGATATGGCCCTTGGTGTCTTTGTCCGCCCCCTTTTTCTTATCCCCAAAACACTCATGGGAATTTTAGAAATATGGGAGAAGCTGTCCTTGAATAGACATTGAATGAACACTCAGGTGTGACATGGAGGCTGTGTTTCCCATGGAGGGGGAAATCCTACTCAAATATGAATCCCCGAGTGAACCCCCTCACCCACGTCTTCTCTGGCCTGTCTAGGACATCGCCAGGCCTTCCCGAGACCTCCAGGCCTCTCAGCAACCCAGCTCTGGCTGTGTGCTGGGCTCCCTGGATTCCTCCAAACCCTGCAGATTCCCGCCACAGTCCCGGCCCCACGTGGCATGAGGAAGCGGGAAGCAGAGCCCATGGCCTGCGTGCGGCCCACTTTTCTCTACCAGTCCCCATCTTTGGTGTCATGCTCCAGGCTTTCCTGACCTGGCCAGGGCAGCCATCTGCATCTCCTCAACTAGCCGTCTGCCCTGCTCAGGAGTGCTGCTCCCTGCCAAGTCCTCCTTGGACCAGACATCGATTTAACAGACATCTATTGAGCCCCTACTGACGGCTGAGCACAGGGATTTAGGAATGAGTCTGACGTGGTCCCTGCCTCTGTTGAGGTCAGCAGCAGTGGAAGGGTTAGGCCCTTGGTCCTACTGTGTGGGACGACTGGGGCCAAGGACTCCAAAGGGAGCTTGGCTGCAAGAAGCAAATGACGGCCGCATGGGGTGTAGGTATTAGGGGGCACTTCACAAAGGAGGTGCCGTACGAGTTGGGCCTTAAAGGATGTGGAGGAGTTGGGCTGATGGGGGAAGGGCGAGGAGCCATTTAGAAGAGAGGCCTGTGTGCAGAATACCACGCAAGCTCCAAAGACGGCGGTGAATCCCGGGCTGAGGGGTCAGGTTTTTGGCGGGGAGACCCTAACCTAGTTCACCTGCCTTTCCTCCCAGGAGCCAACTTCAGCCTGCGGGAGCTGGGGCTGGGAGAGGTGACGCCCCCCCATGGGACACTGTACCGGACGGACATAGGCATCCCTCACTGCGGCTACTCCATGGGGGCCAGCTCCGATGCCGACGTGGAGGCCGACACCGTGCTGTCCCCGGAGCACCCCGTGCGGCTGTGGGGCCGGAGCACACGGTCGGGGCGCAGCTCCTGCCTGTCCAGCCGGGCCAACTCCAACCTCACTCTCACCGACACGGAGCACGAGAACACCGAGACTGGTGAGTGGCCCACATGGCCCGTGAGTTTCGAGGCCAGGCTTTTCATTACAATATTGATTTTCTGCTCCATTGCTGGGGCTCTGGTGACGTTGGTGAAAAATTGCTTTGCTCTCAGTGGTCAGAAGTCAGAGCCTCTGCACAGTCACAAGAAATACCCACCCACTGGTGACACACCAGAGATTGGGTCACTGCTCTTTGTTTTCAGATTGGGGGGCACCTAAGGCCCGGGGTAATCACTTGCAAGGTGCCTCTGTGTGGGAGAGCAGTGGTAACGGGTCCCCAGCAGCTTGTTGTCCATCGCGTCAGCCGTGTCTGGTCCTGCCTGAGTCCTGCTCAGTCTCCAGCCTCCAGGGGCTCAGCAGTCCTTGGCTCCCTGCCCCAGTGTCTGTTGGAGTAACTTCAAACTTAGTTTGCTCCCACTTTCCCTTGATCTCAGCTGCAGATCTGGAGACATGCAGGCTCTGGGCCCTCTATCCCCCTCTCACCTCTGCAGCCCTTCTTCCAAGGCCCAAGTGATATTGTGGGAGAAAGAGAAGGCAGCCAGTTCACATGCCTCTTTTCTAAGGTGCAAGGAAGGGAACCTGGTTTCAGACTTTTCCTCCTTCCTTTTGGAACCTTGTTGGCAGATGTCTGAGGGGCTCCGGGTGGGATGCAGCCGTGCGGGGCGCTGCTCAGGCAATCTCCCTTCTCTGGGGCTTTGTGCCCCGCCACACTCCGGGCAGCTTTGTGGACCCAGGTCAGAACTGAGGAGGCACCTGCTGGGTCTGGCAGCGAAGTCTTGGGGAGGGTGGCAGAGACCAGGAACAGCCCCGCTGCCCAGGGGAGAAGAGGGCTTTTGTTTCTCAGAAGTTTAATGAGGGGGTCTGCTGGTGCTTCCATTCAAGATTGAGAAGGGCAATGGGAGTGAAAACTGGGCCAAGTCAGGCACCAGTGCCCCCTACTGGTTTCCAGCTCCAAATGCAGGCTCCTAGTGATTCCTGTCCAGGATTCCCCAGAGTCAGGGTGGGGACCGGGTCAGAGGTGAAGGCTTAGGCAGTTTGGTCTTTGAAGAGGATGCTTTAGCTAGGTTATGCACAACACAATCCCTGCTTTGGAGTCAGGCAGGAGACCAGCCAAGGTCAGGGTCAGGTGGGAAATTTATTTCCTTAAAGAGTCAGGTGCAGCAGGGTTCCAAATATCCATTCTGCCACCTCTCCCGGAGAGCTCAGAGGTTTTCCTAGGGAGCCTGTGCATTTGTCTGAGGGGTAGGGGAGAGGCAATGCCTAGATGCTGGCTTGGTGTTTCCCCCCTCCCTCTCCCTTGACCACCAACCAGCCCTGTGAGGGGGGTCAGTGACCTCAGCACCTGAAGGAGATCCCCCTCTCTGCAGTGACAAGCCATCCTCACTCCATTCACTTTCCCCCCAAGGCCCAAGCCAAGCCAGCAGTCCCTTCTGCCTCCACTCCCACCATGCACGGAACCAGAGCAAGGATTTGATGTATAAGGCCTGTACAGAGAAAATGGCCTCTGATTAGGAGGCAGGAAGCCTCAGTTCCATCGCTGACCTGGGGTGTGACACTGGATAAGTTGGATCCTTTCTCTGGACCTCCATTTCCTCATCTATAAAATAGTAAAATAGTTTGCACCAAATCTGCATTTCCTATATCTGAGAATGCTAATAGTACTTAGGTTGGGGTGGGGAATGACAGCCAGAAGGTGCTCTGTGATCAAATAATGTAGGAAGCACTATGTTGAATGAATTTAAACCAATTTCTTTACTGCAGGACTTCTCAGAGCCTTTAATCTATTAAAATGTGCATGCTAATGGGTATATCACTAAGGAGAGATAGATGCAGCATTCCGCCCGTTGATCTGAGCGTGGAATCCTTTGTTCTCAGAGTGTCTGATGGGTTCAGTGTTCTGATGAACACCTTTAGGGAATAATTGAGCTGGATGGCCTGCAGGCCCTTCTGGATCTGGGCTTCTGGGACTCAGGGTGCTTACATTCAGATGAAGGTGCATGAGAAGAGAAGGATAGTGGCAACGTTAGCGGTGAGTAGCTGCGCTCGCTGGGCAGCAGACCCCAGGCACAGGGCCAGCGCTTTAGTTCCAGCCTCTCATCTCCCCCCGCCAGCACCCTTCTAAAGTAGGTTTATTATCCTCTTTGCACAGCATAAGGAAACTATGCACTGAGGGGTTAAGATGCCTGCCAGAGTCACACAGCCAGCAAGACAGGATTTGAACTCGGGCCTGTATGGCTCTAAAAATCTTTATTCTTGTAGCCCTGGTGAGTGAATTTCCTCTGCAGCGGAAGACTTAGGTTGTTTGTTCTTTTGAAGGCTTCTTGCCATGGTGACAAATGATCATTTTTCCATAAAGTCATGACAGAGTGAGGTGCACACCGCCCACATTATTGTATATTCCCTGAGAGCTGAATTACAGCTGAATTAAGCCTCTGTTGGGTGATAATGACATAGTTGAGGAGCCTGAAGAGCTTCAGCCTTTGATAACGGCAACGGGAAATGGCTGCCTCCTTCCCCCCGCCAGGCCACCTTTTCCTTCCGATCGCCCGTCTCCGCGCCGGCTGTGGCCCTTAAGCCTCGCTGTACTCAGGGAAGATGGGCAGCAGAAGGAGGTGGGCAGGTGAACCTAACAAAGACCCCCTGGCCTCCACAGCCCTTCCAGGCCCGGACTCCCCAAGCCCACACACCAGCCGGTGCCCACGTGCCCGTCCACCTGCCCCTCGGTGGGGAGCTGCACTCACAGCTGTGTTCTGCTTGGGTCTAAATCGTACGGACAGCGCCTGAGCCATCTCAATGGCTCCCTTTTATCTGCTGGTGAGGTCGATGGCACTCTTGTTCACACCATCGTCTCCCCAGCCGACGGATGAGGGGCCCGGGAGGCAAAGATGGAAAGAGCTAGAGCCAGGCCCTACACGGGAGTCGGGTTCCGTCCTGGCTGTTCTCCCTCCCTTCTCCCTGCCCCTCTCATCTCCATCTCCCTCCCGTGCCCTCCTCTCTTTGTCTTGCATTCCTCCCCGGCCTCAGTTCTCCTCCTCTGATGAGAACGCAGGTCTCAGCACCAGGACGGGGCTCTGTCGCCCTGGGTGCATCAACCAGCCCCTCACCGTGTGGCTGCTTTTCAGGGGTACGGGGCGCCATCCTGAGGGCCCACCGTGTGTCACGCCACTGCTCAGGACAACACCATGGCATTCCCATTTCACTGTGAGGAAATGAGCCAGATGGGAAGACAGAGGCTCCAGAAAGGTCAGCTGACCTGGCAGAGACTACGTAGCTGGTTAGGTCAGCAGGTCAGCAAAGCTTGGGTTGGAAGTCAGATCTCTCCAATCCTATAGTCTGAGCCCTTTGCCCACCTCCATTTGAATCAGTAAGTGTTGGACTCTCAGTGGAGGCCCACCAAAAATGTGTGACCAAGTTCTCAGAGATCCTGACCAAAGGTGAAATGCAAAGTAACCCCCAGTGACTTCCAGCCACGGGAAGGAACATCCACTCTGCCTCCCCGCCCGGCCTTGCATTAGTCAATAGTAATTGTCAACGGTATCGATAGCGGTGGAGGCTTTTGCTGAGGTCACAGTGATGCTGCACGCAGCTGCCATCAATAATAACTTTTATGGGGTCCATTAAAGCCAATTTCTGCCCCTGAAGGTTAATGTCAGCAGCTTTTATGTCACTGCTTAATATCCAAAATAAATACAGGATTGACTGGGTAACAGAAACACAAATCTTCCACCCCGGGGCCGTCAGGCAGAGCCAGCCCTTGGGCTTCTCCTGCTGAGATGGGCCCAGCAGGCTAGGGGACAATAAGGAGAAGCTGGCATTGGGCCAGGCATACAGTCGGCACTCAATAAGTGTTTTTTGTAGAAAGCAAAGGTTATGATCTGAGCTCCATTACCAACCACTGGGTCCGGATGACACGATGTCTCTGTTGTAGATGCCTATTGTAATTTGTCCTCCATCTATCCCAAGCTCCCTCGGTGTGCTGGGCATTTTTCTAGAATCAGGAGTCTAGATGAATAGCAGGGAGGTGGAGACATGACAGACAGCCTTGTGTCTCTGTCTACAGGGGAGGGATAGCAGGCGCCGTTGCGGGGTCGAAAGAGCAGTGGCTCTGGAGTCTAACGAGGGGGCCTGGCCTCATATCCTCAAGGCGCCGTGTCCTTCTCTGAAACCTTGGGCAAGTCGCCTCTCCTCCCCGCGCCATGGTTCCCTCATCTCTGAAACAACATAGCAGTGGCTACTAGGGACAGAGGCGGGGGGATGGGGAGTCAGTGTTTAATGGATGCAGAGTGTCAGTGAGGGAAGCTGCCAAAGTCCTGCAGGGAACGGTCTGATGGCCGCACAGCAGTGCGAATGTGCTTAGTGCCGCTGGTTGTACGCTTGGCACTGGTTTAAAGGGTTATATGTGTTCTACCACAATAACAATAATAATAATATAATAATAATAATAATAATAATAATAATAATAAAAACCAGAAGCAGCATATCATCTTCTTTCCTTGACGTGTTGCTATGAGGCTATGCTACAACATCTGTGAAGTCTGTGGTCTGTGTCGGTCCTTAACTGATGCTAGCTATTAATATTAATTTTTCGAGGAGCTGTGCAGTGACAGTAAAAGTAGCCATTGGTTTCACCCTGAGGGTGCAAAGTCTCACTCCTGCTTTCCGCTCACATTATGCACCTGGGCTTGAAGGCCAGGCAGAATCTCAGTGGGCATCAGAGCTCTGAGAGAGGCGTTCCCGGCAGAGGCGATTGCACAGGCCAAGGCCTAGAGGCGTGTGAAGAGGCACAGTAGGTCTGGGGAATAGTGAGAATTTCCTCTGTGCTTTAGTCCCAGAGGCAAATTGAGAAATGCATCTAGAAAAGAAATGATGAAACAGAATCACGGTTACCCCCAAATTATCACTCTGCCTAGGTGTCAAAAGGGAAATTATTGGTTAACCTAATTAGGCAGCCAAATTGCTTATTCACAGTCAGAAGATTAGGTGAGCATCTCCAAAGCACGGTGAGAAAGAAGCTCTTTAGCAATTGAACTCAATTTATCCTCTACCCTCCCTGGCCTCATGCTCATGAGACGTGGTTTAAAAATCTATAAGAATATCTATCATTAATTCCCTAAGTGGCCAGAGTACTGCAGCTACCCGGCCATTGTGTGCACGAGGCTCCATGTTGTAGGGTAGGAAGCCGGGCCCCCTTGGCCTGAGTAGCGATTGGACATCCGCATTTGACTACCCTCTGTCTAGTGAGCTGGGCCACGCTCCCTCTCGGGAATATAGAGGGACTTGGGATTAGACTCTCTGACTGGGCAGTAGAATGAGGGCTGTAAGGCCCCGAGTTCCAAAAAGGATTAGAAAGGGCCTATTAGAGAATCTGGGAATCTGAGAACTGGGGGACGAGAAGCACCTTAGAGACATCAAACCCATTGACTCTTAACCCTTCCTCAATTTCCAGGTTCAGAGAAGCTGAGTGACTTGCTGAAGGTTGCACAGCTAGTGAATGGCAGTGCCAGGGTTTGAGTCCAGATCTGCCTCTCCGCAGTGCCCATTACCTTTCTTGACCACTGCACTCCACGGTTTGTTCTGTTTTATAGAGATATGTTTTTATTAGTTCAACATGGACTCTCTCTATATATAGATATAGATCTATATATAATCTGGGAGATGATTCTGTTTCCAGAACATCAAGTTCTTTGTCAGTATTGGAAGCTTGAGGAAAAGACACTGATTCCATAGCCTGTTAGAGTTCATTTGGAGCTAGACGTCGTACCAGGCCACTCTCGGATTGTGACATGCTGGAGAAAAGACATTTAAAGTAGGGATCATAGAGGGTTAAGAGAAAAAATTCCAACCGGAAGGTATCTGAGAAGGTTTAATGGGAGAAGCGCTGGCCCCTGGGCTTTGAGGGGTGGAAAAGACTAACAGGTAAAAAGGGAGAAGAAAGGGTGTTCTGTGTAGACAAGGCATAAAGGTGGACAAATAGAAAGTGTGTCCCATGAGGCTGGAAGATAAGGGTGCGACTGGAAATATGGGGACAGTGTGCTCAGAGGGAAGGCTGGAGAGTTAGCAGGGTCACCTGGCGTTTGCCAGTTATTTATGGAGGACCTACCCCACGACAGCACCATTTTAGATACGGGGTTCCAGCATGATCCAAACAGACCGAACTACCCACTCCTCAATGACGAGACTGACGATCAGCAAGTATGAAAACTGCATGATGCAGGATGTTTCCAGATGATAAGTGCTACGGAAAAAGGGACCGGGAATTCCAGGGTGAGAGCGGTTCTAAATATGGTGGCCAAACAAAGCTTCATGGAGAAGGTGACCTTTGAGGCATGGGAGCGAGTGGTGAGGATGTCTGGAAGAAACATGGTCCTGGCGGAAGGAAGAACAGGTTCAAGAGCCTTGAGGCAGAAGTGTGTCTGGTTTGTTTGAAAAGTAACAATGAGACCAGTATGGCTGGAGTAGGGAAGTGGGTCAAAGAGGTGGTGTGGGGCAGGCCGTTGCATGGGCAGCCACGGGAGGGTCCTGAGTTGAGGAGTGACAGGCTCTGACTAATGCTAGCACAGGAACATTCTGGAAGCTGCGTTGAGAATAGACCCTGGTGGGCTATGTCTAAGTAGGAGGCTATTGCTATACTCTGGAAGAAAGAGGATGGGGGCTTAGACAAAGAGGAAGCATAAAGGCGTGAAGACGGGATCTGGGCCTGGAGAAGGGAACAAGCCATCTCTTCCCTTGTCTACCCAGGGCCTTGTAGCAGTGAAGAAGACCTCCATACTCAGGTTCTGTGACCAAGATGGGTTCCTTCCCCCGGGGGGCGGGGGGGGGGGGTTGTACCATTGATCCTTCTTCGAGCCTCACAGCTCCTTAGGCTCAGTTGTGGGGTCCTTGAGCACTGGCCTGTCCCGTGCCACGTCCCACGCTCTTTTGTGGCCTTGGTCATGGACCACACCCTTTGCTCATTCCTCATACCATACTCCAAGTTTCTAACCTTGCTGCCTGACTCCTACTCCCAGCCTTGCCTTACCTCCCACATGAGACTCTTGGCACCATCTTTTTTTGTTATAATCTTAGCTTTCCTTCAGCCATAATTCCAGCCCTTCCTTCTGCTCAGACTGCCTTGGTGAAGTCTGACTCAGGGCCCCCTCTCCCTAGCATCACATCTGCTAGAATTGCCTGTGATTGTGAAGCCAGTATCTGACAGCCACTAACACTGTTGTTCTCAGGCGTTCCTTGTAAGGAGACTTTGAGAAGTCCTGGCCCAGTTAAAATGTGCCCCAGTCCACCCCCCCACCCATCCCCACCTCGTCTGTGCTCTGTTGCTCTCCCTGGTGGGCAGAACGTGCTAATACAAGAGCACCTGGCTTCTGACTTGGAAAGAGGAAAAGAGGTAGGGAGATTCAAAGCTATGCGAAATTAAGATAGATTGCATTCTCAAAACTAGGTTAGGACCTGCTGTGTGCACAGAGGTTCAGCAAACCACAGTTTTGCTTTCATTTGAGCCAACACGATTTTCAATTCAGTGGAAGCAATGATGTGCACAATGACAAACGTCCTACCAGAAGGTGTTTTCCAGGCATCTTTTTTTCCCATCAGTAAGTTCAGCTTTGTCCAGGGAGAATGGCTCAAGGAGTAGTTGGTGGTGGGAAAAGAGCTCTCTGCCCACAGGAGCCTAGTTCCAGTGCCAGGGTGTCTGGAGTCTGGGGATAAATCTGGTGTCAATTTTAGGCTCTGTCACCAGTCCCCATATGACCTTGAAGAAGTCACTTCTCCCCTCCAGGCATTAGTTTCCCCATCAGCCTGATGGAGTTTTTGGAATCTCAGGCAGCAAGATAACTTGGAAGGAGAACAGACTTTGGAGTTGAACTCGGAATCCCAGCTTAGCCACTCAGCAGTTGAACAACCTACTGAATCTCGCTGAGCCTTGGTTTCTTCATCTGCAACATGGGAACGAATAGGCACCGAGCTCCCCAAGTTGTAACAAGCCTGCCTGGTGACTATGCCCATGAAGGAATCAGCACGGTATTTTCCAAATTGTGGGTCACGACTGATCCTTAAATAAAGGCTGGGGCTCCGCATCATTTAGAATAATAACAACAAAGAGAACAGAGAGGAGCCGACTAGAGCTCATAGCACACAGCAAGGGAAGTTGTTTTGTGAATTTCTAGTTTAATTCTGCTTTACACACAGCATCAGTACGAGGTCATCCCCTACAGTGTTTTCCTTATTGAGGAGTTGAGTTAGAAAAAAATAAGTTTCAAAGATGGTACCAGGCACATAGCAGGACCTTGTGAGTGTCAATTCCTCTCCTTCAGGAGCCCCTCAGCTTGAAGATTCCATGATTCATGATGTCAGAGTCTTGTCCAAAAACTGTTGACATTGTATTTTGGGGGCTCCCTTACTGAGAATGAGTATAGATTAGGCAGAGCCTCATGATTCAGTTGGGCTCTGGGGTCAGATCGACTTGCCCAACGTCACATAGCTTGTATGCTGATAGAGCTGGCATCCCTGGTCTGTGGGGTCCCAGCCATCTCTCCTGTGAAAATGGCTAGCGGGGTGGCTATTAGCTCTAGGTTGCTATGAGCTATGAGGACAGCAGGAAAAGCACCCCCAGACGGGAAGAGCGGACTCAGGAAGCTCCAGGGGGCTGGAAGAGTCATCCCTGGATTCACGGAACCCGGTGAATCTGCGCTCACGCAGAGGCGGCTGGAGAGGAACCCCAGGCCGATGTACGTGAACGTTGCAGAAAACTAGCATGTCCCGTGAAAGTTGGCTCCCTCAACTCATGGATCCTGATTACAAATCCAGTTGCACACGGAAAAGCCAGCAGATTGACCACAGTAGAGAAATGGCTTTCTGTCCTTTGACTTTGGGCTGGAGAGAAGCATGTAGAAGAAAGCCAGGAAAGGCTTCTGGGAGTTCATGTGGGCCTGAAGCAGAGAGCAGAGAGCTTAATGGAGGTCACTCACAGGACGTGGAACCCGACTCTGTGCAAACCCCACCAGGTACCTCTTTAGGGAAGAGGTCTCAGAGAAGGCCAGACCCTCCCCCAAACTCTTCCCAAAGTGGCAGGCCCAACTTCTTCTGACGGTGGGGGAGCAGCAATGGTGAAAAAAAAGGAGCGTTAAACGAGCAGTCAGAAGATACCCAGCTGTGTGGACTGTTCAAGAAACAGCAAAAGGTTTGTTATGACTAAGCCAGTGGGGATTAAGCGGGGATGCAGCAGAGAGAACACCTGGCCCCCATCATGGCTGAGGACAGTTCAAATCTACTGGCTCAAGGGCTCAGCCTTTCTCCTGAAGGTCAGAAGGAACCACAGACGAGGTTTAAACAGGGAGAGGTCAAAGGGGGCAAATTGCCTCAGACACCACTGTGGATGGAATGGTGTCCCTTCCTGATTCATATGTTGAAGCTCCAAGCCCTACTATGAGGCGACTTGGATATGGGGCTTTGGGGAGGTGATTAGGTTTAGATGAGGTCATGAAGGTGGGACCCTCGTGATGGTACTAGTGCCTTCATAGGAAGAGGGAGGCCTTGTTCTCTCTGTGCACGTGCCCTGAGGAAGATCCAGGCGAGCCCACAGCGGGAAGGCCGCCCTCGGCAAGCCGGGAGCCGAGTCCTCACCAGCGCCTCGCCATGCTGCCACCCTCTAGAACTGTCAGAAACACTGCTGTTGTTTAAGCCACCTAGCCTGTGGTATTCTGCTATGGCAGCCCAGGCTGACCAAGACAGCCTTCAGAAGCTTCACGAACTTGCCAGCCAGGAAGCCGCAAAGCTGATACCTAACACAGGGCTGTCGAAATCCAGAGTTCTTAACCCTGTCCATTGCCTCATGGAGACAGGACTGCAAAACTATCCGGGTGAATCACTGCCAATGATTTTGTGGGTTAAAAAGGTGCCAATATGCAAAACCATCCCCTCCAAAAAAACAAAACAAAACAGAAACACAACCCTTGGTAACTGACGCTGGGAAACAGGCTCTGGAGCCAGAGCACCTGGGTTTGAGCACCAGCCCTTTGACTTCCTAGCTGCGTCACACCGTGTCACACAAGCGAGCCTCTGAATCTCTCCATGCCTCAGTGTCCTCAGCTGCACAGCGGGGTCACTGTCCTGTCTGCCTCGTAGAGTGAGAGTTAGAGTGCCTGGGATCGTGCCTGGTGCTCAGAAAGGCCTGCAGGAGCTTACCCTCATGTTGTTATTAACGGGGCAGCACTTGGCGATTTACAGAGTGTTTTCACATTTTCTCGAACATTTGCAACAACCTTGGGGGTAGATATCTGTCTCCTCATTGTTTTGGAAGCACTGTGAGATCACAGGGCTGGGAAGGGGTGGGAGGGAATACAGTCCCAGGCCCTCTGACCCCACACCCACACACTGCCGTCCGTGACGGGGCCTGGCGGCTGGACAGCCTGGCTCTTTCTGCCAACAATGACTCTGCAGCTACCAGGGCCTGATTTTCCTCAGGCCAGTTACTCCCAGGCTGCACTGTGAGAAGGCTCTCAGCCCAGCCTATCTGTTCAGAAAGCAGCTTCCCTTCAAATAAGGAGGCGAATCCTTTATGTTCCCAGCACTGAAGAGGACTTTCTCTCCACTACCACTCAGCAGCCTGGCTCCTAAATGAGTTTTCTGTGCTCAGCTTTGTAGGACCTTAGCTACAAAATAAATTGCTTTTCTGAATGTGCCTCCAAAAAGGAAATAATCGTATGGAAGAAACAAGGTTTGAAGTGTGGTATAAACAAAGGGAGATTGTTTGCCATTCTAGCTGCTTGTAAGGATGGAAGAGGGAGGAGAGAGCGGCCATCCTGGGTGTGAAGTGGGCTGTGAAAATGCAGAGGAAACTCCTTGATAGGAACCAAATGGGCTAAGTCGGAAAGTAGACAACACATTAGAAGTGAGGCACCCCGGGCACCTCTCTGCTCCCGCAGCCCCACTTGGTGGCAAAACAAGAGAGACTGCTCAAGTCCAGGGGATTTACCCTTCTTTCTTTTTTTTTTTTTAATTTTATTTATTTATTTGAGAGAGAGACAGCCAGCGAGAGAGGGAACACAGGCAGAGGGAGTGGGAGAGGAAGAAGCAGGCTTCCAGCGGAGGAGCCTGACGTGGGGCTCGATCCCAGAATGCCGGGATCACGCCCTGAGCCGAAGGCAGACGCTTAACGACTTAGCCACCCAGGCGCCCCTGACCCTTCTTTCTACATGCCTCCACAACTTTCGATCATTTATTACCTCAGCCCTAGAGTTAGCAGTGCTAAAGCATGCATTTTATTTGGAGAAAATATTGTGTCATTTTCTTCCCCCCAGCTAGATTTAAAGAGCTCTTCAAAAAATCTGCTGTGGCACTGGGCCATTAGTACTCACATTTAGGGAGTGTGTAATAGCTCGCAATGTCCTTTGATACCCAACATTTCATAAATTATCACATTATCTCCCTGGTCCCGGCACCTGAGCCCACACCCTGACTTTGAACCCTGACAGTGGGTCTTCGAACTTGGAGTCCACGTGTGCGGGGTGGGGGGCACTGCCCAAAAGCTCAGTGAGTCACTAGAAGGACTCACAGGGCTCAGCACATAGTGGGACGTCTGACTAAGATTTATTATAGCAGAAGGATACAAAGCAAACCAGCAAAGGGAAAAGGACTTGCCGAGGGCGAAGCCCGGAGGAAACCAGGCACAAGCTTCCAAGCGTCCTCTCCCAGTAGAGTCACACAGAGTGGGCCTGACCCCCCCCCCAGCAATGAGTGGTAGTGATGCGCAAAGCACAGTCTACCAAGAAGCTCAAGAGACACCTGTGCCCCAAGATTTCGTCAGAGGGCTGGCACATCGGTGCCTTCTGCCTAACTCGTGCCCAAACTCCAACCTATCAGAAGGAAAGCAGCCATAATTTGTCTCTGCAGTCTAGGCACCATACAGCCACTCTTATCATTTGGAAAAGCCTAATGACAGGTAAGCACCTGTTTACCAGCCACGTTCCCAGACACCAGCCAAGGAGCAGGCTTACAAGCAAGCAGTCCTTTCTAAGGTGACCGTCTCAGTCCTTGGCGTTAACGCTCCTGCGTGAGCCACGTGTACCCCCTCCTTCCTTTGTAACTCATGAGTCACCCTAGCAGACCACCCAGTGTGGACTTCTCAGGACACTTTGTAGCCCTTCACTCTTTATCTTTCATGTCACAACTCTCATAGTGTGATTATACACTTTAAGAGACCTCATTTGATAAAGACAGCTCGCTACTAGGGCAACAAAAGAGAAGAGAAAATGAATTGATGGATCTTCCTCCGGAAAAAGAGAAGCATGTCTAAATGCTGTCACAGTGGGGCAGGGGGCAGCGCTCCTCGGTCTGCAGTCGGCGGGTGCCCTGGGGTGGGGGGAGGGATGTGGTGAAGCGGCGTGCACAGCTGTAAGCCTGCAGCAGCACGTGCTGGGCAGCGAGCAGGTGCACCGAGGACCCTGTGGGGAAGCCGCGCAGGCTCTGACCCAGGGCTCGCAGTGTAAGGAAGCGCAACACGCACCCCGGCAGTATCCTGCGGAGTATTACATGAGTGCTGGGAAGGACCCTGGCAGGCCAGCAGAAGAAGCCTGTGCTGGAATACAACAATTCCCAAGACCCCCTATGGTGCGGAGCACCCGCCCAGCCAGCGCTGAGCCAGGACCCCAGGAAGGAAATGGCTGCCCCAGTGGCCTCACACCCCTACCAATCCTGGAATGCCGCTTTTAAGAGTTCCAGTGGCAAAAAAAACAAAAGCAAAAACAAAAACAAACTTGGTGTCGTGGGGCCAGGATGCCTGCTTGATTCAGAAATAGGCCGGGGGAGGAAGCTTTACCTGGTGGTCAGGTGCAGAAAAGTCCCAGACCCCCTCGACTCTAAGTCAGCCTCTCTACTAGGGCAGGGAAACACCAAAATATATTTAATGCCCTCCAGCCAAAGACCACCAGAAACTTCCCGGTAGTTGAATGGGGTTTCTGGACTCGGCAGTGAGGGCAAAGGCACAGCATGGGGGGGGGGGGGGGCATCGGGTGGCGCCGTAGAGCGTGTTAGAGGGATGTCCAGGGTTTGTGCCCGCGTTAGGTGATTTGGAGGGTTCAAGGAAGTGGCGCTTTGCTCTGGATTGGATACTGTCAGATGGCAGGACTAATTTTGTGCCTGGGTGGCTTAAATCTTACGTAGAAGCCAGAAAGAACGAAGTCAAGCCATAACTGCCAAAGCAGCAGCCGTCACTCGCGTTATCCAGGGTAGGGGGACGCTCAGTTGTTTTGTGGTTTGGCCAGTGTTCTGTTTTCGTTGGCGTTTCAGTCATGATTGCAGAGTGGCCTTGCCTTTGTCTTAGTCCATTCAGTCAGAGCCCCCATCTGATGTTCAAGAGGAGAAAGCCACCACCCAGCTGGGAGTGCCAGGCCGGTTCCTGGCTGCTGGGGACTGCTTCTCTCTTTCTCAAAAAGAAGAGAGAACAGACCCACTGTGCCAGCATGGCAGCTTGCTTCCAGAGCCTTCAGTGACCCGTGCCCATGATAAATCTCAGTGTCCCAGGAAGAAAATTTGTTATTCAATAATCAGCACTATTATATTAAGGAAGTACTATTAAATACTTGTTTAAAAAATACATGCTCAACAAATAATACAAGTTATTTACAGAGTATTTATTATTGGTCATGTACCATGTGAGCTTTTTTGCATAATCTCATTGCATCCTCTTAGTATCCCTGCAAGGTTGGTATTTTGGTTTTGGCAGATAGGGAAATAGAGGCCCAGACAGGTTAAGTGGCTTCCCTGAGGACACCTAGGTAAGAAGTGGTAGGAGCCGAATTCAAACACAGATCTGCACTCCCAAACCTGTGCCTTTCCCCTGCCCTGGGGCCTCTTTGACCCATGGCTGCCTATGGCAGTGACAGAGATGACTTTCCAAGCTGTGGCCGAGACTGGTCTTAGTCCAAAGAGCATGACCGATCTGGGACTAATCCATAGCGTGTTCACAGACGGGCAGGGCGGTGGGGTGGGGGTGGGGAATCAAGACCACAGAATGGCACAGGCCGCCCACGCCCAGGCCCCGGCGGTGGTGGAGTGTGGTGGTTCCCGGGAGCTGCTGTCATGGCCCCAGCAACGTGAGCTCATCCTGGCATCCCCCGAGAGGGACAGTGGGCTGGATCTATTTTTTTAATTCTTGCACAGTAGGCTAATTAATATGAAAAAGAGCTGCCCATTATCGATTAACTTCTTATCCCACCACAACGATGCCTCGATGAAACTCAAAACCTATAGCTCAGAAGCCGGGGCCAGTTTTAAGTAGGAGTGATGGTTCACCTTGCCGTCCCCTTCAGAGGTGCGGCGTTGTTTAAAGGGGGGGAGGGAGGCAAATTTGAAGATCTTTTGAAGTTGGTGCGTTGGCGGGAGGCATTATTTTCCCTTCAGTGGTCCATTTTGTAGTTATCTAGCAACCTTCCCCCAGAGCTGTGCAGCTCCAGGCAAGACCGCGGTTCGTTCATCGGTTTCAGGATAAGCAGGGCCTGGCCCGGGAGCTCGTGTAAATAGGCACAGCTTAGAACGAGTTCATGCAGCATCAGGTGAGCGATCACGCCCGCACTTCGGACGACTAGACTGAGGCCAGAGAGCAAACAGGCGAAGGTTCTAATGCTCCTCGGACGCTCTGTTCTTTCCTAGGGCTGCTATAACAAGGCCCCGCAAACCGGGCACCTTAAAACCACAGAAACGTATTGCCTCGCAGTTCCGGAGGCTGGAGGTCTGAAATCAGGGTACTGACAGAGCCACGTTCCCTCTGAAACGTGTGAGGGGGTCTTTCCCGGTGTCCTCCTGGTTTCTGGTGGGTTGCTGGTGATCACTGGCATGCCTTGGCTTGCCTCTGCAGGATGGCAGTCTCTGTCTGCTTTGATTCCTGGTGTTCTCGGTCTCTGTCTTCCCGTGGCTGTCTTCAGCTAAGAATGCCAGTCACGGTGAATTAGAGGCCCAGCCGCGGCCATCCCAAGGCCTCATCTTAACTCATTCCATCTGGAATGACCCTATTTCCAAATGAGGTCACATTCTGAGGTGCTAGGAGTTAGGACTTCGTCTTAGTCCACTCAGGCTGCCGTCACAAAATACCCCAGACTGGATGCCTCCCACAGCACTGACATCACACATTTCTGGAGGCTGGGAAGTCCGAGACCAAGGCGCCCGCAGAGTCAGTGTCTTCTTAGAGCCAGTTTCCTAGTTCGTAGATGGCGCCTTCCTGCCGTGTCCTCACATGGCAGGGGCGGGGAGCTCTCTGGGGCCCATTTTATAAGGGCATTCAGTCCATGCATGACGGCTGCTGACCTAATGACCTCCCAAAGGCCCCACCCCCGACAGCATCACAGTGGAGGTTGGAACTCCAACATCTGAACGTTAGGGGGACACAAACATTCAGTTTATGGCAGGCTTCAACTTACCTTGTTTGGGTGGGGTGGCTAATTCAATCCATAACAGATGTTTATTGGGTGCGAGGCACTTTAGGCACTTGGACCCCACCACCACTTGGCAGTGGCTCCTAAGTGAATCTGGAGCTTCTTAGCGCCCTAGGAATGATAAACAGGAGAAACCATTTTAGTCTGAGTGACATGGCAGTTGTGACTCTCCACACAGACTCTAGGGCTCCTAACGCCTAATTCTAGCTTCCCCTCCCTCTCCCTGGCACACAGCCCCTCAAAGCTCAGCCAGCTGGCTCAGAGCACCAAATTTTAGGCCTCATCTCAGTGGATGAGCCCCTTCATTGGAGATGTGAGGGCCACAGAGAAGATTCCCACCTGAGATCACGTGGGTGACTATGGGGCTTTGCCATGAACAGCAGGGAGTGTGTGTGCAAACGTGTGTGTGGCTGTGTTCGAGGACTCGGCTACGTGTCTGGTTTGACCGTGGCGGGGTAGGAATGTGTGTATATGTGGGATTGCAAGTGTAAAGGATGGATCTGCTCAATGGCGTGTGAGTGCAACTGCGCGGTAACACGATGTAATGATGTTAGCAGACGAATTAACGGGCCACCGGGTGGGGGGAACACATGAACGGGAGTGGACAGCTTTGCCTGCACGTGGGGTATGTCTGTGTGGGTCTGCGCATGAGCAGAGGAGTGGGTGGGATTTCTGCCAGATACCTGTTGTTTAGAATCAGTCAGCAGCCAAAGGTGAAGTCTTTCCTCCTATAAAGATGGGGAAGAAAGGCTTTGGGGGCCTTTTTCTATTTTGAAAAAGCAAGAGAGAGAGAGGCATCATCCAGTTAGTGGTTGTTAATTAGGAGCAGGTCCCAGAGAAGCTGCCTGTGCGGCAGCACCAATAAATCACTCATTAACTGTCCACAGCCGCCTGCCTCCAAGTCGGTCTTCTCCGCAGCTGGAGCTCAGTCGCCGCCAGGCTAGGGCCTTCCCGCTATAGAGGAGTCAGATGAGAAGGGGCTGCATAGCTCCCGGACTCCAGCCTGTCCGAGTCCCCGGGATGCACTAGACAGGAGAGAGGGTGGAGCCCCATTCATTGGTTCATGGACTCAAGTCCAAGTTTCTATACATCCCGGGCCCGCCCCCCATCCGCCGGGACCCTTCATCTCTCACCATTCAGCGTTGATTCAGGCTCCAGTTCAAGTGTTCCCTGGTGACAGCCTCTTTTGCAGCCTTGCACATGCATGTTGGAGCTTTTGCTCTGTGTGTCCCTGCATCTCACATAGAGGTGAGCATGGAGTGGGTACTCAGCAAATAAAATCTTGCTTGACCCAACCCTGCCAACTTTGTCACCAAAGTCATATCCACTAGCAATATTTTAAAGTATTGAATTTAGCTAAAACCTCCATAGACTTTCCCATAGGAGGTGGGAAAGGAAGTAACTGCTTAATGGGTTCTGGGGTCTTGGGGGGGTGGTGATAAAATGTTCCAGAATGGGTAGTAGTAATGGTTGCACAACATTGGGAATGTACAAAATGCCACTGAATCGTATACTTTAAAAAGGTTACAATGGTAAATTTTGTGTTATGTATATTTTTCTATAATAAAAGAAAAAAATCTTAAAAAAAAAAAAAAAACCACCAACCTAGAGCACCTTATTCGGCCATTCCTTCAACACACACTGATTGAGTACATCTGTAGGAAGAGGCCCAAGGGATACAACACTGTTTGGGATTAGAGGATGCAGATGGACGTGCCGCCAGCAGATGCTTCCTGGTTTAATACAACAATACAAAACACTGGGAGGGGGCCTCATTTGCCCTTACTTCATATGTGAGCAAACGAAGAATCGCAAAGGCCAGGGGCTTGCCTGGAGTCACCGAGCTCCTAGGTGAGGGAAGAAGGTGTAAACCGGAGTTTGCTGCAAAGCCCATCCTGCGTCCAGTACCCCGTGCTTCCTCCAAGTTTCAGGGCCGGTGCTCACAAGTTACCTTGGGAATAGTGCAGCGAGCGACCAAAGCGCCCACGTGGACAGCAAACTAGACACTGCCAAGCACAATTCCTCCACCAGCTCCTCTGGTTGAAGTCCCTACCATCTCTCCTCCCCGGCTCCTTGCCTTCCGCGCCTCCCCCGCCCCCTACACTCCATCCTCAGCACTGCTGGCCTGCCGATCTTTCTAATCTGATTAGCTACGTGCTCCTTGGAGACGTTTGTGTCGGTGCCCTGACCTCCTTGCTAAGCAGTAATTTCAGGAAACTGTGACTTTCGAATGACATTCTTTAGGTTTTTATTTACTTTTTAAAATACGTAGAATCAATTCAAATCTCACAGCCTCTGCTTTTGGGCTTCACGGAAATATGTTGAAAGACTTAAGGGATAACTACTGAATATTTTCCCCACGTATAAAAAGATATTTGGTCAAATGAAGTCATTCTTTAATCTGGTTGAGGTGTGGGATGCAGGGGAGCTGGGTGTCAAAATTAGAAGCCTTTAGTTTCAGGAGCTTAGGGATCCCCATCTTTGGGGCCAAATCCAGATGTTGCCCTGGAAGCATGAAGTTCAAAGACAGTAGGATTGTGGATTGGTGGAAAACTGGCAAAAATATGTCACCAGTGTCTTTCCTCCAGACGCTGAGATATAAGCCAGGATCTCTTGTAGTTTTGGTTGGCATCCATACAGAGATACTTTAGAGAGAGGAACCAGGTTAAATCCTGCCTCTGGAGTCAAATAGAGATAAAGAAGAACAGTCCACTGCTGTGGGGGCAGCGGGCTATGGGGCTGGCTATTATAGGCTATTTTCTATTGACTCCAGATCTCACGTTCCTTTTCCTAGGCTGCTCTGTTCATTCATCCATTCCTGTATTTTTTGTCCGTCAAATGTGTATGGAGAACCTGCTATTTCCAGGTCCTGTTTTAGTGATTATAGACAGAAATAAGACTTCTGTAGTAATCGGTATAGGTTATTTTATGTTACAGTAACAAACAACCCTCGTATCTCAGTAGCTTAACAGAGTTTCTTTCTCATGTTGTGTATTCAACGTGCTTCGGGGGTGTGGGAGGAAGGGCTTCTTCACACCGTCTCTCAAAACCCAGGCTGATCAAGCCTCCACCGTCTTTAGCTGCACTCTCTGGAGCCAATGGCCTTCGTGGCTGCTTCTCACAACCCACGGGCCTGACTTAGGCATAGGTCCTCACCTAACTGCAAGGGAGCAGGGATGTGTGTCCCTCCCATGTGCCCAGAAACAGAAGACAACCGAATCGTTAAGCACCAGAGCATAAAAAGGGCTGGGATATGAACACGGTTGAATACCAGCCCTCGAGATGTTTCCATCCAGTGGAAGAGAAGAGTGGGTGGACCTCACAGCCGAAGGAAGTCGAGAGTGTGCTGGAGGGGGGAAGGGAGTTGTGATGTGAGATCTGAGAAGGGGGAGCCATTCACTGGAACCTTCCAGGGTGGAAGTAGGGGGTGCTGGCAGTCTGGCCCCGACACGCCATAGCATGTTCATACGTGTGTGTACTATGTGTCTGCTAAAGCGTATGGGGGGTGGCTTGGGTGGCAAGAGGTAAGTCCAGATAAGCAGGGCCTCGGGCAGCACCTGTAGGTGTGAGAAGCACACTATTGAAGTGCTTTCACTAAGAAAGGACCCGCTCCAGCCTCTTTGTGTTGTGGAAAGATCACCCAGGGTTCCACATGAAGGAGAGCGAGCGGCAGATGGTGGAACACAAAGAGTAGTGGTCGTGGGGACGGACTTGAGAGGTACGTGGGTGGAAGGACTGCGAAGACGTGGTGACCAGATAAATGTCAGCTGTGGGAGAAGAAATGGTTAGAGGCTGGTGACCCCGTTTTTGCTTGGGGTAAATGCGGATGCAGTGAGGAGGTGCCGGAGCACATTGGTGGGGAAAGATGAGAAGCTGAGTGTTTGTTATCGCTGAATCTGACGTGCCTACGGAGCCTCCAAGCCAAGACGTCCCTCTAACACTTGGCTGTTAGGGCC
Organism: Ursus arctos; assembly: GCF_023065955.2. NCBI lineage: Eukaryota > Metazoa > Chordata > Mammalia > Carnivora > Ursidae > Ursus > Ursus arctos. The sequence continues at coordinate 49,684,783 of NW_026622897.1, forward strand.
TGAAGCTTAGGAGAGAGGCTAAGTACTCTTAGAATTTAGTACTTAGGTACTCGTCCTACCCCTTTGGAGTATCTAATAAATTAGAGGTGGGAGTAACCTATGCTGAGAATAGTTCTTTCCTCCACGGATCTCAAATTACATTTCTCTTGGTACCAGAATTGCTTTTTAAATTGTTTCAATCTCCGTGCTTTCAAAATAGAATCATTTCCTGCTGATCAGCTTCCCGAGACCCAGTTCCCCAGGCTAAGGGAAGTCCCTGTTCTCTGGCCTTCTGCAGCCCAGATTGTGGTCCCTACCAAGTTGCTGTCATAATCCAGACCCTGCGTCCCCAGAGGGTTGGTCCCTGTTCATCTGGCCGAGTACCCAGGTGCTCAGTAAATGGGTCTTGAAAAAATGAATAAATTAACTCTAAACTATTCAAAACTGTTAGGTCCCCTGTGAAAATATAAATAGTACTTCCATTTTCCACAAGCCTTTAATAAATTATAACTCACCAAATTAAAATAAACATTTGTTTTACCTTCCACCCACCAGATCTCTGGAGGATCTGACAACTTTTCATCTTCAAAGTGCTTTTAAAACAAGAACTGGCTTCCCCAAAGGCCCCTCTTGAGAAGTTGTAGATCGTAAACAGATACAGAGAAGTATTAATATTCAGAAATAAAGATGCTCGGGGAACCTTCTCCAGGTTAAAAAAAAAAAAGACAAATTGTTTCTTTAGGTTTTTTTGAGTGCCTTCAGCGTGCCAAGACTTGTGTTGAGGGCTTTCAGGATCCATTCTCTTTTTCTCTCAATGGTCCTGTGAGGTAAGTACTCTCATTTTTACCTTTTTACTGTAGAGACAAGAACACTGAGGCCAAAGAGAAAAAACGATTTGCTCAAGGACACATAGCTGGTAAGGGGGAGAACCAAGAACCAATCTTAAATCCTTCTCACTCAGAATCATCAGGCTTTCCTTTGCAGCATTGTTTCTCCCCTTTCGCCTGCGTATTACCTGCATCAGGCACACGCAGCTGTAAATCCCGGGGCCCCATCCCAGCCTTAGTGAAATAAACTCTGGAGAGAGGTGCTTGGGAATCTGCACTTTAAGTAAATTCCCTGGTGCTGATTTTTTTTTATGCACACTGAGATTTGATAACCTACACTTTATACCCATCATAGGTTTCTCAGACTTAGATTTTTTTCTAACGGGATGAGCTAAAAAAACCAAAGGGGAATAACTAGGCTGTGAACAGCACGCGCCTTCCACTGGGCTTGGCAGATCTGGCCCTCTTGTACACTGAGTGCGGCAGCACCCTGCTCCCTCCCTGCTTCTCCAGGCTGCACGGGCTGAGATAGAAAGCTTCCTCTGTTCCCCTGCTTTTCATGGCAAGCTTGGGTTGATGTTTTCTCTCTGCTCCATATGGATTTTGCAATTAACTCACTAGAAAAGTAAATCACAGGGTGCCTGGAATACTAAGTGCAGTGAACACCAGGCCTCAGCCAAGTAGCCTGGGACTGGATCCAGAGTGTGACGAAGGTTGTTGGGCTGGTGCAGGAAGGAGGCAGGAGGCCAGGGGCTGGCAGCTCCTGGAGGCCGCACGAAAGTAGTAGATGAAGAAGGAGGAGAGGGGACTTCTGGTTGAGATCGAGCTCCTTTTGTACATGGTCAGCATAACGCTCAGTGTTGTACGTTCTTGACCTTGTCAATTCCACACTATTCCTTTAGGCCAATATTTTTGTTCCCGTTTTACAGGAAAAAACACTGAGGTTCAGAAAGTCACAGAACTTCTTACAAGCTGTCACCCTAAGGACAGCTGGGGTGCAGTGATGGCTGATCTGGAGGACGCTGCCTCCTCATCTGGGAAATAGGATGGTAACCATACGTAGGTGGCAGGGCTCTTGCAAGTCCTGAGTCTTCACTCTTACGTGGGAGCACCTCAGATACTACCTGGCACGTAGTAGGCACTTGGAACGTTATTCCCCTTTTACCTCCACGTTACTCATCCGAAACATTTCCTGGCACAGAATGAGTGACGCTCTTTCGGAGCTAAAACATCCCTGAGTTACACAAGGAACAGGGATGCATTCAAGCTTGCTCAGGGAATGGGGTATATGCCTAATGATAAAGCTGGCATGGAAATCAAGAACAGGTGCCAAACTAGCGTGGTTTGGACTGTACTGGAAATACCTTGGAAGTTCTGGAGGCCGAGGTATTAGGTCTTCACCTGACTCTTGCCTCTAGGGCACTCTGCAAACTTTGGTTTCTTGTTTCTTGGTGGGGCATTTCTTGCTTCCGGAGACAATCTCAGAAATAGAATCTGGTTGGCTGAGCCCATCTTTTCCCATCAAGCCACTGGTCAAAAATAAGTGGGTGGAGGCAGGCAGGGCAGAGTCAGGAGATACACAACTTGGCTGCACAGGCCTGCCCCTCAGCAGAAGCCAGGGGCAGGCTGCCGGTCTCGGAAGGGGCCAGGGGCAAGCAAGCACAAGGTGGTTTCTTTGCCATAAAGGGCACCGTCTGGACTTTTCACTCCAGAAGAATAAAGATTTTGTCTTCTCCATCTTTCTGTCCCCTCTCTCTGGGCCTGCCCTCAGTCCTTAGGAAAGGCTTTCGGGGTTAGGAGGAAGAACAGAAAGAGTAAAGAGGTTCTGTGTGCTCTGCCTGGCTGTGGACTTTTTGCAGAAATGGCCTAACTGCATCTCCATCCGAAGGAGTCCTGCCCACTGCCGGTAAGCAGAGTTCTTGGCTGTGAAGGAGCTCTGCTAGGGATGATAGTCACATCCAAATGTGTTCAGTTTACGAGTCAAAAGATGTTTTCTCTTCTTGCCTCCAGAGCCTAAAAATCAAGCCGGCTTCTTTTTGCTTCTCACAGCTTCCTGAGCAATAACGATTCTGAAATCCGCGCCAGGCTGACAGTTGTGTTGATGTATGGGAAATGTAGGGCTGGGGTTTGTCCTCTCTTCGGTGGCAATCACTCTGCTGTCATTGCAGCTCCAAACCCTTTGGTGACTGTAAGGCAAGTGGGGATGACTCAGCAAAGCAAGAACAGACACTGGGAATCAGGAAAACATTTCAGCTCCTGATAGGGTTTAGTAGATGTTTCTTTGTCTAGCTAGAAAAGAGAGCAAAAGGGAGGGCACTTAAAAAGCAGGTATAACTTTTTAAGCTAGACTCAAGGAGGGTTGGGGCACCCCTTTCTTCTAGAACTGCACTATCCAAGATAACTTTCAGCAGTGATGGAAATGTTCTGCAGCCATTCGCCCCGTGGGGTTAGGCAGCACTTGAAACGTAGCTAGTACAACTGAGGAAATGAATTTTTAAATTTTATTTAGTGAATTTAATTTTAAATCTAGATTTAAATAACCATATGTAGTTAGTGGCTGCCATATTGGATAGCAGAGCTCTTGGATCAGGAGTCTTTTTTCAGCTCTAGGAGGGCAGGCAACATATCTTGTACCCATGCCCCCAACGCCTCGACCCGTGGCTACCATGGGCTCCATACTATTAACTGAATGAATAGAGGAGACTCTGGTGGTGTTGCATTGAAGAGAGAATAATGTAGAAGGTAAGAGCACAGGCTTTAGAGTCGGTCTGACCTGAATTCAAATTCTGCGTCTCACATTTACTCATCTCTGTGAGTGTGGGAATGTTACTGACAACTTTAAGCCATTCTCATCTGTGAAATGGTTGCAGTACCTAGCTCTCTTATAAAGTTCTGTTGTGAAGACTAAAGGAGTTATGTATACTGAGTAGGGTAGTGCCTGGCATAAAGTAAGTGGTAGCTTCATAGAAATGACAGAGAAAATGAAAAACAGCCCTGCTGACAACCAGACTGGGATATTCCCAACATACATGCAGTGCTGTGAAAAGACGTAGACCAAGCCTCTCTGTGACCATGATCAGGGCATGAGCGTGGCCAATGTATGACCCCAATAGTGACCATCATTCACCTCCTCCGACCGACATCACCCTCCTCTGAGGAAGTGCTGCTTCTTAACCTATTGCTAAGTCTAGCCCTGCTGTAACCCTCCCACCCCGAAATGAAGACGGTCGTTCATTTCATTGTCCCTGCTTCTTGAGAGTGTCCACTCCAGAACCTGCCCCTCCTTCCCTGATTTCTCTTTAGGATCAGCCCACACGCGCACACACCCAGTACCAGGCCCCTCCCAAGCCTGAGGTAACCCTGGGGTGCGTCCTCCGTTTTCGCAGCAAGCTGAATACACCAGGTGGATGACGACACATGTCATCCTGGTAGTCTCTGGGCGCCAGTGAACTTCATCAGAAGTTTTAAGTCTTGCTTTTTCGTGGCAGTTCATGGAAACCGAGTAGTCCCAAAAAGGCCTTCTCCCTTTTCCTGGCTCTTTCTCTCCTTATGAGGCTGGGCTGCCTGCAGTTGAAGTAACAGCTAAGGCAAAACTCCTGCACAAGTCAGGACTTGAACGTGTGACATCTGTGGTCAGTGGCCGGAGCTCTTGGCCATCTCTGCTTCCCCGGAAGAGGAGGAGAAAGGCAAGAGAGGGAAATGAGTTGAAAGAGCAAAAGGAGTTTTCTTTGTTTCAGCTGGGAGAGAGCTCAGTGGCCTGGTGCTTGGCTCAGCCTCTTCGCCTCCATCTGCAAAAGCCTTTGATAGACATCATCTCAGACTCTAATCAATATTTAAATAAGAAAGGCCAGCGAGGAAGGGCGGGCAAGGAGTGTCCAGGGAAAGCATCCGAGAGGAGGTAACATTTGCAGAGGGAGTTTTATAAATGAAGAAGGTGAGAAAGAACAGCTCAGACAGTCGGAGATGGTGTCGGAATTCCAGAGCCCCCAAGGAGCAGTTTACAGGGATGGAGTGGTGCGTGATGAGTCGGAATTTGAGATATGATGAATTTGAAGCACCTGGGAGACAGCTAAGTAGAGATAATTACTAAACACCTGGAGCTGAGTAAGGGGTCCTGGAGATACTGATTTAGAGGTGATCGTTCACTCCCTCATCTATGGATGCATTCGCGCACTCATTTCAGGGAACTGTGTGCAGTACTTACTCTAGGGAGGCTCAGTGCTGGATGCCGCGCATACAGTGATCAGCAAAACAGACGTCCCAGATGGTGGTGCTCCCTGGCTTCCTTTGCCCAGCTTTGGAACTTGCTCGACCTCTGATTGGGATGGTCTGGCCGTATGTCCCTGTCATGTTTTCCTTGGCGATACCCCATAAAAGGAAGGCATCTTAGAGTGGAGGCTGACTGTCACCCACTGGTTCTCAAGCACAAGCCCTTCTGCTTTGCTCCCCCCCTGGGAGTCACGTTCTAGTATCATTCTTCTGATTGAATTAGGAAAGCACTATGGCTTTCTGATGACTCTCCTGCAGGTCACATTCATGGAAAGTTTATTAGAAATAGATATTTCATTCCCTTGCCCCTTGCATTCTTTGTTTTGGGTATCCTGATGGATCTGGATGAAAACTGTGCAAATAAGTGTCCCCTGGCTTTCTTGGGCAGGTTTCAGTTATTTGGGAGGAATGCTATTTACATATATATTTGTACATATTATATACACATTGTGCAGAAAAATCTCTCACGTCAGCAAAGGAAATTTGAGATGTGGTGGTCGATTAGGGAAAGGCTTTTCCTAGAGTGTTCTTCGGGTAGCCAACAGCTTTAAAAAAATGAAGCAAAGTGAACTATGGTGTGCTTAACTGTAGAAACTGTAAGGAATAAATTTTCCGGGTTCTGTTGTACTGTCATTAACCAAGCAGACATCCTAGCTCTTTGATTCCAAGACTACAGTGGCTAGAGGGAAATCCTCATCAGACCTCCCAGACTGATTGGCTTTTGAGGTGCTTTTCCCCCACTCAACCCAGTGCTGGGGTCACTATAACTGCCAGGGGGCTGTCATTTAAGACCCACGCTGGCTAGAATGGGCCGTGTTGTGGAAGGCTCCCTTGTATATGCAACAGCTGATGGCAGGAGAGTCTCCTAAAGGGCCACACCTGATGACAGGGCAGAGACAGCATGCTTTCACTAACTCCCCCATGGCCATTCCCCAGGTTCTGTTCATCACCTCAACTCAGTACCAGAAAGTACTTGACCACTTTAGCTAATTTGGGTATCTAAACATCGCTCTGCCTCTTTGGGGTTCTTTCCACCCCTGAGGTTACAGTCTCCTCACTTCTGCTCCCCTTGGATGTTCTTTGGTCAGGCATTCCCGTCATGATTTTCGGGAGTTTGGCACTATGGCTATTATGTCTTCTGCTCCTCTGGATGTTTCTTCCCTTCAGATAAGACCGGAACACTGAAGTGTCTTTTATTGTGGGACCTAGAGCCCCAGGAACTCCACACCACCAGTTACCCCACATCTTGAGGGAGACTCATGCAATGGGCTTAATTCTGGCCAGTCAAGTAAAGCTGGGGATGCAGGGGTGTGGGACACGTGGGAGAAGGCGGCCATCGTGGAGTTTGTGCAAGCCGAAGCAAAGATGCAGGACATGGGCAGACATGTGCTCCCGAGCCTTGCTCCTCAAAGTGGACTGAGAGCATGAGCTGGTTAGAAATATAGAACCTCAGCCCTACTCAGACATACAGAATCAGAATCTGCTTTTTAAACAAGATATCCAAATGGTTCATACACACGACAGCAGAGAAGCACTGTCCTAGACTTTTAAGAAAGTTGATTTCAGAACCTTCAGAGAAAATACTAGGTTTAGTTTTAAGACCAGACACTTTGAAAAGATGATTCAAGAGGGTTGAAAAATAAAACAGTAGGTATAAGACCATCCTTTATGTTTTTAAACATCAACCACTGTAATATAGAAATAAATAAGAAACTGTCTGTAAACACAACATTTAACAGTGGTTTCCTCGGGAGACAAGTGGGATGGGAGGGGAAGGAGGGAAGGAAGACTTATATTTGTGTTCACCTTACTTCCGTATTGCTCGAATTCGAGTATGTAAATACATGTTAGTATTATTTTGGAGATAAAAATATGCAAATGAACTAATACAAAAGAAGAAGAAGAAGAAGAAGGATACGTGGTTTTGGTAAACGTAAGTGTGACAACACAGCAAAGAATAACCCCAGGAAGCTGCAGAGGCAATTCTCAGAGGACTTTAAATTGAAAAGGAACACATTAACAGCATAATTCCGATGGTAGAATTATGGGTGATTTTTTTGTTTTTCTTTTTTTTCTTCTTGTCTGAATGTTTAAAATCTTCTGTGTGGAATTCGTATCACTATGTAATAAGAAAAATTGACCAAAAATGTTTTTAGGAAGAAATCCCAAAACATGCTAACATGGGCACAGTAGAGTGACACAGATTGTGGGAGGCAAAGGGGTATACCTGATGGTGAACTGAGAAATTTTTTTAAAGATTTTATTTATTTATTTAAGAGAGAGAGAACACTAGAAGAGAGAGAGAGCATGAGCAGGGGAAGGGACAGAGGGAGAAGCAGACTCCCCGCTGAGCAGGAATCCCGCCACAGGGCTTCATCCCAGGACCCTGGGATCATAACCTGAGCCGAAGACAGACACTTAACTGACTGAGCCACCCAGGCACCCTGAGAATTTCTTTCTTTTTAATGTAAAATCTAAAAGCAACAAAAGAGTGTTCCAGATGTCCTGGTGTTGTTTCTAGAGCCTCTGCTGTGTGCCAGTCACATGCCGGTGCATAGTCTGCAAGATGACCACCGTCGCCCTTGCAGAGCTGAGGAGAGCTTGGGTGAGGTCAAGCACATTGTCTAAGGTCAAGGAAGGAGTGAAGTGGCATTCAAACCTCATCTTGTCATTCTGTACTCTGGACCCCTTGGTTCAGACAGCGAAGACAGGGCTGTCGTGGGAAGATTGACACATAGGGATAGGCCGGCTAAAGGGTCTCGTGGCCTTGTCTGTCCTAGAACAGGTGGGAGGGAGATATTCTGCAAAAACAAAGGGGCTGTCTTCATGCTTTCAGGCTGCTATCACAAAACACCACAGACTGGGTGGCCTGTAAACAACACACTTACTGCTCACAGTTCTGGAGGCTGGAAGTCTAAGATCAAGGCACCAGCATGGTCAAGTTCTGGTGAGAGCCCTCTTCCTGATTAACAGCGTGTGCTTTCTCCTTGTGTCCTCACATGGTGGCAGGGGTGAGGGAGATCTGTAGGGTCTCTTTGAAAAGAGTACTAAAGCCATTGATGAGAGTTCCACCCTCCTGACCCAAGTACCTCACAAAAGCCCTACCTTCTAATATCATCCTGTTGGGCATCAGGGTTTCAACACGAATTTGGGAGAGATACAAACATGCAGACCATAGCTGGGCCTTAGCTCTAGCCCTTTTTAGCGCCTGAGATCTCTAGGAGCCCTTGGGATTCTGCCAAGCATGGTATGACAACCAGTTTCAGAGCAGAGTTCTGAAAGTTTGTTCTGTGAAAAACTAGTCTTCCAGATTCCCTGAGACATTAAAGGTTCTCAAACATATATAAACGCCTCTGTCTGCGAGGCCTGCTCTCAGAGATGCAGTATACGTGCCGGCACAGCACATGCTGGGACAAGTCCCATGATCATGGGTTAACCTTGTCATCTAGGCCTTTTCCAGGCCTGGTCAATCACAGACAACTTTTTTGTGGGATGCCCACTAACATCTCAAAGACATAGTGTTCTGAAAAAACAGTTTTCGAGATGGTTTTTTAGGCCCCATAAAGACCTAACTTTAAAAAAAATTTTTTTTAATTCAATTTCCATAATATTTTCTATATAGTGGTCTAGGATTTCTTGAGAACATCTTGTTCTTTGAAGAAATTTCTAGAGAACTAAAAATGTCTCTAATTATACCCACAAGGAGCACGAGTTCTCCAGGATGTGCCTCTGAGGGCTGGAGGTTAACAAGGCTTACGCCTTCGTGAGGCACGAGAATAGCGTCTGGGGTTACAGTAACGACGCTACAAATTACACGGTCCTCTCAGCCTTGACGGGCGGTGGGAAAGGAAAGATGCTGAACTCAAACCCTGACGTTAGTAAGTAGCTCCACCATTGTACTCTATTCAGGGAGGTGGTTTTTATTTTTAACTTTTTCGATGTACATAATTAAACCTTCTTTGAAATCGAGTGCTCCCAAGTGGGCATGACATGCCGAAATTTCCACAGCCATACCAGCTGATGCCTCTGTGTTGCTTTGCTGTTTACAAAACTGCTTTTAAGTCGTGTCCTCAAAACAGGCCTGGTAGAGCCGGGTGTTAGGATTCCCATTTCACAGATAAGAGAACTAAAGATCTGCTGGTGAGTGGCAGCATGTGACCCTACCCGGCTCCTCTCACTCTCTTTGCTCTATTGTTTCCATTACACAAAGCCACCTCCTACTGTCAATGACTATGGCAAAACCCTAGGTTTCCTGGGGTAGACCTGATTTTAGCGAATAAAATTGACTTTCGTTTTTATTCGCTAAAATCAGGTCTACCCCAGGAAACCTAGGGTCAATTGATTAAGGTCAATTGATTAAGGTCAATTGATTAAGTGCTTAGCAGAATGTAGTTTATTTGTATCTTTATGGGACTTTTCAGATAAATAACTTCAAGAATCTTAAGTCCACAAGTCACCTCAGTTTGTTTACTGATTCAGTTGTTTATTTATGTTGACTTAGGAAAGCTTCTAGCGCTCTGATAATGCAACAGGTACTTTCATTAAACCGGTGTGTTAGATCAGAAAACATGAGCAGAAGCTCTCATGTGACAAATCCTGCTGGTCCAAGTAGGCATCATCGGGTGTTTTGTTTTTTTTGTTTTTTTTTAAGATTTTATTTATCTGAGCGAGAGCATGAGCAGCGGGGAGGGGCAGAGGCGGAGGGAAAGGCAGAAGCAGGCTGTCTGCTGAGCGGGAGCCCAACGTGGGGTTGGATCCGAGGACCTCAGGATCACAACCCTGAGCTGAAGGCAGATGCTTAACCGACTGAGCCACCCAGGCGCCCCTCATCAGGGTTTTACTGAAGCATAGGAAATATATCGCTTGTGTAGCATGAGAGCACGGTGGACCAAGAAAGCCTGTGCTTTGGTGCCCTATCATCCTGACTGAGTACTAGTTTCCTTCTCAAGGAAATGGGGATGATGATACTTTGCTTACAGGCTTGTCAGGAGGATACATCTGTGACCATAGTGCTTTGCACGTAGCAAGGGATCAGGACATTGTAGCATCTTTGCTTTCGTAGAATCTGAGCATCAAAACAGCGCTGAGTTCTCCGTCCGCCACGAATGCACACCCCACTCTGCCTCTGGTACCCACCTTCTCCCCTGGGGTACTTCTTATTTTACTTCAGCAAATCAGCAAGTATTTGAGTCCCTGTTGTGTGCGCACGTCCGTGCCAGGCACAGATGCCCCGGGCGAGGGGAGGAGAGAGATAGCGGACAGTGCACGTTAGCATATCGGGGTGCTGGGTGCTAAGGGTCAGTGTGGGTCATTGAGTGGTGCAAATTTCGTTCTTCCTGGTGGAGGGGGCTTAGAAATGCCTGGGGGAGGCAGGAACAGAGTCTTCAAGGATGAGCAGGTAGATGGAGGGTGGGAGGCAGAGGGAATTTTACTGCCCCGGGACTTGTTAAGCTATCCCACCTCTCCGGCTAATCCTGTGCTGTTTCATTTCCACTCTAAGTGACCTAGTCACTGGTATGTTCTCTTGGGCAAATGAATAGCAACTCTTTGTCATCAGAATAAGTCTCAAGGGCCTGGGGTTGGGGGAAGAAATATTAATTTTGGTGTTAATCTTTTCATTTCCTAATACCACTTTTCCTTGGGACAACAGGGGGAAATATCCTAATTATTTATAAAGGCATCTTGTTTTGGGTCTTTGGGGTCTCCCATGAATGCTTAAAGATTGCTTCAAGCAATTAGCTTTCTATCAAAGTAAATGACTCATCAAAGTCGCAGGCTCCCACAAGAACCTTCTCTTATGGGGCACCTGGGTGGCTCAGTCATTTAAGCGTCTGCTTTCGGCTCAAGGTGTGATCTCAGGGTCCTGGGATCGAGCCCCACATCAGGCTCCCTGCTCCACTGGGAGCCTGCTTCTCCCTCTCCCACTCCCCCTGCTTGTGTTCCCTCTCTCGCTGGCTGTCTCTCTCTCTGTCAAATAAATACATAAAATCTTTTTTAAAAATAATAAAATAAAATAAGTCATTCATGTAAAAAAATAATAAAATAAAATAAAATAAAATAAAATAAAGAACCTTCTCTTAGATTCCTCCTCCCTGAGCAACGGTCGGCCTCAGGTGAGCTGCGCCTGATTACCTGAACGTTTGAAAGGCTTTCAGGAATTTACTTCCACGTATCACATATGGCTCAGAGCTGCAGGAGGCAGTTTTTGGAAACTTAAGCCACTAGAGGCTTTCTCGGAGAAAGAGCACAAGGCAGGCCGGCAACAGGAGAGCTGCGTTCCCGGCCTGGTTCTACCACTCATTTGCTGTGTGACCCTGGGCAAGTCATTTAGCGTTTCCCACTTGGGCCTTCTTTGTAAGAGGAGGCAGTGAGACTGTATGCCCCTATGACCCTTTCCTGTTCTAAGGGCCAAGTTTACCCACTGCCGAAGGAAGAGCACAGTCCCAGCACAGAGTCCCCGTGGCTGCAGCAGTGATGGCTGGCATGCTCTAGCTGTGCCCTACAATGGCTTGTGCTCACATTGGTCTCCTCGGAGTCCTGAACCACTGTCATCTGTTTTAGGGGGGGAAAGTCAAGACGACAGGTGTCTGTTTTGGCATATCAAGTCTCAACAAATCTGTAGTGATGGAGTGATCCTAATTATGGTGACTAAAGGACCTCACAATGAGGGTTTGCATTCAAGATCAGGGGTGGGGCCAGTGGTGTTCCCATAGGGCTGCAGAGCAGGCATTCTCAGCCATCACATTTGGGCCAGATAATTCTTCATTGTGGGGTCTACCGTCTACATTGTAGGATGTCTACCAGAAACCCTGGCTGTACCCACTAGATGCCAGGAGCAGCCCTCTTCAATCATGACAGCTAAAAATGTTTCCAGAATTGCCACACATTTTCTGGGGGTTAAACTGCTTCAGTTGAGAACCACTGCTCTAGAGTGAAAGTAGAAGCCACATTCACTCACGTTCGCCCAGAGGCACCAAGTCTCGGGATAGGGCATGGCCCGCCCAGCATGCCCCATTCAGCCTGTGGGCCCACCTCACACATCACTCTGTCCTTTCCCAGATGCGGTCTTAAATCCCTCACCTTGACCAGAATCTTGTTCTTGTTCACTCACTCAGCAGACGTCTGCCGAGTACCTGTTGCGTGCCTGGATTTATGCCAGATTCTGAGAAAGCAGTGATGAGCTCCTGCTTCAGCCACTGCTTCCCCACTCCTCCTCTACTCCGGAGATCGAATACCTGCGACTGGCCTCCTGCTACCTGTCAGAGGCTCCTTTCCCTTCTGCTTTTCCACCTTGACTTTGAAGCCCCAGGAGCAGGTGCCCGCCTTATCCTGGGCCCCTCTGGCTGGGTGCAGCCCTAGGCCCTTAGCCCTCAATACTTTCTTCCCTTGGTAGATCTGCTGGGCACCTGTCCTGGAATCTGGGTCCCCTCTCATCCCCTCTAAAATGCTGTCTATCCATGTGTGCGTATGTAGTCAGTCAGCAGGGATTTACTTAGCAGCTCTTCGTGTTCTCTGTACTCTTACGTCTTTTTATTTTTAATTGCACTCACTGAGTACTTAGGAACATCTCCTGTGTGTCAAGCTGTGTGCTGGGTGCTGAGGCTATAGGACTGAGCAGAACCAGACACGGTTCCCCATGTTTGGCTGTCTTGGAAACCCAAGAGTCCCTGGTCCCCAGGAGGAGCAGACTTTCATCACAAGAGCAATCACCCACCTAAATGTCCTTTCTCTGCCTCTGTGTCTCCTTCTCTGTCTTTATCTTCCTACTCTCTCCCTGCCTTTCTCCATCTTTCAGCCCCATTCACATCCAGCAGTGACCTTTACTGGGACCAGCCAAGAAGCTTCCCAGGGGTGCTGGATCTCATTCAGATACCTGCCACCCTGGCTTCCTTCTGGTGGGAGAATTACTGTCGTTTAAGGGGGTCTGCGAGGCTGTTTGACAAGAACCAGCCAGGCCAGGCTCTAAGTAAGAAGAATCACTCCTTCCTAGGGATGGTAGAAGGATATGAGGCTCATAAATCATCCACTGAGAGCCAGACCCAAGCAGCACATGGCTGCACAATGCTGTGTGCTGCAGGGGGAATGTTCCTAACACGGAGAGGGATTGAGGGCCAGCACCTCGAGAAGGCCAAGCTGCATGTCCAGTGTGGGGTCCTTTCCCCGACCAGCTAAAAAGACAGCATGTCCAGCTCAGAAGCTTCTTTAGCCTCTGAAACAGGCACACCCTTCCCATTTTCAAGTCAAAGTGGCTGCAAGCCCCCTACATGTCAGCCAGGTTGAGAGAGGGTTTCTGAGACTTCCTGATTTAGAGTGACTTGGGAACCCAGCCTGGGCTCCACACATTTGCCGGGCAAGCCTACGCCGGTCCCATCGCTTCTTTGAGGCTTCTGGAAAGTGGGAGTAAAGCTAGAAATCACATCACCTAGTAGGTGTGAGGAGTCTATTAAATAATGCGTGTAAGTGGCTTAGCACAGGGCTCAGCAAACACCAGCCCTGGCCCCCATGTGACTCTCCCGGTTTCTTCCTCTGATGATATGTCTGATTGCTGAAGGCAGAGGACGTAGGAATCTCGCTTTCAACCCTGGGTGCATTCTGATTGCCTCGCATTAAAGGAGTTGAAGCTCTGTTTCCTTTCCCTAACTTCTTCCAAGGCCCCAAAGCTCTTTTCCCCTCGCTAGAGTAACGCAGCTGTTTAGCAGCTGTTAACTTTACTGTGTTCAGGAGATCCAGTCCATTGTCGGGTGATATGATTTCTCCCCATAAAGGACCTGGGGATTTCTCAAAATGAAAGCTGTTACCACAGTGAACAGTGTTATTAATAGGGCTTCCTGGAAACGAGCCCACCTGGATAGGGAAAGCTACTCCTCATAGATTCCCAATCGTGCCTGTCCCGTTTCACGTCTTCCCGCCTTCCCTTTGCCCTCCGACTTTGAAAGTACTTTCTGACTTGAGATTCCAACTGCAAAGGCCCCTCTGGGAACAGGAGCGAGAAATGTTGAGGCCTGGTTTTGAGGTGTTCTAAATCATTCTGTTCTCTTGGGCCTTCCACTCCCACAGGGGCTCTTGGGTTTCCAAGACAGCCAAACATCGAAGATGAAATAGATTGCTGAATTTGGATGAGAACAATTTAATGATCCAGAAAGTAGAGAACACGGGCAGAGGAGAAACTACACCAGCCATACACTGCCCTCAGAGAGAAAGAAATTGATTGAGGGCAGGGGTGGGGTAGGTAGCTGTCCCAGGCAAAATAAGTTTGCTAACTCCGTAAGAGCATCGGCCATCGGCTCCCAGAAAGCAGGTGAATCTAGGAGGCAGAGAAGACCAGAGGAAAGATCCAGCTCAGGAAGTGACCTTGTGTCTTACCTCTCTGCTAGACTTCCAGCTCCTTTGAGGGAAGGGGCTGGGTCTTAGTATATTTGCATCCCCAGCAGGTAGTGAAAATACCATGAGGCACTTGGGCTTCTCAAATTGGGTTGTGGGTATCCTTGCGCCTGGGTGGAGCTTATCAGGGAAGGTAACCATGACCTGTATTTCTGAAGAAATGAGGGAAAGATATTCTTGGATTAAAATAAACACGAATATATCATGAAAAAGGATGCAAAATTAGAGTGAATTCTTAAGACAAAATATGAGAATTTAATGACATGTCAAGTAGGCACTTGACCAGGCCAATTCCTCAAGACCCTTTAGGGCATTGGTTCTCCAGCCTCAGGTACACACATATCAGCAGGGGTGCTCCTTAACCTTGAAGAATTCTGGGCCCCCTACCCAGAGACTGTGATTGACAGCAGTTCTAAGGTGGGACTCAGCAGCCCGTTGGCTCTCCAGGCGCTACGAATGCAACTACACTCACACAAATCCTGGGGAGGGAGAGGCTCACCCTTCTGCTATTCTAGCTTGTCGTGGATGCTATGGTATGGCACCCAGATGCCCCCCAAGACAAGGCACTCGTTTCCCCGGATGCCAGGGAGTGCCAGCAGCTACTTCTTTCTCGGTGGATTGTCCTCCTCTGAGGGAGCTGCCCTACCCAGGTCAGGGTTACTCGGGTTAACCCTGGAGGCAGCCTGTGTTCAGTGACTCCTCCACTGGGGAAGGGTTGGGAGTGAGAATTACAGAAAGGCTCAGACTCCTTGGTCTCATTTGAGACAACTTGGAAAGGCCAGCTCAGCTCCGGAGCTCTTCATGAGACTGGTGGAGGCGGCCCTGCAGTTCTCTGCCCAGCCCTGCTTCCCTCGCTCCCTGATAGGGGGCGTTGCTCAGAGCAAGCAACCTCCTACCAGCCGCTCTCCATCGCAGGGTCTGTCTCCCACGGAACCTAGTCCGAAACAGGCTATTTGAGACAAGTTTGAGAAACCATGGATAGTGGAAAGCGTACAGTCTTGGGAATTCGATGACCTGGTATATAATAGTAATAATAATAATATAGCAACAGCAGTAGCTATTATTTTTGGGTTCTCACTCTGTTCTGAGTGCATTATATTTATTTTCTCTCTAAATCTTTACCAACCCTGTTGTGGTCCTCCTCTCCCAAGTGAGGAACCCGAGACAGGGAAATGTCAGGCAGCTTGCTCAGGGTCGCGGATACTCAGCGGCAGACCTGGGGTTCAAATCCAGACCCTCTGGCTCTAATAGACTCTTAGCCCTCTGTTTGACCACTTCAGCAATCAAATCAGTCTCTTCCACGTGCTGGCTCTATGATCTTCATGCAAGTGATCCCAGCTGGGCATCAGTTTCCTCGTCTGTGAAATGGAGTTTGTACTACCTACACTGTGGAACTCTAATGGGACTGAATTGAGGCTCAGTCTGTGTCAAGTACCCAACACATGCTTGGGGCCCAGCAGGTACCAGGTGAACACATAGGTCTAGCGGAGCCTTGACTGGCACTCAGGAAATACTTGTCTGTGGGTGCATGAGGGAAGTGGGCTCTCCTGCAGGAAGCCCTGATATGGCTGAGTTTTCAAGAAGGTCTGAAAAGAAATGGCTGAGGAATTGGGAGAAACGGGTTTAAGAGGAGATGAGTATATGGAATAAGACTGAGGAAAGGGAGACATAAGCTGCCCCAGTGCACAGATCTGTAAGTTGGGAGAAGGCAGGACATCAACCCGAGAAGCTAAAGATGCAGCTGAGAATTCTGGTCTCTAGTCCGTACAGGAGCAGCGACATGGAAGATTCGGGGTGTTCTGGTGCGATCCGGGCGCTGGGGCCACCTGACCCATGAAATCCTCAACCAAAAACTAGTAGGCTTTGACCTCAAAAGTGTTTTATCCTGGCTTTGTCACAAAAGAGCTATGTGACCCAGGGAAAGTCAACATTCCCTGATCTTGGTCTCAGTTGGAAGCGGAAGTGGACGTCAGGACTCGTGATCTCCAAGACCGTACCAGCTCCAAACCTCGGTGACTGTACCAATCTCCGGGCCTTCCCTTAATGTGGGGAGAATTGTTAGCCCTTGTGGTTTGTAGAAGGAAACCACAGACCTACCATTAGAAGCATTTTCTGCCCTAACTTCCCCTGAATCGCCCCAGGTTCCCTCTTAGAGCTTTTATGTCTAGATAATTCCAAGTCCAAGCCTCCTATTTAGCCCACATTCACGCCTTCTCTGCCTCCTCTCTTACCACTTACCCTCTTGTATTACACGTGACAGTGGTCGTCTTTGAGCATCTTTGGGAACAAGGGCTTCATTCCTGCCTTAATTCTTCTCCCTAGCCCTGTGTCAAATTAAAAACAAAATGTGGTAGAGGAAGAAACCTCAAGGTGACCCAGCCAACCAGAACAGCCAGAATTCAATGTACAGATCTCACTGCCACCCCCAGCCTCCTCCCCCCCACCCCCCACCCCACTCCTACACAGAGTGGCCAGCTCTGCACAGGGCTGTTTGAGTGGAAGGCTCCCAAGAATCCTCAGTGTTGCTCTTTTATCCAAGTCCAGGACTTCTGTCCCTTCTCCTGCATGATCGTCTAGAGTGATCTGTTTTGTCCAGCAAGTCCACAGCCACTCTGTACAGTTTGGGGATCAGACTGCCCAGCTTTTGTCAACCTAACAACAATCGTGGAATTCTCTTCTCTGTAAAGTTGGAACAATAACCCTGCCTTTCTGGGTTTGTGGTGAGGATAAGATGAGATGATTCATAGAAAGTATCCAACAATGCCTGACCCAAAGTAAGCAGTGAAGTACCATTTCTGTCATACCATCGTTCAGGTGCCAGGAAGGCTCAGCTGTGTTGCATCTTGGAGAGCTGGGAGACATCCTCACTGCTTAGCTCCTTTCTCTGCTGGATTTCGCTGGTGGAGCACAGCCCTACGCCCGCGTCCATGTGCTCTTTATAAACCTTCCTTCCACTCGCTTCCTTAGGGGGCGATCATTACTTCCCTGCGGCCTGACTACTGTCAGAAAGGGCTCTTCCTGGAATCCTACCTGCAGACCTTTGGTCTTGTTCTTCCCTGAGCCAACAGTGCTGGTGGCTGGACAGCAGCTTCATTAGGCTGGTTTTTACTGTAGTCACCATTCCATCTTAACTGTCTGGACTCATACCCTGAGTGATGCAAGACTGGGAGAGTACCCTTAATGAATGTTAAACAAAATAAAAATCAAGAGAGTGGATTTCAGGTGCTCTCATCACACACACAGGCACACACACAAGAGGTAACCATGTGAAGAAATATGTTAACTAGCTTGACAATAGTAGTAATTCCACTATATGTATATGTATATCACAGTCATCAGATAGTAGACCTTGAACATACACAGTTCTCATTTTAAAAAATAAATAAAATAAGCAGACTCTCCGTAGTTCCTCTCAGCACTAGGACATTTGCCCTCCAGTTCCTCCTTGGGCAGGCGCTGCCCTTGAATCCTGTTCATAGACACTGTGATCACTGACACCTGTTACCTTATTGCTGACACACAGGGAGTGAGGCACAGGGAATGGGGGGCTTGCAGCACCTCGGAAGAGTTAAGAGAAGAGATCGGAATGGGTCCATTGTATTTCTGCCTCCGGGAAGACAAGTAGACACACATGTACTCCCACAAATATACACGCTTAAGCAGCGTGCACCTGACCCTGAGTCAGCCAGGAAGCTCACCTGCAGACTCTCATTCCATGTCATTCAGAGATAGGGTCTGTCTTTGTTGTTTCTGTAGGATTCTCTGTCAGCCTCCATTCAGCAGACGGCACTGTCAGCCTGACAGTGTCTTATGAGGGCGTCCACACCCACACGCCAGGAGCGCTGACCATGCAGCTTGCCCTAAATAGAAAATGCTCAGGCTTTGGAGTCAGGTCAGTTTGGCTTTAAATAAAGTTACTGCCCAGGTGACCTTAGGCAGGTTACCTTCTGGAGCTTTAGTCTTCTCATCTGAAGAATGGGTATTATAATAGCAGTATCTGTCACAGAGGACTTTTGCAAAGCATTAAATGAGCTGTTCCCAGCAAAGGGCTTGACACAAACTCAGTCAATGGTAGCTACTTCTAATACCTCTGTGACCTTGGACACATCTCCCAAATTGAGACGGTAATTCTCGCCCTGCCAAAGTGTTTGCAAAACTTCATAGACCTAAGGAGATGTCCTTTATTATCATTGTTCATAAAAAAGCAGAGACTGTTTTTAGGGACTGTGAGACCATACATGCTATTTGAAAGTCTCTAGATCCTCTGCACTGTATTGACTGAATCACTCATTCATCCATTAGTTCACTCATTCCAATGTTGTGTCAGACCATCCTGAGTTTGAAGGCAAGTGGGAAATACACAGGAGTATGACCCGGAGCCTGGCCCAGGGGCTCTCAGGCTAATGTGAGAGACAGAGAGGCACTTAAATAATCCAGCTATAGGGCAGGGAGTGAGAATTCATTGTACTGGCGAAAGTATAAGGATCGTACCCCTGACTTCCCTCATTCTAGTACCTTCCCAGGGTTCCCAGAAAATCCTTGATAGTTCTCTAAATGCTGACTCTCCCAGGCATTTCTAGCAAGTGCCTCTGTGTTCAAGAGTTCTTAACATCCTCATCCCTCTCCTTGGGGAGGAATTGTTCCCTCTTTCAAAGGCTAGTGACAGGAGCCTTAGCTTGGGAATCAAGAGGCCTGCTTCCTGATTGAACAGCCCTTGACCAAACCGTTTGGCTTCTCTCAGCCCTGGGTTCCGTCTGTAGAAAATGGGAAGCAAAGTACTGGTCAAGGTGACCTCTGTGGTAATATGCAAAGGCAACAATAAAGTTACAGAAACTTTATTTAGGCGGAAATAGTTCTCAGTCCCTTTCCATGCCCAGAGCGGCACTAGAGTCAATGAGGATACAGAAAAGAAACTTGGTGCAGTCCCTGGTCTCAAGCTGCTCACTTTTTTTTTTTTTAAGATTTATTTTTTTATTTGAGAGAGAAAGAGTGCAATGGGGAGGGGCCGAAGGAGAGGGAGAGAGAATCTCAAGCTGAGCATGGAGCCCGTCAAGGAGCTCGGTCTCACCACACTGACATCATGACCTGAGCTGAAACCAAGAGTCAGCTGCTTAATCGACGGAGCCTCCCAGGCGCCCCATGCCCACTTTCTTACTGGGGACAAAATTGACACAGATGGTCGAGGCAGGGAATGAGGGAATACAAGGAACTAGATCTGGTTTCAGATGTAAACTAGTTTTCTGCATGTCAGATGTGACTTTTCCACTGAGTTATGTTTACTCCAGAGATGCATTTTCTTGGATTTACAGTATCCTAAGTCTTTCTGTTTAAGCTGCATAGACCACCTGCCTCCGTCTGTCCTGCAGTTGTTCTTGTGAGCAGGTGAGGTAAGGAATAGGCGAGCTGTCTGTAATGCAGTCTGAGAGGTTCTGGGGAGGCTAGAAGACACCCGAGAAAGCCTGCAGAACGACCACTTCTCTGTGTAGACGGCAATCCTACAGCATGAGGACAGAGGTGTTGCAGGTAGTTTCACGGTCCAAGTCAGTGACCGACTGAATGGGACCAGGGACCTAGAACCCAGATGCCCCGGCCACCAGACCTCATCTAGGCCTTCTCTGTTCTCATTCCCGTTGTCATTCCCACCATACAAGGTAGGAAGCGTATCTATTTGTGGGAGCTCCTAGGTCAACTTAAAAACCTCATAGGCAGATACAGTCAAACCTTCATTCCCCCGATTACTGACTGAACAACCTAGAAAAGGTGTGTAACTTCTCTGGAGAATTGTTATAATAATGTTCAGGGCCTCTTTCCTGATGCTGTTGGGCAAATTAAGTATGCGGCGGTGGCGTTCAGTAAATGCCAGGAATGAGGCCCGCTGTTGCCCAGGGAGCCACCCCTGCGAATAGCGATGCAGTAAAGCGCTGCCCAAATCTCTAGCCAGTAAAGCGCTGCCCAAATCTCTAGCCAAATCTCTAGAGCTGCCCAAATCCCCCAGACGTCATCCTTGCACTGTGCGCCTTCCTGGTAACCACCCGCCCTGGTCCGCTGGGCCTAGAGCGCGGGCTTCAGTGAAAAGCCAGACATCCCCTCTCCTTAGGTAATTACGGAGCAGCTTTTTACTGCCACATTAATTAACAATGAAGCAGATCATTGACATTAGCTTATAGGAGCTGAAAAATCATTAATAGTTCTTTTCACACCAGTTTTGGGAACATTCATTGTGATAAATCTTTATTTGAATGCAATTTACCCTCATTTTCATTTATCCCTAATGCGAGGTTAGAGGCATTTTCTTGACAAATTGGGAATTAGAAGGGTCCAGCAGCTACCTTAGGTATACCTGGGACTAAGTAAATATTTTGAATAGATGAATGAATTTTTTAAAATAGTTCAGCAAATGGAAAAGTAACTGAATGAAGCCAGTGGGTTGTGGCTACAGGCACCGGTCTGGACTTAATAATTCAAGCCCTGATAGTTGCCGCCATCCTCATCACTGCCGGTGTCCTCACTAGAATCACCACCTCGACAGATCGAGCCCCATTATCACGGTCATCTCCATCCATCGGCATCGCTGCCATCTTCTTCATTGTCCTTATCCTGTTCATCATTCCTTCCGAAGCTTTCTAGACCTTGATCAAAGTTAATCTGTGTCCTTATTGGGAATATCAGTTTTAGAAAAACAATATGCTGGGGCGCCTGGGTGGCACAGCGGTTAAGCACCTGCCTTCGGCTCAGGGCGTGATCCCGGCATTATGGGATCGAGCCCCACATCAGGCTCCTCTGCTAGGAGCCTGCTTCTTCCTCTCCCACTCCCCCTGCTTGTGTTCCCTCTCTCGCTGGCTGTCTCTCTCTGTCAAATAAATAAATAAAATCTTAAAAAAAAAAAGAAAAACAATATGCTATGATTTTTGTGTGTCTTTTAGAAACCTTTTATTTTGAAATAATTGCATTTCCAGACAGGACCCTTTCTTTGCTGCGTCCTCTGCTGCGTTGGAAGGTGTCCAGGGCCATGTGGATGGAGGAATGCTTGCGAGTGAGGACAGCTCTCCCCCCAGTCCTGGCACTGATGATCACGTTTGCCTTTGATCACAAATTGGCACAGAGATCCTTTGCCGGGGTTCTTTGCTGCCTCGCTGAGCCCAGTGGCACCTCCTTTGAAGGCTGTAGTTGAACAGCTGTAGAGAAGGGTACCCTGGGGTCACGAAATGTTCAGGAACAGAGTCGCGGCCCCACCTTGGGTTTGCATTCACTGTTGGGCCTCTCTGAGGCTCAGTTTCTTCGTCTGCAAGATAGTATTTTTAGGACATCTTTCATGGTAGCGTGAAGGTCACCTAATGTAAATTAATGTGTGTAAAGAGGGCAACACAGTGCCTGCCACCAAATAGGTGTTTGGGGAGATGTCAGATGATCTGGGGGAGGCCAGCAAGGTTATGGGTCCTCCCTAATGTGTCATGTTAGAATTCTAGCCCACCCCCACGCTCTCTCCATCCCCATGGGTTATCTCAGGTTCTCTATAGGTCTGCTGTCGTGTAGAGAACGATTGAGCCAAACCATCGAGGTGGCCCCCACCACCCTCCTGTCGCACACGCACCTCTTTTACTTGCTCAATCCAAAGACGGAAGGATTTTCTTCTGCTTTGTACTTTGAAAGCCAAAGTGACACATGAACATCATGACATTCTAGAATGTTAGTGCTTCTGCAGAGAGCCTCACATGTCCTCTCGTCCCAACCTCCAGATAAACGATGACTGTCCACATCACACACTTCCCCTTCGGAAGCTCTGGGGGGGCCCGTGTCATCACATGATCATCATTCCTTATCCGTGGCTACTTAGGCGGTACCCCATTCATATCCTCTGACCACTGCAGTGGAGCTCGCCCAACTTCCAACTATTTCTCCCCCTGCCCGCGGGCATCCCTGGCCTGTGAAACCCGCTCTGCCCATGCATGGAGCAGGTCAGAAGTGACAAGCAGTGAACGTCCTCTGGGAGCAGCCCTCTACCAGTGAGCAGTGGGCATTGCTGGATGGATACCCCAATTGCATCACTTCTCAGGTGGGATATTTCAAAGAAGGCAACTGTTTGGGCTGCCTTCCCTTTCCTTTCTCAAATCCCCTCTCCTTCACCTGTATTTCTTTTATTCTCGGATACTCTTTGCACTTTGATCTTTTTCTTCAGGGTTTGCTCCCGGGGGAACTTAACCACTAGGACACTAGTCCTAGATACAAGATGAAACACTGGAGACCTAGCCATTCCCTCAGCCATGGACAGTCCCTGAGTGAATAACAAAACAGTCCCACCTTCAGGCACTTATATTCTTAGGAAGAGACTGGGAAGCACTCAAGTTCAGTGTGATGAGGGCTGTGTAGAAGAAAGGGCTAGTTTCTGGGTCACTGTGAGGAGTCAATCATGTATATAAAATTTCAAGTGATTCACGGAAATTCAGCACACATTTGTTGAGTGTCTGTTGTGTGCTAGGCTCTGGGCTGGCCCAGCGAGGAATGCAAAGGTGAATATGACACATCCTCTGTCCTTGAGACATGTCTCATATCAGAGCGGACGGAAGCAGGAAAGGTCATTTCAGCACTGTGTGATCTAGAACTGGTGGCCGTGTGCAGCTGCAGAGAGTATCCTGGGAGCTCAGAGGACAAAGACACTCAGCAGCGGTTTTTGTTTTCCTGATTGAATGATCTCTGTGGGCTCAGGTCTAGCTCGGGGCTTGGCATAGAGTAAGTGCTCAGTCGACGCTGGTCGAAGCGAACTGAGTGCATCCGTGTGGGAGGAAGAGGCCTCTGACCCCATGACTCTTCGACCCAACCGAGAAACACCTTTCTCCTTAGGCCGTTGATCTAGAGGCCCACGTGATTCGAACATCGTCGGTCACAGTAGACACCAGGTCAAAAATAGACATTTTTTTGTCTCCGTTAATACCAAGAAAAATTCACATTTATATTCCAAGGCTCTAAAGCAGTGAGAGTGGGGTGAGGAGGAGGAATCAGAGCTACAAGTTATTGCTCATGCTTGGCTGATACTTAATCAGTTTGTTGGGTCGTAATTGAGAATACAGCTCCAATGACACATGAATTCCAACGATCAAGCCAAAGCCGGTGAATCTTCCTCATTATTTATCTTACAGTAGAGATAACCTTTTCATTATTGAAATATAATTGCCAAATGGGATAGTTAAAACAGAATTAGCAACATGAACTCAACATTTGGAAGGAAATCTCTAATAGCACTTTTTATGCCTGCAAAATTAGTGCTCAGTGTCCGTCTTACTGTAGCATTAATTGGTGACTGAGGTTCCATGAGGGGCCGGTCCCAGCCGCCCAACGTGCTACCAAGGTGCGTTGTGAACCTCCCGGATCCATAGCCTGGGGTTGTCTGTGCCCAGAAGACAAGAAGCAGTGTTCTAGCCTAAGTGAGGGCCGTTGTCGATCTATTTAACAAAGAAGTGATGAGTTCTGAGGAAGGGTAAGGGAACATAGGGGTGTGAAAGATGCGTGGGTCCGGCAGTCCCAACAAAGCTGGAAGCAGGCAGGTGCTGAGGTGGCTGGCCGCCACCGCACAGTCCTTACCTTTCACCCTTGTTCCCCACCCCCTAGCCTCTGCAGGCTCGCCTTTCAAGATGCCACTCAAATCTCACTGGTAAGAATTCTCTTGAGCCTCAAGGCGTGTTGGAGGGGAGCGTTCCCTTGGCGTTCCTCACCTTCTAGCACTTTCTCCTCGTCCCATGTTTCAATGGTGTGCTGTCTGTGTTTTCACCTCCCTCAGTGCTGCTCTCCTAGGCCTGGAACTTAAACACAGAACAGTATGTTATCTGTCTTTCAACTTCCGGGCGCCATAGTACAAAACACAGTATCTAGGAGGTGATCCATGAACAGTCACTGAAATCACAGAGAAATGAGAGTGGGAGGGAATGTGCTTTATGAACAAAGCAGAAGGAGAACTTCCTCTTCGAGGGCTTTCTGGAAGAAGTAACATTTGAGCAGGAACTTGAAAAGATGGAGAAGGCAATTCTACCTTTTCCAGCAGAGTCGGCTATTAGGGCTAGCTGAGGAGAAGTGGCACCCTGGGTGGTTTTAGAGGTGCAAGGGCTTTGGAGGAGGGTGGGCTGTTCTATCTGTGGCCTCCACTGGTAGGCCTTTTTGTCCCCCTTCCCTGTAAAAGTGAGAGAATGGAGTTTCAGGATGATTCTCAGGTCAGTGTGGCCTCACTCCTGTGCTGGCCTCCATCCGAGCTTCCTGCCTTTCTGTCGCCCTTCCCCAGGCTCTGGTCTCAGCCCTGGGGCCTAGCAAAGCATGGAGCCCTTGGAGGCGTTTGCTCTTCAGCACACACACGCATCGTCCGCGGAGGCAGCAGCTGTCATGGAGGCGTGGAAGTGTGCAGGGAAACTAGGCACTCCAGAAAATGCCTCTGGATATTTTCTGTAGAGTTTTTCTTTGCTTGTTCATGAGGTACCTCCAAACTCCTGCTGCTGGATCGGGAGTCCCCCAGAAGTAATCCAAGTGATGGGGGGCGGGGTTTGGAGTCTGCATTCCAGGCTGTAAGGTCCTGGGCAAGCACCATCCCCTGTCTGGGCCTGAGTTCTCCTTTCTGTGAAATGAGGTTGACTAGCTCACCTCCAAAATCCTGCCAGCCCTGTCATTCTAAGATGGTCAATTTGAAAGTCTGGCAGGAAAAAGCCAGCAAAGAACATGTGGATCAGCTTGGTTGGAGTGAATCACTGCCATGCCTCCCTCCTGGCCCTGTTCAAATCACATTTCACATATTAAACTCATTCTGAAAATAAGGGGAGGGGGAGGTCTCCGGGAAGCAAGTAAACATATTCCGAGCAATCTCTCTCTGGCCACTCTTTCCTCCTCCGACAGAGATAAGCACATTGTTTCCATCAGGCCTGCGTTCTGTTTCCTTATCTTAAAACTATCTTCTGCCACATATCTTCTGCCACATTATAAATAATCAGCTTACTGGTGAGCTGGGCCAGGCGTACATGGTGTGGTGTGCCTGGGGGTAGCAGATGGGGTCTAGGCGGCCGCCCTGATCCTTAAGCACCCCAGGTGAATGAGGTGTGCCCTGGCCCATCCCATGAATAAGGCCGGGAAAGCCTTAGGTTAGGTGGCCATAAAATTTGTTGTCCCAGACTGAGACACTTCTCAGAGTGAATGGGATCCCTGTTAATAATGTCACCGGGACCACAGGCACGAACCAGAACCATTGGAGACCGGCTGGAACAAGTGCTCATCCTAGCTGTAGGGCTCTGATGTAAGAAACACCTGACATTAGGGGGTTCCTTTATTTGAAGGTCATCTAGTCCATCCTCGGCCTGTGCATGAAGCCATCCCATGGCCTTCAGCCAAGCGGTTTCCTAGCCCAGCTCATGGTCCGGGGCTGAGGATGAAGACTCCTGTGCCCTCTCCAGTGAGCACCGGCTGCATAATTTGTGGAACCTAGTGCAAATGAAAATGCGGGACCCCATGTTTAAAGATTATTAAGAATTTTAAGACAGCAGCACAGAGCACTGAGTCAGGTGTAGGACCTTCTGAGCCCCGGACCCTGTATAACACCCCAAGTTCACAAAGCTGGCAGCCTGTGTCGTGTCTGAAGAGCTCTGGCTCAGGATATGCTTTTCCTCCTGCCTGTATGCTTGCTTGCTTCAGTCATATTTCTAATTTAATTTTGTGAATATGAAATATGTTCACACAGTTCAAAGTCAAACAGGATAAAATGGTACATGATAAAAAGTTTTACTTCTACCCCTTTGTCTTCTTCTTATCCAATTCCCAGCACCCTTTATCCCCTTCCCATAGGTAATTACTTTGTAGTTTCTGTGTGTCCTTCCAGGATTTATGCAATGCAACTATATATTCTTGTCTTTCCCCCATTTTTAAAATGCAAAGTTTGCATATGAAATAGACCTTCCATGCCTCATATCAGAACATTCTTCCTGGAGTCCAGTAGTAGTTGGCCTTACTACAGCTGCTCCCACTGACCCTCCCTTCGGAGCCCCACAAAACAAGGCCAGTTCTTCATCTCTGGTAAAGCCCTTCAGAGATATGAAAACAGAGACCAACTCCCCCCCCCCCATGTCCTTCAGCTTCAGCTTCTTTTATCCAGACTGTGCCTTCAGCTCCTCACAGGGTATGGGGTCTGGGCCACGCTGGCTTGTCTGACTTTCTGGGTGCATGGGGCCCAGACTGGGCCAACTGATCTACCAGGGGCAGTCTGCCATGCTCAAAGTAGAGAGAAATTGATATCCCCCATCATCCTAGCCACCCCACCTCTGTGGATGCAGCTTAATGGTAAGAATAGCTCCCGTGGGAAGTTACTGTGTGTCAGGACCCCTGTACACACCTATAAATATTACTTTTATCCTCAGGACAACTCTATGAGGTAGGCCTTAAAATTACCCCTTTACAAATGAAGCATTCGAAGCTCAGGGAGGTAACTCAGCAAGTAAATGTGAAAGGAAGGCTCCAAACTCAGGTCAGTCCAACTGCAGACCCTGTTCTTAACCAGTCCAAAATCCCACCTCCCGTTTCAGCCACCTTAGAGGTCTCTTGGTGACTCCAGTAAGGGGCTATCAGCTGAATGCTTCCCCCGGAAACTTACTCACCTATGTGATATTAACTATGGGATTTCATTCAGCTAGCTTTCCCTGGGCATGGTGAGTATCATCTATTTTATTATTCTCTCTCTAGTCATTTTTAGCAGTTCCTACCTTGACGCTCAAAGTAATCTCATCCATTTCTATGCTTTAAATACCAACCAAATTTATATCTTCAGACCAGACCTCTCCCCTAAACTCCAAACTTCTATCTCCAGTTAACATCTCTAATTGGATGTGTTGTGAGCCTCTCACACTGAACATAACTTGTGATTATGACCCCAAGCCTTATGTGTCCCCAAAGTCTTCCCCATCTCAGCAAATGAAACCATCTACCTGTTTGCCCAAGTTAGAAACCTATGTCACCTTGGATTCCTACCATTCCTTGAGCTTCCATGTCCAAGTCACTAACAAGTCCTTTTGGTTCCACCGCCAAAAAAATGTGTCCTAAATCCATCTTATGGTGTATCTCTACTCATAAGCTTCATTCAAGTGCCCATGGTCTTCCACCCGAACTACTGAGATATCCTGTTTATTCTTCTCCCAATTTCTACCCTGTCTGCTACACAAAAGATCTTTGAAGGGTAGAAACTGGAACGTGTTATGTCCCTGCTTAAAACCCTTTTGTGGCTTCCCTTCATTCCTAAAATAAAATCTGGAGCATTTACCATAGCTTCAGAGACTCTCCAGTTACTGAAGTTTGATCTGGCTTGTTTCCTACCGGTCTACCTATCCCATCCTAGCTACACTTCCAGTTCCTTGGACACAGTAAGCTCACCCTTGTTGGGCTTTACATATGCTGTTCCCCTCTTTAGAATACTCTTCCATCTACTTGGAAGTGTATTCTTTGCCCTCTCATTCATGAGGTCTCAACCTGATCGTCACCTCAGAGGGAACTTTTGTGTGTATGAGTATGTCTGTGTGTCCATGTGCCAGAGTGTGTGCGAGTATGTCCGTATGTCCGTGTGTGTATGAGTATGTCTGTGTGTCCATGTGTCAGAGTGTGTGCGAGTATGTCTGAGTGTCAGAGCGTGTGCGAGTATGTCTGCATGTCAGCGTGTGTACGAGTATGTCCGTGTGTCAGAGTGTGTGCGAGTATGTCTGAGTGTCAGAGCGTGTGCGAGTATGTCTGCATGTCAGCGTGTGTACGAGTATGTCCGTGTGTCAGAGTGTGTGCGAGTATGTCTGTATGTCAGAGTATATGTGAGTGTGTCCATATGTCAAGAATATGTGTATGTCAGTTTGTCTGCATTACAGAATATAGCCGAGTATTTCAGAGTAAATGTATGTCCATACATATATGTTGGAGCATGTGTATGTCATTATGTCCGCATGTCGGAGCGTGTTTATGTCTGTATGTCTGTACGTCAGGGAATGTGTGGACGTGCCAGAGTATGTCAGTATGTCAGAGGACAGGTCAAGCCCAGTGAGGGGCCGTTAACCCCAGGGAGAGCAGTCTGCACATCCGCTACCCTTAGCCTGCTGGTTGGAAAAGCTTTGGCATTTGGCCATGGCTGCATTCAGGCTCTCTTGCTCACCTTTGCCCATCTTCTGGTCTCCCAGAGCCTACTTCCTCTGTGGTTATTACTCAGTTTGCAAATGACAAGCACAAAGCAGTCCTCCTCACACAGAGTTGTGCTCATGCATCACCCGGGACCCTGAAACAGCTGCCTCTCGTTGTCTAAGAAGAGCCCTGTGCGGTTAGACCATTTGGGGCCTAATGAAGTGAAAAGGCACTTCCCTGCGCTGGACCTGGGAGCGCAACAGTTACCCGCTGCTCCAGGCTGGCATCCAGGAGAACCATTCTAATTGATTAAAATGTGCATATGCCGCGTTGGTTTAGTTCGAGGGCATTTTGGAGCAGCGCCGCCATAGCGGGCCCTAATGAGATAATAAATTAATAGATAAATGGATTCCAAAGTTCAGGGGACAGGCAGCCTCCCTGTCCCTTTGCCACCACAAGCAGGTAGAGGCCTCCTCTTGCACTGCTGGGGAGCTGTGGGGAGGAGAGAACGGGTTCCCGGGCCGTGGCTGCTAAAGCTCTCTTAGCTCAGGCATCCTGTAGGTAACACTTACGTTAGATGCCGAGCAAAGGGGCAGCTTTTCAATACAGTGGAAGTGGCCTGAGCAGGAGGCCTAGACTTGCCCTGTCTTTGCTTTCAGTTGTTTCAACAAGTATGTACGGACCCTCTGCTATGTGCTGGGGACTGCGGTAGGCCCTGGGATACAAACAGCAGAGCCCTGCCCTCATGGACAGATTAATACAGTAAGATTGTCATAGAGTATGTTAGGCGACATGAGACAGGAAGGGGGGAGTCTGAAACATTAGGTAGGAAGGTCAGTGGGGAGGGAGGTCTCAGTTTTAAACAGAGTGGTTAGGAGCACCTGGGTGCCTCAGTCGGTTAATCATCCAACTCTTGATTTGAATTAATGTCATAATCGTAGGGTCATGAGATTGAGCCCGTGTGGGGCTCCGCACTGGGCATGGAGCCTGCTTAAGATTCTCTCTCACTCTCGCCCTCTGCCCCTCCCCTCCATCCACCTCCTGCTCCTGGGTGTTCTCTCTCTCTAAAAATAAAAAATAATAATAATAATAATTTAAAAAAAAAACAGAGTAGTTAGAAAAGTAACTGTGGGGGTGACATTTGAGCAAAGAACTGAAGGCGGTGAGGGGCTGAGTCATCTGGGAGAAGAATTTCCCCATTGGGGGACACATCAATGCGGAGAGCCTGTGGCAGGAGCGTGCTTGGTGAGGCTGAGTGACAGCAAGGAGGCCCGTGTGGCCTCACTGAGCATGAAAAGGTAGACAGCCAGGAGGCCAGAGGGGCAATCGTCACAGCAGCTCAATCGCATTGGGCCCAAGGGCCACTGTCAGGGTTTGGGCTGTGGCTGGGATTGAGGTGAGGAGCCTTTGGAGTACTCCCTCGCCTATAGTTGACCGGGGTGCATTTAATCTGAGATGGCAGGTGCATGGCATGCGTATAGCAGCTACCAACTCCTGCCCCGTGGCAGATGGCGCTGACGAATCATAGCCCACTTTTCCGGTGAGCCTGATTTGAACTTGGAGTCTTGCTCACCCAGCCCTGCAGGAATTCCGCCAGCTCCTCCAAGCTGGCACTCCAGTGGAAGCCCTGGATTCCACTCACTCCTCCCCATGTCTGGGCCTGGCCTGCACTGACAGGGCAAGGAGAAAGGCACTGGGCCTGGTGGCTGGCCCAGACAGTGCGGTGGAGGAGGGCTGGATGGGGAAGGAGTCTGCAGAAAATAGCAACAGGACAAGTCTGATAATCACTGTGGAGATATCACTACCCACGTGGCAGGGGAGGGGTGGGTAAAGGAGAGCTTCCCCCCGAGGGGGTGACATTTAGGACACTGTCAAGGCAAGGTAGGATATTATCAGCATGAAAGAGTATGGTGGCTTCAGAGGACATCATGAGGAATGCAGGGAGGCCAGAAGGGGGTGGGGACAGTCTGTGTGGCAGCTCGTGTTGCGGGATATAAGGGAAGGAATAGGGAAAGGCTTCATCAGAGCTGTGTCCCCCGATTGTTTGCCATGCCCTGAATGTCCTCTTGGAAAAAGGCACAAGAATATAAACCACATCAACTACACAAGGATAGTATCAGTTATAGTAGGCAACAGACCCCCCAATTTCAGAGGCTTACGTAAATAAATGCTATCCATGCAGCCATCTGATGCAGTGTTCCTGATTGGCAGGCGACATTTCCTCATGCTGAGCATGAGTCAGAGACCCAGACTCTTTCTGTCTTGTGGCTTTTCCGTCCACTCAGGTTTCAGAGTCATCTGCAAAATAGGAAAAAATGGGGAAGAGGGCAGACCTGCTTCCTAACCACCTGGTCTGAGAAAGTGTTCAGTTCCATAGGTGAGATCCAGCGCCCTGGCCCCACCTAGATACAAGGGGATGTGGGCAATGTAGTCCTTGGCCGGGCAGCCACGATTCTAGACCCAGGATGGGGGAGCACAGGTGGGAGGGAAAGTGAGCATCTCTGCTGTATGAATATACCCAAAACACAGTAGACACTGTCTCGTCCCTCCTAGATCTCATTCGACACAGCAAGGACATTGACAATAAGAGTTACAATTCTTCACATTTTCAGAGAGCTTTATCATTTCTCAAGAGCCTGAAGATGGTTCGGATTGATAAGCATTTATTAAGCACCTACTTTATGTCAGACAGGGGAAAATCTCTGCCTGTTTCTTTCTCTGGAAAGAAGGGCAAACCCCAAAGCAGGGTTGTCACGAGGATTAAATGGGACACTGGCTGGCACCTAGGAGGTGCGGAGTAAGCGCCAGCACCCATCTCCCCATCCTTCAAGCTCTCCCAGGAGAGATCCTGAGGGTAGGTGGGAGGGCCAGCAGCCATCCCTCTTGTTTAGGGCCCTGGCTTGGGACATCTTGTCCCACAGGGAAGAGAGTCCACCTGCAGAGACAGGGCCATCAGGGAAAAGCTGAACATATAGGGGCTAAAGACAGAGGCAACCCTCCTGATGAATTCTCTGGGTCTTTCTGAGTCAGAGATCTGGAAATTGTGCTGTAGATTCAACCTCATGTTCTCTGGGTTGGAGGAGCCTGTCCTGTTCGCTGGCTTGTTCTGGGCCTTTGCTCCTCCTTGCTCCTCTGAGGGCTGGTGGCTCCGATGACAGTCATGAGGGCTGTGGCAGGCCCTCTGGCTGCTGCCTGCCAACTTTTTTACAAAGATAATGGGAAATCAGCTGGAGGTCCCTCCCAAGAAGGGGGTTTCTTCGAAAGGAAGGAAACTGAGGGAGGAATTTTGACCAGAGTTTGGTTTCATGAATCAGAATGACAGTCAAAGTCATTGGATGTTTGAAAAGGCAATACAAAAAAGATGGTTGGGGTACCCTTCCTGGGAAAATTGTTCTACTTCATGCTGAGTGACTGTGCTATTGATTTCAGTTGTGATATTCCTCTAAATTCTGGCCATAAGTTTCTCCCACCTGTCAGGGCAGTGAGGAAGCATTGACACCAAGCACTAGACTGATTCCCTGAAGCTGGACAGGGGCTGCCAAGCAAGAAGGATGCAGGCCTCTGCCAAAGTCCCGGCCGGGAACTGGCCACAGATTCCACACTCAGGAATGTAGGCACATAGGCCAAGGACCTCAGGGAGGTCAGGCTTGGAAGAAGGTCTCATAGAAGCAGGGCAGGACTGGCCTAGGAGGGCCTTAGGTGACCAGAACTAGCATCCAGAAGCAGGACTATATTAGGTTCTCCAGAAAAACAGAATCAACAAGATAGATAGATAGATAGATAGATAGATGATGGATAGATGATAGAAGGGAAAGATAGCAAAAGAAAAGAAAAGAGAGAGAGAAGGGAGGGAGGGAGGAAGGGAGAAAGGAAGGGAGGGAGGAAAAAGGGGAGGGATGGAAGATAGATAAATAGATACATACATACATATATACATACATTTAGTACAATTATTTGGCTCATGTCATGAGTCAGTGAACTAAGGAGTCCCATAATCTGCTGTCTGCAGGAGACCCAGGAAAGCCAGTGGTGTAGTTCCAGTCCTGGTCCAAAGGCCTGAGAACCAGGAGCGCCCGTGGTATCATTCTCAGTTCAAGCGCCTGAGAAGACTAATGTCCCAGTTCAGGCAGTTAAGCAGAGGGAGCAAATTCTCCCTTCCTCCACCTTTTTGTTCTATTCATGCCCTCAATGGATTGCGTAATGCCCGCCCATCTATTATGGGGAAGTCAATCTGCTTTACTCAGTCTGTGAATTCAAATGCTAATCTCATCCAGAAATACCCTCACAGACACACCCAGAAATGATGTTTAAATATCCAGGAATCCCATAAACCAATCAAGCTGACACAAAATTAACCATTGCCATACCAAGGCCAAAACAGATTTGAAGGCTGTTTGGGAGCCCCACGTGAGGGCTTTATTAGCAGAAAGAAGGCACCAGGAAGGACATAGTTGGCCCTGTAACTCTGATTCGGGACATACCCAGGGGCCCATCTAACAGGAGCTAGAATCAGAACAGTGGTCAGCCAGAAGAGAGCAGGTGATTGCAAGGACAGCATCCTCTAAGCTGCAGGGCAGGTCCGAGACTGTAGTTCGGCCTATCTGTGGTGAGCTCTCGCAGTCAGAGGCCAGAAGATGAGATATTTGCTGACATCTGTTTCACACTCAGAGAAATTTTTGAAAAGAGAATATTCTTTTTTAAAAAAAAGATTTATTTATTTGAGAGTAAAAGAGAGCGAGGGAGGTGGGGGAGGGGCAGAGGGAGAGGGAGAGAGAGAATCTCAAGCAGACTCCCCACTGAGCGCGGGCCTGCCAAAGGCTCATTCCCATGACCCTGAGATCATGTCAGATGCTCAACTGACTGAGCCACCCAGGCACCCCTAAAAAGAGAATATTCTGATTGAGCTTAATGAGGGTGGGGTACATCCTTAATTAGGATGAGTTTAATAAAGAAGGGAACATACTACTGTGTGTCAAACAATCTACTATGTGCTTATTTCTCACAGACAGCTTTGTGC
This sequence comes from Ursus arctos, assembly GCF_023065955.2. Lineage (NCBI taxonomy): Eukaryota > Metazoa > Chordata > Mammalia > Carnivora > Ursidae > Ursus > Ursus arctos. Next base: position 49,718,365 of record NW_026622897.1, read on the forward strand.
CCCATTGTAGAGATCAGAAAGTGAAGGCCCAGAGAGGAGAAGTAAATTGTCCAAGGTCCCACAGCGAGTCAGGAACAGAGCCTGACTCCAAAGCTTCTATTTTTGCTTCCAAACCACGGTGGGCAAGGTGCTGAAGTGGAGCTTTGTGCTGAGATCTTTGATTGGCATTCCTGTGCTTTGCTGTCACCTGGTCATCTGGGGGAAATTTGCCAGTGGCAATGGAAGCCAGGTGAAGACTTCTACGTCGATCTCCCCAAGCCACCTCTGAGCCCCAGCAGCCTAAAGTGTTTCCTCTAAGTTCCACTGGTTACGTGTACTCACCCTGTCCCTGATGGTGAGTTCCTTTTTAACTCCACGTCCTAGTCCTTGGCACATACAAGATATCATGTAAAGGCAGGCAGGTGGGTGATGAGGGCAAGAAAGGATGGTACATGAAGAAATTGAAGTGCTCAAGAAAAACCCTGCATAGGGCAGCAGACTCGGATTCCAGACCAGGCCTACATAAGTTGCCCCAAGATCTTAGTCAAGTCTCTGGGCCACAGTTTTCTCATCTGTAAAATAAGAATGTTCAACTAAATGATTGCTACGTTCCCCTCAACCACAGCACCGTGAGATCCTCAGATCAGGGTTTTTGGGTTCAAGGACTGATCCTAATCCTCTGTGGAACTGAAGAACCTGAAACTCAGGTGCTGAGGCCATACCCCTAACAAGGGGCATTCACCATCATCTGCCTTGGGTGTTAGGCAGAGTGCACTTGTTTCATTGCTAAGTAGGCTGCGAGCTCCTTGAGGACCTCTGCGTTACTCATCTCCACCTCCCCAAGGTCTGGACACACAGGTCAGGCTTATGGAAAAACTCTAGTACTTAGTTGAGGGCCTACAACTGGATTTGGGCCCAGTCTGGGTACCCCACATACCTAACCAAAGCTTAAAACACCAAATTCCCCACTGCCAAAGCTGGGGCCTGGGACGTCCTTGGGTCGATCATGATACAACTGAACTTGAGTAACTAGAAACCCATGTGTGTCCAGCTTTGGGTTTTGTTTGAAAAGTTGGCCAAGAATATCAAATTGGTAAAAAAAAAAAAATTAACAAATATGGCAGACAATCCTTTCTATAGGAAATACGAAAAACACTAAGACACTAATAGAACAAGAGAAATGCAAATAATTGATACACAAATGAGCAAAGCATTCAACCTTACTATTAATCCAAAATTACAATATTAAGACACAATGAGATGACATTTTGTATTTTTCAGATTAGTCGATATGTTAAAAACGAAAGCTCTCAGTGTTGGCGAAGAGTGTGGTAATACACACATTCTCATATAAGGTCGATGGAAGCGTAAACTGATAGCACCCTCAGGGAAAGCAAGTTGGCTATATGTATTAGGACACATTAAAATGTAACATCCTGGATCCAGTAATTCTACTTCCAGAAATATATTCCAAGAAACTCATTGGAAATATGAGCAAAACTTTATGTTCCCAGATGTTCATGGTGCCATTATTTATAATAAAAAAAAGAATCAGAAACCACCTCCATACCCAACAATATGGAAAACAGTACTACTTTATGGTGTATCTACCTAATGGAATATTATAAAGTTACTTAAAATGAGGTCTACAAAGCAATTTTCATGACTTCAGACGTTTATCATAAAACGTAAAAAGTTTTAAAATCGTATCATAGCCATGTCCAAAGTATGTCAAAAATACATGTGTATATATAACAAAATGTTAACAATAGCATTGAGTGGATGATATCATTACAGCTCATTTTCTTTATTTCCAACTTTTTATTATTTATTTTTTAAATGCATGTTTTTAAAGACGGGAAGAGAAGAAAAGTTTGCTAGCAGCCAGAACGGGCAGGACCCATTTGTCTTTGCAATCACCAGGGACCGCCTGCTAAGGAAGCCCGTTAAACCGAGGGTGGCAGAGCCCCTGTGCTGAAACCGCTCCGTCTCTGGAGCATATTTTTTCTTTACTGAGGAAATTGCTTTCCATAAAAGCAGCTCTCTGACACCTCTGAGTACCAGGGAGCCATGCAAGCCCGCTTTCCTGGGGACATTCTCTAATGGGGAACTCCATCACGTTCCAGCTTGGCGCTTCCAACAAATCCCAGCCAGCCATAAAAATTTTTAGCACCCTGTATGCAAGACTGATTGCGGCAGCCTCATAAAAATCCCATTCAGCGAGCAAGAGCTGCAGGTCTGAAACTCTTGAGTCCCCTGCTGTTTTAAACCCAGTGGCGTGGTGCAGAGCTAAGTGATGCCTGGTAGAGCTCCGCACAAGTCAGGACTGGATCTCGGGCGGAACTAGTAAAAAACAGGAAAAAACGGGCCCTGTGCAGACCGTGCAGTGTGCAGTCACGGCAAAAAGCCCCCTTCTTGCTGCTCTTTCAGGCGGGGTAATGGCCTTAGCCAAGCAAGGGAGAGGGTTTAGGGATGATGGTCATCCTTTAAGAACAGAAAGGGGCTGTGAGGCATGTGGAAGGAGTGAGCTGTGGGGCATTGTGCCCTCCTACCCACTTCAGGATGGGGGACACCCCTTTCATCTGTCCCTAGGTGGCAGTGAGGGATGCCCAGGCTACCTGACAGCCCTCTGTCCTCGGGGATAAGTGTCAGCACCCGCCAGCAGTGGCCAGATGAGCTAAGTGTGGGCCGGGAGCCCAGTGCCTACACACAGCTCGCCTTTCTTCAGTTAGGGGGCCCCGATACCCAGTACAGCTACTGCTTTCCGCACTCACTAGGGCCCAAGATGCCTGGGTTCTAGATCCTGCTTTGCCGCCATGAGGCTCTGTCACACTGGGAAGGTGACTTCCAAGGTCTGTCAGCTCTGGTTTTCTCATCAGTAGCGTGAGAACAAGAAATTCCTGTCCTTTGCCCTGCCACTCCGCACACACATCCTTTCTACCCATTGTATTAAAAATGTTATCCGAATTTATTCCGATGCCCTAATCAAGTAAAATCATTCAAATGTCACTTAAGAACTCATCGTTAAATTTCTAAGAGAATAATTCATTGTTCCATATGCCTCTTTGTAGTAAGTTCTCTGTAATCCTATTTCCTGTTAACAAAAGATAACGAAGTTTCTCCATGCCTGCGCCGTCTATCTAATTCAGTTAAGTCAGATCCCAGGCCTTACACATTCTGTGTGGCTTTGGGGAACTTACTTAACCTCTCTGAGCCTCAGTTCTCTCATCTGTAAAATGAGCAGCGTGACTACCTCACAGACTTCTGGCAAAGATATTGAAACAGCTAGTATAATACATGACCCAGGTTAGGTTCGGTCAACGACTCTGCCCTGCACTTCTCTGAGCGTGAATTAAACTACTGAGTACGCCTCGGGGCGCCACTCTTGGATCTGTGTATGTTGTAGCTATCCTGTGGATGAATGCTCCATTTCTATGGTTTCTGACCCTGAACGTCAGCCCACTTAAAGGTCTCCTAATGGGTAGCGTACCACTCATTTTCTTGGGGTTGTAACTTCTAACTGAATGGAGAGAGAGAGAGAGAGAGAGGTATTTGTGGGGGAGGGGCAAAGGGGATCAGCGGGACCAGCATTCTGACTTCCTCCCAAAGTATTCCTTTCCGGGCGAAGAGACAGCTGCCCGTCATCTGCTTACTGCAGGCCGTGCTCTGCTAAACCAAAAGAGGGATAAGAAGCCTCATATTTCTTTTTCTTTTCTTTTTTGTTTAAGATTTTATTTATTTGTCAGAGAGAGAGAGAGCACGTGCAAGCAGGGAGAGAAGCAGGGTCTCTGCTGAGCAGGGAGCCCAATGCGGGGCTGGGTCTGAGTGGAAGGCAGACGCTTAACCGACTGAGCCTCGCAGGCGCCCTCTCATATTTCCATTTGTGCTTGGTTTCCAGTGTGGTAAAAAGAGCCATCTTGTATGATTTCAATTATTTTACATGTATTAATGTTTGTCTTATGGCCTAGCATGCGGCCAACCTTGAGAATGTTCCACGTTTGCTTGAGAAGAACGTGCGTTCTGCAGTCCTTGGGTACGTTGTTCTGCCAATGTCTGGTGGGTCCAGGAAGTTTGTAGTGTTGTCCAAGTCCTCCACACCCTTGCTATTTCCTGTCTGGTTTTCCTGTCAGTTATTGAGAGTGTGCCATTGCGATCTCTAATTATTACTGTTGAATTAGCGATTTTTCTTTCGGTTCTGTCAGTTTTTGATTCATGAATTTTGAGGCTCTGTTGTGAGGCATATATTCATTTATAATTGTCATATTTTTCTGATATATTGGCTCTTTAATTATTATCAAATATCCCTCTTTGTTTCTAGAGATAATTCTTGTCCTGGTTCTATTTTATCTAATATTACAGTAGCTACTCCAGCTCTCTTTTGGTTTCTGTTTTTATGGTATATCTTTCTCAGGTTTTTTGGCAGGTTTTTTGGGGTTTTTTACTTTCAACCTGTTCATGTCTTACCATCTGAGGTTTGCCTCCTGTAGATGGCATATCATTGGATCTTGCTTTTTGATCTGGTTTGACAGTATCGACCTTCTGTATGGGTTATTTAGACCATTCACATTTATGATCATTATTAATATTATTCTATTTATATTTGCCACTTTGCTATTTGTTTTTTTTACATGCCCCTCATCTTTTTTATTCCTCTTTTCCTTCTCGACTGCTTGTGTGTGTGTGTGTGTGTGTGTGTGTGTGTGTGTTCAACAATGACTTTTAAATTTTAATTTTTTGTTGATTATTTTAGCCATATTTTAAAGGCTTTTTTAGTGGTTGCTCTAGGGATTGTGATATGAATCTTCAAGTATCATAATCCACTTTAGATTAATACTAACTGAACTCCAGTAAAACTTAGGAAATTTGTTGCAAGATGACTATCCCTTCCTCCCTTCTTTATGCTGTTATTGATATATATATATATACACAAAGGTAGATAGATAATATTTTAATAAACCTAAGTTCAGTGTTATAATTATTGTTTTACATAATCTTAGGTTTTCAAAGGATGTTAAAAGAAGAAATGAGAAAATATGTATTTACTGATTTTTTTTATATTAACCCACATGTTTTCCATTTCTGATGCTCTTCACTTCTCACCTCCTGACATCATTTCCTCCCAGCTTGAAAGACTTTCCAAAGGCAGATTGCCTAGCAATGAATTCTCTTCATTTTGGTTTATCTGGGAATGTCTTTATTTTGCCTTTACTTTTTAAGGATAGTTTTGCTGAATTTTTGGTTGACAGTTCTTTTCCTTCCAGTTCTTCTGGCCTCTGTTGTTTAAGATGAGAAGTCATGGGGCACCTGGCTGGCTCAGTCAGAAGAGCGTGCAACTCTTGATCACAGGGTCGTGAATTTGAGTCCCATGTTGGGTGTAGAGATCATGAAAAAATAAGTAAATAAACTTTAAAAAGATGAGAAGTCAGACATTAATTATATTGATGTTTTCCTGTACATAATGAGTCATTTTTGTCTTTTGTTTTTAAGATTTTGTCTTTGGCTTTAACAGTTTGACTATGATGTGTCTGTGTATGAATCTCTTTGCATATATCTTATCAGGGGTTCACTGAGTTTCTTAGACGCGTGGATTAGTGTTTTTTTATCCCCTTTGGGGTAGTGTTATCATTTCTCCAACATGTTTTCTGCCCCTTGTCTCTCTGCTTCTTCTGTGGCCCTCATTAGATGTTTGTTGGTATGCTTAATGTTATCCACAGGTCTCTGAGATTCTATTCCTTTCTCTTCAAATTTTTATCTCCCTGTTCTTCAGCTTGCATAATTTCTATTGATCTATCTTCAAGTTTACTGAGTTTTTCTTGAGCTATCTTGAGTTCCTTGGTGAATTTTTGTTATTGTACTTTAGCTCTAGAATTTCCTCTTGGCTCCTTTTTAGAGTCTCTGTCTTCTTGTTGAGATTTGATATTGGTTCATTAATTACTGCCATGCTTTCCTTTAATTCTCTAGACATGATTCCCTGTAGTTCTTTGAACATTTTTTAGTGGCTGCTTTGCAATGTTCATCTGCTAATGAAAACACTTAGAAGCACTCTCAGTTTCTGTCTACTGCTTTTGTTGCTGATTATGGGTCATTCTTTTCTGTTTCTTTGTATGTTTCATAAGTTTGTTATTGCTGTTATTGTTGAAAACTGGACATTTTAGTTACTATATTGTAACAACTTTGGGCTCTGACTTTCCCTCATGATGATTGTTGTTACTACTCTTTTTTCCTTTGTTTTTGTTTTTGTTTTTGTTTCTCCTGTGTTTAAAACTTGCCTGGGTTAAATCTGTGAAATCTTTCCTCCCCATGGTGTGACCACTGGTGTCTCTGTTTAGTTATTTTTCATTATTGCTTTTTAAGCTTCTGTCTGCCTAGCTTATAGCCAATCAGTGAAGTAATTGGACATAGACTATGCTCAGACACATCAAGCCAGGTGTTCTGCAAATGAAGCTGTTGGGGGAAGGGAGGGGCGCACATTCAAAACCTAGATCATTTTTAAGTCTGTTCTGGCTTTGCTTTCCACTGGGTCCTTTTACAAGTCCTCTGTACCTACATGCACCTTTGGGGATGGCCAAGAGTGTGTGGATAGCTTGACCCCTCTCTGATCTCCACTGTTCACTCACGTCTCCGCCAAGAACATGCTTACCCCAGTGACGACCTCATGCTAGTAGAGCCAATGGCCGCCTCTACTTGCCTGGAAGGATCATCACCTCCACTGACAATGTCACTGGTCACGGCCACCAGTTGCTGCTCCCAGTCGGCTGAACCCCTTCCACCTCAGGAGCCAAGCAGCCATTCCTCACGGTAGAGCCTCTGTACTGTAGAGGTGGGAAGAGCCCAAGGCAATAACACCATGGAGTCCCAGAGTTCTTACCTACAGTTAAGCAGTGTTTCCAGCATAAACACTTCTGAGATTGTTCTGAGATTGTCACTTATTGCCCTTGGTCAATTTTTAGAGTGTCGAAATGGTTGTTTTTGTCAGTATTGTTCAGTTTTATAGTTTCTTTTGAAGGAAAAGGATTTGCCAGCCTCCTCACTCAGCCATAGCCAGAAATACCCCCCATAGTTTCTTTTCTATCCAGGGTCTCTCTCAATCCTAACAGCTTCTAAATAAGATAGGCAAAGCAAGTGTTCTTAGTCCCATTTCAAAGATAAAGAAAATAAGGCTCAGAGCGGTAGAATGACTTGCTCAGTGTCGTCCAGCTTGAAACTGGCTGAACCAGAGCTCTAGCTTGATGTTCTAGATTCCAATGCCTTTTCTACCATACCATGGAGCCTAGTAAGCTGTCTTACTTGGCTCTGGATGCTGTAACGTGATATCATAGACTGGGTGGCTTAAACATTAGACATTTATTTCTCACAGTTCTGGAGGCTTAAAGTCCAAGGTCAAGGTTCCAGCAGATTTGGTTCTTGGTAAAGGCCTTCTTCCTGGGTTGTATGTAAACAGCCACCTTCTCGCTGTGTGTTCACATGACCTTTCCTTAGTGCTTTTGCATGGAGAAAGAGAGGGAGAGAGGGAGAGAATGAGCTGTCTTTGTCTTCTTAGACGGGCACGTAAGGGCCCTAACTTCATGACCTAATCTCAACCTAATTACCACCCAAAGTCCCCACTGTCAAATGCCATCACATCGAAGTTTAGAGCTTCAATATAGGAATTGCGGGGGGCAGGCGTGGGGGCATGAACATTCAGCCCATAAAAGAAGCTAGCCCAGAGCTTTCTCTTACTGCCTTGAGGTCTGGAGACATCCGCTGGGTCCTCAAATTCATCAAAAGCCAAGCTTCAGGGGGAAAGAAACAAAGGATAAACTCCAGCTACAGATGCCCAAGCTCAGGGCCTTTCCTCTTCTCACCCTGAAGATGAAATTTGGTAGTGGAACTTCCTTCTTCCTACAGCCATACAGCTGCCCTATGGAGGGATCTGCACTTGTCCACAAGTAGGGCCAGAGTTAAAACTATTGCACAGATCTTGTGTTAGATTCACAACAGTCATGTGCTTTTTCTAGCTTCCTCTGTTAAGCTGTCCAGTAGAGGAGGATAGCATTTGTTTTAAGGTCCAGCGATTCCTAACCCCCCAAATCAGAGTATTATCTTTTGTGCTGAAGCCAGGACTTACATTGGCAAACTCTGGAAACTGAAGGATTTGCCTGGGTCTCTAGAGAGTAATCTGAGCTCTGCATTCTTGGGGTGACTGCTGCTGACTCCGAACTAACCCAGAGCAATCAGCAGGAAACAGCTCCTCCTGGCAAGAGGATGCTCTGTTGCTAATGAGCTGTATGACCCTGGGTATTAGGGCCAGTTCCCTAATGATACATATTGTCACATACTGACCACTGATCACGCAGCAAACATAATGTGAGGAGATTCACATATAAATCCTGGATGTCCCCAGACCCCATTAGCCTGTGGTCTCATTGATGGCAGTTATCCAGATTTCAGGGATTTCTCCCTCAACAATGTGTATGAGACCTCCAACTCACTCAAAGTCTTGCTTGGGGTTTTCTGGAAGATGCCAGGGGCCTCACCTGTGCTCAGGATCTGCTCTGGTCCCTTTACGTCACACTCCTTGTTAATATTCTCTCAGCCTACAAGCCACTGGGAAGGTGGCACTATGCCTCAGCCCTACAGCTGGATTCCACAAGATCACCATTCTTCTGTCCAAGGATCTAGCTCCAAGTGCCTCCAAAGCTGCAAACCCTCAAACTGTCACACTGTCTACCCTCTACCATAAATAGTGTGCTCCCTAGAAAAGGGGGGAGAAGGACTCTTGCCCCCCTTTGCAATAAACCTTGGTCCCTGGGTTCCAAAGCAGCACTGCTTGCATCCAGAATATGCTGACTCCTTTAGCTTCCCAGGAAGGCTCAGACCTGATTCTGGGACCAGGTGGAAGAGCTAACCTCCCTATTTCTCCTGGACATCCTTTGCTGTGTAACAAACTGCCCCAAATGCAGTGGCTTAAAATCGCAACCCTGTATTATTTTCCACAATTCTGTGTGTTGACCAGGCAGCTCTGTGAATCTTGATTAGGGTCTCTCATGAGACTTTAATCATATGGTAGGTAGGACTAGAATACCCAAGGTGCCTTTACTCATCTGCCTGGTGCCTTGATAGAGTCAGATGGAAGGCTGGCAGCTCTGTCTCTCCAAGTGGTCTTGCCACTCGACTAGCTTAGACTACTTTTCATGGCAGCTGGATCTCAAGAGTCACTATTCAGTAGGACAGACAGAAATCACTGGCTCTCATAAGCCCTGGGCCCAGAACTACCACAGCATCTTATCCACTATGATGGTTAATTCAACTGGTTAAAGTAATCACAAGGCCAGCAAAGATTCAAGGGAGAAAAAATAAAATAAAGCCCACCTTCTAATGGGGTTAGTGACAAAGAATTTGCAGCTATCTTTAATGCACTGTCATCCCCTCACTTTTTGAGGCTGTTCCCAAAGGAACTTTCCTCCCATGGGCCCTGTCCTTCCACGTTAATCAGTTGAGCAATGGAATGCCTGAGTTGATGACACTACATAAGCAAGCTCAGTTTAGGTTCATAGAAACCACTTCACTGATTTCACGTATGCCTTACTTCAATTCATCAAGGTAGGTTTTGTTATCCTCCAGTTTGTCAATACAGAAACTAAAATTCCGGCAGCTTAAGTGACTTGCCCAAGGTCACAGCTAGTAATGGCCAAGCCAGGATTCAAACTCAGGTCAGCCAAATGTTCTTTTTGCGACCCCCATTCTGGCTCCCTCTCTCTAGGTCCCAATTGCCTCCAATGTAATTGTAAAATTAGGCAAAGGAGAAGATGATTTTCAAGAACCATTATAGCTCTAAAATTTTCTGTCTCTTCCCCACCCACCGCCTTCCTGAAGAACCAACCTCATCTTTACCGACTGCATGTGTTGCTTTTCCGTATCTCTGTTGATGAAATTTTGATGCCATGGGATTTGTTTGTAAGTGTCTTCTTGTACTATTTTTTTTTTTAAATCCAAATGGCTCTTATGAAAAGGTCCTTCAGATTCCTAGTGGAAGAGAGTTAACTTCTAACAGCCCTTCCCAGTCCCATAAATCCCCCTTGAATATTCAGTGTTTCCTGCCAGCTGGGAGATGTCAAGGATAGGAATTTTCAGGGTATCACTCCCTTACTTAAAAGCTTTCCATGGCTCCCTGATTGCCATCAAGATAAAATCTAAACTCTTAACATGGCACACACAGCCCCTTAAGGGCCGATCTGCCTCTCGAGTCTCATCTCATACAGTTTCCGGTAGGTACCTGCATCTCTGTGCTTTTGTTCCATTGTCTAGAGGGCCCCCTCATCCCTTCTACTCCAAGTTAATTTTTACTCATTCTTGGAGACACAGTGCATACATCATAAGAGAAGCTAGGCCTAAAAGTCTGCCTCTCCTCTCCCATAGCGCCCTAGGCATAACATTGTCATCTCACTTGCTACTTTATGTTGGAAGTAACTCTTTATTTATCTCTCTCCCCCCCAACACTGTGAACTCCCTGAAGACAGAAATTGTGTTTTATTCTTCTTTGTAACATCAACTTCCTGTACCAGCACACTGTCTTGCACAGAGCAGGCATCCAGAGAGTGGTTGTAATGAACACAGATCAGAACAAGCTGTAAGCTCCATTAGGGCAAGTCTCCATTTGTCTTATTCATCACAAAATCCCCAGTGCATAACACACAGCAGGGGCTCAATAAATATTTGCTACTCATGCTGTTTCTTCTGCCTGAAATGAGCCTCCGCATTCATTGCCTTGTGTCCAAATCTTACCTATTCTTCAAGAAATGATTCCAATTCCCCATTTTCCACACTTCCACTTTTGACCATGATGGAGTAACTGAAGCCGGACCAGCCATCCTGCCATAAACAATTGTAAAAATGGACAAAATATATGAAATTACTGTTTTCAGATGTTGGACAGAGACGGCACAAAAATATGGTCTCCGAGAGAAACAAAACAAGCAACATGAGCTGGCAGTTGCCCGAGCTCTCAGCTCAGAGGAACCATATCAAACTGCAGAGAAGGAAAGGTCAGAGCTCAGCGTTCTTACTGAGTTGAGGGCAGCTGACACATTGGAAATTTGTGAGACAGGGTCCTAATGAGAAAGGGTCCAGAGATCTGCATAGAGATCCACTTGAGGCTCCAGCCAAACGCTAAGCTTCACATGTGCAGGGAAAGACCCCATGAGGTGGGACAAAGAACATCTACTGAGGAAAAAACAGCTACCGGGAAATAAAACAAGTACCAGGCAGCTGCACGCTACAGCTCACACAAGGCTGAGATGTTTAAGTTCCGACCATGCGGAGTACAGAGACCTGGTGAGTGTCCCGAGCTTTCAGTAGGGTCCCCTAAAAGGCCACGCTTTAGGACTTGGGTTAATCTGGCCATAGAATAAAGGCTACTTGAGGCCTAATTCAGTGAAGCCAAAACAAGCCTTGAAAGGATCAAGCTACTCTGCAAGTAAATGAACTGCCTACCTAAGCAAAAACTCAACAGTGTTTAAAGGAAGACAACAAAAATCCAGCTTCCAAACATCCTGGCATCATGATGTGCAGTGTATAATAAAAATTACCTAATATGCAAAGAAGGCAGATATGGGACCCATAGCTAAGAGAAAAATAAGTCAATAGAAGCAGAAATTACAGAGATGATGGAGTTAACCAACGAGGACTTTAAAATGGCTACTATGTGTTCAAGGGGTTAAAGAAAAATATGAACATAAGCAGTGAGCAAATAGAGAATTTCAGAGAATTGGAACCAGATGGAAATCCTTGAATTGAACATGTAGTCTCTGCAGTGAAAATTTCATGGCAAACTGATGGGTTTAACAGCAGATTAGACACTACTGAAGAAAAGATGCATGAACCTGCAGAGAGGGCAATAAAAATTAGCCAAACTGAAGCAGAGGGAGATATGGGGGGAAAAAGCTGAAAAACTAAACAGAAGCTCCGTGACCTGTGGAACAGTATCAAGTGGTTTAACGTGTAATTAGAGTCCATTTAATAGGTAATTCTAAGTTTTTAGCATCAAAGAAGGAATGGTAAGAGAGAGATGAGGACAGTAAAACTATTTGATGAAATGACGACGGAATTTTTTTCAAATTGGATATAAACTAAACCCACAGATCTAAGAAGTTCGACAAACCCAAAGAAGAATCAACATAAATAAAACTATGATAAATTTGCTGATAATTAAAGAAAAAATGGTTAAAACAACTGGAAAAAGATACAAGTTCCCCTCTTCTAGGAACTGAGTTCTCCATAATGCTCCTTCTTCCTCCAGGCTCTCCTAGCACCTTATCTTCATTTCCCCTTTGACTCTGCCTTCACCATATGTTTGTGTCTGTGTCTAATTTCTCCTGTGAGATCTTGAGCTTTCTGACAGTTGGGAATCCATCTTGCTCTGAGGCTATCACAGTGTATTGCAACCTTGCAACACCTTGCCAATAGTAGTTGCTCAAGGAATGTTTGTAGAATGAATGAATGAAGTGCATGAGTAAATAAAGGTAAGAATAGCACAGGTTGGTTATCAAATCCTGCACGTCTAAGCAAACAATGGCTAAGGAGCAGTAGGGTCCAGGTCATCCCACAGGAGAATTATATCGCCCCTTTCAGAATAACAATATTTAAAACTACAATTTATTAAATACTCACTGAATGCATGCTGCTGTGGTAAGTCCTTTTTACACCTAATTACACTCTTATAATAGGAGAACCAAGGACAAGCAGTTAAACAAATCGCCTCAAGTCACATAAATAGTGATGGTGTTGCTAGGATTTCCTCTCAAGATTGATTTCAAAAACTGTGCCTTTTACCACTTTGCTCTACCCCCTACTCACAACCCATTTTTTAATCGTGTATTTTCATACCTCCATGCTTTTGCTCCTCCTGTCCATAATGTTCTTTCTCTAATCCACCTGATAAAGTCCAGTTTCTTGCTCAAGTCCCTTGCTCACAGCAGACAGTGACTTTGGCAAGAAAATGAGTTCACACACCATGAGTCCACAAGGCGGAACCTGTACTGAGTGCCCATGCTGTTTTAAGCCATGGGAATCCTGGCATAAGTGGGATGTGTTTTCTGTCCTAAAAAAAACACAGTACAATTAGAGAAAGAGTCCTGTGACAAGGGAGATCAGTATAGGAGAGAAGGGAACTCTGGGGACATTAAGGACACTAAATCAACCTGGAGTGGTGAGAGAAGGCTTCTTGGAAGAGGTGATACCTGAGACGAGTCTCAAGGATATGAGGACTGGCCAATGTATAAAATACCATAGCAAGAAAAAATCCATTGTGTCTGCATTTGAGGACACAATGGCAGAGAAGCCAGTGTCGTTGGGGTGTTGGGAAGAAATTGTCTTGGAAGCTACTTATTCTCCACAATCTCTCTCTCCAGCAGAATTTTGCAGGTCTGAATTCCTGTTTGTTTTTCCTATGAGAAGTTTGCATTAACTCTGAGTCCTGCTTACCTCAAGGCACAAGAAGCTAAATTCCTTTTGAATGGATTTCTTTAAAAGTGAGAAGTTAATGACTCACAATTTTCCAAATTTAGGGAAAATCCATAGTTGTCCCCGCTTTATAGCTTGGTTATTATTGGATAATCAAACACAACTATTTTCTCAAAATAGAATAGGATTTCCCCTGCCCCCCTCCTTTGCCCTTCCTAGCTGCCTACATAGGCAGTGGTAGAGGGAGGGATAGCCAGTGTTTTGCCTGGGTCCAGGCCCACATTGCTCTTTTTATTCTAGACTACATAATTGGCCCTTGCAGACAGAGGTTAATTTCCCACCGTGAATTCCCTACCAAAGTAGCATGGGTCCTGGGGGGAAACCAGAGGAGAAATTGCTTCCAGGTGCCACTTGGTCGCCTCCAATGGCTGTGAGGGAGGCCACGTGGGGAATTGCAAGGAGCAAGGGCTTTGAAAGTATACATCCCAGGGTTTGAGCTGAGCCATTCACCAGCCAGGTGCCCCAAGGCTGGTGGTCTGATCTCAAGCCTTCAGTTGACTCATCTGTAAAATAGGGATATACCAACCCTATGAACCATGGTAAGAGATGTAACAGACCTTGTTGTTATATGAACAGACCTTCAGCAAATACCCTTGCCTCTTGGTTGCTAGGTTCAATTCTGTCACCATCTGCATCTTTCTTCCTCTGGGAACTCCTCCTGGGTAACCTACCTTCTAGATATTTCCTCTCTCTTAATAGGAAATAGTAATGAATACTTTTTCTTTTAACTTCAAAGGAGATGTGAAGTTTAAATGAGAAACTACACAGAGACATTTAAAAACTCTACGTTAAATATTCCACCAGTGTTTCTCAGCAGGGCTCTACAGGCATTTTGGGTAGGACATTGTTAGCATCCCTAATTCCAGGGTATTAGGTACTACTACCAGCCTGCTTGGTCATCATAACAACCAAGAACCACTAGATGCTGGCTAATTGAACATAATAATAAAAAAATTAAAATTAAAATTAAAATTAAAAAAAGAACCACTTCCAACAACTCCAGTGGCATGTGACACCCAACACACACACACACACACGCACACACACACTCACACCCCATGCCCCATCTGAGAAACCACTACCATGTGATGACCTGATCTCCCCTGCTCAGAGCCTATCATCTATGTCTTATGTCTGAAAACATTGCTATAGAACCAGTATTCAGATATAGAGCATTGTTTTTAATGTGTATCTACCTTTAATATGTTTTTTCTAATTATATAAGTAATACATGGTAGTTGAAAAAGTCAATAGAGACGTGTGACAGTAAAAAAAAAAAAATAGAAGTCCTCAGCATTAACATTTTAAACATTTATACTCTTTTATTACAAAAGTAATAAAACCACATGGTTAAAAATTCAAACAATGCTAAAGGGTATAAAATGAAAAGTAAGAGTCTTTACCATCAACTCCATCCTGTCATTAATAGTTTTGTATGTATCTTTCTAGAAATTTCTGTACAGAATCATGTGTGTATATCCTTTTTTCAGACACAAGTGGAATAATACACCTTATTTGCTGTTCTACAAGGTGTTGTTGCTTTGTTTTCTTCAACAAATGATATATCTTGTAACTCACTCCCTAGCAACACATTTAAATCTTCGTCATTCTTTTTAACAGCTTCAGAATATTCCATGGAATATAGGGCCCTGGTTGTCCCCGTGTCTTCTGCTATTACAAAAAGCACTGCAGTGGAGACTGTTGTCAGTACTAGCTGCAAAGTGCTGTTGTTGGTAATAAGAGGATAGAGTGGTATTAAGAGGATAGAGACTCAGCACGGATGGGAGGATGCCAGGCTAAGCAGGAGAGATGAAAGGCACATGATGGGACGGCCACACTCAGCTCAGCCACTCTGTCACTCAGTGCCTTTGAGCAGGCCTCTTTGGGCCATAGTTTCCTCAGCTATAAAATTGGGGTGTGGGGATGAGACAAAATTACTTTTATACCTCTAACGTATCTGTGAGTCTAAAGCTGTGAAAATCAGTTCTAAAATGGTACTGTGATCTAATAATGGAGGCGGGAGTGCAAAATCCTCATTTTTATACTTTCCACAAAGCCCCGGCTACGTTCACTAAACACTGAAGCTTAGGTGAGAGGGAGCCTTCGGGGAGGGCCCTACCTAGGACAAAAGGATTGGAAAATCCCTATGAGTTTAGTGCAGAGGAACTGGGGCTCTTTAACCTGCAGTTGGAAAGACTGACCTGTGATTAAATTTCTCTCTGTGAATATATAGAAGGGGTTCTCTAAAGAGAGTTTTTAACACTTGTTCTTCCTGCTCTTGGAAGATGAAGCAAAAGAGAAGGAACTGAAATGAAAGTGGTAGAAATTTGTGTGGAATGGAAAGGGACTTATTTGATGATTAGAAGTAAACTAAAAGTAGAAAGCAGAAGTTGCTACTAAAGAATATTGTGTGGGTCTCTAACTTTGAATACATTTGAATGTAGTTAAAACATATGCCTAGAAAAAATTGACAAGGCAGGAAACAACAAATGTTGGAGAGGATGTGGAGAAAGGGGATCCCTCTTACACTGTTGGTAGGAATGCAAGTTGGTACAGCCACTTTGGAAAACAGTGTGGATGTCCCTTAAAAAGTTAAAAATTGAGCTACCCTATGACCCAGCAATTGCACTACTGGGTATTTGCCCCACAGATACAGACGTAGTGAAGAGAAGGGCCATATGCACCCCAATGTTCATAGCAGCATTGTCCGCAATAGCTAAATTGTGGAAGGAGCTGAGATGCCCTTCAACAGATGACTGGATTAAGAAGACGTGGTCCATATATACAATGGAATATTACTCAGCCATCAGAAAGAACGATTAGCCAACATTTGCAGCAACATGGATGGGACTGGAGGAGATTATGCTAAGTGAAATAAGTCAAGCAGAGAAAGACAATTATCATATGGTTTCACTCATTTATGGAACATAAGAAATAGGAAGATTGGTAGGAGAAGGAAGGGAAGAATGGGGGGGGGGGTAAACAGAAAGGGGAATGAACCATGAGAGACTGTGGACTCTGGGAAACAAACTGAGGGCTTCAGAGGGGAGGGGGGTGGGGGATTGGGCTAGGCTGGTGATGGGTATTAAGGAGGGCACATATTGCATGGTGCACTGGGTGTTATACGCAAATAATGAATCATGGAAATTGCATCAAAAACTGGGGATGTACTGTATAGTGACTAATATAACAAAATAAAAATTATAAAAAAAAAATCTGCCTAGAGACAGAAGGACTGGGCCAAAATATTTCCAGGTGCTTGCTCTCCCACGTCCCGTGATTCTTCCAGTCTTTAAATGCTAATTTCCTGGTTAATGTCAACAGAATCAGACAAATCTTGACACTAATGATTAACATTCTAATGAAGAGAGTTGGTGTCAAACACAACTGAACTATTGATATGCTCTGGGGTCCGATAGGGCTAATTTATTAGTAAACAAGTTGGAAATTTGTATCTCTTCCTTGTGAGATTTGACATTATTCAGGCTTACAGCCCTAAGGTTAAGAGCATGCAGCTAAAGTATGCAATGACTGAGAGATGGGCCTTAGCTGGGTGGGTGTAGCACAAAAATAAAAAGCTAAATGGGATCATGAAGACCAGAAAACAACTAAAAACCAGGCTAGATGTTAAGCAACAGCCACTTGAATCTTAGCCCTCAGGCAGCACAGAGTTTATTGACTTTGTGATTCCTTCAAGATTTTAACTCACATATAAGGGCTCTCATCGTTTGATCCAAATGACCCTTCTCTTATGTATTAGATCTCAATTGTAACAAATTACCCCCAAATTTAGCCACTTCAAACAGAAACAACATGTATTATTTCGCACAGATTTTGTGGGTCAGGAAGTCCTGAACATCTTTGCTGGGTTGTCTGACTTGGTGTCTCAGCCAGGGTGACAGTCATCTGAAGACTTGACTGGGGCTGGAGGATCTGCTTCCATGTTGGCAAACTGATGCTGCCTGTTGGCAAGAGACCTCATTTTCTCACCACAAGGACATCTCTATTGCTGCTTGAGTCCTCACAAAATGGCCACTGATTTTCCCTGAGAACAAATGACCTAAGCAAACACAAGGAGAAAGCCACAATGTCTTTAGGCACCTAGCCTTGGAAGTCACATTCTGTATTTCCACATATTCCCTTGGTACCCCAGGTCAGCTTTAGTGCAAGGGAGAGAATCACGTACACAAGCACATAAACATCAGAAAGCGAAGATCAACAGGGGCCATCTTGGAGGCTGGCTCCCACAACTTACCTAGGGGTTTCTTGTGTTGGGAGGGGGTGATAGCACAGCTGTTGGAGACCCCCAGACCTGGCCAAGTCCTGGCCTTATGTGGGTGAGTGTCCTGAGGCAAAGAGCATAGCCTGTCTTGCTCTCAGTTTCCTCACCTACCAACTGTAGGACCTCATTCACAGAGCCGCCATGAGATTATAGGAGACAGCCTACATGAAGCTGCTCGCGCAGTGCCTACAGTACAGAAATCAGCCTGGGACCGTAATCACGATCTTTATATTTTGCGTACTTTCACTTGATCATATCTCCAGATTTGCATTTGTGTTTGCCCCCCCTTAATAATTTTTTGAGGACTAACGTGCGCACATTAAAATGTTTAAGTATGCACTGAAGTCTAGCGCTCTGTGATATTTTACGATAGCGCCATCTCTATAGCCGTAACCCTGATCAAGATATAAAACATGCTCATCAACGTTCCCCTCATGCACCCACCCACTCTGACACTACTGGTATGGTGGCTTCTATAGATATTGCTTAGTGTTGCCTGCTTTTGAAGTTTATAGAAATAATCACACCGTGTAGACTTGTGTCTGGCTTCTTTTACTTCACATAAATGAATCTCTGAAAATCCGTGAGATTCATCATGTTGTTGCATTTACCGGTAGGTTTTTTTAGCTGCTGTGGGGCTTCCCATTATATTAATATACTACAGTTTATTTATCAGTTCACCTGTTGATGGGCATTTGCATTGTTTTGGACTCTTACGAATAAAACTGCTCGAACAGCACTGTTATTATATTATCATCACCACAGAGTAGGCTAAGAATACAAAAGTATGCAGCTGGAATGCTCTTATGATAGAGACGTGATGGAGAGGAAACAATAAATTAGCTGTTGCTGTTGCTCTTGTTATTATTATTCCTAAAATTTATTAAGCCTTTTCTGTGGGCCAAGCATTAGACTGTGTTTTATATTCTTTTTCCTATTTAACCCTCTCCGAACCCATATGAGGAAACATAATTTTATCTCCATTTGACAGTTGAGGATACCGCGCTCAAAGAGGCTAAGTGGTTTGCTTAGGATCAAATTGACAGTAACCCTAGGGGTTGAGATAAATTCTGCCCACTGACTCCGGAGCCCTTAACCACTATGCCAGGATCCAGGGGGCCCGCATTCAAGTTCCCTGATCCACTTACAGTGTGACAGGTTCCCATGTAAGTTCCCCAAGTGACAGCCCCCTCATTTGAAAACAGGGTGATCCTCCCTATGACCACAGAGGGATCAACTTTTAGGAGAATAAGATACAAAAGCACTTTGCTCAGTGTCTGGAATATAAGTGTTGGATTGATGTCAGTGTTCTTCCTTCTGAAAAATTATAACATTTGACTGTTAGAGATATTTTTTGAGTTTGAAAGAACTTTCAGAAATTTCAATTCATTCCTTCAATGAACAGCCAAATTAAAGTTTCCTGGGAACCCCCAAGTCTTATCCCATTTTGTCTGCCCCAACATCCCTGTGTCTCTATTTCAAGAGGATGAAGAGCCCAGAAGAAAAGAGGGGATTGATCTTAGTGTATCCAACATGAAAATCAAATTTTCCAGAGGGATTGTATCCTTCTCCTGTTACACTTTGGAGGGAGGCTAGGGACCTGGAAGGAAAGAAAAGGCTCCATCAAAAACAGAGGGTCTCCTGAGAGCACGTGGGAGGAGAACAGAGTGGCGCCCCTGTTTTGTCTATGTGCGCCTCGGTGCTGGCCCCCAGACCCAGAGGGAGCCTGGAGGGATCTGATGACAGGAAAACAATTCAGGAAGTTGGCTGATCTTCACTGAACCCAGAAGCCAGAAAGAAAAAGACTAAGAAATGCAAGGTAAGCATTTCTGTGCAACAAGAAAAAACAACACAACATAAGCGATGTCAGGGGAAACTGGAGAAATATTTACATTATATAAAATGTATTAATTTTTAACATACAGAACGTCTTATAATCAATAAAGAGGAAACATGAACAACCAAATAAGAAAAAAATGTGCAAAGACCCATATAGCAATTCACAGATACCTAAATATAAACATCTGATAAACATTACAAAATGCTCCAACTCTAATAAAGGAATGAATATTAAAATAACTTTAACATATTTTACATCTACCAGATAAGCAAGGATCAGAAAGGTTCCGTGTTCCAACCCCGGTGCTAGGCCGCCCTGGTGCTATCGTTGATCTTAACGGCCCAAAACCACCTCCGTTGCCGCCTGATTGTCGGAACTTAGGCTCATTCGGTCATCTCTCCAGGCCTGGGTTCCTCTTGTGTAAACCGACAGGTAGGACTAGGAGAGCTTTCCTCCTTGTGCGCTTCACGGAGAAGTGATTTGGAGCCCAGGCTATGTGACGTCGGCCAGGCCGACTGACCGCTGTAAGGCCGAGCGTCCTCGTCTCGAATGAGGGTAACCCAGGTCCCTACCCTCATAAGACCGCGGTGAGGATTCAGATGGTCGCGATGGACGCGTGTCTCTACGCAGCGTGGTACAACATCTGGCAAAGAGGAAGTCCCCAGCAACGGTAACTATTAGTATCACTGTTGCTACGAACCAATCATCCTTCTCTCCTTCGTAAAAGTCCTCGGAAAGCAAAAGACGCAGCTATTAGGGCAGCAAGCCTGCGGGCAGTTCCTTTCAGAAAACCAAAGACTGAGAAAATGTAGTCACTTAACCTTCTGTGAACTTCTCTCCTCTCGTCTACTAAATGGGGGTAATAAGGAGAAATTCCGAGGGTTGATAGGAAGATTAAGTGGAAGAGCGTAAATCAGTCTTGCTAGTTTTCATTATTGGAGCTCTAAGAAAGCTTAGGGGGCAACCCGTGTGACCGTAGTAATTTTCAGCTAAAGAGACCCAGAGAAGTTCAGCGGCTTAATTCCGGTGGTACATCCTAGTTGCTACCAGATGCTGGGGCGCAGAGCCCCGGGAATAGGAGCAGGCCCTGGATTCTCCCAGAGGCTATACGGAGTCTGAACCCCACCTCTGTCCAGCTCAGCTGTTTACCAGTTCCGCTCCCTTTCCCCCAGACCTACCAGACTGGTCATACTCGCACCTGCAGTTCTCTCTGCAGCCCGGCCCCGTGTGCACACGCCACACACAATCCCGCTTCCATCCGGCTGACTCCTGGTTGAACTTTAGGCTTCTGCTTAAACATCACTTCCTATAGGATGGTGCCTTTGTACCTCAAGGTCTCAATTAAGGATCTGTTCTTTGTGCTCCCTACTCCCATAGCACTGTGCGATAATTGCCTCTTCTGGGGGTTCTCAAAGGCAGGCAGGACCCAATCAGATTCCCCTCCATGACTCTACTGGGGTCCTGGCTGCAGCCCCCTGTGGGGTCACTGAGAACTGAGTGGCAGGATCGAGTTACCAGGACACTCCAGAGGGGGGCTTCGCCTTCTTCCCAGGAGGGTGGCACTCCCCTCTTCTGACTATGCCAGGGTCCTGAGACAAATTACACAGCCTCACAGATCACTGGACTCTGGACACCCCAGTGCCTTCTTATCCTGCAGGCACCTGTCTCTTCCCTCATTTCCCCACCAGCATGAAATCCGAGGCAAATGCAGTCTGTGTGTGCCAGCACTGAAGTCAAGGGGATGCTGCTTCCCAGGTTCTGCCCAAGAAGCACCTAAGAAGCCTTATACCCAAGCTTTGCCCAGTGCCATCCCCTCCGTAAAGCAAGAAATCCCATTTGCCAGCAGAGTTCAGACTCTGCTATCCAAGGCATATGGCTGGATCTGAATTCCTGGGCTTGAGACCCTGAAGGGTTTTACCTCCAAAATATAGACTCTTTTCTCCCCAGATGAGACTTTTGGTTAAGAGAAACAAAAATAACCAACACCTTTCTTTCTTTTCCTACCCAGTGCCCCCAGTCAGGGTGACCAGCCTTCCCGGGCAGCCTTGGAGATAATGCCTTTTCATTAACTAGTATTGATTTCTGGTGCCATTTCGGAGATTCAGTTTCCCACCATAATGCCATTGATCTTGGCATGGCTCCAAACACATGGGTACAGTCTACCCACTTGGGTTCAGTCCTAATCCTCCTCTTGAGAACAGAGTGACCTCAGTCTTTTCTGGAGTCATTTTCTTGTTCAGTAAAATGGAAAGAATGGTGTCTACATCATAGAGGTGTCACAGGACTAGAAGAGAGGATGTATGCAAAGGCTCCTTTTATATAAATGACCACCAGCTGAAGAAACCCCATGCTGGCAAGAAAGGGTGGTGTGGTAGACAGAGTGTGGGCTCCAGAGTCAGCCCTGGCTCTGTGATTTACTACCTGTAGATCTTGAGTAAGTCACTTGGCCTTTCTGTCCCTCCACTTCCTCGTGTGTAAAAGGAGGCTTCTATATTGTAAGCTCCAAAAGGACAGTATTATGGGTTGACTTGTGTCCCCCCCAAAAGGGATATGTTTGGGTCCTAACCCCTAGGACCTCCAAAAGTGACCATATTTGGAAATAGGGTTGTTACCTATGTACTTAGTCAAGACAAGGTCATCCTGGAGGAGCAGGGGACCCTAATCCAGTCTGACTGGTGTCCTTACAGGAAGACAGCCCTATGAAGGCAGAGACGCACATGGGGAGATGGCCATGTGACAGCAGAGGCAGACTGGAGTGGGCAAGCTGCAAGCCAAGGAACAGCAAACCGCCAGAAGCTAGGAAGAGGCAGGGAGTGATTTCCTCTACGGTTTCAGAGGGAGCATGATCTTCCAGGCACCTTGACTTTGAACTTCTGGCCTCCACAACTGCGAGACAATAAATTTCTGTGTTTTCAAGACAGTCTGTGGTGCTCAGTCATGGCAGCCCTAGGGAGCCAAAACAGACAGGACCTTTACCTGCCTCTGCTTCCCCTGTGTCCCCCAGCTCCCCTGCGGGGGCCCCTCAGTGATCTGTTGAGTGAGTGAACGATGCTTGCTGTGAGCGGTATGCTGGTGGTGCGTGCAAGGTGCTCAGCATGCGGGAGGTGTTTGGTGAATGTTTATTCCTTCCCCTTCTCTTATCATCTCAAAGGCTCCATTCTGTACAGAGTGTATTTTATTATAAAAACAAGCATGGTTTTCTTCTAATGTTTGCCTGACACCTCCTAAGGGGCCCCCAGCTTTGAGAATCTACATCTGGGGAAATTCTCCGTGTGAGAGAGATCTGGGCACTTGAGGGCAAGATTTGGGCAGATATTTCTCTACCTGTCCATTCTCCCCCTGCACCACAGTGATTTTTTCCAAGGCTTTTTTGAGACTGCTTTCCTTGATTTCTCAAAATTTCCTGGAGTGACAGTAGAGGAATTTCCAGAAAGCTTGGCCCTTACTATGTTTGTGCTTTCAAAAAAGTTTCAAGAAGCTTTGTAGAAATCTAATGGGAGCAGAGGCTTTGGTACAGTGAGCAAGCTCAGGGGAAGCTGTGTAGAATCAGGACATTTTGCAGGGAAAACCAGGTAAGGAACATGATTCTCAGTATATAGTCACTATATGCTTACACCATAGGATTTTCTGTTATTTTTTTAAAACTTTCTGTTGAAATATAATCGATAGGCAGAGAACTGCACAAATGATAAATACCTCTGGCTTTATTTTATATGGGTATCTTTTTCTCCTGGTGAATTTTCGTCCAGTTCACTGATGATACTAATCTCAACTTCCCCATTACGTCTCTGTGGAAGACAGACTGAATTCTAGCGGTGGGTTCAGCCGGCCTGGCTCTGTGGCTTTGAGCACACTGTGTAACTTCTTTAAATGTCATTGCCCGCCCCGCCCCCCATGGCTGATGAGAGATGGGGGAGTAAACCCTTGGGTTTACAAATGTGCATCTTGTGCTGTTTATTATTGTTCATTTGGATGATTCTAGTGGGGTGGGGTGGCCCTAAGGTCCACCAGAACAAGGCCCAGACCCCAGGCTTGTACCCCCCTCTTCCTCCCAGCTAGGTGGTCTTCAGCCTCAGATTCTGCATCCGTCAGCGTGGAGAGATCTAACACCTCTGCAGGGGCTGTGAGGATTGAGGTGATGTGCGTAAGGGACACGCGGGAGGTACCCAATTAGTACCAGTCCCCTCCCCTACCTCGAGCAGCTGGGCCCCTCTTCTTCCACAGCTCCCCACCTCGTCCCTCGTCCTCTGTGCTTGATTCCTCCACCAACCCCCAGTATGTGAGTAGAAGTGAAGCTTGACAGGCAGGCTGTGCTCTTGCCTTTGTCTCGGAGCCTGGAATTTTGCAGCTGTGTAAATTGAATCGGGAAAGGAAATACATATAGGGAAATTACATATATACATGTAGGTATGTATAAATTACAAATACATATATTAGAGCCCAGGAAGTAATAAATGGCTTTGAAAACAGCTGTTTGGAAGCACTTTCTTAATCAAATCTTAGTGCAGAAGTGCAAAGCTTGAGCCTTTCTGTTGAGCAGAGCACTCGGTGACCACGGATTGGTCGAGGCCTGCCGTGAATCCCAGTGGGGCCTTGTTCAGGTTCACCAGCAGACCTGACAGGCTTAGACAATCCAGCTTGCCTTGTGCCTTCCCTCTCCCCCACATCCCGCAGAAAGTGGCCTCTCCATCTGGCCTGAGTTGAGCCTCCAGAGGTCTGGATGGCCCATCTTAAACCCCTTTGGACCAACTCCTGGGAAAGGGTCAGAGAAGCTGTGAGAACCCCGAGGTTATGGCTGACTATTGGAGTTCTGTGGGTCTCCCATTTCCCCCGCCCTCATCCCACCACAACTCCATCACCGCTCATCCCCCTCCTCTGGCACCCCTGCCTCTCTCCCATGAAATAATGTGTTTCTGCTTCTTTCATCCATGCAACCAGGCTCCCTTCCAGGGGAAGGGCTTGTCATGGCTCTGTATTCCCACTACCCCTGAGGGCCTCACATGGCAAGGCTGCCTGGCGTACGTCTGGGGTCAGTAATCAAAGGGAGGTGGGGGACGGCTACCACTGTTGAGCATCTGCCCATCGTAGGTCCCAGAGATGCACGCTCGCTCTTTCTTACTCTCCACAGGACCCCTGGAAATTAGGCTCAGATCCTAGAGAGCCCAGCACTCTAAAAGGTGAAGCAACCTGCCCCAAATCACAGTAACCAGTTCTAAATCCAGATCTTGATGCTCCTCCCCGAAGTTGGAGTCTCGCTTAGCCCCTTACCAGTTGTATGTCCCTGCACAAGTCACATCACCCCTCTTAGCCTCAATTTTTCGCCTGTAAAATGGGGATGATGCTCATAACCTCACATGAATGTAGAGAGGATAAAATACGACCATGGATGTGAAAATCCTGTATAAAGTATAAAGTAAGTACTATTCCCATGTAGGTATTGTTTTTATGAGTAGCTCAGTCAGTTAAAACAGAGTCCAGTAGGTTCGAACCTATATGAACCAGAGAACCTGTGTGAATACCTATATGAAATCCCTGCGTGGGCTGTGGACATACGGATACAGATCAGACCAGCCCCTGCCCTCAGGGAAATCACTAAGAAAAACACATAGACATGGTGGCCTTCAGTTTGTAGTATTTGCACGTCTGTCTCCGGCCCCTGGCAGCCTCTCAAGTCTCATTTCCCAGCACTCTCCTCCTTACACCCCTCCACTTATGCGGGCAGCCCTCACTTTTCCAAAGTTCTCATGACACCACTTCAGTGTTACGGAAAGACCTGCATTACTACCTGTTTTCGTTCACTGAAAGAGATCCGAAGAGGACTTTTGCTTTTACCAAAAAAGGCTAAAAGCCAAATAGGGTTCAGAGTTCGTCCTACGTGAGAGCCATTATCCAGGCAGCGCGCACCAGAGCAGCAAGGGCGGCCGCCAAGCTCCTTCCCCGGGAACTAAGCATCTCAGCATCGAGCCGCCAGAGCTTTGAACTGTGTCTGTGAGCATCTGGGCTTTCTCTCAGTTTATTTTGTGCGGCCATTAGCAAGACGTGTGCTAAGGTATCAGAAAAGCCTGAGAGGTTATTTTGAGGTCTGGGAATGCTCAGAAACTTTTCCATATAAATGAATGGTCATTGCTTTATGCCCTTTCAGCTTACGCTCTGCTTTCAGATGGGGGCAGGGATGAGACATGATGCCTGCAGTGGCTTCCTCGCTGCCCCTCAGTTGCTAGGTCCTCTGTCTGGAAAGCTCTTCCCCCAGATGTCTGTGTGGCTCACACCTTCACTTGTCTCATGTCTCTGCTTAAATATCACCTCCTCCGAGAGGCCTACCCTGAATCTCCTACTTAAAATAGCACACCCGTCCCATCACTCCAGACCTCTCTCTGCACTTGACTTTTCTTCACAGCGTCTATCACCGCTCGATCTCATTCTATAAGATTATTTGCTTACTTACTGATTTTTCTCCTCCACTGAAAGGCTCTGAGGGCAAGACTTTGTCTTCCATGCCTACATGCTTAGAACAGTGTCTAGCACAAGGTAGGCCCAAAATAAATATTTGATGAAAGATCAAGGCCTACCACTAACTAAGAAGAAGACAAATAGCCCAATTTTAAAATGAGGATCTGAAGAGACATTTCTCAAAGAAGATAGACAAGTGGCCAGTAAGCACATGAGAGGACGCTCAACATCATAGCCATCAGGAAACGCATATCCAATGAGATGCCACTGCAGACCCACCGGAATGGCCATAATCCGAAAGTCGGATAATAAAGTGTTGGCAAAGATGTGTAGAAATTGGAACTCTCAAACACTGCAGGTGGGAATGTCAGATGGCGCAGCCACTTAGAAACAGTCCAGCAGCTCTTCAAAAGGTTGAACAGAGTTACTTCGATCCAGCATTTCTAGGTATCCACCCAAGAGAAATGAAGACGCACGTGCACAGAAAATCTTGCACTCAAATGTTTGTAGCCGCCCTTCAGAATTAGCCAGAAAGTAGAAACAACCCAAGATTCCATCAACTGATGAATGGATAAATAAAATGTGTCCTGTCCATACAATGCAGGGTCATTCGGCAGTAAAATGAAATGACGTTCTGATCCATATTACAATATGGACAAACCTCGAAAACATTACATTAAATGAAAGGAGCCAGCCATGTCATAGGATTCCATTTATATGAAGCGTCCAGAATAGGTAAATCCACAGAGACCAAAAAGTAGATTTATGTGATTGCCCAGGGCTCCAAGGGGTTGGACGGAAGTGAGGCATGACTGCTAAGAAGTATGGGTTTTTCTTAGGGGGGTGATGAAAATATTCTAAAATTGGCTGTGGTAAAATAAATAAATAAATAAATAAATAAATAAATAAAGTAGTGGAGATGATTGTACTACTTTACGAATATCCTAAAAATCATTGAATGGTACGCTCTAAATGGGTGACTTGTATGGGTATGTGAATTACATCTCAACAAAGCTGTTACTACCCCCAAAACCAACAAATGTCCTCATTTAATACACCTGGATCAAACAAGCAGCTGGTGCCCCCCCCCCTTCACCGCCAAGTGCAGACCGGAGAGACCGAGGCACTCCCTTCTGAGTGCTGAGGTGGAAATGTGCCAAGATACTGGCCTCCTCAGGCAAATAGGTGAGAGCAAGCCTCCTTTCCTGGTGAATGCTTTAAAAACAAACCAAACAAACAAAAAATGGCCCCGAGAAACCTATGAGGAGGAGGGATGGAGATCAAATGAGCTGAGCCTGAGAAATTTACTACGTCCTGTTGTCCAGAGACCATTTTCCCAGCATAAGTCCCAGAGACAGATGGCCCCAGACCTGCTTCTGAAAATAACCACTGTTGAGAAGAGTGGAGCGTTGGCTTAGTGGGAGCTGCCCAGCCGGGGGAGTAAGCTCCGCTAGACTCAACAGGCTGGAAAAGGACGCGAGTCTGTGCCCAGCAGACCGCAGCACTCATCCCACTGGGAACCCAAAGCAGAAGCTGTTGTCTTTGCTACCTTCCTGTGTGTGTGTTTTCTCCTCTTTAAAACAACTTTATTTTTTTAAATCTCTCTATCACATTTGCCCCTTGAAAAAATTGGCAAGTATAGAAAAATATCAAGAAAAAAATGAAATGTGTTCATAATTCTACTGCCTTGAGGTGACAGGTGTCAACATTTTTGTACAAATTGCACACACACACACATTTAAACACATGGCAGAATTACTTTTATACAGTTTTGCATCATAGTTTTTTGTATCCTATTTCACATGTCCCTAAACATTCTTTACAAACGTGGCTGATAATGTCTGCATATTGATATTGTAATGCTGGGCCTTAATTTACACAGTTAGGCACTTTTAACATTAAAGATGTTCTTCCTTTGCAAGATTTTTTAAAATTTTACTTTTTACTATTGTAAATAGTGTTGTGATGAATATTCTTATAAATAATTCTTTTGAAAAGTCATGATTATGTCCTTGGGTAAATTGCTAGATGTATAATCGCACATTTTAAAAATCAGTCTATGGGGTGCCTGGGTAGCGCAGTGGTTAAGTGTCTGCCTTCGGCTCAGGGCGTGATCCCGGCGTTCTGGGATCGAGCCCCACATCAGGCTCCTCCACTGGGAGCCTGCTTCTTCCTCTCCCACTCCCCCTGCTTGTGTTCCCTCTCTCGCTGGCTGTCTCTCTCTGTCAAACAAATAAATAAAATCTTTTAAAAAAAATATTTAAAAATCAGTCTATATCAAGTTATGCTACCAATATCAGGGCACAAAATCTTGTTTGTATTTAAAACCCACATCTGTCTTAGCACCTGCTAGGTACCTGGTATTTTTACATTTGTTTCATTTTCTCCTGAAGTCTTAACAATAATTTTAAAAGTATAAGAAGAGCGATACATACACATTGTACAAAAATTTGAAGATATAAAATCATATTTAAAAATGAAAAACTGCTGATATCATCGATAGCCCTTGTTAAAGGTTTTTTTTTTTCAGCCAGTCCTTCTTCCAATAGAGTCATACAAATTTGTTCATTCTGTAAACATTTTATGAGCATTTACAGTGCTGAAGAAATGCACTTGCCATTGTAACTGAAATCGTTTTCATCCCGCACTCTTTTTATAGTCTCCTCTACTCCTCAGAATAACCCCCGGGGGTGTGCATGCCTGTTCCTCCTACAAAAGAACCTTCCAGTGTTCTAGTCCAAGTCCCTGACGGGGAAGGTGAGGGCCATCTAATTAACTGTCCAAGTCAGTACGGTTTTAGAGCAAAGGTGGGGCACTATCGTTAACTAACGCAGGATAACAGATGCAAAATGGGGCCGGCGGTCACTAACAGACAGAATGGATGGTCTCCTTAGCTCTCTAGCTTCATTCAGAGTTCTAGCACTTTGAAATCCTTTGCAGCAGTGGGCTTCAATCCATTTCAGATCACTATGGGAACCAGTTATGCAAACCTTTTCTGAGCTGAGACTCTGATCTAGGCCAGGACGCAGAGGTGAGCAGCTTGCTGGCCCGCAGCAAAGTTCTTGGTCCTCCAAGCGCGCCAAACCTTCTATCCGAAGGAGATCCCAGTTTTCCATCCTTTGCTCAGAGCTGAGAAGAACTTCACTTATTCAGTGAAGCAACTGGCTGCCCTGTTAAGAGGACATAGGCCTGAGGTTAGCACATGAAAAGAGAAGAAATGCATTTGGTTTTAAGTGGAAGGACTAGAGTATTTCTAGAAAGGAGCCTTCACTGGAGGAAGGAGGAATCCATCAGCTCAGAGTTCCACAAGAGGAGGTACCTGTGTAGGTCTAAGGGTTTGTTTTACTTTTCTCTAGGTGTCGTTGACTGATTGCTGTATACTGGGCACTATGCTAAATATTTTACATACAGGCTTCTAAAATTCAGGGCTGCCAGTTAAAAAGGCTCTTTCTTCCAGAAATCCAGGGAACAGCCTGGGGAGAAAATGCACTCCATGCAGCACACAGCCAGTGCTCTGGCTTTTCAGATTGGACTCACTCTTCCCCACTGTATCTCTAGGCTGTGATTTTCCCCATCATACCCTACATGCACTTTAGCATAGGTTAATAAGATTCTGTTTGGGTGTTTAGATGAATTTCTCAAGACTGCTGAGAAAAGTGTAAAAAAAAAGTGCCTTTTGTTCATGGTCTTTCTTTCCCTGATGGAGTAATAAATTTGTCCATCAGCTGGCCCTTCACACCTCAATCTCATGGCATACTCCAAAGACACGTTTGGAATCCCGAATGCTAGAAGCTTCCTTGAGAACTGTCTTATCCTAGTTATAGGTTACATTTCAAATGCTCAAGCAGCCTACCATCAATTCACACAAAGACGTGAGTAACTCAAATTGTTCTTTCTGCAGATCTCAGGATTCCCTTGTTGTGTGTTCTTTTCATATATCACGGCTGCCTCCTTAACACTTTCCTCTTTTATGACATCGACAAGTAATCCGCATTGATAAAGGTGTCATTGGCAGGCTTGCAGATCTGTCATCATTTATTCTCCAAAACCACCCTGTTCTTATGACGAAAGACCACAGCTGGAGGAGACAAATCGGTGTTGGCTGAGCCCTTTCCATGAGACGGCTGGGCTCCTTACAAGTATCACAGCATCCGTCCCCTCAGCAACCCTTTGCAGTGGGTGCTAGCACTCCAGTTTTCATAGAAGAAAACAGAGACTAAGAGAAGTATCCACTATACACTAGAACTAGGCTCACAGAGACCTTCTCTCAGGGAACATGGATGGCTCTCCTGCACCTTTCACTGGCCCCCTTCGTTGCTGGAGTGAGGTGTAGGAAGGTTTGTGCCAATCATCCCATCTCATTTGACCATGGACACTGCGGAAAGTTCTACAGTACCAGGATCCCTTCAGCTGATGACCAGGATACATGAGAGGGCAACTCTAAACCCCAATCCCATAGTGTTTTCTATGCGCTAGACACTGCTTGGCACTGGGGGGCATGGTAAGGGGCCAGCCAGCCAGGCTAGTGGGCAGTCACGGCAAGTAAACACTGCAGGACGGGAAGGATTGCCCGGGGAAGGAACAGGGAGCTGTGCGGGCACGCAGCAGGGGTGCCAAACCCAGGCAGCTTGCTGGCCCGCAGCAAAGTTCTTGGTCCTCCAAGGCATCAGGCATCAGGAAAGCCTTCTCCGGGGAGATGACGTGAGGTTGGGCCCTGAGGATGAGTGGGAGCTAGCGAGACACATGGGGTGGTAGCCATGAGGAAGAGAGAAGAGGAAAGGGTATGCTCAGGGAGAAAAACAGCATGGGCAAACACGCGGGCAAAACTTTATAACTATGTGCCAGGGGTGCCATTCAAACAGATGCACTGTCCGTGGTACCCTGCAGTGGGGCAACCTGACATACTTGGGCAAAAGGTAGAGCCGTGCGTTCATGGAGATGAGCAGGCCAGTGCGTCTCCGCGAGTCCCAGCAGACTTGGTGAGAAGGCAGTGGTAGTGCACGAGACTTAAAAGGCCCAGGGGGATGGGCAGCTTCCTGGAGGCCGGGTGAAGGATGAGGGCCCGAGGCCAGAGTATTCTCTGGGCCATGGTGCTCATGCCCTCATCCCTCCGTCTCTTCCCAGTGGGATGCTCTGTGGTCCAGCAAGCCTTTCTCCTTTCCTCCAGATGACATGTTATCTCCCAGCAGTGCACTGGGCTGTCTTTCGCTCCGGCAGGTCCCACCTGCCTGGCTTAGAACTCCATGTGACTCCCTCCCTTCCCACTGACTCCTTCTCAATCCTGGCTCTCACAGCATGTATCGCCCTCACCTTCCAGCCCAGTCAGTGGATATCTAGCACGTGTTTGTGGAATAACGCAGTGTTGGAAGCATGCACAGCTCTTATAAAAAAGAAAAGATAAAATTAGGTTAGTGCCCCTCACTCCATATACACATATGTTGCGGAGTGCATCGCGTGTTTATTAGGTGTTTATGGGCTGACACGCTGTTCTCAACACATCACGTGCTTTAACTTCTTTATTCCTCAAACCAACCCTGTGAAATAGATGTTCTTTCTTATTTTATCCTTTAATTTCCATTATATAGATGAGGAAATTGAGGCACATAGGGTGAAGTAACTTGCCCACAGTCACAACTACTGAGCTAGCAAGTAGTGTAACTGCAATTCAAATGTAGGATCTGGGTCCGGAGCCCATACTCTTAATACCACCTTGCCTCGCTTGCTTCTGTAGGCGCCAAATTTGTACAGCAATGCATTTTATTCATGTGTTCCAAGCACTAATAGATTGTATGCATTATAAAATATATACAAAACAGATAGGAGCAAAGAGTGAATTTAAAAAATAAATATTTCTCATTTTTTCTCGCGCCCAGGGGATGGTTCTGTGCACCCTACTTTGGGGCCACATAAATTAAAAGCAGCTGATGAATAAGAGGAAGGGAATTAACAGGTTTCCAACAATATCTGTACCTCACAGAAACATCACGAGTTCTTGTGCACCTACTAAGGGCCTGGTGCCTAGTTAGGTGCTTGGAATATCAGGCTATGAATAGTCAGAGTAGCCCCGAGACCTCAGGTGAGTGAGGCCTGGAGGTTGGATCAAGGCAGAAGAAACAGGCACGAGGCCAGGCCACTGTGCCGTTCCCAGCCTCAGGCCTCTGAAGTTTGTGATAGAACAATTTACTTAGTTCTGGAACTATTTATTTCATAAAGCTTGACAGATTTACTCAGGAAGAGGCTGTAACTAGCACCCTAGAACAACATATCGTGTTTCTTAACTGTTGTCTGCAATTCTAACAACTCAGCATGGTATGGTACTGGTTATCTTCAGCTCATCAGAAGCTCTGATTGGAGATTATAAGATGTCTTTGACTAATAAAAGAGGAGGAAATGAATGTATATTTGCTTAATAAATGCAGCCTGGTCGACAAAATCTTTCCAAAACTGGGACTGCAAGGGAAGCAGGATCATGAATGAGGTTCTTCCGAGGGGGTGGGCGGAGGTGGTTTCATTCAATTTAATGAACATTTGGTGAGCGCTGACCCTACTTGCTCATGCATACTGTGTGCACAGATATGGTATCTTTAGTCCTCGAAACAACTCTGTCAAAGGGGAGGGGTGCCTGACGTACAAACAAGGAACTGGAAGTCATTTTCCTAAGATCATACAGCTGAAAGGAGACTAGGTCATGATGCAAACCCCACTTCTGTTGAATTCCAAAACCCACTCCAAGCGTGTACTGTACCCCAAGAATATGCCATATACTTTTATGTGGGAAACATAAATACAGATAACCGCAAAGACAGTATGGCACATGTGATAGCAGAACCAATGTCAAGGCTAGGGAAAGGATTGATCACCTTACAGTGCTATGTAGTAGGTGGTGTCAGGGAAGGCTCTCACCGGGTGAATCGGGAACCCTTGGTTTAGACGATTTTGAAGAGAATCCTAGCCCAGATTTTTAGGTAAAGAAACCAGAACACAGAGCCATGCGGAGGTTGTACCACAGTCATTGATCCCTGCTATCTCAATTCCTCTTATTAAATTTCTACTATGAACCAGATGGCATAAACAGTGTCTGTATAAATTGTGGTCACATGTGGTGAGGCTCAGGGGTTGACAGAAGGATCATGAAACCTACAGGATCCTGCAGGATTTGGTGGCTGTGAACTGAGAGAGCATCTATTTCTCCTCCCCCACCCCAAATCAGCAGCTCTCTGTGCCACCTCTACCTTAAAGATCTGCCGAATTTTATGACATGTCCAGGTTGCATTATGTTTCCTAAGGTTCAGTCCCTTTGAAAAGCTGGGTAGATCTGATTATGTTTTCAGCCTCCTACCAGTCAAAGTGGAAGAAAAGAAGCAGCCCTTGCTGCCAAGTGGATGCATTGTCTTGTACCGTATACTTTTATATGTCTGTGCTTATGTTCCCTCGCTTGTGGACGATGTGCTGCACATGTCTAAAGGCCAGCCACAGATCGAACTGCAAATTGTCTGTTCTCAAAGGTCTTGTCCCAGGCCATCACCTTCTCCTTCTGAAGAGTTGGGAGTGTGCTCACAACACTGGGCTTTTTAGAATCAGAACCTCACGTGGTAGAAACTTGGCATCAAAACATACTGACTTAGTGTATCTTGAAACTCACAGAATGCTAATGTCCCAAAATTATAGA
The DNA here is from genome assembly GCF_023065955.2 of Ursus arctos. Taxonomy (NCBI): domain Eukaryota; kingdom Metazoa; phylum Chordata; class Mammalia; order Carnivora; family Ursidae; genus Ursus; species Ursus arctos. Next base: position 49,752,085 of record NW_026622897.1, read on the forward strand.
ATTATTTTATCTGAGATTATTACAACCGGAGGATCCTAACGTGTTAGACACCTGTAACCCACCTACTCAGCAAATAGTTTGTTAGTGCCTCCTGCATGCCTCACACTATGCTAGCCTCTGGGGATACAGACGTGGAAAAGACGGCTAATGCTCTTGCTCTCAGGGAGTTTGCAGGGAACGGCAGGATTTAAAAATCTTAAAATGCTAGACTCTGAGAAAAGTAAAACATTAGTGTGTTAAAATCCTAGAATGCCAGCGAAGGAAAGGGTCTCTGGATCATTCCCTCCGGCTCTATCTTTGAGTCCCGGAGACTTTTCCAGGCATGTCCGATTAAAAATCTCACTAATAAGAACATCATCTCACTTCAGTGACATCACAGAATGGCCAGCTTGCAGGCGCTCAGCGATCACCCAGTGAGGCTGTTCATTTTTACCAGAGAGGCTACTGAGGCTCAGAGCCCGGCAGCTGTTTGATAGATAGCATGCCCCGCCCCCCCAGAACCAGGCCCCAGGTTTCAGGCCTGTCTCAGAGAGCAGGCAAAGCAGGAAGGGCTTCCCGTGTGTTTCCGAGGGGTGCCCTCTTTGCAAGCCATGCAGACTTCTGCCCCGAGGCCCCGCTCTTCAGAAAGAGTTTGCACCAACTACCTTTGCGGAGGCAATCAGCCCCGCCCCCCGACCACGTGTGCAGTAGATCGCCCAGTGTTGGGAGCCCCCTCCCCCGTTGATGCGTGTTTTATTTTGCTCCCTCCCCCGCCCCGTGTGCCTCAAAACCAATTTTCATTATTTTTTTCTGTCTGTGTTTGTCTTTGTGGTTCGCAGGTGCTCCCTTGCATTGTTCATCCGCTTCATCAACCCCTATTGAGCAGTCCCCCTCCCCGCCCCCCCTCCCCTCCGGCCAATGAGAGCCAGAGGCGGTTGCTAGGCAGCGGTGTGGCCCAGCCAACCCCGGACTCAGACTCTGAGGAAGAGTTTGTCCCTAATTCATTCTTAGTTAAAAGTGGCTCCGCCAGCCTGGGGGTCGCGGCGAACGGTAAGTCCCTCTCTTTTCCTAACTTCTGTGGGTGTTTTGTGCGTGCGTGCGTGTGTGTGTGTGTGTGTGTGTGTTTCCTTTCGTTGGCGATGCTGATTAATCTGCCTGCTTGGGCCTCTTGCAGGGGCGGAGGGGCATGGTGCATGGGGGGCTCGGGGTTGTCGGGGGCCTGGCGCGGCTCCGCGGCTCCGGCAGCCCCGCTCCTACCCCGCTGTGCCTCTGGGGTGTGCGGGGGGCTCAGGGGGTTGCTGTCCCCGCTCCCATGACAGACGTCGGGGTGAACAGAGCTTCAGGGACAGAGACACACAGACAAACACGAGACAGAAGCGTCAGGTGGAGACGGAGGCAGGCAAAGACACAGAAACAGAGATCCAAACCGAAATAGAAAAGAAAGGTTGAAACAAAATAGCACCGATTGGCTACGTCCCCTGTGCCAGGACATGCGGCCACTACCACTTGTAGCTTCCTCACAACCTAGCCTAAGAAACGGGCACTACAGTGCCCCCATTAACCGTGAGAAAGCTCAGAGAAAGGATACTACCTGGAGGCCCGCGCTGGCTTCGAAAGTTCTTGACTTTCACGCTGCCAGGAGACAGAGGGCCCTGAAGTCCCAAGCAGCTGCAGGGCCCAATGCTGGCTGCAGAGAGAGCCATGGGGCTTAAGCATGGATCTGCCCATAATAAACACTATTCTTCTAAGCTGTGCCCTGACTCTCTTAAGGAGAAGGGGTATGGGAGGATACCGTGGAAGAGCCTTAGGCTGACCTAGAGCTAACAGACCCAGGTTTTAGTATCTGGTCAGGTGCTGTGTGACCTGGCTCAAGGTCCTTGCCCTCTCTGGGTCCAACAGAGGCCAATCCACTTCTTTGCAAGGATGCCCAGAAGCCTCCAAGAGAAGGGATGATATACTGCCTCTACTCTCTTTGAAAATCAGACGGGAAGTCTTAGGACCTGATGGTTCTCTTCTGCCAGGATATTAGGCCCTACATTGTCTGTGACCAAAAGCCAAACCATCCTCCAGGGCAGATTAACTTTGTGCTCCCTGAGAGTGGCGTTGTCCTTTTGGTGGTTTGGTGTCACTGCTTCCCTGTACGTTTTAGCTGTTCATGTTTTAAACTGTGCACTGAAACAGGAACCCTGGACGAGGAGGGAGGAAACCTGTGGGCAAGGCCCAGCTCTGAGGCCCCCTGGCTATTTGTTTCTGCAAATGACTGTCCCTTTCTAAGCATCAGTCCCTCCCCCCCAACTTAGCAGTGATGGAGCAATCTCTAAGGTACTCTGAATGAATGAGTGTCGTGTGGTGCTGACAGGGTTGTGCCAGCCAGTGGCCTTAAGTTCACTCGGGGAAAAAAAAATGTGTGTGTATACACACACACGCGCGCGCACACACGCACACGCACACACATGCACACACACGCACACACACGCGCACACACGCATGATGGCATTCTTTGTTCATTTCTGGGTAAATAATCCTCGCAGGTAAAAGAGAAGGCAGGAGATTAAAGTCCTTAATCTCTCCCTTTGCTAAATAACTGAACGAGAGCAATCACTTTGTTGGAAGTTCTGCAGCAAATTGATAGCAGTCATGCATTATTGATGTGCGGGGAAGATGGGGGTACTTTGGCCTACGAGCTGTCTGCTCAGTTGTGCTCCTCTGTGCTCGTCCTGCTCTCCAGGGGACCCAGAGACACTTCTGATTCCTTCCCTGGGGCTTGCTCCAGTGTGTCACTCTCAAGGTTGGTTGTAAATATGTCCCGTGCCCAAAGGCAGAGTCTGGCTTTTCAATGGCCTGCTGCTCTGGGGTTGGTGGGTCATGGGAGAGCCAGTGAGTCTCACTCCACAGATAGACCCTGCCTGCTACCTTCCCGGCCCCTGAAGCCTCAAACTGAGTGGTCTTCTAGGAGTAAAAGGACCTGCTGCTACTGGCATGAACCCAGCACTAGTGAGGGGACATGAGCGGACTGAGCTGCGTAGTGGACTCTATATATGTTTTTAAGGTTTGGATTTATTTCCATGAAAGAAATGTAAAAGTAACGATACTCGTTAACATTCAGACAATACAGAACGCTAAACAGCAAAGTTCCCTTGTAATCCCTCCCTCCTCCCAGAGATAACCACTTTTCAGTTTGGTGCAAGGCCTTAGAGGCGCTTTTCATGTCGTGTCAATTTCGTAAGAGAATAAATGAATGAGCACGCAGTACCAGCGGCGTGACAGCTGAAGTGCAGCCAAGAGAGCAAGGACCATGGGGTCCCACCTTCTGAAATTGGGTCCTGGACCTGGGACCCTTGCGCAAAGTACCTAACCTCTCAGACCATCCGTTGCTGCATCTGTGAAATGGGGGAAACCTTCCAAAGTTGCTATGGAGTTTAAGAATGGTTAAAGGTGACAGACGTCCCTATTTCCCTTCCGGATGGCACCAGCCCCATTCCCTTCCAGCAATGGAAGGCTTTAGAGACCACCCTAAATGGATGAAAGGCTCTAGCTGCTTCTGAGGCAGGCTTCCCCCAGAGACTTAATTCAGAATGTACTTTAAATGACAAAGGCAGCCCCTTGGGCTCCTGGCGGGTGAAATTGAAGTGGTTTCCTTTGGTGGGAGCTGACTCAGCACCCTGCGCGGGAGGGCTGACCCTCTGCAAGCCAGCCTCCTCGGGAGCTGGGGCTGCTCTCTCCAGGGGCTCCCCAGAGGCGCGCTGCTTACAGCTGTGTCAACTCCAGCACAGGGCTGCGGTCCCAGGGCCACTATGCCTCAGAGCCGCTCGCCCCAAATCCCCATGTAAAGTGCAAGGAGAACGCACAGAGCACTACAGAACAGCTCACTGTCCCTGCGGGAAAGAAAACAGGGAAAGGAGCTCTTTCTGTCATCAAAGTCCTAATCCGCCCCCAAGGATAACCATCTAGAAAACACTGATATATGTAAAGAAAGATTTCACTAAAATATCAACTAGTCACAGCTGAAAAGCTAAGGAAGTGGTGAGGATTAAGTAGGTATTTGTCCCTACCCAAGAGAAACTTTTTAGAATAAATAGTAAGTGTTCCATCGATTGTCAGAACCTAAATTCTGCAGTAAAGAGACTTGAAAAACTTGGAGGGTAATATTTAAGAGGGTCAGGGATTAAATAGCTCAGAGAAAGCTGTCAGTTCCTCAAAGCCTAGGTGAGGTAGAGGTGGGTGGGAGAATTTACATGTAATGAGCACCTTCTGTGTGCAAGTCTTTCTTTACATGCATTAACTTCTCTGAGTTTCCCTTTCTGTGTCTCCACCAGGAAAAAAGAGGCCCATCAAGGGCCAATGACTTGCCCACAGCCCCATGGCATGTGAAAGATTCAAACCCAAGCCTGCTTGACTCTAAAGGCTCCTATCTTCTTCTTTCCACCCTCCCCCCCCCCCATTTGTTATGTTTTCTTTCCAATACCAGGTCCTGTTATTTCTGTGTCTCCCCCTTTCTCCACCGAAGAAAAAATTCTAAAAGATTTTTTTAAAGAATTTCTTAAAAAAAATTACAAGTTGTTAGATTCCTATTACTCACTTCACAAACCTTTACAAAGTACCTATTACATGACAGGTGTTTAATCCCATTGAATTTTGGAATCTCGTTGAATCTCATTGAATCTTCATATCTATCCTGTGACATAGACGTTTTTAAGTCTCATTGAGGCAATAGAGGGCCAGAGAGGTTAAGTAACTTCCCCTACATCACACAGCTTCTGATAGAATCAGATTTGAACCTCAGTTCTGTCTGACACCATAGAGTAGAATCTTTCAGCTGTGTTTTTGTGAGGACTGAGGAAGTTTCAAAGATGAATACATACAGATGACTTAGACACTAAATTTTGGTGCTGGTTCATGAGAGCAAGACCTGGACGCTGAGCCATCCATGGCTTCTTTTCTTTTCTTTTCTTCCCCCCACACCCCACACCCTGTACTGGGCCCTTCCCACCTCGCCTTACACATTTCTCAAGCTGGTCACACTGGTCAACATCACTGTTGTTTGGCAGTTTCATTGACTTTCTCGGGTCTTAAGCAGCTGGGATTATTTTATTTTGACTTCCAATCCAGTGGAGGAGTGTTTATTTTTCTTTCTAAATGGGAAACACTGCTAGGTATGCCAGCTCCTTCCAAAAGTGTTTTCTTAAAACGAAACAAAACAAAACAAAAAATTCAACTTAATTTAGGACCTATCCAGAGTCCCCTGAGGGAGTCTGCCCGGGTCCTTTTTAGTCATTTTATGCAATCAGAAGGCAAAATTGTGCCTGTTTCCTACTGTTGAGAAGTGTCCAGTGAGGTTTTGTCTCCTTTGACTGCGAATTTCCTGGAATCCCAGATCCCTGGGTCTGGATGTTTCCCCAGTCCCAAAGGTAAAGGACATTGCGGTGTATGAAGTTTTCACGCAATTCTGTTCACCTCTCCTCTCTCTCTCTCTCTCTTTTTTTTTAAAGATTTTATTTATTTATTCAACAGAGATAGAGACAGCCAGCAAGAGAGGGAAAACAAGGAGGGGGAGTGGGAGAGGAAGAAGCAGGCTCATAGCGGAGGAGCCTGATGTGGGGCTCGATCCCATAATGCCAGGATCACGCCCTGAGCTGAAGGCAGACGCTTAACCGCTGTGCCACCCAGACGCCCCACCTCTCCTCTCTCTTGCATTAAAACACTCTTGTTGGTAAATAGATTCTTACACGAGCTATGTAGAGAAATTAAGTTATCTAACTCCTAGTAGCAAGACAAATTGATAGTTTCCTTTATTCATTCATTCATGATGGCATTTGAAATGCCTGTGGTTGTTATCCAGACAGGTGAAGGGGAAGGGCATTCTAAGCAGAGAGACCCCATAAAATAGGTATTAAACCAATGGTATCAGAATCTCTTAAATGAACCCGTTGGATTCAGATGTGTTTCAGAATTCAGAAATTTTCAGGTTTAAGAAAGAAAATGCAGTTCATATGATATATTTTTCTTAACATTCCCAGAGTGCTCAGATGGTTCCATTAATCAAACACATCAATATAGCTATATTTAGCTATACTCATGGGATTTAAAAAAAAAAAAGACTCTGAGTCTCATGTCAGTGCAAGTTTTGCCATGAAAATAATTTTGGTAGAACTTCTGGTCTTAGAGTTTTGGGGATTTTGGAATGGTGGTTAATGGGTGGTGAGCCTTAATTGTGCCTTTTTTAAAATGGGGGTATCAGGATTCATTCAGTAACTTGCCTGTGGTTATAGAGGTAACTAGATAGCTTGACACCTAGAAGGTATGCTACAGGTCCAAGTCACTGGTGGGGAAGCTTTCTAAGAGCGTGCTTTCTATCCATGACAGCCACTTGGAAAGGCCAAGCGCCCTCTGCTGTAGATGTGGGAACTCAGGAGGCCAGGCCAGGCCAGCAGGCTGGTGCCTCCTTGCAGGGGAATTCAGGAGAAAAGAGGCCAGATGTTCAGTTTTCCAGAATCTAGAACTCAGCAACCCTGAGTTCTTAAGGAACTTTCCTGACAGCCCCTCAAGAGTATGGACCTTCTTTCTTAATGCCCTGCTATCTTCCGTACACACTCCTCCCCCACGGTCTGAGGACCTGCTTATCCAGGTCTGATTTCCACGTTCAACTGCAGGTTCCTCGAGGTGGGCCTTGTCCAAGGCTCTGTCTTCTCTGCTGAGCACCGGATTGCAGGCGCTACAGTTGAAAGTAAAAAAAGTTCACGTTCTCTGTTCCCCCTTCCTGCCAGCCTCTTCCCCCCCCCACACACACAAAAGCACCCCCCATGGAACAGGACAATGAGCCACATACAGGAGATAACTGTGGAGACTCGCAGAGATGAAGCAATTTGCCCAAGTGCTGCAAAGTCAAGGTTCAAAGCCTGGCCCCCGACATCACGCCCTTCCCACCTTACCTGGTACCTCCCTCAACTAAACAAGCCCTCACCTGTGGCTTCCCACCAGGGGCAGGCCATTATGCCCCCCTAATTGGGGGCAGCGGGGACAAGCACACAGAGGTGACTTCTGTTTTCGTACAGTTTACAAAGCCCTTTTTCATGCATTACCTCGGGCAAACTCTGGTGACTCTAATTTAATTGCCACATTGGCTTTCTAGGAGGTAAGGCTTCTTCCTGACCTTGCAAAATAAACAGGTCACATTTTAAATTAATGTAACCAAATGTCCTGGGAGAACCAGAGCCCTTTAATTAGTCACTCACGTGACACAATTGTAGACTCTTTGCAGCTCCTTTTCCACTAATTTCCCCAAATACCATTGCATTAAAAGGTACAAAAATAACATTTTTGGCGTATGGCTTGATTAGATCTAGGAATTCCTAGACCACCCCCCGAGGAAGGCACGTTAGCCATGTGTCTGGGCTTTTTCCATCTGGAAACTCAGCCTGGTTTGTGTCCCCATTGAAATGTTAGTGGCCTGCTCCATGAGGCCCTGTGGACACCAGACCATGTCTTAGAGCATCTCCTGACACTTCAGGGCCCAGACTGTTGAAGAGGCGCCAGGAAGGAGGCCACGGAGAGTTTGCGAGATTAATACAACTAACACTTGCGAAGCCCTCACATCTGTCACCTCATTGGATCCACAGCACAGGGAGGCTGGCCCCACGTGGAGTACCGGGGCACCATCATAGGCTGGAGGAAACTTGCTCAGGGAGACAGCTGCCCGGTGGTGCATGGCTTTGAACCAGGTTTGCATTTGCTCACAGTGGGTCAGTCCCATTTGTGAGGCCAGCCACCATCCATATAAGCTCTGTGTTCCAGTTGCAAACGTCACCTGGAGAGGTCTCACCGTGACCCTTCAGCACAGAAACCTGCGGTGAGGACGCTGACGTCCCCGGGAGCGGCAGACCCGGCTCCCGAGACCAGCGCTGCCTCTGACCTGCAGTATGGCTCTGCAAGACCCTTGTCCTGTGGCCCTCGGCTTCCCAGGCTGGGCGGTAGGAGAACTGGATGACATCAGCATTGCCCAGGCCTCACTGTCACAGTCTGGGTTATAGCAGTGTGCCCACCTGCGCCTCTCTTTCCTGCTTCCTTGTACCAACTTTTTTTTTTTTACCCAAGTGAATTTATTTATTTATCTTTTAAGATTTTATTTATTTATTTGAGAGAGAGAGAGGGAGGGAGAATGAGTGGGGGTAGGGTGGGAAGGGGCAGAGGGAGAGGGAGAAGCAGACTCCCCACTGAACAGGGAGCCTGATGATGGGGGTGCAATCCCAGGACCCAGGGATCATGACTTGAACCGAAAGCAGACATTCAACTGACTGAGCCACCCAGGAACCCCGAGTCTATCTATTTTAAAAGAAAATTGTGTGGGGCGCCTGGGTGGCTCAGTCGTTAAGTGTCTGCCTTCAGCTCAGGGCGTGATCCCAGAGTCTTGGGATCGAGCCCCACATCAGGCTTCTCCACTGGGAGCCTGCTTCTTCCTCTCCCACTCCCCCTGCTTGTGTTCCCTCTCTCGCTGGCTGTCTCTCTCTGTGTCAAATAAATAAATAAAATCTTAAAAAAAAAAAAAAGAAAAAGAAAATCGTGTGTTTCTGCTGCAATTCACTTGCCATACCTAGAAGGTAGCCATAGAAATAAATACGGTGAAAGCGGTTATCACAGTCTGGCGAAAGAATGCCTGCTTGAGGACACGGAGCAGAGGTTCGCTTCTCTCTGTTAAGGAGGGACCTTGGCAAGCGTTAGGTGTTAAAAACACACCAGTACTAAACTGAGACTTCCTCCTCAACATCATCTAAAAGGTTGAAAGCAGCAACCCTGCATGCGACTCAGCGCTTTAATGTCCATTGGCGCTGGATGCCACCAAAATTGTGACCGTTGGATACTCGGCCCCATGGCTTTTCCCAGTACTCTGTCTGGGCTTTCAGTGCGACCCCCTGCAGCCTGCTCACTCTGAGAAGAGACGTCTCTGGCTGCTCTCAGAATCAACCCTTCTTGCCTTTGCTAAGTGTGGTCTTCCCTGAGCAATCTGTTCCCACCCTCCCCTCCGAGCCCCTTGCCCTCTGCCCCTGTCATCAGGTCTGAGCTGGGTGCTTTGAGCTCAGCTGGATCCCCCATCACTGGTTAATGGCTCCCAGTTCAGACCAGGAAACCATGTGGCTTCCTTCCTTCCCCCACCTTCCTCTCCCTTCTCCTGTCCTCTCTCTCCCTCTGAACGGCCATTATTTATATAGGTGTTTGAGATTAAACAACTCAAAAAAATTTTTCACTTTGCGATAAAAGGCCTCAAAGGACCAAAGCCAGAAGAAAAACAGAAACGGCACAATGTGGAACCACGGGAGGAAGGATAGGTTATGGAGGCCTATAGATCCTTACTGTGCTGTGTGGCCACAGGCAAGTTGCTTAACTTCTCTGGGTCTGTTTCCTGCTCTGTAAAATGGATGTTGGTTTGAATAGTACTTCACAAAACTGCTATGTATATGAGGAAATACCGTCGAGGCTTCTAGCATGATGATTGCTACATTAATAGATACCCAATGAATGTTAGTTTCCTGTTTCCTTTCTGGAACCCAAAAGGTTTTGGCCAGGTCTCTCTGGAAGGAAGGCGGATTCCTCCATTCCCACCCAGACTTGGAGGAGGTAGAATTAACAGCTCTGTTTGGGTGTCCCAAGCTTTAATCCTCCTCTCCCTCCTGCATGATTTCCAGAGATTTAGGAGAGGGGAGGGAGCCCAAGGCAGCAGCTAAACCAACATAGCAGGGGGTCTTGGAAACAGAGCCCAGCCTTGCTTGCTGGAGCCCCTGCATTGCTTCCATTCCCCGTAGTGCCAGGAACTGAGTGTTGATATCTGGGACCAGATGAAACGCTGTGATGTCTTTTCCTTCTGGGCAGCTGGCCTTCCCCCCCAGAGTTGAAAGGAGAGGAAAATGACTGGTAATTCATTTAGGCTTCACTCCTTCTCTCCTGAACGGATCGTATTTCTATAAATAACTCTGGGAAGCTGCCACACAGAGTAACAACAGTAAGACATATATTTGTACTTCAAGAGACCTCTCTCTAGCTGCCGGCTCTGAGGGACTAGACCACTGATAGGAAGCAAGTTTCTCTCCCGGTGTGGGGGGAGCTGTGTGACCTCGTCCAGGCTCAACGTCTCTCACCCAGCTGCCCATCTGTAAAATGGGGGTAAGAACAGCAATGTGGGAGTAGTTTAAAGGCGAGATGGCATCACGTCTTAGACACTGAGATTATAGCCGTGTTCAGTATTTACCAAATACTGGCAAAGAATGAGGTTTGTTTTCAGATGGCGAGGAGGTCAGCTGATCAAAATTTAAGTTGTGACGACTTGTCTGCTACCATCATGAGAAGGAGGAAAAATGAATGTTGAGATGACTTACCTATTTTCTAGTTTTGCAAATACTGCTCTCCTTAGCCAAAGCATTTCCTGCTGTGTCTTTTCCCGCCTGGACCACTGCAGTCATGTCCTCACTGGCCTCCCTGCCTGCCGTCTCTCCCTTTCCTCCATCCTCACACTGTCCCAGGGTGATCCCTCTGAAGCCCAGATCTCTGTCACGGGCCCCCCCTTCCCGCAACCCTCGACTTGTTCTCACTGCTGGCAGGCTCAGGGCCTGACGCAGCATGGCAGCCACAGCCAAAGCCCTTCTTCCCAGGGGCCCTCAGCTCTCTTTGTTTACTTTTGTGCTCCCGCCAGGGAGCTGTGGCCACAGTAAATAACACAGCTCTTGAAGGGACAGGGAACATTCCTGATGCCAAATACAGGGCCCACGGTGAATATCTGGCATTGTGGGGCGCAAAGGCTTCCGAACATAACAAAACCTCATTAGTTTAGAGTGAGAACAGTGGACGGGCTTTCTGATTTGTGGTGATATGGGAAGAAATGAAGCTTGTTTACTCTTCAGAACCAATTCAGTTTCAGCAAATGATTATTAAAGACTGACTTCGTGCCAGGGTTCATGGAGAAGAGAAAGCAGTCTGCTCACCTGTTTGGTTGTTGGGGGAGACAGACACACACCTGAACAATCCTGCCCTGAAGCAGGCATCTATTAGGGGACCCAGGAGACAGGTGTGCCCCAGTCTGTGGGGCTGCAGAAGGTTAATGCAAACTGGGAGGCTCCGGTTGATTGCAAGCTGGAGGAAGAGGGTCACTCGCGGGGAGCGCAGGAAGTTTCCACATTCAGGGTCTGCTGAGTGGGGTCTGCTGCATGGGTCTGCTGCAGACTGAATGGTGATCCCGCAAAAGCCACCTGTTGAAGCCCTAGCCCCCCGTGTGACTGTATTGGAGACAGATCCTTTAAGGAAGTGAGTAAGGCCGTCTCTGGTCATGAGGGTGGAGCCCTGATCTGAACGCAACCGGTCTCCTTATAAAAGGGGAAGGGACACCAGCACTCACTTGCTCCCTGCCATGTGACACAGCAAGCAGGTGGCCGGGTGCAAGTCAGGAAGGGAGCTCTCACCAGACACCAAACCCTGCCGGAACCTTGATCCTGGGCTTTCCAGACTCCAGAGCAATGAGAAATAAATGTGTGCTGTTCAAGCCGCCCAGGCTATGGTACTTGGTCATGGCGGCCCGAGCAGGTGAGGAGAAGGTGTAAGGAGGAGCCTGGACGGTCATGCTTTGCATGTCAGTTATTTGTATGCAATCAAACACTCCCAGCCTAACTGTGGGGTTTGGAAGCATTTATTTCCTCATTCGTTCGTTCATTCATTCATTCCTTTAGCAGACTTTTCCAGGGGTGTGTTCTGTGTGGGGTCCTGTGCTAGAGAGTTCGGATCATATACCATCATCTGTGCCCTCCATGTGTAGCCAGGTGCGTGGGGGACAGGTAGAGGGGACGTCTGGGTCTGCTGCAGGGGGAGGGGTGGAAGACAAGGAAAAAAGAGCTGGTGTGGCCAGGGCCCATCTCCACCCCCACCAGTCCCCCTGTCCCGGACCAGTCTCTTTAGAAGCCTCGGGTTCGCCAGGGTTTGAGGTGGGAATGGAGTGAGCGGTGTGGACTGAGGGCAGGTGTGCTGCTCAGAGCTCATGGAGACGGGAGAAGGTGGCTGGTACAGCCTCGGGCACTGAGGAGGGCCTGACACAGCTTTGGACGGCGTAACAGAAGGGCAGATCTCATTCCTGCACACTGACAGGTGCCGGGTGCTGTGCTGAATGCTCCACCTTCGCCACTCAGAAATCGGGGTGACTGGGGGGCTCGAGAGCAGAAGCCTTAAGAGTGTGGGTTTGAATTTTGGCTCTGCCACTGCTAGCTGAGACCTTTAGCAAATGATTTAACTTCTGAGTTTCCACTTTGCCTCATGTGTAAAACAGAGATGATAATAATGCCTACTCCGTACATGTTGTTAGAATTCAATGTGAAATGGTGTTTCTGAAGTACACAGCAAAGCGCGGGACTATTATACAGTCTGAAATGCACACTGCTGTTACTGTTATCCTTATTCTGGTTCTTGCGTTACCCAACCAAGCCTCAGAAAGGTCCAGTAACTTGGCCAAGGTCACGCAGATAGTAAGTAGCATTTTGTATCTTAGGTGTGCCTGGCTCCTCAACCCAGCCTCATCTCGCCCCCCGTAGGCCACCTTCCCTCCTCCAACAGCCATGATCCCCCTTTCTTGACAATGTCCTGGAAGTCAAAGGTCTCAGAGAGCCTCCGGGGCAGATCAGAGATCTCTTCCCCGCCCCGCATTGAAGAGGTGGTAGTCCCCAGCCCCGGGGCCAGAGTCCCCCTGAATAGAAACCGCTGAGTCGCACTCCAGTGCTTAGCTCTTTTAAGATGCCCCTATTGGGCCCCTGTGTGGGTGACAAGATGATGCATGAGGTCTGGCTAAGCAGCTTATTTGTCTGAGCTGGTGATGGCCTTTGTCCTGAGTTGGGTTAATGGTAAGAGGCAGTGGCCCTTTAAAGCCTGGACAATGGACAGGCTTCTCAGGTCACTGAATCACTCAGCAAATGGCCTGAGCCCCTCCAAGCACAGGGGGCCTCTGCCCCTCCACTCCCTGCTAACCCCGCTCTTCATCCAATGATGTGCTGCTCCCCTCTTGGCCAGGAGGGACACTTGGATATAAAGAGAGAGAAAGACTCAAAGAACATTTGATAGACAAAGGACTTCAGAGGAGGGAACCAAGACAGAGAGAGGACAAGGGATAATTCCTGACCTCCTGCCTCCACCCTGTGCCGACCCTGCACCGTGCTCCCCTGCTCCACTCTTTCCCCTCCCCCGAGGCATGGCACTCACAGTGACCTGTGACAGTGATTTCCCCACACACCTTCCACTACTGAAACCTAACGCTACAGATGATAGTTCAGACTTCTCAGTGTGCCCCTTCACCTCCTGCTTGAACCTCTCCGATGCCTCCCCGGGCCCCCACCCCAGTGAGGCACACCATTGGTCTTCACTACCTGCTTCAACCAAAGCAGCCCCTCTTCTCAGCTTCCTACATTTGCCTCTGCATAAGATCCTATTGAAAGAACACTTCAAGTGTTAAACGTTTTTCTCAAAGTTATGAAACCCACTAAATTAAGTCAACCCATTCCTTATACGAAGAGTGGCTGACTAGATTTGAAGCCAGGCCTTCTGATTCCAAATCCTGACGTTCTCTCGATGGATGTAGTCACTTCTTCCTTCTGCAAAGATTTCTTGACCGCCTACTGTGTGCCGGCCGCCGGGGTAGGGCCAGGGGTACTGATGTGAATCTTGCCCCCGAGGAGGGGCCGCACATTTACATGCAGTTACTGAGACGTCGACGATGCCAACGTGAGAAGTGCCTAGTGGCTTTGACATCTAGATGGCCATTGGTGACGATGGTAAGGCCATTTTCAGGGTGTGGGGACTGAAACAGGACAGATAGGAGGTGAGAGGGCAGAACTAGTTTGGATAACTGAGTCTAAGAGATTGGGCTTTGCATCACGGATTACTAATTACAACAGGAGAAAGGTTCTTTACGTGAGGACATCAGGAATCATCCCCTGTGGTCAGTAATACGAAGCGAGAACAAGTACATTGCATCACGTGTGAGGTGTGCTTGCCCAAAATGTGAACCTGAGTCTAATCATGAGAAAACAATCAAGACCCATCCAGTATGTGGAGACAGTCCGTGCGGCAGCTGGCCTGGATTTTTCCAAAAGGTCAGTGTCATGAAAAAAAAGGAATTAGGAATGCTAGGGTGGGTGGAAGTTTCTTCTAGATTTAAAGAGACTAAATAAATATAGCAGCCACATTCTTTTTTCTTTTAATTTATTTAAATTCAATTAATTAACATATAATGTATTATTAGTTTCAGAGGTAGAGGTCATTCGTCAGTTTTATATAATGCCCAGTGCTCGTCACATCATATGCCCTCCTTAATGCCCATCACCCAGTTACCCCATCCCCCCACCAGCCTCCGCTCCAGCAGTCCTGTTTGTTTCCTATGATTAAGAGTCTCATGGTTTGTCTCCCTCTCTGATTTTGTCTTGTTTTATTTTTCCTTCCCTTCCCTTATGCTCCTCTGTTTTGTTTCTTAAATTCTACATGTAAGTGAGATCATATGATAATTGTCTTTCTCTGATTGACTTATTTCGCTTAGCATAATACCCTCTGGTTCCATCCATGTCGTTGCAAATGGCAAGATTTCAATTTTTTGGTGGCTGAGTAGTATTCCATTGTGTGTGTGTGTGTGTGTGTGTGTGTGTGTGTGTGTATCACATCTTCTTTATCCATTCATCTGTTGATTGACATCTGGGCTCTTTCCACGGTTTGGCTATTGTGGACATTGCTGCTATAAACATTGGGGTGCAGGTGCCTCTTCGGATTACTACATTTATATCTTTGAGGTAAATACCTGGTAGTGCAATTGCTGGGTGGTAGGGTAGCTCTATTTTTAACTTTCTGAGGAACCTCCATACTGTTTTCCAGACTGGCTGCACCAGCTTGCATTCCCACCAACAGTGTAAGAGGGTTCCCCTTTCTCTGCATCCTTGCCAACATCTGTCCTGACTTGTTAATTTTAGTGCTTCAGACCAGCATGAGATGCTATCTCATGGTTTTGATTTGAATGTCCCTGATGCCGAGTGAGGTTGAGCACTTTTTCAGGTGTGTGGTGGCCATTTGTATGTCTTCGTTGGAGAAATGTCCGTTCATGTCTTCTAAATATAACAGCCACATTCAGGCAACATTCGAATCTTGATTGGATCCTAAGTTTCTTTTGAGGCTATAAAGAAGACATTTAGGAAAGAACTGGGGGAAATTTTTAAATATGGTATATGCATATATGTTAGGTGATATTGTGGAATGATTGTTCACTTTCTTAGTTGTGATCATGGTGGCTGGATGGAGGAATGGCCTTGTTCTCAGGAGACATGTGCTGATGTAAGGTGTCCTGATGTCTGCAACTGACTTTCAAACGGTCAGAAAGAAAAAAAATTTGTAGAGAAATATAATGAAATAAAGCAATGTGGCAACATATTAACAATTGACAGATTTAGGTGAAGGGTATATAGATGTTTTTGAACTATTCTTTTGACTTTTCTGTAGGCTTGCAAGTTTTCCAAATAAAAAGCAGGGGAGATTCTGCTGGGGTTGAAGAGAGATTGTACAAAGCAGCCGCGTTTTTGGAAAGGTCTCGTGGGATGGGCGAGGTGTGGGCACTTTGTGTAGTACGATCCCACCTCCACCCCCTTTGGGAGCTCGGAATATAGAAACCCTGTGAACCTTTACAGAGAATTGATAGTTTAGCAGTTGTGATAAAACAGGCCCTTCCTGGGCGTGGAGGGGACTTGGTCGAGGCGCTGGAGCCGGTAATGGGAACCACATTGGCAGAAGTGTGCGGAGCCCCACCCCAGAAACAGCCCTTCTGTGCTGAGGCAGGACAACTGGAACGAATTATGTGCATTCATACTTGTTAAACTGCCTTGGCACCAGAAGCGATCCCTGTAACCTGAGCTTTACGGCGGTACAGCTACGTTAAAGTTGGGCCGGCCTTGCCCCCACACCCTCTCTGTCAGAGGTTTATAGCGAAAGCACAAAGCAATTCAGCATGAGCTGAAACATGAAAAACTCCTCCGGATTGTAAAGGCAAGCTTTTCTGTTTAAAGCTTTCTAGCGAAGCAGAGCTTTAGAATAAAACTTTTCCGTCTCCTGCTTTTCCAGCCTTGGCCAGAATTCCAAAGGCCCCCACCCCATCCCCACCCCACTCCCCATCTCCAGCGGAGACCACAATCCAATCAAACACAGAAGCCGCTGCATTCTGTGGTTAGAGGGCTGTATTGTGGCTGGGGAGTCCTGCTTTCTGAGTCTGAGCCCTAAAGCTGTGTGGCCGCGGGCAAGTTGGTTTCAGTCTCTGAGCTTCAGCTTCTTGCTAATTTATAGACAATATTAATTGCAGGGTTGCTTAGTCCATACGGGTGTGTGGTCACTGAGGGCATGGAGACCGGGCACACAGTGACAGTGTGTAAATATTGTCTTATCGGTCACATCTGAGTGTGTCGAATACAGAGAGATCTGTGGAAACTAGTTGTCTTTTTTGATCATGAAGAAAAGCTTACCCAAAATTACTATTTTTATCTAAAAGGTAGCTGAAGTGCAGTTCTCAGTGGAAGAAAAATCACATGGAAAGACACAGGGAAAGAATTTGATTTTGTCCTCTTATTAAGAATTTCTGGTAAAAGGAGGGGATAGGCTTTGAAGTCAGATAGGCCCAGGTTAAAACCCAGGCCCTGCCGCTTACTGGCAGTGTGCCCCCAGGCCGGTTCATAATCCATTTTGAGCCTTGGTCACTTCATCCGTACAGTAGGGCCTAAAAATGCCAACAGAGCAGGATGAGGGAGGAACCAACACACCTTATGAAAAGCTCTTTGCCTACCCAATAGTCAGCATTTAATGAGCAGAGCTGCCGCCAACATTGAATCTGAGAAGAGGAAGGGTCTTAATATCGAGACCTGTCTCTCAAGTGTTGTTCTCAGGCACCAGGAATGACAGACCAAGGGCGGCCAGGTGACATCAAAAGCCCTTCCCTGCAGACCTTTCAACAGATGATGAAAATGCACTGTGATTTCTGCCCTTTTGAAGCTCTTGGCCTAACCCCCCACGCTACGAGGGGTTTGGCAGGTTAGGAGGACACTGAGGATGGGAAGAATCTTTAGTTGTTATTTCGAAGTAAGATACCTCCTTCAGACATGGCAAGCTGGTTTGTTCAGGGCCCAGTTACCTGGAGGTGTGGTCCGGCAAGGGGGATAACCTTCACACACCTGTTTCTTCCGGCCAGCATGGCTAGGGATGGGTGGGAAAGTGTTGCTTGTTTTTTGCCCGAGTCTGGATTAAGAACCCCAGACTGCTTCGTGAAAGGTTCAGCATCTTCATTTGAGTCACCACAGGGTCAGCCACTTCACCCGACACAGGACTTCCCCTCCAATCCCAGCTTGGCCCCCACTGATGCTGGACCGTCACTCCATCTGCTTGGCCCTCACTCTTCTGATCCCTAGAGGGAGAATGAGACCACCTGCTCTGCTGGCCTGTCCAGCCTGTCCTGTGGCTTCTAGGAGCTCAGACACACGCGAGGGCCCACTACACAGGAGGAGGCTAGGGCGGCAGCCCCCGGGAGCACGGCTTCCAGCCTGGCAGGCGTATCGCAGGCACCGAGCGCGCTAGGTGCTTTCCCGCAAAGCTACATGCAAACAGAGGATGTTATTACTAAAATACTTGGTAAATAGAATGTTTAGTAAATGGAAACATTATAAGTATATGAGAGGAGAGAGAGAGAATACTAATATTTACTTACCATCTGTTACCCTTAATTTATTCTGGTTTTGGCATCTAGATTCTTAACTGCGTTTTTGCACATTAAAGTAGCACACCTGGATTGTCAAAACTTTCAAACAGGTCATCTACGATAGCACTAAAGATCTAGGCGTATTTTCCTACTAGGAAAAAAAAAATGATTTTCAAATATGCCTTGAAAATCGCCGTCCCTCTGGACAGGTGAGAATTTATGGTAGGCAATTAAATGATGTGTATTTGCTGAATGTGTATTTCTCCTGCTAAAGCAGAGGAAGTAATACGTAAAAGGGGGCAGCGGAGGTTCGAAAGGGGCTGGACTTGCTTCCTGCCCACTGGCAGGTTGGGTTAAACATTTTCGATCTGTGCATTCCTTGGGGTAGCACTCTGTTGCTCATAGCCACTCCCAACCCCTCACCCTACATCAGGTTCCCTTCTTTTTCTGTGTCCCTTCTTTCGAGTCAAGGTCCTTCAAAATGTGCCTCTTTCAGGACTGAAAAAGTGCCTTAAAGTTGGGGAGTGAAATCACCCCCTTCCTCTGGGGCCTCCTGCCCCAATCCAGGGGCTGTCGCCCGTGGACTGGAAACAGGTGCGTGTTTGTCGTCTGAAAGGTACACACCCGTAAGGGTCTTTAGCTAGAGCCCCTTCTCTGGGGCTGGGGTTAGATGCACATTTCTGGGTTGGGAAGAAAGAGTCTGTCCCAAAGACCCTCCCAGGATCTCATAGCAGCTTCATCAGGTGTGGAAGCCTGGTTGGCGTTCCGGCTGCACCTTCAGCCTTGCCGGGGCTCTCTCCGAAAGACGCCCCGTCTGGAGGAAGGGTACAGGTTTGGAGGCAGCCAGAACCAGCCAGCCTTGGATCACCACTTCTCCGGTTTGTAGCCACATGGCATTGAACCATCCATCGCCCACTCTGAGTCTGATTTCTGTCCTTTGCAAAATGGGAATAAGAATTCTTACCTCAGGGTGGGGGGCAGTTGGCAGGACTGAGTTAGGTAGTACTGGTAAAAAGACAAGCGGGGTCCTGGTGCATGGTAAATGCGAGAATAAGTCAGTCCTCTCGCCCACAGGCTCCCAGAGAACCGACACCAGGCATACGTACTGCCCGCAGGGCTTTGCGCTTGTGAACAGGTAAGGGATCTGAGGGAGGAAAGCAGACCAGCCTTTGCACTAGAGGAAGGCCAGCCAGCTGGCACTCAGGGCTGTCCTCAGTGTGGCTTACGCCATGCTTCTCCATGTTTAAAAGGCCTCATCACCCTGAGTCTCACCACCGCTCAGGGATGGGAATAACTACTTCTCAGAATTGTCACAGGATCCGGTGAGATCACGTGTGTGACAGCCTCAGGCACAGTGCCTGGCACATGGTAGATGCTCAGAAAATGTTGGATTTTACAAAAAAGAAATCTTATTAAAGACAGGCCAAGAGTGCCGTCTGTGCTCTATCGGAGTCAGTCCCCTGCCTGCACCAGGGAGAGCCTGCTCTGGATTGTACAACACAGTGGGGTGGGGTACAACACAAGAGCTCCGCTGTCCGCCCTGCCCCTGCACCTGCTTCTAGTGGGGTCCCAGCTAGCATCCTGCCAGGGCTCTGCCTTTCTGCCTCCCAACCCAAAGCCAGGCGACTTTCAAGTCAAGACCGACCAGAACAGCCGCTTCCCATAGGACACTCCTGGTCCTGGGTATGCTTGAGGCAGGTCCCTTGGCCTTCCCATGTAGGCCCCTCTGCCAGTCCCCAGTGTGTCACTTTCTCTGTTCCTCCGACATACCTGGCCCCTTTCCCAGCTCTGCCCTTTTCTACAGGAATACCTTTGCAAGGCACCTGTAAGTGCATTCATGTCCCTTGGCATGTCCCTCCATGCCAGCGTTGTTCCCTTTTCACGGATGAGGCAGCCGAGGCTCAGAGAGATCAAGCAGTTCGCCTGGGGTTGGGCAGCTAGCAGGTGACCAGCCCATAGTGGCGGGCGTGAGAGTTCGTGGTCTCCACACCCACCGCAGGCGGGGATCCCAGGAGGAGCTTTGCGGTGCCATCGGTTGGCGGGGACACGCCTGCCCAGGCATTCAGAGTGCAAGATGTCTGTTCACTCATTCACTTAACAAAGCGAGGCAATTTGTCGGGTTCTTTCGGTAACTCTTAGGCACAGGGGCTCAGGCGGAGACAGCTCTGAGCTTTAAAAGAGAATGGCTTGAGGGTGCTATTTTTGGTAGGCCTAGGACCAGAGGGAGAAGAGAAAGCAGCTGTAGAGATTGGGGTAAGTGCTTGGCTTGTCAGAAACATAATCCCCCCACACCTGTGCCCTGGAAACACAATCCAGGGCTCTGAGATGCACTTTCGTCTGTCACCAGGGTGTCCCCAGGGTGACCTGCCCAACCATATCAAAGCTGGTGGGGCTCAGGTTACAGGGCCCATTCTCAGGGCCCTTGAGTCCCAACAATGGCTGTTTGTCCTTTGGAGCTGCCATCCCCCAGGAGGAATGTTAATGGACCAAGAATGAAGGGGGGAAGGGGGACAGACTGACCAGTCAGAGCCCACACTCAGGTCAGCCTCTTGAGTGAGCTCATCCGTGCATGTCTGCTAGTCCCTGCAAGAGACTCTTAAACCAGCTCCAGGAAAGAGGGCTTCATCCTCTACTTTTCCTAGGATGACCACCCCTCCTAAGAGGGGAGGGGAGGGTTCTGTGCTTAATCTGGGACTTAGTCTGCCCCTTGTTAGAGCCTACAACTCAACTCAAGAAATATTCAAAAGCAGAAAAACTAAAAATGGCTTGCGTGTCCAATAATAGGAAGTTGGTAAAATGACATTGTCTCCAGCCCACATGATGGTCTTCTAAATCGCCGTTGAAATCATGTGCTCAAATAATATTAAAAGATATGAAGAAACCTCTTATCATATATGTTAAGTGGAAAGAGAGTAAATAGAAAACTGTATATACAGTTTATATATATAAGAACCTAACTGATAAGCACATGTTTACATATGTATAGAAAAGACTAGAAGGAAACAGAGCAGGGCACATTAATAGTGATTATTACTGGGTGCTGCGGCTATGATAGATTTTTGGTTTTTCCCTTTGTACTGTTCTCCTGTATACATTTTCTAGCGAAAACATTCTTACTTGAGAGTCAAAAAGAAAATTAATTTCTTCAAAGTTAATTTATTTCACCCCTAGTATACCTGACACTGTGCCGGGTGCTGGGGATAAGCGATTTAGAAGAACCTCGCCTCTGCTCTCCATGAGCTGGTAACCTAGCGGGGTGTCCAAATACACCAGCAGATTCTCTTAACCGTTGCCGCAGCAGCAGCAAGCATTAAACTGACACTTTTGTTAAGTGCTACGGAATGTTCTAAATGATTTCTGTATGTTTACATTTAAACCTTACCATCTCAATGGGTAGGTAGTTATTAACCCATTTTACTGGTAGTGCAGGATGCCATGGGGACAGAGGGAAGAGCGATTAATTCTGCGTTTGGGGTAGTGGTGCTGTTATGGAGGCTGCGGTCGGGAATCAGCGCGTATGCTGATCCTTGTAGGATAAATGTGAGTTCTCCAAGCAGACCAGCAGGCAAAGGTTTCCCAGGTGCAGAGAACACCGTGAACAAAGACACCAAGGGACAAAAGAGCGAGACATCGTTATGAAATGGCTAATCCCACACTCCTTCCTCCCCAGCGAGAAGCCAGAAAGGTCCGCTGAGCCCCTCTGAGAAGGGCATAGGCAGACTATGCTGAAAGTTGGAGCATAACTCCATTAGGCAGTGGCGAGCCATGGAGGAGTCTTGACATGGCCAGCTCTGAATTGGAGGAAGATCATTCCGTCTTCTTAAACCCTGTGAACAGCTCAGCCATATGTGAAGAGAGAATGTTCCTCTGGAGACTGAGTGTTGCAGGAAAATTGATCTCCGTTCCAGCTGACGAAGCAGAGAAGGAGAAAGGAAACGGCGGGAGGCCATGGAAACGTGTGATTTCCTTTACCCTTATCTGCTTGTAGAAAGTCACTGCAGCCACGTGGAATCCAGCCCCAGGATGAGAGATGAATGTGCTCAGAAGTGTGTTTACCACCTAGCTTGGGAAAAGGTGTTACTGCCGGAAGAGAGACTTGGGAATTCCAAATGGACTTCTGGGTTTCAATGCGATTTCTGTGCTTAATTAGCCCCAAACACTTCTGCTCCTGCCATAAAAACTGGGGAAAGTCTTGTGTGACAATGCTATCAGTCCTTCTATTCCAGGCATGGTTGGAGCTGCGTTTATTACGGAAGTCCCCCCACCCCTCCCCGTAGAGCTGACCGAGTCATAGGAAGCGAGGTGACCCTCTGTGGATCCCTCGACCACGCCTTTCGTGAGCTGACATGGAGGTTCCCAGATTATGGTCCGTTTAACTCGTCCACAAGGGCTCTGCTTGCACCGAAAGAGATCAGAATGATGTAGGGAGTTTGCATCAGGATTGACTCTTATTCTGGCTTTGTCCTTCCTCCTGAAATACCCCCTTTCCAATGAAGCTATGATGAGTGGATTGCATTATGTTGTTTCTGACTTTTTGTTTAACTTTACTGTGAAATGCGGAAGTCTGCGAGCCGCTAGGCCTATGCTTTACTGATCTGCACTTAGTGCCATGCTCTGGGAGAGATGCACAGATGAGTAAGGCATGCACTTGGCCCTCAAAGACAGATAATCATGAGTATAATCCAAGGTATAGGAAATGATCAGTTTCATTTGGAAAAGGCTGGGAGTGATCACAGGGAAATGCTGGGAGGAAGATACATAAGAACTTTTGTACTATTTTTGCAACTTGTCGATGAGTCTAAAATTATTTCAAAATAAAACGTTTAAAAAAAAAAAAGAAGACTGGCACCTAGGGTGGATGGTAAGGGGGCCAGAAGATAGGTGATAGAAAGGAGTAGCCCGGGATTGTCATTTAAAGCTGCACGAGGGAGGATCTTGAATGTCAGGCTAAAGAGTTCACACTTGACTCTGTAGATAGTGTGGAGCCATGGAAGGCTTTCGATTAAGGGTAAAACATGGCCAGATCTCCTGTAAAGATCACTTGATAATCAAGGGATGACAGATTGTTGGGAAGTGAGCCTGGGGGTGATTGAAATAACCCAGAGAGGATGATCTTTGAAAGCATCCTGAAGAGGACTAGCTCTGCAGGATGTTAATAGGTGCTACTTGAAAGAGGGGTTCCACACACCAAAAAGATGGGAAATGTTAAGGTTACAGAGATGTCTTTCTGCAGGTGTCCTCAGAGGCATTAATTTGATTATATGCACTGTGTTTCTCTAAAGAGAGGAGATGATATGGAGGATTTGCCAAAACGTTTTGACCATAGAACCCTCTTAGGAACTTCTCACACGACTTATATTCAGGAAAAACAAAACAAAACAAAACAAAACAAAATACTTCAGGAAATAGTGGCTAGCATTAGAAATGGAGAGGAGCAGGTATTTATAGTTTAATCCCTCCTAACCTCTAGATTCTGCCAACTGGAAACCATGACCTGAACATACCCAGATCCCTTTGTACTAGGGGAGCCAGTGCCCCCTTGAACCACCCTCCTTCCCCAGCTGTCTGAGCCTGGGGTCACCGCCCTTCCCACTGCACCAGAGGCTCTTCTGTGAGTCCATTAACGGTGGGAGAACAGTAACATCGCAGGTGCCTAGGACACATTACCAACCCAATGTTTTAAAATGGCAATAATGAGAAATAATTCAATGTTTTCATTAAGAAGGGAAGTATTTTTGAAGGCTTCTTTACATGGCATTTTCTAGTTAAGTCCTTAATTAATTTCTTTTTTTGCATTTGAATGAAAATAGTTTTTCATCACTCTCCTCCTTCTAAATGAACCCCACCTTGACTTTGACCTGTGTGCTATAATGAGTTAAGGTGGCCTCTTCTCCTTCCCCACCCACCTTCTCCTTCTATTTTATGGTTGTCAATAGCACAGTGATCCTTGCAATGCTCAAGTTTTTAAGCATTTTCACTGTAGTTCATTAAACCCTCTGATCTTATGACTTCTACTGGCTTCTGCCAGTTGTTTGACCTTCAGTGGGCTACTTAACCTCTCTAAACATTGCTTTCCTAGCTTCACTATGGGGAAGAGCAACTCCTACCTCCCATAGCTAGTGCAGGAAAGTGCTGGGCACATAGTATATTCAGGCACTTGGTAAGGATTCTTTCTGACGGTCTCTTTCCAGTGATCAGCGTCATCACACTCTGCACTTACAGCTCCTCAAAAATGCTTGTTGAGTTGAGTGAACTCAGGTACGTGCACACAGCTGCCACTGGCCTAATAAAGATTAATTAAGGAGCTAATTGCCCCCTTTAAGGCTATATATATTCTCTCTTTTGCCTTCCTTTCAATAAAAGCACTTAACTTTGTAATAATTAACTCAAAACAACCCTGCTTGGTTGGTATTATTGCTCCCATTTTATAAACTGGGAAAACGAGGCTCCGAGAGAAGCTGTATTAAAATTCAGATCTTTCTTTTTTTTAAGATTTATTTATTTATTTGAGAGAGAGAGAGAGAGCAGGGGCAGAGAGGATGAGAAGCAGACTCCCTGCTGAGCATGGAGCCCCATCACAGGGCCCACGAGGGGCTCTATGTCATGACCCTGAGATCATGATCTGAGCCGAGATCAAGAGTCGGACGCTCAACCGACTGAGCCATCCAGGCGTCCCCAGATCTTTCTAATTCCTAGGTCTATGTCCTTTAACATTGTACCAGGAATGATAGGATCCATTCTTCTTCCTCTCTTACAGTCAGCTCAACAGTTATTGACATGTGCTGGGTGCCAGACACAAGACACATTCCAGCCCTCCAAGAACCCACCTTCTAGTTGAAGGAGATGAAACGTGTGCATGAAACTTACAAAGCAACCCGGTAACACCTCATTTATCCCTCACTGGGGAATGAGCTGTTATATTAAGTGAATTTTACAGATGGAATCACAGAGCTTTAACTCAAAGGGGCCTTAGAGATCTCATGGTGAAACCCCATTATTTTAAGAAATAATGCTCAAGAAGAAATGCTCAAGGATCCTGGGTGACCTCCTCTAGCTGGCTTTGTTGAATTATTTTAAGAAGCAAGACTAGAACCTAGCTCTTCTGACTTCCAGCCTAGGACTTTCAAAATATATTAACAGTTTTCTTAAAAGAGAGTATGTATTTCTTTGGAATTTGTGTCTGATGGAGGGCTCCCATCTTAGACTTTTCTGCATGCCTCGGGGTCGTCTTTACAGTCAGCATTATAACACGATGCTTGAAAGCAGCGATGCCTTTGAACTTTCAGATGTGTGTATAGGATAGTTCCTTATACCATGATCCCAGACAGTTGCCTTTACCCAATTCCATCATGTTGCTTTCGACCCTTGGAAGTATTTTTCTGGTTTCTTTGTACACAGGCACACGTGAAATGGAACAATCTATGAGAACCTTATGGTTAAACAGACTTATTTGCCTGATTCATTTTAGTTCAGTTATTTTACTTCTCTGAGCCATTACCTTCCCTGTGAAATGGGCACAGTACAATAACCTCTCTCATAGAATTGTCGTACAAGGAGCAAAAGGTGGCTGGAAATTAATGGTGCTTAGCTCCCTTCCTCCCCTTGCTGTTTTTCAAGTATTCAAGAAACTCTTAAAAGTTGCACACTTCTTAACCCGCGAAGTGCACAGCAACAATGTAACAGAACTAAAATAAGTGTTGGCCACGAAACACAAGCCCCTCCTGAGTAGTAAATCAAAAGTTCCTCGGCTCCAAAAAAACACATATAACATGTCTAGTTTCTTCCTCCCAGGACGATAAAGAAGGCTTTAACACAAAGCATAATTCATATCATCTCCAGATCTTGGGCCATAGCACCTCATGAAAACTATTAACACATCTCCCACCACCTACTTTATGAACTCAGAGAAAAGCAGATCAGGTGAGCTCCCTCTAGGTAGTGGCCGAATCCCCCAAGCATATGAAATTTGACCTGATGTGAAGCGATTGCTTCAAATTCACTCTGGGAAGAGAGAAAGCCTCTGTGTGATATGCATAAGCACTCTTACCAGCACTACAGCATGGATTCCATTGACTTTAGTGTTGGAAGGGACCTTCTAAGTCCTCTAGTCTAACCCCTAAAATATATAGAAACTGAGGCCTGGAGAAGAGCCAAGATTTCTCCAAAGCAGAGTCTGGGACGTTTCGCGGGTGTCACGTTCTCCTGAGATCCATCTGGTCATCACCCGGCAAAACAAGGAGGAACAACAGTCAAGGTCTTTCTGTGGATTTTGTTTGTGTCTTTGTGTTAGAGCTGTGTTTCCCCTTTTCTAAATAAGCATGCCAGACTCCCAGGTTTGTGAAAGGTGAACCAATGAATATGTGAATGAACGGAGCTGGGCTCAAAGTCCCTGGGTCATGACTATAGCCCTGATTCACCTTTTCACAGACTCTCCTCGGCAGCATCTCCTTAGCCCCCTTTCTTGGCCTTTATTTGCACCTGATGAACTTGTCCTGAGGGGCCACCTTTTTTTACCTATACTGGGGCTGCCCTTTCTGGAAACCATACTGCCCTGAGTGCTTGCCCAAGTGATGGGTATTCTTTAACTTCCCTGGTGTAACTCACACAGACGAAAGTAAAGTCTAATTCTCCATGTATCTTTGCACCAAGAGACCAGTGAGCCAGTCTTGTCCCCTTTTCCTTTCCCCAAGAAGGTGTTTTGAATTTGTGTCGGCACTTGGTCAACAGAAATAGCCAAATGTAAGGTCCGGAGCCGGGAGCTCTTGGCGAAGGAGAAAAGGGAAAAGCGGAGTTCATATTTATTGAGCACCTGCCGGGAGCAACATGTTATCTCTTTTCCAGGGGCAAGTATTCCTAGCCTCATTCTACAGAAACTGAGGTCTGGGTGGGCGAGTGATACCCTCCACTCACACAGGGCCCTATGGATTCCGGCGTCTGCCCGCCCTCCACGCCACCCCCACACACTGCTGCCCCAGAGCGAACTTCCTTGGCCTCCCAATACTTCTGAGATTTAAACTTAACAAATCAGCAGCAATGTTCTCTAGGTTTAGATGTCGCAAAATCTCACTGGCATTTAACGTGGTTGGGTGTTTGAGTGTATTTTTATGTCTAGCCTGGGGCTTGAATAAAAGTTACAAGTAGCACCAAAGACCAAACCAAGAAAGAAAATGTGGGCAGCCAACCTTGTAACCTTAGCTAATCTTTAATTATCCCTTAATTGAGGACCTATGGCGTAGATATAGTAAGACTAATAACAATGTGTTGAGTTTATGCTGCATTTTAATTTCCCGAACTCCTTCACTTGTATTATAGTAATAATTGCTGCCATTTACTGAGCCCTAGAGGGGTGCCAAGGACTGTGTGAAGTTCTTTGTATGTGCTCTTTTGTTTCTCTCCTCTGTCCTTCAAGGGAAGTATTTACGGGTTTCTTACAAATGAAGAAAGCACATCTCCCTGGTCCAGAGGAGAGGTACTGAGCAGTCTTTCTCCCCAGACGCCCTATTGGTTGAGCACTTTCTGTGTATCAGGCAGCTTATTAAATGTTTTACAAGAATTCTTCTACTAAATCTCCCGTAACCCTACGAGGGAGCTCTTACTGTTATCATTGCCCTTTGTACACAAAGTGACTACGGCACAGGGGTTCTGTGAAGCTGCCGAAGGTCCCACAGCTAGGAAGGAGCGGAGTTCACACGCCGCCGCGGCTAGACTCCTGGTCTTACAGAACCCATGCCCCTTACCATTCCACACAGTGGCTTTACCGCTCAGCAGCCTAGGGACCTGGGCCGGTCATTCACCCTCCTCTATACTCTATGCTCTATAACGGGAGCAATAGCCCCTGCTTCACTGGACGTACGTCAGGATTAAATCAGATGACAGTTTGCCAGAAATCAGTGGGTGCCGATACAGGTCTTTTTTTTGTTTCTTCCTTCCTGAGGGGATCAGTGACCAGTAAATATTTACTGATATACTTCTTAGATGCTTTGATGCAAATGTAATATCCGCTGTTTTCTGCTGCCCATCTTTTATATTTGACAACAAGCCCCTGGCCCCAGCTGACTCCCTTCTCACCATGCCCCATTTCAGGACTGGGGATCTTCTTTCTTTTTAATATGTATTGGGGCTTCTGTGAGGACTCAGAGAACTCCCAGCATGCCTTGAAAAACTCCTGGCTTCCGGAAAGAGACAGAGAGATAGAGAGGGGAGAGAAGGAAAAACCTCACAAGCCACAGGGGGAAATCGTGAGCTGGGCCCTTCTCCACAGTCTGTTTTGTAGTTTTCTTCATGCCGGGTGGGCAGAGAGAATCCACGTAGCGCAGGCACTTTCTGGCTGCACAAAGAGCGCCCTAACCTCCCTGAAAGGGAGGGTTGATGGGGGGAGGGGGAGTTGCTGGCCGCCATCAAAATGATAAAGTGAAATTTCAAATTACATTCGATGTTTGCTTAAGGAACAACAGATGAGGCCCTGCGGATTCTCAAATCCTCTTGGCAACACTGCAAAATGAAAGCATAACCATTTGGAACCCTTCCCCCGGACCGTATGAAGTCTGAGTCGAAAAGATGACCTTTTAACGATAGCTTCCTGCCTCTGAAGGGTTAGAGTGTGTCGAATTTTTCTTTGCGAAAGGCCTGGTTTTAATCATTGCCACAGTCAGAAGAAAGGGCTCTTATCCACACCGTTCACTTTTTTTTTTTTTAATCTCTGAGATGTTCTTCAGGTTTATAATCAAGATTTTTTGGAATAAGGTTCCTGTCCTTTTCCTGGCAATGTGTAGGGTATCACCTTTGTCACCTTCAGCAAGCATTCGCTGAGAACCTGCTATTGCCCAGGCTGCTTCACCGAAGTGGGTGATTTCCATCTTTCCAAGTGGCACTGAGGCTTTGCATTTACTTATTCTAAAGATAAACAAACTGAGGCTTAGAGAGGTTAAGTTATTGTCAAGATCACACACAGCTAATGGAGGTGTAACCCTTAGCCCCGTAAAGAAGGAAGAAAAGGTGTTTCAGGCAGAGTGACCTGTGTGTGCAGAGACTAACTCCAAATCGATTGTTCTTACTAAATACTTCAACTAACTCTGTCATCAGAGGGAAATGGGGCTGTATTCAGTGGGCAACGGGGAACCACAGCAAGTGTCTGAGAAAGACAATGGCAGAATCAGAGCTCTGGGAACATTGATCTCTTTGCTTCTCTTTCTCCATCGATCACATTCAGTAATCTCAGTATTACTCCATCATATCGGGACCATGTAAGGCACCCAGAAGAAGTGAGCCCATTGCACCAATACAGAAAATGAGGCCTAGAAATATCGTCTAAGCTGTCCGAGATCGCAAGCATGAAATGCTTATTTCTAGAACTATTTCTCCCCAGGGAACACCAGCTCAGCAGGCACCTCTCCTCTCTGGAGAAGCCCATCCCTCTCTGTAAAGCTCTCCTGGGGAAATTAAAATGAGGCTGGACAGAGGCAGAGAGCTGCCTCCATCTAAGTCTTTCGGCCCTTCTGTCCCCCACCCCACCCCCCTCGCCACTGCCATGGCTTCTCTTCTGTCCAGAATCTAAATTTAATTAGTCTTCAAAGAAACCTGTGCTGGTAAAATGGGCTCCTGGCTGAGCACCCCTTGTTTTCAATGTTCGGTGGCTAAAAAAGGCACATTTTGCGCTACAATGACAGAACGTGGGTGTGGTGAACTTTTGGCACAGCAGAATAACTCCTTCAAGAGAAAACCTGCAGCCAGCCACCTGAAGCTTGGCTGGGCTGCATTTGCAGATCAGCCCCTGCCCCAGCAGGCTATTCTCAGCTACTATACAGGAGCCCCTCTTTCTCCCTCCCCTGAGGAGCCCTGATCCTCAACCTAAGTCTTACCATTTCCATGATAAAGGCCAGCGGCTCCCATTTCATCACTGACTCCCCAAGAACCCTTTAAAGACCTAGGCAGTCCCTTTGTGGCAGGATTTTCCTAGGTCCCCTTCCCTGGCCTTCTCTCCCTCTGGTCTCTTCCGAACCTGCTGTTTCTTCCAAGAGAGAGATTAAATCAGTTGCAAGGACCTGTTTAATTAAACTTTCCCCCTCCCACCTCTCAAGTTGCCGGAGACTTCTTTTGACTTCGCCTTGGCGATGCCTAATCACTGTAATTTAGCAGATTCTGTAATTACCTGCCCCACACGGAAGCAGTTTGATTGCTGTTTCTTTGTCCTGCCGATTTCAGCCTCAGCTGACAGCCGAGCATACCTTCCACGAGTGTCTGTACTATCCCGACAGCAAGGGGAGTGGTCTGGATTTACAGGCAGCCTTTGAGGGGGGCCAGACACACAGGCACATGCGCCAGAGGTGTGGGGAATGAGCACTCTGAGGGGAAGCTTCTCTGCGTGGTGGCGCGGGGCGGCAGGCGCAGGCTGGCACCCACAGCTGCGAGACCCGGATGGTCTTGAGCTGCAGGCTCTGTCACCAGCCACCTGCCAGGGGCATTTTTCTTCATGCAGGTCACAGAGACAAAAACGTGGGAAGCTCATAACATCATTGTACCGGGATCTTGGCATCCGTAAAGGTAGCCCTTAGTCCCATTTTGCAGAGGAAGAAAGTGAGACCGAGACTTTCCAACTCACAGGTGGTAGAACTGGGTTTGAATCCAGTTGGCATCACACCTAAACCCCCGTCCAGCCAGTTCGTGCCCATCCCTGGGTGCCTGTCGCCGTGCTGAGTACATCTCTCATGTATTCTTATTTCATTCTTACTACAATAATTTATTATGTCATTATGGACTTGATTTCATTATTTCTGATAATTATCAGGAAAATGGGATTCAACACGTGAGGTGGTATGTAGGAAGTCACACAGCCAGCAAATAAATGGGAGAGTTGGAATTTGAACCTATGCGGGTCTGATTTGAAAGCCCACACTAAACCCCACGTTTTCCTACTCCCTTTATTATATAGTAAGTTCTCACGTCTTCTGAGATATCTTTCAAGGCTATGGAATCTATCTGTCAAGCTCCTTACAAATTTTTGAACTATTTGCACACCGTTCTAATTGTTTTACCTTCATCATACGTACATTTATATATCCTAGTAGTTGAGAGCTATTACATTGGGATTCAGTGGCAGGGTGGTGTTTTTTCCTCCCAGGCTAGGGGAAAAACCCTTTTTGCCTCTT
Organism: Ursus arctos; assembly: GCF_023065955.2. Lineage (NCBI taxonomy): Eukaryota > Metazoa > Chordata > Mammalia > Carnivora > Ursidae > Ursus > Ursus arctos. The sequence continues at coordinate 49,782,937 of NW_026622897.1, forward strand.
AAAGCATGACGTTGCCCTCCTGAAACTTTCCAGCGAGGTGGGTGGGATAGCCTCTGGAGCAGACCTCCTCTCTTCCTGAGCCCCTCAGTCTTCTCCCAGGAAGCTGTTGGCAGGCGCAGGGCTTCAGCACAAGGGAAGGCTGGCGAGAGCCAGAACACCCAGGGGCTGCTCTCTTTGGAGGGCTGCAGAGTAGGGAGAAGGGCCTGGGGCCCCAGCCCTCTGAGGCACAATGGGGCTGGGTGGGGAGGATGGGGATGGCTTCAGAGAAGGCAGTGGCCCCACAGTCGGACCTTGTTTTCCAATGGCAGCAGCCCGTGGGCAGGGGTGTGGAGGTTCGGTGCTGTCCTGGGAGTGACTTCAGGGATCCCAACAAGACAGACCTAGAGAGACACAACATACCCTTCCGGGTGTCAGGAAGTTGGCAATGAAAACTCTGTCACTGAGGGTTGCTTTGACTGATGGGTGATGAAGAGAGAGAGAGAGCAGGACTTTTTTCTTCTTTCTGGGATGGAAGAGAGAGAGCTGAGCCTGAGTACCAGCTCTCTGCTAGGTTTTTTGCTTGGACGTGGTTCCTGACTTGAAGGACGTTGGTAGCAGAAATCAGCAGAAAGCGTCACGTGCATCTTCTAAGCCTTAAAAATGCAGAGCCCTTTGACTCAACACAGGAGCCTGTGAGCATCAGTCATGTGCATCTGGTCTAATGAGCCCTTGGGAGACACTTCTACCTCCTATATTGTGGGTAAAAGCTTCTATAAGAAAAAGCTCTGGGAGCCTTGTTATCCACTGTTCAATCCCGTTCCTTCCCTCAAGACGTCTGTCTTGTTTTTGGTCTGTAAAAACTTCTTCTCCATTGACATCATTTACCTGACAATGGTCTAATGTTTCTTGATACCTGTTTAATTATCTTCAAGAGAACAGAGAAGAGAGGGAGTGGCGTAGAGCCAGCTATTTCCCTTACACGTTTTGCTTCCTTTTTTTCTGATATAAAAGTAATATATCATTGGTTCTTTGAGAATAAACTGGAATAAATTCCCATGCAATCCCTGTAGACAAAGTGAATATATCAGTTAAAAAATGGCACACGGCAGCTAGCAAAGTACTTTAACATTAAATCACTTCCTATGCTAGTAGCCACAATGCACACAAGCAAATAATTCATCAGAAATAAGCTCCAAGCATACAGCAAAATAATCCATGTGAGCGAATTGCAACATCGTGCTTACACAGGGACTAAAAGCAAATGCTTCGCTGAATATTAGTGAACTGCAAACAAAAAAAATTTTTTTTAATGGTTTATAGGAAAAACATATTTTGGTGACTATCAATGCCTTGTAAGAAGCAGCAAAAATATACAGTATCATGAAGATTTTAATCTTTATCCCCCAAACGTAGAAAATCATCATCTGCAAAGCCAGGTAAATCAGCATTTCCAAAGCCTTCAAGAGCCTATGTCACTGATGGATTCCAGATGATTCTCCTAATCACTGGTGTTCACCGCATTAGAAAGTGAGTTATCTTGATCTGTAAAGCACCACCCTGCAGCTCTGTTTACTGTGGCCTTTCTCAAACCGTAACATTAACATCAAACCCAGTGCTAAAGTCATGCCTCTATGGCTTTTTTTTTTTTAGAAAAAATACTTTTATATGTTATTATTCTTAAATGAAAACAATATGTACACAAAAACTTAAAAGCTAAATTTTGGTGAAATGTTTGTGATAAGAAAAATAGCAATCCCTTGCTCAATCCTCTCCTCTCCCAGTTCCACTCTCCAGCAGACAGCTCTGATCTCCACTAGCTATTTCCCCTGCTGTTTAACTTCCTGTTTTTAAATAATGTGCATATGCTGGTATTTCTTCATTTATCAAGTTTAGGCATTATCTATTGACTTCCTCCAAAGGAAGAACTCCCACACTACCCACTCTCTTGCTTTTCCTCTCCCTACAACCCTAACATAATTGTTATCATCATTTTTTGGTTAAATATGTAGTCATTGATTATTTAATTATGATTATATAAGACGATGGGCTTTTTGGTTCTGTTTTGGGGGTTTTTTGCTCCTGAGTCGGTAGTACACTGTAACCGTCCCTCCTCTCTTAGACACGCCTTCATTTCTCTTGGGGTTGTTGATTGTTCTTTCTTTTATTGCCTTGTTTGAGAAATTGCAAATTGTTCAGTGTGGCTAGGACAAGATCCTTACTATTAGGGATATGGTACCTATGAGGCTGTAAAGGGGAGTGGATCTTAAGGAGACTTGAATGCTCAGTTAAGGAACTTGCACTTTATCTTGGGAGAAATGAGGAGCCATGGAAGGACTTTAGGCAGGGAAACAAACTTCTGGAACATTCTCTGATGACTGTATGAGAGAACCACATGGAAACAGTTTTCAAACTGACATGGAAGGGTGTTTGAAAGCATCCACATTCTCACCATCTTTCCAACATAACTGGTGCCATCTTTAGAAAACTCCCAAATTTGGATAGGTGTTTGGCAAGTTGCTGACAGACTCCCAACTCTCCTGCATTTTTCTTCCCCACCAGTGTCAATTAGGAAGGTTGAGAATCATCTCTCTCTCTCTCTCTCACTGCCTCCAATTGGAATTTCCCAAGATTCACTTGGAATTACCCAGTCACAAAGTGGTCCAGGCTGTGGGCAACAAAACTATTCCTCTCCACTTCCCCCAGCATCCCAACACACTTTTTTGGAAGTAAAAAATAGCTAAAACACTGATGGATAGAAGTGAATCGCCCATCACCAATGAATTAGAATTTATGCTACACCCAAAATGTAGCTCCTGAGCTGAAATCACACATATCTTAATTGGTGCTTTTTGCTTTTTCGTTTAGGGAGAAAGAGGGAAAGGCTGGCAGTTTTTAAAAGAACAGTGCAGAATAAGAATTCATATTTGGAAGTTTGCTTCATAAGAATAGAAACTAGGGTTTGTATCAGGGGAAGTGGGTATGAAATTATTTTCAGTTATGCAGTCACAGCATTGCCGCCTTAATGTGTATAGATGAACCTTGATATTAGTAGAGAGGAAACCCCTGGTGTAACAGGGGGCCAGGGGATGTCCAGATTTCTGAGAAAGCAACTTACCAACTACTTCTGTCGTGTACAAAGTACTTGAATTTACTTGTCAACTTCTTCAAATTTTATTAGTATAGTTACAAATTGCTGTTTATGTAAAAAGAAGATATTTTTACAAGATTTCTGCTTCTACTTACAGTTGGGAAATTTAGCTCATCGCCGACTCATTGCCAGGAAATGCAGCGGTAGACAGCTGTCTATTAGGTCCAAATGTTGTCATCATCATAATACCTCTCATTAATTGAGCCCCTGCTATGTACCAGATGCCATCCAAGCATCTTCACTAAGCAGTGCCTCCTTTGATTTTTCACTACAGCCTTAGAAAATGTGATGACTTGCCCTCATTTTCCAGTGGAGGAGAGAAAGTGGGACTTGCCCAAAGGTGTACTATTAGTGAGTGGCAGAATCAGGACTGAAAGCCAAGTTGGTTAACTCAGTGTCAGTTAAGATGCTTTAGGCTGCAATTAACAGAAAACACCCAAGTATCAGGACATATATTGTGTCATAGAAAAGGCAGCTCAGAGGTCAGGTGGCTGCAGGGTTGGTCGTTCCAGGACCAACAGTATCATCAAGGACTCAGGTTCTGTCCATGGTTCTGCTCTATCCGTCTTAGGCTCCTTCCCCCTTGTAGTTGTAGGACGGCTGCTAGTAGAAATGCAGACTCATGCTGCTTTTTGTTCACTTAATGAGCAAGAGAGACTGGCTTACCATTGTTCAGGATTAAAAACAAAAGTAGAATTTCTCCTGAAACATGCAGCAAACATCCCCCTCAAATTTCACTGGCCGGAATTTTGTCACCTGCTCCTTCCTGACCCGCTCCTTGGCCTTGGGGACGGGATCACCCTTAGATCACTCAGGCACTTTTAGTGGAGATCACTTACCCAGAACGCATTCTTACTACTCGGTGGGAAAAGGGCAGAATCGAAGTCAGACAGCAAAGCTCTTTCCTGTATCCAGGGCACTCTACGTTATGTGTGGGACCCATTGCAATAGGAAAGTACGTGGCCCATTGTTCAAAAACGTTTGAGAATTTCCGGATGGCGATAGCACATCAAACCCAGGGCAGGGCCGTCCAGGTGTCGGGCCCGCGTGGCTGCGGCGGTCACTCACCCACAGAACTGGCCCTGACCGTATCCTGCTGCCTGCTGCCCGTGGCTCTTCATCGCTCGCTGCTCTGACTTCCACTGAGAGCAGGGACCAACCATTCCTGTTCGTCATTGCCTCCTCTGTGCTGCCCATGCCTGGCTTCTAATAGGGTTCGAGGAGTAACAATGTTTGAGAAAGGAACCCTTGGCTGAGCTGATACTGGACTGAGGAACCAGCAATAAGGACGCTGGTGATGTCAAGGGGGCCTCGAGCCCCAGCTCTATGCCAGATAGCATGCTGCGCGCTCTCCGTTCCTCCTTCTCCCTCGCTTCCACCTGACATCAACCCTGACCTGTTTCCTCCTCCCTGGGGCTGCTGTTTGTCATTTGTACTTGAGGAATACTTCTGGTTAACTTCCTCCCTGATCCCTGAGGTCCTCGGCCTTCGGGGTCACGATACCTGCCGAGCTGTAATCACACGGTGGACCCCCGGGACCAGGATTTCCACACCGGGGCAATCTTTCACTCCTAGTCTTCGTATCACCATGCAAAGCATTTTCTTTTTGATGTTAAAACCTGCCTTCGGATCGGCCATTCAGAAATGAGATTGGCTCTTGCGCCTGTGTTCTTTATCGTTCGGGAATGCAGTCCTCAGTCTGTCAGGGACAGCCAAGTCCACTTTTGTTGCATGCAGAGCACTGTGTGGACTCCGAGGACAAACAGAGATTTAAAGAAGTGTATAGACACACCAGCAGAGCTGGAGACACTGGACAAAAGCCCAGGCAGAGTGAAGTAATAAGAACCGTCATCATAAAGACATCAGAAGGGCAGGGCTTAATTAATTGCCTTTTGAACGGTACAGACCGCACTCCCTTTATCCTCTGCCTGCCTGCCTTTGCTCAAGTTGTCCCTGCATATTTTGTACATGTTCTCTAGCATTTAACTCTCCCCATCGTTCAGGGCCTCCAGAGACTGCCTCCGAGGCCAGGCGTGGAAACGTTCTGCAGAGGGCCTGCTGTGTGTTGGCATCGCTTTCTCCTAGGCACCCTCCCAGCTGTGCGAGAGAACATGAGTCGCTTCCAGCGCCATCACACCCCAGATACAGCCTGATAGCAGCAGTCCCCGTACTGCATCCGGGGAGGACTCACTGCCTCCAAGCCTGTCTCCTTCAGGAAGACTCGGCGCTTAGTTGCCAGGGATGCCATTCATACCTCTCCCTCCCTCACTCCGTGCCTGTCACATGGCATTACACACAGGAGATACCAGTAAGAGTGGGTTGACTTGACTCTGTGCACTGAGGTCAGACAAGAAAAGGGTCTGTGGCTTTGAGGTCCCCGAGGGAATGCTCATGGTCTTCAGAAAAAGTCCAAGATCACAAGTGAAATCAGCAGTATCTGATCTCAGGCTAATGATGTGTCCGGCACGAGAACTGCCTTGAGCCGTCAACCAGACACCAGGCTGCTGAGGACTGACACTGCCCTCCTGGCCTCGGCCCTGGGCCTTCCCTTTCAGTCCACTGGGAGGGAGGATTGCCTGGCTGAGTGGTTACGGCCCTGCTCTGCCGCACACGTGGGCTCAGACAAGGCAAACACGGAGCATCAAAGAGGGAGTGTCTGTAATTACAGCTGAGACCCCAAGTGCGTGCGAAGAGGGTAGTCGGACTCTGTCTTCATGGTAGCTTTTGACATTTAGAAATATTCCTAAATGCCGCATTTGAGTTGCAGAGAGGGAGAAACAGAGATGGATGTCTGAAGTTTCCTTGGGCGCGGTCCACTCGTGATGGGACATGGTCACTGTTGACATGACATTCCCTGCCCAGCTCCAGCTCGAGGGAGCTGAGATATCTGCTGGTATCTAGGCGATCCAGAGATGACAGGCCCAGGCATCACCCCCATCCTTCCACAGGCTTGAGTAACGCCAGAGCATGGATGCGACCCAGCACGTTATAAAAATGCCAGTATTCACTGGACTGGCTGTTCCCGGCTTTCCTGAATCCCTTTAACTTCGGTGTCGGTGGCTGGCACTGGGGAGAGGGAGGAGGAGACCGCCTGTAGAGAAAGAGAGGCAGCAAGAGCTGGTAGAGTCAAGCTAGTCCTAGGTTTGAATCCACCGCTTACTGGCTAACCTCAGGCTAATCCCTTCCCTTCTCCGAGCCTCAGTTTCCTCACTTGGGAAATGAGGATGGTGGCAACAAAACTTCCCCAGGCCGTAACACAGATGAGAGCGTGGAACGTGCCGGACACAGGAGGCGCAGCATCCGCTGTGGGGGGGAGAACAGCCCAGCGCAAAGATACCTTCTCTGGGTGACCTGACGCAGGAAGGGTCATGACAGCCGCAGCTTCAAGCGTCTTTTTCTCCATTTGGAATCCTTCTGCCTGATTTGCATGGGCAGTTAAGAGAATGGAAACGTTAAAAGGTTTTTTTGTAATGTCTTGTTTGATGACTTCCTTTCTGGGGTGACGCCTAACATGGATCAGACGCTGCTTTTGCCTAATTTCAGCCATTAGATTAGGGAGGGATGAGGTAGTTCATCCTCGGGGAGAAAAAAGAAATCAATGTGAGTAAGCGTGATTAGAAACAGCGTCCATGAGTAACGCAACGGGAGGACGAGAACTTGACCAAGGCGGCGAACTGTGGAACTGCGATCCAGCGGCCAGCCCTTGCCTGCCTCCGGGCTCAGCACTGCAGCTGCTCCCATTCCCACATAGGTCATGCTCTGCCACCTGGAAGTGCATGTTTTCTCATTATTTAATATCCACCCTTCACTACAGGACATTTTCCTCTGAGGTAGAAATGGCCATTCCTGATCGTAACGGAGCATTCTTTCTTCATTAGAGGGAATGTCTGTGATCATTGGCTTAAACGCCGGTGAGGTCAGAGCATATGTACGTACCATGTGGCAAGCAGTGGGCTGGGACCAAGGGGCGTGGAGGTGACGAAGGCACCCCAGAGCACTCACAATCCCTGGGGGACACGTGCATGCACACACACTAGTGTCCCGGGCGTGCGAGAGTGGATGCCTTGTGATGTCAGGTGTACGGGGCCACAAGAGGGTGCGGCCAGGTCTGTCTGAAGGGGAGGGAAGGGCTTTGATGTGGTGCTGCAGTCTCTGAGTTGACTTTCAGCCTCATGATTGAGGAAAGGCACTCTCGGCCGAGAAATCAGTCGAGGGCCTTGACCGAACTCCCAGCTGTAGGGATAGAAACAACTCCACTGGGTTTGTCAGGGAAAGAAAATGGAGCGGGTGGTATAACTGAAAAGGCCAGGGGACCATTCTAGCGGCAATGCAACTAGACCCAGGCATTCAGATAAAGTCTTTCTGAATCTCTCTTTGCTTTGGCCTCATTCTTATGCAGGCGTCCCCATCTGATAAAAGGAACCCCTGCTACAAGCTTTTTGTAAACCAGGTAAAAGAGTGCCTCTCCCCTCTCCCCCCCCCCACCCCAGCAAAATAGCTCCAGCAAAATCCCAAGATGGACTGGCCTGACCAGGGTCACGTGGCCCTGCCTGAATTAGACACCCTGGCTGGAGGATTGGGGGTGCTCTCATTGGCCACCCTGAAGCCAATTCCATCCAAATTCAGAGTCCGAGAATAGGGCTCCCCAAAACAGAGAAAGAATTTCTATTGCTAGAAGGGGCGCCAGGGTGGCTCAGTCGATTAAGCATCTGACTCTTGATTTTGCCTCTGGTCATGATCTCAGGCTCATGGGATGGAGCCCCACATTGGGCCCCACACTGAGCATGGAGCCTGCTTAAGATTCTCTCTCTCCCTCTCCCTTTCCCTTTGCCCCTCCCCCCACTCATGCATACGCACATACTCTCACTCTCTCTCTCTCTCAAAAAAAAAAATGAAGAAGAAGGATGCCAGAAAGCAAAAGCCATATGGGTACATTAAAGGGGTGAAGGCATGGTGGAAGGAGATAGCCTTGGGCAAGAGGAATCCTGCATGTCTTCCAGAAATGGAGACTAAATGGACAGCACTTGCCTCGTTTTTCCTCCCGTCCACTAACGAAGGTCTTTATGGTACAGTCACCAGCAGAGCTGGTCTCTAACAGCACCTCGTACTCAATCCCAGCTGTGGTTCCTGGGCATGACACAGCATGAAGATACAGGTGTGCTGTGGGTAACTGCTGTTCTTATCAACAGTCCTGGTGAAAAATGTGCTTAGCATCCTGCCGTAAGGCTGCCCTGGCCAACCTTTAGGGCTTCCGCTCAGTTACCATGGGAATGACCATGCCATGTGCTGGGCACTTGGCGTGACCTGTGCAAGCAGTAGAGTGGGGGGGGATTAAGGACACAGACTCTGGAACCAGACCACGTAGGTTTGCATCCTGTTGCCATGATGCAAGTCTGTCCTTGGGCAAGTTCCACAATATGTTTTTCATACCTCAGTTTCACCATCTGTGAATAATAATAGTAATCCCCTCAGAGGGTTATTATGAAGACCGAGTGCCTGGCACACAGTATGCTCCATATACGTGTTAGCTACAGTATGTTCCTTACCGTTAGTAGTAGTCAGCTCTACGGCGCTCTCGTAAGATAGGTCTAACTGTCCTCCTTTCAGAGATGGGAAAGTTGTTGAGCCTTAGGTAGTTAGGTAACTTCTCCTAAGATCAACTGCGTGTCAGCAGTGGAGCTGGAACTTAGATCCAGATCCTTCTGACTCCCTATTTTCCCACGATTTGATGCTCTTCTGCTTAGTATCAAGCGTTCATCCATCCATCCATTCATTCCCTCATTCATTCATTCAGTAAACACAGGGCCTACTTCATGTCAGCAATGGGTCAGGTGCTAGGGATCCATTGACTGAATTCTCTTGGTCCAACAGAAATTCTGATTATCAGCTTTACATGTGTTTGATTTAAAAAGAGAGAGAGAGAGAGAAACCAATTAATGAATCCTTAGTGAATATAGCAAATACAGCATGTGTGAGAAATGAAATATTCTAAAACATAGAGTAATTGAAGAGGGATTTTTAATAGGATTCTGGAAGTGAAGAGTTTGGCAACAACTAACAAATCTTCACTGAGCGAATGACTCAGGCCCAACACTCTGCATTCGCTGCACTTTGACGGGAAGGAACTGAGGTCCGGAGAGGTGGGGTGCCTGGACCATGTGTCAGCAAGATCATGGCAGGGCCAGAACTAGGACCCAGGACTACCTACCACCCTGCCACCTTAAGATAGTGGGCAGGGCGCGAATCCAACTCACCTGGGCTCCTGGGTGGGCACCTTCCCTCCCCCGAGTCATTCAGGAGAGTTTGGTTTCTCACTTTGATTTCATCCGGACAGCCCGGAAATCTGGGGCACCACAGTGACTAACACAGAGCAAGATCACTGCAAATGTCCCACAGATGTTGGCTGGAAATGGTGACTTCATCCCTCGAAGTATCTTGAAGTATTACCCTGATTTCTCAATTGCCCCAGGGAATCCCAAAACACGAGAGGTCCAAAGGAGAAAGAAAAGGGAACTAACTGGCCTTGGGAATCTGCCGTCTGCCACGTGTGAAGTTTGGTGGGCGCTGTGGAAGGCGCAGGCGGGACCGAGAAGTAGAGTTGTCAGGCCTGGCTTTGAATCCTGGCTTGTCACTGTGATCTTGGACTCCCAGTGGCTCCCCCTCCTATGAGTTGTGCTATTCTGGACAAGTGTCCTAACTTCTCAGAGCCTCAGTTATCTCAGAGCTGGGAAGGGGATGCTTTTAAGATAAAATAAGATCATGCTCTGAAAAGAACCTAGCACAGACCCTGGCACGCATTCTCTCTCAGTAAACAGTGGACACTAGGACTGTAGGCATCGTCAATGAACATTTATATTAGACATACAATAAAGTAGTACGTGTACTAGGCATTGGAAATACAAGGGCCACAGTCTAGTTGGAAACCCACTGTTCTCTCATTCAATTTTCAATCTGTGAGTAGTTATAATTATCTCTGTTTCATAGATGCTCTCAGAGAGGTTAAGTCACTTGCTTGGGTCACACAGCTAGTTAGTGGCAGAGTCAGGATTCAAACCCGTATCAGCTGGACTCCGAAGCACTTTTCCTCTCCAGGACACTGAGACCGTTTGTCCTTTCTATTTTAATTCTTTTTTCCCCAGAAAACAAAAGAAGCAGCCAGGCAAAAGTTTACTTCTTCCATTTCCTTATTTTAAAAAAGAAAAAATAATGTAGTATGACATTCGGGTGTGGGCGGAATTCCTGGGGGATGTGCCTCCAAATCCACATTTGCTTTGGATTCATCAAGATGCCAGGCCTGGAGATCTACACCCCTTCAGTGGTGTCACTGAGTCTCTGCACTGCATCCTGTATCGTCAAGAGACATTTTCTTTAGCAGGCCCTGGGCTGTATAAATTAGGCAGAGCAGTGATCACTGTGGTTATGAATATAACTGTTGGATTAAGGTTCTATGGTGGCTGCATTATTTGTTTCGCAAACCTGAGCTGGGCTGATTGGATTTCTCTTCCTTTCTTTTTTAACATAAGTAGATTCTGAAATTGGAAAAATAAAATATTCCACAGCTGAGAGAAAAGAATTAGCTTGGGGAATGAGCCCAGGTGGCACACACAGACTGTACACTTTCTGCATTGAAATCAAGTTGGCCCCGTCTGTACCCTTGCGGCACGGACTTCCTCTGTAAGCTGTACGTGAGGCCGTGGCAAGAAAAGGGGCCGGAGCTGGGGGTCAGTCATCCCGGGAGGGCACTGACAAGGAGGATGGCACTTAAGTAGGCATTGTCGAGTATGACTAAGAGTAATAATACCGTTTATGGAGCACCTGCTATGCCGGGTGGATGGCAAGGTGAAGTGTGGCAAGTACGCCATCGTCATCAGGAGTGTGGCGGTTGAAGTTAGACTTGAACTCCAGTCTTGCTGTTGAGTAGCCGTGGAGCACGAGCACGTCCTCTGAGCTTCAGTGTCCTCATCTATAAAACAGAGACAGTGATAGCTAGCAGTTAGTGACTACCTGCCACATGCCGGCCGTGCTCTTCTCACTTTACATCAATCATCCCAGCCACCCGTGAGTGTCATCTCTGTATTCCAGGTCAGGAAAGTGGGGCCCAAGGAGCTAGGCCACACAGCTAGGAAGTGGCAGGGCCAGGATTCGAACCCCGGCTGTCCCGCCCTCGAGGCCGCATGCCGAACTCGCTGCAGTGTGCTCCTCTTACACCGCAGAGGACTCTTGGGAAGAGAAGATGGGGCACGTGGGTTAAAGATGCTTAGCTTAGTGGCTAGTCGCCCTGTAGGCCTTCAATACTCTGAGGCCATCATTATACTCTTACCACATTTCGGTGGCCTGGGGATTGAGCTGGACACTTTGCAGAGGACTTCGGGAGGACAAATTCCTTTGATCTGCTTCTCTTGTCTTGATTTATGGACATTGATGGATGAAACACCTGCCTAAGATCTCCTGAGCTTGTATCGAAAGGAAAATCCACATGCAATCATGTCATAAATGATGAAAAGCATCTCTGTGATCTGTATAATTAGTTGGATGACTTTCTGCCTTGTCCCCTAAGTGCGGCCATTTACGGCCTGAGGGAGAAGGTAAAGAGCGCTCGGGCAGCGGCCACCATGCTTCCTAAGACCTGCTGGGGTTGGGCGGGTGCTCTTGGTTGAGGTAGGACGTATTTGCATGTGGTTTCTAGAGGCTGTGAAGGGCACTGGGCTTGGAGTCTCTGCTTCTGGGCAAGCCACCCAGGCAAGCCACATAACCCTGAAGGGCCTCTGTTTACTCATGCATAAAAGGAGGATAACAACACCTTCCTCTTCGGGTTAGTGGTTATGGTGTGTTATCAAACAGTAAAACTTTTTGTGCTCCCCCAAACACCTCATCCATGTAGCTATTGATACGATTGTTGCTTAGTCATAACAAAAATATATTAGATGTTTTTGCATTTACTATATTGCCCGATACCTATAGCTTAAGTACTCCTGGATTTATTTTTTCTTGTTCTGTTGCCTCTAGGGGGCATCAAGAGTTAGAAGGAGCGGAGATCTGCGTTGGGATCATGGCTTTTATCCTTTCCTGAGCGGTGTGACCAAGGCCATGTTTCTTGTTTTGGTTGTTGTTTTGTTTTTGAACCAAGATGTCACATTTAATAAGGTTGTCCCAGATGCTAGGGCCCAAGAGATCCCGTTGTTGAAAAAAATTTGAAAACATTCGTAGACAAAGACGAACAGATTTATGAGACTCAGGTTTTTTGTCTGTAAAATGGGGAAATTTAGACCAACCTTACAGTGTTTCATCTGGAGATGGAATAAGAGTCCTGCTCGTCATCACGTGTCAATAAATACTAATTTTCTTCCCCCTGACAACCTCTTGGTTCTCAGACCTACATAGACAGGGCTTAATTTAGTTTAATTCAGCACTTACGGATGCTGAAGGCATAGGAAAGACTCAGATAAGATCTCGGCTCTTAAAGATCCTCTAGCCTAAGGGGACTGTAATTAGACGTAATTCTAAGGAGCTATGAGAGTGAATTAATAGTTAACCTCAGCTGAGTCCCTCTACCTGCCAATCATCGTGCTAAGGACTCTATGCACCATCTCCTTAAATCCCTGAAACACTAAGCAGTATATGGTGCTGGTATCCCCATTTTACAGATGAAGAAATCAAGGCTTTCAGGAAACCACAGAGCTAGGAAGTGGTGGAACCTGGTTTAAAACTCAGTTCCATCTGACTCAGCACTCTGCTTCCTGGCCACTGTGTTGTTTGAATGGGATTCGTTGTACGAAAATTGGGATCCAGAAGAAATTTGTAGTGTGGCCAGTGTGTAAGTTGGGGAGTGGGATTTGAACCCAAAGCGGCCTGGGCCTGAGCCAGGGCACTTAACCACCATCCGCAATGCTCTGTGGAAGCCTGTTGCTTCCATCCAGCATATCTGTGCTCCTTCCAAGAGAAAGCAGTCTCTTCAGTATTACTGACGGACGTACAATGCAGGGAGGTACGTGAGCGCCGTTAATGAGAGTTCGCATGTCCGGGTGCTGGTGTTCAGCCTCCTGCCGGGCGGCGCAGTGCTGGGGGGAAGGGGGTGGGTTAGGAAAACGGCCTCATAAACTGCCCTGACCGTCCATGCTGACGTCAGTTTCAACAAAGTGGGCTCTTCCCCGTGGGAGCCTTGAGGGTCCTTGTCATGATTTCCTCTTCATCTTTTCATGGCATCTTCAACTGTTGATTAAAATATAAAGAGTTTATATCCACCTCAGCGATCAGCTGTCTTTCCTGTGCAGTTTGGAGAACATCAGGTCAAGTTTAAAGGGAAAGAGCAGAGTGCCCCAATTATACCACGCCCCTTGAGAATCAGTGGCAGCACGTGGGTGAGAGATCCTGCCACGCACCCCAGAGAGAAGAGTCATCTGCTTCTAGCCTCACAGCCCGTGACATGTTAAGATAAGACCTCTGCCCTTGGAGCTCAGAGTATGGTAGGAGGGACAGATGTGCAAACAGAGTAGGACAACTCAGGGTGAGCTCTGGGGGCTCAGGAGCCCAGAAGAGGTGCCTCGAGCCCACACTGGGGGGGGGGGGGGTCAGGGAAGGCTTCCTAGAGAAGGTGACTCCTAATCTGAGTTAACCGGGTGAAGGGACAAAGAAAGGCATTCATGCCTAAGAAAATAGCATGTACAAAGCCGTGGATGTCAGACAGGCAGTGAGCAGTTTCATGAGTGTTTTATAATTAGCCTGTTAACCCTGGCACCTTTTTAAAGAGGGGAGTGGAGCTCTGTGGGTGCTGTGCTCGAGTGGCCGGCTCAGGCCAGATGGCGAGGGGCCTGTCCCATGGGCACTGGGGAGCCACTGGAGCTTTATCGTGAGGGAATGGGGAGATTGTTTTCTTGTAGGAAGCTCCCTCCTGCTGAATAGGAGGTGGGAGAGCCTGTGGGCTGGGACACCAGCGTTGGCTGTGGCCTGGCCTCAGGGTGGTGACAGTGGGAGTGGTGAGAATCTGGTAAAAGAGGGAGGAGGCTGTGGTGAGTCCCCAGGTCTGGTTTCATGGACCGGGTGGGCAGTTCTGGCAACAGCTGGTGGTGGGGAGGTCAGGAGCTGAGGAGAGCGGGTAGAATTGGGGGCCGGGGCACGGGAGGCGGGAGGTCTAGCTCTGTGTGCGTTTCTCCAGAGTGGCAGAGGCTTGGCGTGCAGGGAAAAGGTTGAGGCCAGCTGTTTAAGATGCCACTTTGGCAACAGGGAACTCACTGTTTTGGGAGGCAGCCCATTGCTGAGCTCGGCAGGAAGAAGGGTTTCTTTAATTGACTGCTGGTGGCTCCAGGTAACTTCTGGCCTTTGCCCTGATTCTTCATCCTACAGCCCCGTGGAGTAGGTTTGCCCCTTCTTCCACCCTTTAGCTGTTTGGGGGCAACAGTAGTGTTCTACATGTCATCTCCTTTCCAGGAAATTCCCTGAAAGGGGTGAGGGAAGCCACGAGGAATCAGGCTGCCACAGGCCGCAAGGAACCTCAGGAGATCATGTATCAGAGGAAAGAACATCATTTTTCAGGCAGACAAATTGAGGCCCAGAGAGAGGAAGGGACTTTCCCAAAGTCACGGAGTGAGTTCATGGCAAAACTGGGGACAGTTCTTTAATCTAGGACTCTCTACAGCGCCGTGTAATCGTGTGTGTGATTTCCAAGCTATGGATTGTATGGCTTGAGTGACGGGACTTGGACAGCCAATCACCAGGCACTTCTGTGTTTCACCAGGACTCCCAGACATACGTTCGTTCTTTAAGTCCTTTCCCCTAACGTGTCTCCTTTTCAGACTAACAGCATCGGTCCTTTGTCTACACCCAGAGGAATACGGTTTCTAAACTCTTCACCATCCAAGGATGCCAGGGAAAACATTACCTCCAGAGACCTTGGGGCAGTATCAGCCTCTGTAATACTGGAATGACCCACAATGCAGGCATCCCTCCTCTGGACCCACTCCAGCTAATCAGCCCAGCAAGCCCATCACCTCCCTCCTTCCTAGTGCTTTACTTCTATGCATGCAACCTGCTACGTTTCCATGAGCTTCCTCTCCGCCCCAACACACTGCAGACTCGCACTGAACTCAATTCCACCCCCATGTGTGTGCACACCCTCCTAGCTTACCTGTCAAATAGTTTCTTGTTGATTCAGGGCTTGACCTAACAGTTTAAGGGTCAGACCATTTTTGAAAAGGTTAAGAAGGTGACAGTGAAAGGAAAGAAAACTTACTAGACAACCAGAAAGGTTTCCCAGGACAAATTCTGCCTGAGGTGGACACAGCTTTAAGTTGGGGGAAAGCCATGGACCCAGAAAAAAATCTCCCCAGCAGGTGCACGTGGCCTTTTCCGATTTTATAGGCAGGGACTTTGTCCGATCCCTCTGTGTCTGGTATCAAGCACAAAGCCTGTGGAGTGTGACCTTTACGAAAGGAATGGAAGCAAGACGAGAGGGTGGGAGGAAGGAAGCACTATGTTCCCTTCTCTTCCATCTTTCTGTCTTCTTTGGTCACTATTCACACAGCACAATGCAATACACAACTTGCCGTGCACATCCTGTGTAAGTAGCTGCTCACAACCAAATGCCCCAGGTTCATCTGCCAAGAATCATATAGTCTTGGTTTTAGAAATGGAGGAGACTCCCAACCACCGCTTCCTTCCTGTTCGTCAGCTGGGGAAACTGGAACTCGGTCAGGTCAAGTGCCCTGCCCAAGGTCACACAGCAATTACTGGCTGATAGGACAAGCCCAAGAATGAACTTTGGGCCAGTGTAGGTTGGGAGACGGTCCTTCCAGGTTCAGGGGTGGCTCAGCCATGGTGTTCATACACACACTTAGAAAGATAGGTCCTGATGCTGTGGACTGAGTTTGTCTGTAAGTGGCCATGACCCTGGGAAGCGAGAGCAATGTGGATTATAGCTCTGTCTGACAGGTGCTCTGACACTCTGTTCAACTGTGTAAGCAAAGGCAGCAGGATGACCCTCTCCCCCACCCGCACCCTAGGAGAGCTTTCCTTCCTGGATGAGAAATTCCATGTGCATTTGAATGAATCCAGGGGATTCTGGTTCACTCCTGTGACTCTTCTAACATTTGGCTTTAAAAGGCCAGAAGTTTGGGTGAGCCCCGTAATTATCCTTAGAGTTGCCCCTCTGGCTTCAGGCTCCCAGGGCCCCCACCAGCTCTCACACGTGGGCTCTAGCCTCTCCCTCTGCTCCCTCTCATCCCCACACCATCCTTGCTGCCTTAAGGAGCCTGCATTTCTCAGCCTGTGGGCCTTTGCTCGTGCCAGCCTCCCTGCCTAGAATGCCCTTTCCCTCCCCTTTACACACCTCCACCCTATCTCTACTTCTGTGCTCAGTTCAAGTTCTCGCTCCTCCTAGAAGTTTCCCCAGACCACTCTACCTCTAAACTGCTGTAGCCGTGAAGGACGAGGTTACTGCCTGAGATGCTGCCCTGCAGGGGATGGGGAGAGGAGGTCCCTCACCTGCACATCGCTTTCCTCCCATCTTTCAGCACCCGCTGTGCTAACACTTAGCCGCACCTACATGGAACCCTGGAGGCAAGGGAGCCCAGGTGTTGCAGGCCTTAGCAGTCAGCTCCCTCCACCGGAGAAGGGCAGAGAGGGAGCTCAGACGGGATGGGAGTGGGGCAGGCAAATGCAGAATACAGTCTCACGGTGGCTGTTACCCATTCTCACTAACAAGGACCACACTAAGTGCCGACCGGGGCGCACGCCCCTCAGAATCACTGGGTCCGCCTGCCCCGTATGCACTGGCTTTCCTGGCCCCTCCTGCCCAAATGCCCATTGTGCTTCCTGTCCATCGTGGGGACCAGAAAACTCTCCCTTCCAGACACTCCCGTGAGAAAACCACTGCCCCACACAGTGAGGTTCGTGCCTCACTTCCACGATGTCCCCTCATCACCGGAACTCAGTACAAAGCACTTTTAATAGTCTGTGTTCACCCAGAGTTCTGCCCTGGCTGAATGAAGGAGTAGAAACAGCCCCATTGTGACCTCAGGATGCCCTTTTCTGCCCCTCATCAAGAAAACTGGAAGGGGAGCCCTGGAAAAGCTCCTGCTCGGGGTTCCTGCGTGGCTCGGGTGGCTCAGATGGCTAAGCGTCTGCCTTTCAGCTCAGGTCACGATCCCGGGGTCCTGGGCTCGAGCCCCACATAAGGCTCCCGGCTCAGTGGGGAATCTGCTTCTCCCTCTGCCTGCTGCTGCCCCTGCTCGTGCTCTCTCTGTGTTTCTTTCTCTCAAATGAATAAATAAAATCTTAAAAAAAAAAAAGCTCCTACTCACTGTCTTAGCTTCCCTGGACCCTCCCACCATGAGTCCATCTGGGGTTTCAGTACCATTTTGAAATGCTGCACATTGGCCATGACATAGAAAGAGCAGCACAGGGGCGCCTGGGTGGCTCAGTTCTTAAGCGTCTGCCTTCAGCTCAGGGTGTGATCCCGGCGTTCTGGGATCAAGCCCCACATCAGGCTCCTCTGCTGGGAGCCTGCTTCTTCCTCTCCCACTCCCCTTGCTTGTGTTCCCTCTCTCACTGGCTGTCTCTCTCTCTGTCAAATAAATAAATAAAATCTTTAAATAAAAAAAAAAAGAAAAGAAAGAGCAGCACAGCACTGAAAGTCAACAGAAAGCATTTGTTCACGGAGGGAACAGAAAAGTCAGCCTTAGCCTCATGCTTGGACCAGTGGTTCCATTTTGAACTTCATGGTCTGTATTCATTCTGGACTAAACTAATAATAATAATAGTGAGGGGTGCCTGCATGGCTCAGTCAATTAAGCATCTGCCTTCGGCTCAGGTCATGATCCCAGGGTCCTGGGATTGAGCCCCACCTCAGGTTCCCTGCTCGGCAGGGAGTCTCCTTCGCCCTTTCCCTCTGCCCCTGCTCATGCTTTCTCTCTCTCAGTAAAATCTTTAAATAATAATAATAATAATAATAATAATAATGGTGATAGTTGTCTCCAACTCTTACATAGGACCCCACAGTTTGCAAGGTGTTTTCATACACATTTGACAAATGAAGAAGCTAGAATGCAGGCTACATAAATTGTCTGAGATTATACAGCTTGAAGGAGGCAGCGCTGAGGCTGGAAGTCAGGCCATCAGATCCCGGCTGCCGACTGTGGTGACAAAGAGCTTCCTGGCCTCTGTAAATTGGTCGTGGAGGCCAAGGTTCATTAGCTGAGCTCTCAGCACTGCTACATCACCGTCCCGAGTTAGTGGTGCTCAATGGCATTTTAATGGGAGCCAAATAACTCTTCCTGTTGGCATTCGCAGGCAGCTGGAGTTTTTGTGTTTTGTGGTAATTAAATACCATCATCTTTCATATCTGACAATCTTTAGGGCCCGATGAACGACTGCAGTGCACGCCGGGTCGCTGTGAACTCCAGAGCAAGGAGACCTCGGGGCGCCTGTCGGCAGTTCACGGGGCTGACGTGGGCACCCAGCCTGGCACCCTTGCGCGGAGCCACAGCTGGCCTTAGATCGCAGGGCTGTTGACACATTAAAATTCTTTGCCTGAGCCAAAGCCCTGGAAGTTCACGCCTTTTTCTCATGAGTGTGCTCTTATAAAAGAATAATGACCCAATCGGCTGGAGCCTCTCTAGCAGGCAGGCATCCTGCAGTCAGCCTGGGCTCGGCCCGTGGTCTGTCCCCGCCTGGCTCACCCTCCACCTGGCCAGCAGAAATCTTCCTCAAACACTAGTGATCACGGCACTCTCTTGCTTAAGCCCAGTGGGGACCGCCTCACCCTCCCAGGAAAGGCCAAGTTCTTCTGCGGGGCCGCTGCGGACAGCCGCCGCCTGGGCCTGCCTTCGGTGTCCCCCTCGCACGCTGCCTCCCAGCCATCACACTGCTCATGCACGCACCCCAGCGGGCTGTGCTGGCCCCCCACTCAGGCTTCTGAACCCCTCACACGTGCCCGCTAGACACACGTCACAAGTCATTTCTCCACAGCCTCGCCGAGCCCCGACAGTGGGTCTGGCCGCTGCCTCCGTGGTCCACGGAGCTCCAGCCGGGCTGTGGTGGAGCCTAACTAGAACCCTAGGAACCACCGCTTGTGGAGGGCTCACCGCGACAGGCACTGACATCAGCGCTGGACCGGAGTCAACTCACTGAATACATACGCCGCAGGGTGTTTAACAGCGGGGGCCCTGGAGCCGGACTGCCCAGGTCCGAATTGCGGCTCATCGCTCAGTGGCGGTGTAATCTGAGGCCAACGGCTTGCCACGCGGGTGCCTTGGTCTCGTCCTCGGCAACACGGGGAATGCTGGTAGTGCCTTCGTCGCACGGGCATCGTCAGGATTACATGATTCGAACGCGGAGACCTAGTCACGCAGTAAGGACTGGGTAAATGTGAACCACCGCAATCCCGTCATCATGGCCACTCCATGTAGTATCCGAGTGTCCGCTTTTTGACTAGACCTCGAACCACTCAGGGACCGTATGCGTCTCAGCTCTGCGTCGCCGTGTTTGCAGTCTACGGTAGCCCTTCCTCCTCCTCTTCCTCTTCCTTTCGTTACTGTTACTGTTACACATTCATTTTACAGATGAGGAATTAGGGGCTCAGAGAAGTTAAGGGACTTGCCCTAAATCAGGTAGCTCGTCAGAGCCAGAGCCAGAGCCAGGGTAGAGCCTGGGTCTGGAAGACTCCTCAGCTCTGCTCTTAAACCTTTCGTCAGCACGCCTCCAGACACGGGCTGTTGGCCAAGGCTGGGGCTGGTGCTCATCTGAAAACTCAGCCAGTCTCTGCACACAGCAGAGGGCTGTTCACTGTTGCCGACGGACTGAACAACCTCGAGGGCCTTCTCCTCAGCGTGCACCTGAACCCAGGACGGAGCCGCACCTTGGCTTGCTGTGACACGCTCTTCTAATGCCGAAAGGGGCCCTTTGAAGACGTGGAGCCCCCTGTGTCCGATTTTGTCCCGAGGGTCGGGCTGCAGCCATTCTCATCACTCCTGAGCCTCACGCCGAACGACGGGCACCCTCCTGAGAGCAGGGCTCCTGGAAGCCCGTGGGCGGTCCGGAACAGGATTCGGCCGCAGTAAAAAAGCACCACATTTCTCTTAGATATTTTCTTGCTCTTTCTCTCAGGGTCTTTTGCCTTGGAACCCCTGTCATAAATGCCATAGAGTGATTATCCTGGGGGTGATTCACGCTTTACAATTTATGCATTCAGCACGCTTTTATCGTAACCGTGGAATTAATAGTTACCAGTGTTTAGCATTACTGTATCCCAGGCACTGTGCTAATGAGCCCCTTACATACATTATCTCATTTATTTCTCTTAACACCCCCATGAGGTAGGTAGTATCTCCGCTGAGTGGTAAGACAACTGAAGCTCCAGAGAAGTAACCTGATCAAGGTGACACCGCTTATAAGTGACAAAGCCAAAACTTGAACCCAGGCCTGCCTGCCCTCAAAGCCTAGTCTCTTTCTATTACCTACTGCTTGGAAGAGCACTCTGAAGAAGCCTCACGACGATCTCGGTTCAGGGAGATGCTCCTGGAGGCTTCAATATTCGGGATTTTTGTGCATATATAAAAATGAAAAAAAAGTCTGAGGTGTTGGAGGGAACCAGCAACTGCAAATATATCTGAGAACTTGTAGGAAGCAAAAATACTTGCTGGAAAGCCAGGCTTGCAAAACTCAGATAAGCAAGTGGCCTTTACTAACAGAGGTGTGCAGTAGGACAGTAAAAATGACTCATATCTGGGCTCAATTCAGAGATATACTTGGCGGCTCTATCTGCGAAAAGAGGCTCTAAATTGGAATTTACAACACAACTTTGCAAATATACCAGTGCCTCTACTCGCGGGCAGCAGGAGAGAAGCCATTGCTCGTGCAAGCAGGAAGCACACCCAGCTAATCTATTGTTGTCTCCCCCACGTTCTGTAAGATTGACGAGGGTTACGGAGATGCATGGCATGCAGTCCCTTCCCTCAGGGAGCAGTGGAAGCCCAAGTACTTGGCATTTGAGCAAGAGCTATGGCTTTTCTTCACCAGAAGAAAAGTGGTGATGTAGGAATGTGTACCCCTTTCACAGACCAAGGACCAGGGAGGTGAAGTGAGTTACTGGAGGCCACCCAGCCAGTTTGTAGAAACCAGCAGAGTTGGGCCTCTCTTGGGCCGTCTCTATGTCATTCACCACTGCATTCCTGACACCAGTCTACCAGACCTGACACAGAAAGTGTTCGGGAAATGCTGAATGAGTCACCAGGTTCTGAGTTTCCCTCTCAAGATGGGAGTACATATTGGAGAGGGGGAAGGGGAAAAAAGAAGCACCCTCTATGTCTGTCCCCTCTATCCTCCCTCTTGGCCTTAGGAGCAGAGAAGAGAATCCATTCAGACCAGAGGAGACAATGGCTCCTTAGGAAGGTCATGTCTCTTTTTTGGGGTCGTGAGTCCCAAAACACAGAACTTTTCCCATGGGAACCTAGGGAACCTCAAAGCCCCCTTTCCTAGCATTCTCAGCATGGAAGGGATGAGGGAAGGTGAACAAAGGGCCCAGCTGAGACATCCAGGTGAGTCAGTAAAGGGCTGCATAGGCCCATGCTCTAGAGAGTCCAGGGAGATCTGCCATGATTTTTTGCAAATCACATGCAAATGTCTTCCCCACTAGGTCTGTTCTCTTGGATAGACTGCCCAAGCCATTCACAAGAGCCGTTTACTCAATGAACCTATATTGAGCACCTGGTCATTTGTAGGACCCAGCACAGAGAGAATAAGGATTTTTATACCTACCAGAAGAGGCAAGATGGGGATAAAAGTATGCCAGCTGCCAGGGAGAAGGAAAAGGTCAGTGGTCCAGGTTACCTGCTGCTGGCATTCAATGGGGGAGAAAAGAACTTTGGGGAGGGTAGACCAAAGAAGGCTTTCTGGAAGGGTTATCAAGTGAGCTGAGCTTCAAATTAGAGAGGATTCAAGCCAGGACATTCCTTATCTTCATAGGAGAATTTCCTTTTAGAAGTTTTTTTTTTTTTTTTAGATCTATGACCAGTGGTCTTATACTTTAAAATCTCATTATTTCAGGTCTCTCAGCAGTGGTTCTAAAGACATACCAAGCCAGAACCTGGCATCCTCACTTAGTCACAAAGCAGAGGTCTGTAGGCTTGCAGGCCAGCCTGTCCTGACCTAGACCTCAGATGCTTGCTGTCTGTACTGAGGGGGGTTTCCTGCCTTTGGCCATGGACTGGGACAGTTGAGCCGCTGTCTGTGTTTTATGCAAAGGCACCATGGTTTGGTAGACAGAATTCAGGCTTTGGATTAATAAGGACTGCTTCATAGTTCTGCAAACCTCAGCTTCTTTATCTAGAAAGTGGGACTGATAAGAATACTGCCCTCTGGGGGTTGTGAGCAGTAGAGCAGTCAAGGCTGTGCAAGTACACACAGTAGACGCTCACAGCAGCAGCTATCGTTATCAGTTAGGTAAACAGGCCGTGAGGAGGTTGACTCCTGGCGGGGGGTGTGGAGCAAGGGCTAGGTTGCCCTTCTCTGCTGGCCTCCTGATAAGCATTGGACAATAGTGGTCCAGTCCCTCTCACTGCTTCGGTGCCCTGGCCTGCAGCCAGCAGCCTGAAAGGCCAAGGGTAGGAGGGACACTCACCAGCCCAGGAGGCTGCTTCTGCTGCTGGCTTCTGTCCCAGGCTCCAAATGTCTCCATTAAAGTGCTGCCTGAGGACCGCCGCACAAAACAAATGAGCCTGCTATTCCTGCCTTCTCCCTGGTCCAAGGCTGTCCGCTCTGCCTGTTTGGGTTCCCATGCTCTCTTCTCTCCCCTCGCATTAAGGGGCATCCCTGCCGGCACAGCATGGCAATCTTCATTAGGTACCACTCACATTCCTGGGGCCCATCCTCACTGCAAATGAGGTTTTGGCCCCTATGTTGTCGCAGCAGACCTCGTGGCCTCTGGGGGAAAGGTGTGACGGGAATGGAGGGAAGAGGGGGGAGGTGAGGAGAGGTAGGACTGGAGAGACAGTGTGGGTCAAACTCTGAAGGGGCTTGCTGGACCCTGTGTGGGCTTTATCCTAAGATCTGTTTCTCCTCTATAAATCTAATGATAATAATACCTATTGTTCCAAGTTAGTTGAAGGGAATAAATAAAAGATTTATCTTAATTCCCTTGTCTGTAAAGTGGGGATAAAAACAGTACAGTGGGGCATGAGGCTCAGCTGAATTTAAACATGCAGAGGGCTCAGAATAGTGCCGGGCGCATAGTAAGTGCTCAATGTTAATGGTAGTTTGTAATAACCCCCAGGTGGTTTTTAATTGGGTTCACTCCCTTTACTCAAAGTTCACCTCCTCTCCCTCCCCAGGCCATCACTGACCACTTAGACTAAAATTTCACCATTGCCCGCACATACCCAGGCCATAGGCCCCTTCCTGGCTTTATGTGTTCTCAGATTTATCACCACCTCGGTAAACTGTGTCTTACTTTTCCTGTCTCTTTCATTTACTACGTACCATTATATGGAGTTAGTGTTTCTCAACTTCTAGCGTCCATTGAAATCTCCAGGAGTTGGTGAAATGAGATTGCTGGGGCCCACCCAGGTGTTCGTGATTCAGCAAGCCCGGGGCAGGGCCCGAGAATTTTCACTTCTAACAAATTCCCAGGTGGTGTTGAAGCTGCCGGTCCCGGCTCGCACTCAAACACACCACCCCGAAAGTATCAAAGAAATAGTGCGAAGTGGGTGATGTCAGAGGCTAGTTTTGTTTTGTCTTGTTTATTGTGTCTCTCTTTTTGAATCTAAGTTTCACGGGCAGGGATTTTGTCCGTTTTGTTCGTGGATGTGTCCCTAGCGCGGAAAGTAGTAGGAGCTCAGTAAGTACCCTTCCAGTAGCCAGCCATCTCCGACCGCATGGACGCGCACGATCCTCAGCGCCCGGCGCCGCCCGGCGGCTCCCGCGTGGCCCTGGGCCCCCGCCGTGGCGGTGGCCGTGGCGTGGCCGTGGCTCGGCGCCCCGCTGACTGCGCGTGTTTGTGCCCTAGATCACCCGGGCGGCCTGCAGAACCACCCGCGGCTCCGGACGCCGCCGCCGCCGCTCTCGCACGCCCACACCCCCAACCAGCACCACGCGGCCTCCATCAACTCCCTGAACAGGGGCAACTTCACTCCGAGGAGCAACCCCAGCCCGGCCCCCACGGACCACTCGCTGTCGGGAGAACCCCCCGCCGGCGGCGCCCAGGAGCCGGCCCACGCCCAGGACAACTGGCTGCTCAACAGCAACATCCCCCTGGAGACCAGGTGCGGGGCTGGGGGGTGCGTGGGCGGGGCTGAGCCGCACGGGTGGCCGGCGCCCTTTCGGGGTCCCTGACCTCCCTGGCAGGGGAGGCTGGGGTCGGGGCGCTGCTCAGAGAGGCGGCTCTCTGGCCAGCAGGGAGAAGGGGAGCAGGGCGGCTGCGGGAGGGGTGTGGGGCAGGAAGAGCGGGCACTTGCGAATCCAGCAGCCGCGAGGTCCAGGGCGGGCCTGCCGCTGTGGACGAAGGTATGAGCCGAAGGTATGAGCCGTCTGTGCCGTTTCCTGGTCTGTGCAGTGGGGTGCTGCTGGCTGGAGGGGCTGCTGTGATGTGGTTGAGAGCTGAGTGTGTAAAGGGGGCAGAGAGCAGACCCTTGGTCAGCGTCTGATGGCCGTCCGCACCTCCGCCTTTCCCTACTGTGATCTGGTCACCCTATGCCTGGCCTGGGGCCTGCCTGGCCTGTGGTGGTGCTCCAGGAACGTCCCCTCTCCTCCCTCTCCCTCCCCCAGATTTATCCCTTTATACCCCAAACCCTGTAATCCCTAACACTGATATATCATCAACTAACTTTTGGTTGCAAGAGCTTCCTACTTGAGATACGATGTCATTCTCACAGCGTCACGAAGGAGGCGGTATTGTGATTTGTGATCCCATTTGGGAGTTTCAGAGGCTGAGAATCAGGGTCAGTGAAGAGCTCCGGTCACAGGGACAGTGGATGTGTGGCTACTGTGTGAACCCAGGTTGCGAGACTCGTGCACAGTGCTATTTCCTACACCACAACCACCTTCTCCAGGTCTCCCCTGGCCCGGACCCCTCCACCTCTGCCTTCCTCCAGCTTCACAGAGTGCCTCCCCCAGGGGATTCGGTCAGGATCTGGGTCATTTCCCTAGCCATTCTTCTTCCCTCTGGTGAGCCACTGTTTTCCCAAAATGGAAATGAGTTGTTTTCTCTTTTAAATGACTATAAAGTCATACAAGCTCACTGGAGAAAATGCAGAAAGCTATAAAGACGAGGAGTAGATTCACCCATAATCCCACCACTCTGAGAGAAGAACTGTTGACTTCAGGGGACATAGCTTTTCCCTACATTCTCTAATGATGAAGTGTCCCAGGCTGGCACAGTTAGAGCCTCCTCGCCTTCTACCCTATCTCCCGAAGTCGTGGGGAAACCTAGATTTTATCTACTCGAACTCCCGTTCTTGATCTGTGAAGAGGACAAAAGTCATGCCACATTTAAAGACGTGAACTCAATCTGTGCATGGAAAGTGTACCCATCTGACTCAATCTGGCACATCCCTGTGATGGTTGCACATTGGGCAGGTGGGATCCAGTGAAAGAAAATCAACATCCTTTTGTGCCGTTTTACATTTTACTCCTGTGGAATCATTTTTCCAAAAGCAAATTTCTCAGAGATACAGTCCAGCTTGGCCCACCCCCAGTCTCTCAATACTGTTTCTGTTGACATCCTTTCAACTCGGGTTCGAGTTGTCCTTCTGTGCCTGCTTTGCTGTCCTCAGTGAGGGAGTTGTGTAACTGTGTGTCACCCCACCCTGGGTAGTGTAATCAGATCTCTGTTATTTCCAGGGGGTTTATTGAATGACTGCACGTGGCTGAGAGAAGCCAGCGAATAATCGATGGTTCTGATTCTCTGCATGGAACCCAGTAGCCACTCCCTCTGCTTGGATGTTCATTTTTCTCACTTAGGAGCAAAGTAGGTGGTTCTCCGGCTTTTTCAAGGGAAAGAAAACTAGAGGCCGAGCAGCAGGGCATTCTCCTGATGGCTAGGGTGAGATGCCAGGGTGGTCCCAGCCGACCTCTCTTGCTTCCTCAGCCAGCCGACGCCTGCCTTTCTGACCCTCTGTCCTCCCACATCCATTGCACGGACCCCAGGGAGCTTTGTTTTCTTTGTCCTTATACTTTATCACTCAAGTAATAACTGTTTTATAAAACACTTAGGAAAAAAGAAAAGAAAATCCCTTCTGTCTCCCACCAAATGGTAGCCACTGTTAACATTCTGGTGTATATGTGCTCATCTGTACTCTTGTATAGAGGTCTACGCAGATATAATATACATCGTGTTCAGTATGGGTACGTGTATAGGAGTATACGTTTATGCGTAGCTGTCAGTCTTCCCCCAGATGCCCATCCCTCTCATGCCCCTGTGCCTTTGCACGTGCTTTCGTACAGCTCTCTGCCAGAGCTGCACTCCTCCTCACTTCCGGGTCTCGCAAAGCCCTACCTATTCTTGAAGACCCAGATGAAATGTTGAAGGTGGGCCTTCTCTGTGACCCCAGAGTTCTATGCATCCAAAGATGGTTTAAAACTGGGAGAGGTACCTGGTACAATGGATAACACAATCAGCATTCTGGACCTTAATACTGACCTTTACTGGTTGATGGCGCAGGAGGTTTAAGAGAGATAGGTGTCGCCCCTGGCAGATGGATTCACAGGTAATTTTGACCAGCATAGCCAACGAAGTAAGGAAGAGCCCAGATTTTAGAGTCAGGGGACCTGGATTCTTGTCTTGGTGTTAGTACTTGGCCAGCAAGTTTATTTATGGCCCTGAACCTTGATTTCCCTGTGTAAAGTGGGAGAAGTATTTATGCCTCTCGGACTGGAAGTAAATGAAATATCATGTAAGAAACATAAAACATAGTGCCTGGCATGAAAAGACATACCATAAAAATGATTTCCCTTTTTTTTTTTTCCATATATATCCGCTTCCCATATCAACCCTGTGAAGAAAAAAGTCATGAAATGATACTTGGTGAGCTCCTACTCACCAGAGGAGTCGAGAAGAAATAGTAGGTCTACCTTTGCTCTACTTCAGAGAAGGAAGTTTGGCGCTGATGTTCTGAGGACATAAGTGATGGTCCTTTCACTGAAGCTAGTTGTTCATATCACAGGTTTTAGGGTCGGACACATCCTGTGCTCCCCCCCCCATTGTTCCTTAGCTGTGGACCTAGACCTTATATTTGTTCATCTCTAAAAGGGAGAAAAGATTAGTAATTTCCTGTTCTGATGATCTATTGCTGCGGACGGACACCTGTCCGACTTGGTGGCTTAGAACACCACTGGTTGGTTACACTCGACAGCGCGAGGCAGGAGCTCCAGAAGAGCTAGCTGGGCCGGTCTCCCCATAGTGTCAGTGCGGCTCAGCCGTGTGAGCTGTTAGCCGGGCAGTCTGAAGGAGCCAGGGTGGCGCTGCTCACATGCCAGAGCCTTGGAGGACACGGCTGGGTAGCTGGGCTCAGTGGACCCTCACCCTCTGCTGTGGTCGCAGGGCCTCTTCCCCCAGTCTTCCCAGCAGGGAGAGGACTTCATACTCAGTGGCCTGGAGCTCCATGGCCCTGAGACACAGCTGCTGATCCTCTTAAAGGCTTGGCCTGCAATGGCATAGCGTCACTCCGCCATTGTTCTCTCGGCCGAAGCAGTCCTAGGCCAGCCAGCTTCAAGGAGAGGGACGACAGACCCCACGTCTCAAAGGGAGGGGCGCCCAAGGATTTTCAGCCGCTTCTAATGCACCGTAGCGCCTCCCGAGGCTCTTGTAGCGATTATATACAATACTGCTGGAAACGTCTCGGCACACAGTAAGTGCTTACTATGTAGTGTTTGTCATTCAGTAAGTAGTCACTGAGTGCCTACTGTGTGCCCAGCAAGGCATACGTTTAAGAGCACAGAGTCTAGCAGTGGGACAAATGCTGTGACAGATACACACAGCGAATTGGTTTTAATTGCCTCTGGATTTTCAGCGGGCATCACGGTGCCACATGATGGGTGCTGGGAAAATACTAACGCTGCTTAAATGAATGAATGACGGGAGAAATGAGTGAAAAGCTGCGCGTAACTTGAGTGAGCCAAAGGGAAGACTTCCCAGCAGGCCTGGTGCCGTGGGACTGACAGCAAGAGGGAGTGCCCAGGCAGAGCTAGGAAGAAGGAAGGGCACGAGGGTAGCACAGCTTCAGCGAACGCCTAGAAGCCCAGGGCCTGGTTGAGGCAGTGGCTGGTGCCAGCTATTCCCAAGGCCCTGAGAATGGGGAGCCCCCTGATTGCCAGAGAAACAGTCACAGGCCCTTCTCTAATTGTCAAACCGAGTCTGTGTGGAGAGTCAAAAAGAAAGAGCTGGGCAAATAGCGTACCAGCTGGCAGAATAGCCAGAAGGGGGTTAGATTCCGTGCTGGAGGAAAAGAACTGCAGGCGGGAGGACAGGCGGGAGGGAGGATTTGCTTAACCCCCTGCCTCTGGCCCTCTCCAAGGGTAACTGAGTCCCCCGGGGGAAAGCGGGCCTCCCTGTGCTTCCTAGGGCTGGGGTCACATGTCGCTTTGAGGCCTGCAGGTGCATCTGTGGTCCATGTGGGTGGGATCCATGTGTTCAGGGTCTACTAAACCCTGGTCCGCTTCTTCACACTCTGCAGCATCAAATGCTTAATTGATTTCATAGGGATTGTCTGATGAATAACCTGTCAGGCTCCTGTCAGATGAAGCGGAAGCCAGAGCGCAAGGCTGCCAGACCCCTGCCCTAGCTCATCTTATCCCAGGCCTGGTTTGGGAGCCTGAGGCCTGTTTTGTGGTCATGCTCAATTGGGGAGTAGCTCTGCCCACACCTGGGGGATGGGAAGCCATCCTGGTGGTCTCCAACCCAGGCTTGGTACAGTCCCCAGAATAGCGCACGGTGCCTTCTAGTGGGCCAGGCCAAGTCCTGAGCATTGCAGGAAACTGGGATGGACAGTCATCCCCGTCGTCCAGTGACTCGGTCCCAGGCATGCAGAAAGCACAGCCACTGTGCTAGAAGAAGCTCCTGGTTCTGTAAGGGAGGCAGAGCCGTAAATGGATGAGTGAAGATGGCACTCTGGATAATGCTGTGACTTGCGGGGTGAAGGGGTGCTCTGAGCAGAGAGGAGGGTGTGGCTCCCTCTGCATGGGGCATGAAGGAACAATCACACCAAGCATTCATGGGGCCCCTAAGGGGGCTCCTTAGCGGGAAGCTCCTCAGAGACTGAGCACCCAGGGTTTTTACTGGGGCTGGTCACACAGGCACCTCCTGCCAGGCAAAGGCCCAAAGTCCAAATTCACAGAAGGCAAGCAGGTGTTCAGCATAAGCCATATTGTTTGTACACACAGTTTAGTCCTGAGTCAGCTCCTCCTCAGTTAATGGTGAGAACCCTCCCGAAAACCTCTGTTCCCAGATACCAGCCAAGGGCCAACTTTACAAGCAGGCCCTTCAAAGGATGCGGTCAGGACTGCTGTGGTAACTGTTCTGCCCAGGTGGGAAGATAGCATCATCCCCACGTTAAAGGTGAAGAATCTGAAGACGGGGAAGTGAAGTAACTTGCCTCTGGAACCGCAGCCAGGAAGTGTCATACCCAGGCCAGCTGGCCCCAGAGCCCGTGCACCTAGCCACGCTCCGGGGCTACCTTCCCGATTATTCAGACATGCATTGGCAGGAGTCTGCAGGGGAGAAAGGAGTTCTGGGATGGGGGGCAGCTGTTCAAGGCACGGAGCTGAGTGAGCTTAGTGTCTTGGAGAGATGGCTCAGAGTTGGGGGACGTGGGAGGGCAGGGGGCCTCATGGAGATGCATGTAAATGAGGGTCAGCCATGAATGGCCTTGAGTTATAGGAAGACGAGGTTGTACTTCTTCCCATGGGCCTGGGGCTCGAGGGAGACAGGAGGGGGGACCAGTAGTTAATATCTTTTGAATAGGAGAGTAACATTATGGGCTTGGCCTTTTAGAAGGATCACTGTGACCCAGTTCATTTTTTTGTTTCTTTGTTCATGCATTTGTTCAAATGCTAGCTCTAGAACTAAGTCTTTCTGTGGTCTTGGCCAAATCTCTGACCCCCTGCACACCTTGCGGCTGTCAGCTACAGAATGTGGGCACAATGCCTGCCTGTCCTGCTCTAATGGGTGGCTTTGTGGGTGAAGCATGGTCCAGGACAGCAGGCTGATAGAAGATGAGCTGGTGAACAGGGCAGTCTGAAGAACAGGGCACTGCAACTTCCCAGCCACTTCCTTCCCAAAAGCCACTTGCTCTGTCCTTGGAAGGCGAGCTGTGCCTGCCCTGGGCTAGAACTAGAAGCCCCTGCTTCAGGCAGCTCGGGGCCTTGCCCCAGGCCTCCCCTGAGGCTTAGATGGGAGCTGGGCCCCTCCCCACTCTAACTGGCCTACTGTGCTGAGCAGTATTGTGCTTAGCTGTGCCCCCTCTCTGGGGACTCTGCCTCTCTCTCCTGAGAGCAGCTGGAGGCAGTGAGGTCTGAGAGATGTGCTTTTGAATCTCTCCTCTACGTTTTGGTTGCTGTATGATCATGGGCAGTCACTCAGCCTATCTGGGCCACAGTTTCCATATCTGTTAAAATGAAATAACAGCACCCACCCATGTGAGGGTCACCTGACTCGAGCGTCCATCCCCAAGTTCCCAGCTGAGCTGGAGACCGTGTAGGACTGTGACCTAAGGGGGCTTCGGCAGCATGGGTCCCCATTAGGATATCCTCGTAGCTTTTGTTTTTCAGAAGAACTGGGACCCCCAGAGTTGGGAGCAGGCAATGGACAGGAAATTTAGGGGGTGGCCTTGGACTGGGAGTCTGGACACCTGGGTTTTAGTTTCAGCTCTGCCGCTAACTTGCTGTGTACATGGGAGCAGGACCCCTATCTCCCTGGGCCTCAATTTCCTCATCAATCACATGAGGACTAACTCAGAACTGAGTTTCAAACGTACAGAATGAGGTGTGTGAAGGCAGTCATAGCGTCTGAACTGGCAGTATTTTCAGCAAGTGCAGCGTCCCCCCAGATTCCCAAGTTAGCCTGCACGTGGAGCTCTTTCAGGGAACTCATGCAGTCTGTCGCTGCAGAAACCCTCTGTCGTACTGCACCACCTCTTCCCTTGTCCTAACAGGTGTGTCCTTTTAGGAGAGAATGTTCTGCTCTCTCTAAATCATAGAAGTAAAAATAAAAAACCACTCTTGATCTCGACACTGGAAAAATCCCACTATTAACATTGTGATTTTGACCCTTTATGCCTTTTTTTCTCTGAATATGTTTGTTTCTGATGGGTTTTAAGGTTCACAAGTGACTGTCTGAGAGCACAGTCCTAGCCTAGTGATGCAGGCCAGATTCCCAGGCGTACTTGGGAGTGTGCCGTGCAGCCAGCTTCGGGGCCCAGGGACGAGCTCCCGTTGCCTCCAGGCCCTCTGAGCAGGGGTGATTAGGACCTGCTCAGGCTGGGCAATATGGACTGTGGAAAGACTGGAAATTCCCTCCTGAACTACAGGAAATG
This sequence comes from Ursus arctos, assembly GCF_023065955.2. NCBI lineage: Eukaryota > Metazoa > Chordata > Mammalia > Carnivora > Ursidae > Ursus > Ursus arctos. The sequence goes on from NW_026622897.1 coordinate 49,814,575, forward strand.
GGGGAAATAATAATAAAACACCTGTGCTTGCCTCAATTAAACACCAACTGTATGCCTGTGATATGCTTCCCTTTGTATACCCATCATTCACAGCATTCAGGAAATATTTATTGAGTGCCTACTCCTGTGTACCAGGCACTCTTCTAGACTCTGGGCACATGGGCAGAGAACAAGGCGGGTAAGAGTTCTACCCTTATGGGATTGAAAGTGCAATAGGGAAAAAAGTGTGTGTGTGTGTGTGTGTGTGTCTAGTCCTACATGGAACACTAAAGCAGTGCAAGGGGCCAGGGATAATTTAGGAAGAGCAGGGTGGGAGCTATTACAGTTAGCCAGGAGAAGGGAAGGAACGGCCCATGTAGATATTTGGGGGAAGGCAATTCAGGCAAATGACAACAAAGGCTTTAGCTGGTTGGAGTAACAGCGCGGAGGCCAGTGTATATATAGCCCAGAAAATGAGGCCGGAGAGGTAGCAGGGGGCCAGAGCTTGTATGCCCGGGTAAAGACCATGGTTTTATTCTTACGGAACCATTGGAAGGTTGTGAGCAGAGAAGTAGCACGATCCAAATTATGTTGTAGCTTCCGTAAGAAATGATCATCCCAGTTTATGAATGCTAGGAGACGCAGACTCACCTGCCCAATGGCCGGGGGCAGAACTGAGGCCACTCTGAAGGGCTTTCACACCCCGCCAGTTCCCCTCACACACTGTGGGAGGCCCTAGGGCCATGAACACCCCCAGAACAGCCTGGGCACCAGGCAGCTCAGAACTCTCTGGAAGGGGAAGTCCCCACAACCACAGCAGGACTCAGTGGTTCCGGCTGCGAAACAGTACTGCGCTGTGCTCTCACCGTCCCCGAGGATGCTCGTGAAATGACACATTGGGGAGGTATTTACAGCTCCTCCTCATTTCCATCTGTAAGGCTGGTGGGGGGACAAACCCGCAGGCTGGGCAGGGACACAGAGTCATGAGACCCAGGGTCCTGAGTTCTGGGGTCAGACAGACCGGGTTCTACTCCGCCTCCACCGCTTTGCTTACTCTGTGATAGCACCTTTGGAAAGTTACTTCTCTGAGCTGTGCTTTGCCAGCCTACAAAGCAAAGGTGATAGCGCTGACTCTGCAATGTCGTTGTGGGGAGTAACGTTGACATTAAAGAATGCAGTGTTCTAGAACAGTGAGTAAGATACGGTGGACGTAGTGTAGACTAGCATTAGTACTTCCATAATATTTCTTAGTACTCACGCTGCATAAATCAGTAAATTAGTACTAATGTATATCAATTAGCATTAGTAATTTTTGTTTAGCCCTTATAAATTCTTCCAGCCTCACTCCGTTGGTCCTACATCCACGTTGTGGACTTAGTATCGTCATCCCCATTTTACAGATGAAGGAAGTGTAAAATTGGAAGAGGTTGCAGTTTTTACACAAAGTCACACAGCAGGAAAGAAGCAGGAAAGGGACTTGAGTTTGGGTTCTCTGGTTCCCAAGACCTGGGCAAAGTCGCAGGAAGGTCCCTCGCAGGGCTGGACTCAAAAGTTAGCCGTCTGCAGTGAGCCCTTCCTTGAGGTGGGCACGGCAGGCTGAAGCAACCACCAGCTTGTTTAACATGGTGCCCTACACGGTTTTCGAGTGAGGGGGCAGCAGTCCTTGAAAATGCCAGAAAACAGGATCCAGCACACCCAAGTGTGAATGATGCCACTTAGCAGGCAGGGCTGAGACCAGAAAGGGCACGTGTGCATCTCCTCATTCTGCGTTAGAAATAGTAATGTCACAAAATGCTGCACTGCCCTTGGGGTACTTGGGGGGACCGAAGTCTCCCCCCATCCCGTCTTCTGAGGGGTGCCATCCTCACCACTCAGCCATCATGGAGGTCCCTCCTCTGCGAAAGGACTTTGACCCTCTGAATATCATCAGCGTCCACCTGGAGGCTTTTGAGAAATGCAGATTCTCAGTCCCCCCCCCCACCACCACCTCCTGACTCCGAATCTCTGGGGGTGGGCCTCCACAAAGCACAGCTCTCCAGATGATTCTGATGCCTACTCGAACTTGAGAACTGCTTGAGAAGAAAATGGCCCGAAACGCTTGTCTTTTCTTTTTTTCCCTTTGGACTCGCCAAGTATCTTCAGCTTTGTTTAAACAGGTGTACACCGTCTCGAGTAGAGACAGCATAGGCTTTGGAATCAGATAAACTTGAGTTCAGATTCCTGCATTCAGCCTCGCTAGCTGGTGACCTTGGCAAATCCTGTCACCCCTCCACATCTTGGTCTCCTCGTCTGTAAAATGGGGACGTGCCTTCCTTGCATAGCCTGGTTTGAAGATTTGAAATGAATGGATGTAACATGCCTAGCTCAGTGCCTGAGACATGATCAGTCTTGATCAGGGAGAGCTGTCATTGGGTGGCCAAACCGCCAGACATTCAGGTTCGTATAGAGAATGCTGCCTCTGGTGCTCTGTGCCAGGCAGATCCCTTGCACATGTGGCTTGCACACAGACCCATCGCCTGGCAGCCGTGTCCCGCTGATCTCACGCACAGCTGTGCCAGACAGCGACTTTGTGTGTTTCTGTACTATCCCCCTTCATCGATGCATGACTCATTGCTTCATTCATGTCTCCATGTGTGTGTAGAAACCTAGGCAAGCAGCCATTCCTAGGGACATTGCAGGACAACCTCATTGAGATGGACATTCTCAGCGCCTCCCGCCATGATGGGGCTTACAGTGACGGGTAGGTGACATCCCCATGGTCCTCCTCTCTGTGTGTGCTCTCCCTCTGGCTCCTGCACCAGCATGCTGACCCTGAGACCTTTCCCTGGGATCTCCTGCGGGAGGTGATGATGCCATGGTGCATGCCCATCCCCAAGTCCATGTTCAACTTGCAAGAGTTTATCCTTGGAATCCCCCATCTTCCGCATATTAACAGCAGCATTGTTAATATGCAGCTCCCAGCATCTCATTGGCTGCCTCTGCCATTCTGAAAGCCATCTCGTAGCAATTTTTATGCAGCAACAGACCCTATATCCTATGTATTGTAGCCCTGAGTATCTGTTCTGTGGTCTGAGGCATCTTGTACCCTGCAGGGTGCAAGATTGCTCTAAGATTTCAGGGAGAAGCAATGCAACCAGTGCACCCCGTTTCCAGGGCTATGTACAAATTTTCTTGTGGCCATGGTTAAAGGCAAGCTGTGGAGGATTTCCTGACACCGAGTTTGGCCACAACCATGCGCTTTGACCATGCCACGCTGCCTTGAAGACTGTAGCTAGGCTGTAGGATGCATTTGCCCATCTCTCCTCCCACACAGCTTTTCCCCAGGGTTTGGAAGGCAGCGTCTGGCTGCTGAAAGCATTTGCTGCCATTTGCTGAAAGCAACTAGGGGACTCAACCATGACAACTTAAAGGTGGTTTCTTGGTTCCCACCCCCTAAACACCCTTCAAATAGAATGGTATTTCATGCCTCCACCAAGGTACACTGGTGGAGTATGGGAGGGAGAAGAAAAATTTAGGTTCCATTATCTCCAGGGCACAGAACATGATTTTAGATACTTTCCAAGTTACTACCAATAATTTTAGAGAACAGCTCATATAATACCCAAGAAACAGCATCTCAGCCCCATCCCTTCCCAGGAAAGGGATCTCCACACCCAGCCTCCTGTGGGGTTGGCAACGCCTCCTGCCTTGACCCGGGGGGGTTTTCCCATGCGTAGGGCTGTCCCATCTGTGTTCCGTGGAAGCGTGTGTTCGTGTGCCCTGTTGTGTGGTCTGGTACGTGATTCTCCTCCTTTCTGTCCCTCCCGTCTTCTCCGTGGAGACTCTCTCCAGGGTCCTCTGCATGCTTCTGCTGCCTCTGTCCTCCAGGTCGCTCTGGGGCCCGGCGAGTCGGCAGTCCCTGACGCCCTCTGCCTTCTCTCCATCCACAGGCACTTTCTCTTCAAGCCAGGAGGCACCTCGCCGCTCTTCTGCACCACGTCGCCAGGGTACCCTCTGACGTCCAGCACGGTGTACTCACCCCCGCCCCGGCCCCTGCCCCGCAGCACCTTCGCCCGGCCGGCCTTCAACCTCAAGAAGCCCTCCAAGTACTGTAACTGGAAGTGTGCGGCCCTGAGCGCCATTGTCATCTCAGCCACCCTGGTCATCCTGCTGGCGTACTTCGTGGGTAAGCGCCTCCCTCGCCCTGGCTTCCCTTAGATCCCCTTCGCCCAGGGCGCAGCGACGGACACACCTGTGCGTGCTGCAGGCACCTTGTGGGCGTGACAGGCACACTGAGATGCTGGCCTCCACCCCCTAACCTGTCGCAATCAGCTCTCTGGGACCCTCTTCTCTCTGCACTAGCCCAGGAAGGAAGCTCAGCAGCTGCTCCGTCACGTGTCGGATGCCTAGCATGAGGCATACTGCTCACTGACTGGCCTTTGAGCAGGTGACCTAGGACATGAGTGTCGAAGATGGGAGTTATCACAAATGACCTGTTAGAGAGGCTGGCAGGCCTCTCCCTGGTGCCATGAAGCTGCAGGAAGGACACGGGGTCCCCTGGGGTTGGGTTGGACTCTGCTGACCTCAGCCAGGAAGGCATGTCTGAAGGTGAGGGTCTGGCAAGGCGGTCTGAGGGGACTGTGGGCACCGAGGTGCAGAGTGGAACCCTGGTGAGGAGGCCAGGGAAATCCCAGCTGAGGAGCCCCAGGTCCCAGTGAGCACCGCGAGCTGGCTGCGGGGCGCACGGAGACCCCCAGCTGGCCCTCCTGCCTTCCCCCAGGCCAGGTTGGGTTGGACTCTGCTGACCTCAGCCAGGAAGGCATGTCTGAAGGTGAGGGTCTGGCAAGGCGGTCTGAGGGGACTGTGGGCACCGAGGTGCAGAGTGGAACCCTGGTGAGGAGCCCAGGGAAATCCCAGCTGAGGAGCCCCAGGTCCCAGTGAGCACTGCGAGCTGGCTGCGGGGCACACGGAGACCCCCGGCAGCTCTGACTGGCCCTCCTGCCTGCCCCCAGGCCACCTCCATGATGGAGGAAACTTTGCTGGCCCCTGCTTAGCTGCCACGGGAGGCCACCCACTGGGTGCTCTTTTGGTGTAGTTCCCACACAGCCTGGTCTCTTGCTTCATTCCAACCCCTGTCTTTGGTCTGCTCCCAGGGAAGACGGTCATCTGAAGAGATCTGCAGGCATTGTGTAGAGTCTGCTGCCTGTTAGTAAAGACATCCGAAGCAGTTGGCTTAACCCTCCATCCTTTCCAGCCTTCAGATTCTATCATTCTGAGGTTTAAGGCAGGTCAAGCCAGCTTGAGGAGGCCTTGAACCCCTGCTAAGGAATTCTGAGATAATTCCATAAGCAAGGGGGACTTTCCAGTGAAGCCCCAGCAACCAGAAACTGAAGTAACTGGCACAGGCCAGAGGAAGACAGAGTGCCGTCCACTGTGGAAAGGGACTCTGTCATAGGCAGAGTCATTGCGAATGAAAAAGGGCACTGTGGTGGTACACACTGTCACTGGAAATGATGAGGGAAACGTGGGCCCTCGCTTGATCAGGAGAAGGGATTTGAGCATGGAAGGAGCATCCAGGATTCTTGGATTTTATAGAGATAAGTAATCAGGAAGATGATAGTCCCTCAAACAGGGAGGTCTCCTTGTATATCTCGAGCAATAATAAGCCCTCTTTATACACCAGGTCTCTCTTCCCCTCGTGAAGATTGATGTAGAGAATTTCATGACTCCAAGGCCAAGTTGGCATACGTTTCTTCTGTTCTATGTGATTGGTTCGTTGTTGCTGCCTAGAAAGCTGTGTTAAGAAGGATCCTGAGGCTATAGTCAGGCTCAGTGGGAAAGGGTCTCTGTGTTTGCTTAGTAATGGCTGTCATGTCACCAGCATGGAGAACACTGATGACATACCAGGCATTTGCCATTCCTGCTGTGGGTCAGTGGGCAAAAGGAATAGCCAAACTGGAAGAGGCCAGAGGCCACCCAGGCCCAGTGAGCAGTAACCGGGTTACAGGTGAGGGCTGTGGACGTCCCAGCACCATCACCCAGCATAAAAGTTTCTTCCTGGCACCCGTGATGTGTCCCTGCTAACCACTAGCACAGCTCTTGTATTTGACCGAATTATGTTTCCTAAATGAGTAGACTTCCTGGAACAAGCAGTGTCACTGTCCATCAAGAGTCAAGTCGTTGGCTGCATAAAGACATCAGTTTGCATTGAAGCCTTCGGTTTCTAATGCATAGCCTGGTTCGGGAAGAAAGAATAAATCTTTGTATGATTACATAAACTCTCTTCTGTTTTACATCCCATGGGCTTCTTCCTCTCCCATATAGTAAGAATATGGGGTTAGTCTTCATCCAAGTTTAGATAGGATCTACAGGAGGTAGTGAGCTCCCTGTCATAGGAAGGGTACAAATAGAGCTCAGTGACCACATAGCAAGGATAAGATTCAAGCGCTGACTGGGAGTTTTCACTGGATGGCCTTTAATTTTCCTTCCAACACTGACAGCGTTTGAATCCATGATTCTGTGAATTTTGTTTCTCATTCAGCAAACCATATGGGGTACCTGTTTGGGCCAGGCCCTGTGCTAAATGTGAGGGCTAAAGATATGGTCCCTGCCCTTGAGTTGTCCGTAGCTTCTAAGAGGAGACAGCTATGTCATCAGTGAATTGAGGCAGCTCAGGGGTTCTGGGAATACCCAACGCTGGGAGCACCACGGGAGGCTCCCTGGGACGGGTGATGATGAAGCAGTCAGAGTTAACCGGCAGTAAACATGCAGAGAGCAGATCTCAAGCGGAGGGAAGCTTCAGACTTGAGCGAGGACAGTGTGCTGATAAGGCCATTGTCTGGGTTGTAAGCATTTGAAGGGTGTTGGAGCTAATGCAGGAGAGTTTGGTCAGATCGAAAAGATCACCTTGGAGGCCAAGTTACAAGCCTTCCTGGATGGGCAATGGGGAGCCATTGAAGGATTTTAAGCAGTGGCAGGATGTAGTCAGACTTTTATTTTAGAAAGATGAGTGTAGAGGAAAGAAGGATAGGCCCTATCGCAATGAACGGGTCAGGAGAAGCCGAGGGCCTCAGCTGAGACAGTGGCAATGTAGGTAGAGAGGAGGGGTAGGTCGATTTAGGGGAATTTGTGTCTTCTGTTACAAGTGGTCAGTCTACTGATAGTGTGTCCTTGCCCAGAATAAACACATCCTTCTGATGAAACCCTCTCTCTGCAGAAACATTGAGACTGGACCATAGATTGCATATCCAAGGACCAGGTCAGACAGGCAAGACTGGGGTGTTCCCTTTGTTCCCTGGAGACACCCAGCCTCTGCCCACCCTGGATTCCATTCCCAGCTCTGCCACCTGGCCGCTGTTCACCCTTGGGCAGCTCACTTCTCTTTCTGAGCCTTGATTTCCTGATCTGGAAAATAGGCATGACTCATTATGTCGGGAGGATGCGTGTGAGGCTGGAGTAAGCCGATGCAGGTGAGCGCATTGCAGGTGCAAGGCCCAGGCCTACCTTTCAAGGGCTCGGGTGGCAGTCTTGGTGCTTGGTCTCCCCCAGCTGCTGGGGGCAAGGGATGAGCGTCTTGTTGCCTGGCCGTAATCACAGGCTGTGATGACTAACTCGTAAGGAACTATCAATTATTAAAAATCAAATTAATTGTCTCAGCCCAGCACAAATATCCTTAACAAAGACTTTTCCAGCAGACCAACTGATCTAATCAACAGGCGCAAGCACAGATATTTAATTAGATTTTTGATGAAAAATTGTGTTTAATTTCAAGTATAATCAATTATTAATTACTGTAATGAGTGAGTCTGACTGGGTTTACTAATTAACTCATTTAAAAATTATGAATAACCTTTTCATTTGTAATTATTTTCTACATCCTATCATGCTGCAGATAAGAATCGTATCACTTCACCAGCACCGGGGGAGGCGAAAACAGGGCGGGAAAGAATTGTTCTTTCTCTGCTATCTGCTCGGGGCTGCCATAACTGGAGGGAACCCTGACAGATGCATTTGACATTTGGTTTTTAGTTTGAAAGTTTCCCTTCATTTGCAGAGACATGTGCAGTTCCTTTCATAGGAAAATAGAGAAATCGCAGCCAGCGCCTACCACCCACAAGGGCTGCAGGGCCTGGGGCTAGGCCTCCTGGCCCTCCTCCCCCCTGGGAGTATTACTTGGCTGCGGTAGTTTGGAGGTGGGGGGTAATCTAGGGAGGACCCTTAAGAATCCCAGGGCATCCCACCAGAGACAAGAGGTGTATTTTTGTCTCCAAAGAACACCTGTTCAGAGAGGTAGCTGTTGACCACGAGTGCCTTGCTTTACTCGCCCGTTCTCCCTGTGAAGGTCTTCGAGTATTTGAATACTCTGCCATTTTTTTTTTCTGAAGATAAGAAATCTGTTTGCAGAACAAAATAGGGAGAGCGCGATATGGGGGGAAAATTAGTTAAAAGTTCAAACCGTGAAGCTTGCACAGCCATGGCAATAATGCTTTATTTCATAGCAGTTAGTTGTTTTTAAAACATTTTCACCACAAAAGGCAGTGTAGTGTAGTGTAATGAAGATAATAGGGGCCACTTTTGTCGTTAATAATCAGAGCCCTTAGCTCTGATTGTGCACTGCCCACACACGCCCCTGTTCTGAGCACTTTGCCTGTGTTTTCTCATTGAAATCTCCCAAGGATCCTATGAATTACTCTCCCCAATTTACAGATGAGGACAGTGAGACCCAGTGAGCTGGAGTAAGTCACCACCCTCACCTGATAAATGGCAGGACTGTGGTCTCCCCAGCCCCGGGCACTCAAGGCTCTGGGGCTGATGCTTTAAAATTTTTTTCTCTTTCGAGTTCACAGTCTTAAACTTCACGTGCTAACTTTCCCATCGCAGTAGTTGGTATTTTGAGTCCTTGCTGGGTGCCTGGTATTGGTCCAAGCCCATAATGTCATCTCCCTGAACACGCACAACAATTCTGTGAGCTAGGTTTTATTTTCTGCATTTTCTAGAAGAGGAAACTAAAGCTCACAGAAGTTAACAACAGGCCAGGGCCCCAAACCAGTAAGGGACCTAGGATTTTCAAGGCCATGCTCTCAGCCACACTAATATAGCTTCACGGCTTGAACAGATGATGTAGCCTGAAAAGGTCCTGCTCAGGCCCAGCCCCATCCCTTGATGACAGTGTAAACTTGGGCTTAACTTCTCTGAATCTCAGTTTCCACTCAGGTTCCTGTAGTGGCTGTGGCTGGAATGACTACCCCATTTTACACAGGAGGGATTTGTAGCAGCGTGGTTGACAGCATGGGCTCTGAACTTAGGCCACCTGCTTTCAGATCTCAGCTCTGCTGCTTATACGTGCCTTGTGACTTCAGGCTAGTCTATTTAACCTCTGCCAGCCTCAGTTTACCCATCTGTAAAATGAGGGTAGTAATAGTGGCTACTTCACAGGGTTGTTGCAAAATTCCAGTAAGATCATTTGCATAGGGGCACCTGGGTGGCTCAGTCTGTTAAGCGTCCAGCTCTTGGTTTTGGCCCAGGTCTGATCTCAGGGTCATGAGATCAAGCCTCTATGAATTACTCTCCCCGATTTACAGATAAGAACACTGAGACCCAGTGAGCTGGAGTAAGTCACCACCCTCCCCTGGTAAATGGCAGGACTGTGAGATCAAGTATCAATAAAAATTAGATACTATCATTATTATAATGGATAGTATTATTAGTACTATTAGCATCACATGTAGAAAGGATTTGTAAGTCTCGACTGAGAACTTGGACCAGCCTTGCCTTGGTGCGGTGCCTGCAGGCTTCCAGGCCTGTGTTCATCACAAGGGCAGCTGACAGAACCAGGGGGACCTGTCAGAAAACATTTGTAGGGATGTCTCGCTGTTCCGGGGAAGCAGCAGCATGAAGAATCTTTACCAAAAAGTGCCTCACGTCATTTCTTTAACTAGGACAAAAGTTGATTTTTGCTTCCCTGACAGTTGCCTCTATGCGGCTAAAACTGACAGGCTCCCTGGCATTCTGGATCTCTGCACGAAAAGCAGACACCAAGCGCCGCGGAAGAGCTGCGGATTCACATTTCGAGGGTTCCCCAAGCACCTGTCTTGCCGGATAGGCCTTTGGAATAGGAGACGAAAAAGGCTTGCTAATGATACAAAGAGCAGGCCTCACTTTCCACTGAAATGGAGACCTGAGATTACCCTGGGACGGTATCTCTTCCCTCCTGGGTCCAGGCCCACCCTGCAGGGAAGGGGTGCCGTTCACTGATTTCTCTGAGGCTGCAGGCTGTTCTGATGGGAAGAGAGGACTGGACTCAGCCAAAAGCTCCACCGCTCATCAGCTCTGTAACCCTTCGGAGACTTGGCTTCCTCGTCCGCACTGCGGGGGGAGTAATAGTGCTTCCGCCGTGAGGCTGTGGCGCAGGTTAAGTGAGTTGGCGTGGAAGGCACGCAGGGCACGCGACATAGGAGGGGTCCCTTGCTGCTGGCCTCGGAAGACTTGCTGGCCTTCCTTGGACCGCAGTCCTCTCAACCCAGGATGTGGCGGGCGTCGATGATGCCCTCAGGTCCCTCGCAGGCTATAGGTGGCGGCCTGGAGGAACCTGAAGCGGGACGTGCAGGCTGAAGTCGCAGCCGTGCACGGCGCAGCCTCCGCATAACTACCACGACAAGCTCAACAGTCATGAGGATTCTTTTTTTCTTTTTTCTTTTAGATTTTATTTATTTATGTGACAGAGAGACAGCCAGCGAGAGAGGGAACACAAGCAGGGGGAGTGGGAGAGGAAGAAGCAGGCTCATAGCGGAGGAGCCTGATGTGGGGCTCGATCCCAGCACTCTAGGATCATGCCCTGAGCCGAAGGCAGACGCTTAACGACTAAGCCACTCAGGCGCCCCATGAGGATTCTTTTTTTTAAGTAATTCACATTTTCACCTCCACCAGCCACTGACTTTGGATTGAAGGAAAAAACCCCGAGCCCTTGGTTGAAGTGGGGATAGTTCTCGAGAGAACGTTGCTAAGCGGCATTGCTGCCTTACCTAAGGTGACTCTCCGAGAGCGCTGCTCCCTGGAACATCGCCGTTCTTGGTCTGGAAGAGCCGGGGTCATCCTGTGCTTGAGCTTTTCTGGGCAGTGGTGATGGAGGCAGGCCGGAGCACTGCGTGTGACTTGCGTGGACCCGTGCGGCCTCCACCCTCTTGCAAGATGGTAAAATCGGCCAAGGGTCTTCTGGGCAGAAGCACGACACAGGCGAAAGCACGATGGTAGAAATGTGCATCATGTGTCCAGGGGCTCAGCTACGGGTGAAAGGGACATGAAACGAGGTGAACAAAGATGAGCACTAGAAGCCGGGGTGACTGTACCCCCTGCATCCCTCAGTTCCCCACGTCTGGTGCAGTGCGTGCGTTATCAGCTTCCCAGGTGCCGTCTGCTTCAGAAGCACACGCCTGTTGCGCTTTGGGCCTGAGTGTGATTAGTGAGCAATAGGGCTCATTTTCTCTCCTTTCTCTTCGACTTCCCATCAGGCCTTTTGGATAGAAGCCATAGATTTAGCTTTATAGCCCAAAGAATGGGAAATGGAGATGATTGAACTTGATCTTTTAGGGGGGAGGAAAAAGTGATAAAGATACAGGATCCCGTATTAAAGCTTTTCTCTCCAAGATTGATTCCTTCGTGCTGCTCGGTGGGAATTGCTAATAGCAAGATAGGTACAGATTGTTCTCTTTATAACAGACCCCAGACAAATATCCTCCAACCCCCCAAAAGGAGGACGTCGGGAGCCCGGCATGGCTGCCTGCCGTTGTCCGAGCTGCCCCCGTGCAGAGGAGGGGGCTGACTTGCTCCGTGGCGCTGCCGAGGCCAGAACCAGCCCTCAGGGTGAAGCCGAGGGGAAGGCCGGTTTGGGCTCTGTGGGAGAAGGCTTTGCTAACGAGACAGCTTCCTACGTGGGGTGGGGGCTGCTGGTTCCTGGAGCTGGAGGAACAAGGGCAGGCGCCCAGACTCTACAGCCCAACGGACCTTGTCTGTGTTGACCTTCTGCCGTTACCTTGCTGGGCCACGTGGGCAAGGACTCGCCCTGCTCAAGATGACTTTCCCCGTGTGTAAAATAGGAATAAACAAGCGAACAGAAGACTAGCCGACATGATGAAGGCGTTCAACACGTTTCCGCTCAGCGTGGAAAGAACTTTTCCAGCTTTGCAGACCTCACTCTCTTCCCTCCCCCCAATCTCCTCCCACTGGTGGAACAGCCAGCAGCCAGACCCCAACGAAGCCCATTGATCCAGGCCATGTGGCCCAGCCCGCCGGGCACAGAGCAGGGCGGAGGAGGAGAGCGGGACTGAAGGCAAGCAGATAACATCAGTCTCCCCACGTTTCCAATTTCGGCTCCTGCGCAGTGTTCAGGGCTCTGGCTCTACTCCTAGGAGCCCAAGACTAGGACTGAGACCCAAACCTCACTCAGCCATGCCTCCCTTCCCTTTATACGCACTCAGCCACCAGGCCCTGCCTGCTTGTGTTCAAAACCAGATTTACTGAGATAGAATTTACACACAGAAAATTCACACTTTTGAGGTGTCCCATCTATGCATTCTGACAGATGCATAGATTTGCGTGACCACCCCCAGAGTCAAAACACAGACCATTTCCCGCACCCCAGAAAGTTCCCTTGCGTCCCTTTATGCTCAACCCTGTCCTGGTTCTCAGCCTCTGGCAAACACTCAGCTGTTCCCTGTTGGGTAGTTTTAGGTACTGTTTTTCAGAGGTGTAGTACAGAGGTGATTTACTTGCTGGATTCAGAATCAAACTCTAAGATATTAAAGGGATGAGGAAACTAAGATAGAATCCAGAATTCAAGATAGTAGGGCAAACCGCGGAAACATTCTAGGGTCTCCTGTGTGTTGTTCTTGATCTCCTCGAAGGATAGCGGCGAAAGGCCTCCATGCAGCCAGAAGCGATGCACGGGTTTATGTTCTTCTGCCGTTTTTATGGACCGTTTTTTTCGGCACATGTTTTTAAGTATTGACACAGTCCTCGTTCTCGTCAAGTTGAAGAGCTCCATCATATTTGTGCCATCACTGTATCACCGTATTCCTGCTGTTACCAACTGTTCACTAGCTTAAACAGTGCTCCTGTGAACATCTTTGTGTCTCCTCTTCTGTTTGTTCTTCTTTCAATTATTTTGTTCCAAAAGCAGGGTTTCTGGGTCACGAGGGCTGCACAGTTTAAAGCTCTTGTTACGCACTTCTAGGGGCCCCTCAGGAGGGTAGTTTCTGTGCAGTCCCGCCAGTGTGGGGCTTTGTGCCTGAACTTGGGGCAGCTGGTTCAGCGGGGGGGGGGGGGGGGGGGGGGGCAAGGGAGGTAATAAGTGATTCTGAGATGCAGAGAAGCTACAAGGGTCTTCATGCCTGGAGGGATTTCCACCCCCTTTCTTTCCGTCAGTTCCTTTGGAAGAGCTGAGCTCACACATTCCTTCCTCAGCGAAGCTCCCGACCCCCTCCCACTGAGCCAGGATCCCAGTTAATATGCTCCGGGAGCGTTCATAATGCTGACCACAACCGCAGCTGGCCATTGTGCCGTGGATCGGTTCGTGCCTGTCCCCACCATCAGACTGTAAGCTTCATGAGGGCAGAAGCTACTTCCGTCTCACTCACTGCTACAGACACGGTTTCTTGTGCAGGGTCAGTATGACGTAGCATGTGTTCAGCAAAAAGTCCGTTGAAGGAGAGAAAGTGAGGGGAAGGTGTCTGGGCCAGAACCTAACCACTGTCGCAAGCCATGGAGTGGAAGGAAAGAAAAAGATGAGCATAGACGCATATGATCACACGGGGAACAGTGAGGGAAGGCCTAGAGGCAGGGAGATCTTGTGAGAGTGAAAAATGGCTTCTGGAAGCTGAGCGGGGAGCACAGGAGTCCGTGTGGGGCGCACTTCCGGCCCTGGCCCTCGGCTGTTCCTGGTTCCCTCTGAGCCTCTGCTTCCTCCCTGGGAATGTTGACGGGAGGCTGTTGGAGGGATGCTGTTTGCCAGTCAGGCACCCGATTCTTCCTGGTCAATGAAATCTTCTTCCCTTCCCCCGGCAAACAAGATGTGTTGGATTTTAGGGCCAAGCCGTCCCGAGTTTGGAAACGCTGTCTCAGAAAAGAGTGGAGTTGACTCATACGATCCTATTTCATAACAACAGCAGCTCCTGCAGAGACAGCACACGCTCCCTGGGCGCTCTTGGCCCTGGCGCGGTGGCAGTTTCAGGGTCCCTGGAGAGGCAGCGTGGCCATGCTCGATCAGGAAGTAGCCCCCACCCTGCATCCAGGGTGCTCCGTCCACACCTTCACCCCGGGAGTGTCAGTTTTACAGATTTGTAGCGTCCTTGGAAAGGGTTTGTCCCCCACATCCTCGTCTTGATTCGACTAATTAATGTGAAAAAGCAGAATTTAATTTAACTTAGGTGCAGAGAGAAAGCGGGAAGGGTCTCCCTGATGGCTGTTCTTGCACAGCCCTGAATACAGAGCTTGTGGAGAGGAGGGGGTACGGTCAGGGCTGTGCTTAGGGCTGCGGGCCCAGGACCCCGGTGGGGAAGCAGAGCAGCAGCTCTTCACTTCAGGGCAAAGGGAGGGGGGCAGGAGAAGAGGAGAGGTGGCTGTAAGAAGCACAGTATTTTTTCTTCTTCCTATCAGCAAAACAACAAAGTCACAGCTAAACAGCTTTCGTCCTTTAGAGACAGCAATACCATTAGTAGCAAGAGCCCAGACTCCGGACAGAGTGAGGCCTGCGTTCCAGCCATGGCCCACACAAGTTTTTCATCCCTCTGAGTCTTGATTTTTCTCCTTGGTAACAAGTCCATTAATATCTAAGCGGTGTTTTGAGCTGTTGGTGAGAAGACATCTGCAAAGGGTCTAGGCCATGGGTGACCCATAGTGGGTGTTCAGTTAATGCCATTCTCACCGTTCTGGGCAGCAAGAGCGCCCAGAGGTTTCAAACCCTCTCAGATTCAGCCGCCAGGGGCCATCCCCGGATGCAGGGATTCCAGGTAATCTGAGATGAAGAAGAAGGCGCTTCCCCGAGCGCAGGTTTGAAACCGCAGAGAGTGTTCACGGAGCCTGGCTGCCAGGTTGTGTCCCGGGCTGCGAGGGACAGACAAAGCCAGATACACTGGCATCACTGCCTTGAGTCTTCCTCAGTTTCGTGGAAAGCCAGATTTGTAAGGAGCTGATGGCAGTCCTAGACAGACGATAAAAGCGTGTTACTGGAGTTTGAGCCTTGTCCCTGTGGGAGCCCGAAGGAAAGAGCAATTCATTCTAAGCAAGAAGATCAGATAAAATTTCCCCAAGGCATTGAGCCTTGTAAATCAAGTAAGATATTGAAAGAGAAGCTACGAATAGCTTTCTGGAAGATGGAACGGCCTCCACAAAGGCAGAGGACAGGAGACGGAAGTGTGGGCTGTCTGGGGCCCCCGTATCAGAACACTGTGTGTTAAGAAGTCCGTTGGTGCATTTGACCCACCTGCCGGCCTCGGTCTCTGTCTCACTGAAGGCTCCTGAGTGTAGAAGCCCAGAAACCACAGTGATCACAGGACACCAGCTGCCTTCCCCCTTAGAAGAGAGGCTGCACG
The DNA here is from genome assembly GCF_023065955.2 of Ursus arctos. Taxonomy (NCBI): domain Eukaryota; kingdom Metazoa; phylum Chordata; class Mammalia; order Carnivora; family Ursidae; genus Ursus; species Ursus arctos. The sequence goes on from NW_026622897.1 coordinate 49,830,117, forward strand.
AGGTGCTATGGGGTAAATACCTCACCTTCCTATGAGGCCGTCCAGCCCGTGGATCCCCTCCAGCACTCTGTGTGCTGTATAGAATTCCTAACTGCATTTCCTTGTCCTACAAGCCCCAGATGTGGAAAATGAGGCTGGCTGCCGGTAAATAGCTTGTCCAGCTGCAAGCACGGGTAAGAGAGCTGGGCCTAGAAGCCAGATTTTCTGATTCCAAGTCCTTCATTCCTCCTGACGACCGTACTGTCTCTCAGAGCCCCGCCCCGATGTCCTCCTCTGCCGCAGCCTGCATACCTGCGACTCAGAGCAAAAAACGGGGTCTCTGCCATCCTGGCAGTGGCTTTCTTGTGCCCCCGCTCCCGGCTTTCCTCCCGCGACCTAACCCGATGTGCCTTTCCTGTGTGCCAGGCGCGTTCTGAGTGTTACGTGCATTTGCCCATTGAATCTTCTCAACAGTCTTACTTACCCAACACGTATTTGTCAGGTGCCCACCATGTGCGAAATACCATCCTGTTTTTATTTCCATTTTATAGACAAGAAATGGATGCCCCAGCAGGTTAAGTCGTTTGTCCAAAGCCACATCACTGGTGAGGGAGGGGGCCAGGATATGCCCCCAGAGCCGGCCCTCTTCCCACTGTGCTCTTGGATTCCCTCAGCTAGGGTGGGGCTGGGTGGCACACCTGATCAGAACTGCTGAAAGGATGCGGAGAGCACCTTACTGAGCAGAGAAGCCAACTTACTTTCTCATGGAAGAAGAACTGATGTCTGCCTGTCCCACGCCATGCCCTGTGCCAGGACAGCCGTATATCTGTGGCATTGAGTGGCTCTGTGACTTGTACCAACATGCTTCAGGACCAGAGAGACGAGGGCACCCAGGTGAAATCAGGGGACCTCAGTACCCATCACTCCCGGAGCCCCAGCCCCTCATGTTATTTGATTTCTCATCCTTTCCAGCCTGGAGTTAGATTTTGTTCACAGTGTCCAGTGGGGAAGGAGAAAAAAAGGCCAGTAACATTAATTGTGCTGTGGCGTCCATTTCTTCCCATTGTCCTAAGTGTTACCAGCCAGGCCACCTGTGGCACTGTACAGCAAGACCTAGTCGCTGGGCTCCTGTGTGTGTGTCTGGTTACATGAGCACACAGATTACTTCACCTGAGTGTGCATGCGGAGCTAGTATTTGAGGGGAGATGGGAGTGGAAGGTGGCAGAGATTAAATGAGAATTTTAGGAGAAGTAGCATTTTTCTTGAGAGCTCTCAGAAACTGGAAACGCTTCTTTTGCTGCTTGCTGACCTCTAACTCTGTGTAGCGTGAGTCCATTATGCCGCACTATTCATACACCTGACTGTGTAGGCCTGGGGCTGCAAATACAGAGACTAAAGTCTCTGCATTAGTCCATGTTTTAGACTTTGGGTGTTCTTTCTTTCATTAACTTTTAAGCATTGTGACCAGAATGCCTTATGTTTTTAGTAAACTTTCTAATCTATAAAGAGCTGTCATTAAATTCTTACAAGAGCCCAGGAAATGGCTTTGTATTATTTCCGTTTCTCCAGATGAAAACAGTGCAGGTCAGAGTGGTTAAGTGACTTGTCTGCTGATGCACAGCTAATAAGGGCCAGAGCCGGCAGGCTGGCTGGCTCTGCAGATCTGCTCCATTGAGTACACAGGTGGCTAGCAGAGCCGGCGAGGGACAGGAAGCATGTGGACACACTGTCAGGGCAGTGTGCATGGGAGAGGTCCCGGTATCAAGGGCCCCAGGCTGGGCAGGGGAGGGCAGAAGTCGTCTTTGGCTCAGGATAATGGTGAAACTCCACACAGAGAAAGGTGACATTTGAAGTAGGCCTTGAAGGGTGGGAGAAAGGTTTTTTAAATAGGGAGGGCAGTGGCCATTTCCACACAGAGACGTTGCATCAGCAAAAGCCTGGAGGCTGGATGGACAGGTGTGTTCCAGGGATAGGAGAAATCACACAGACCCAGACTCCTGAGCAGAGAAAAGCAAGGAATGTCAGCTGCTGCTCTCAACAAGCACGTAAAATGCTCTTGGAAAATTGTGTTTGTTTCAAAGAGATATTACCTCAAGTTTCTGTCCTCAGGAAAACAGTCCGCACAAAATTGGAGCAGTAAGACTGGTCCATATAAAGAGATTTGCCCTTTTCCCCCCATTTTAGTCATTTCCACAGTTTTGCAGCTAATCAGAAAGTCAGCATGCATGCGTTGCAGTTAGGGACAGATTTGGGGCAATCTGGATTTGACTCCGATCTGAGGTTATTCTCTGCCTCTCATTAAATGTGCGATCTTGGGCAAGTTATTGGACCTCTTTGATCCTGTTTCGTCATCTTGCAAACAAGGGTAATACCACAACCTTCCCTGTGGAGCTTCGTGTGGATTACATGGTAACGTGTTTATAAAGTGCTCAGTACATGGCACAGGGTAGCCTTCGGTTAACGACAGTGACTCTGGTTCACTTGACCACCATCATCACCCTGGCGCCCAGAACTCTGTGCAGCCTTAACCTTCCTAATGGAAGGGCTGAACCAAACCAGAGGTCTGTGTCTATCTGGGAAGGAAAAGGGAACTCACATGTATGGCGTGCCTTGCTGTGTGCACAGATGAGGACAGGGAAGCCGGAGAATGCGGTACGATCCCAAAGAGCCAGAAAGTGCCCAGCCGTGGGGCAGGGGACCAGGACGCTCGGGGGCGCAGAAGAGGGACATCACACACTGTGTTCTGTGAGATTCTAAAATGCTCTTTCAAGATGCTCCTCATTTTAAGGAAATATTATCCCAAGTTACAAATCTAGGTGGCAGGCTCCACGTTAAGCTGTCCGCCCTCATTCCTCTTGCTGCAGTGAATGTTCTGGGGGAAAAGACCTATCCTAATAATATATACACAAATTAAAACTCCATTTAGAGGTACAGTAGGGACCACCCCCTAACTGACTTTGATCACAGGAAAAAAAAATCAGTTAACACGGTTGGTATGCCAGAGGAAATCAGGAAATGGGAGGGTTGCTCTGCAGAGCCCTGAACAGGAGGTTCTCCTAGTGATGGAAACGGAGCCTGGAGACAGGACCTTCCACCTCCCATAGCACCCAGGCAGCACCCACGCCCATGTTTCCTCCTGGCCCCGGGACAGTTGACTACGAGGAGGAGGGAGTGATGCCTCACGCGTGAGAGGCGGGTTCTGTGCTGAGTGGAGTCACCTTCACACAGAGAAGCTTTAGAGAGCCTCGGGAATAATGCTGGCACTCGCTGGCATGCAGGAGCTTTCCGCCAGCCTTTGCCCTCCTCTTGGGAACGGCAGGCACTTCCCCAGGCCTGGCGCTGTTCTGCGAGGGCAGAGCCGGCCGCTCACCCCAGCAGAGCAGCTTGAAGAGGCCGGCAACGCCCCAGGTGTCATCGCTGCATCATTAGTGAGCCCTGGAAAATGAAGGGCAGCTCGTGGGCCCTTTCCTAGGTACCAGCACCTCCCGGCTGTTTGCTCTGTTGGCAGGGATTGGATCAAAAACTGCTTGTTTAGTCTGGTCCGGGCTAATGGGAAACCTGTCCCGTGCTCCCCTGACAATAGTCTGAGATGAACTCAGGATTTGGTTTGGGTTCTCGGTGCTGCCGGGATGCATGGTGCAATCATAGATAATTCTGGAGCGAGCCTTGGTTGTCTGGAGTTACAAGATGAGATTGATGTCTATTTCGTCACTGTGTTTTGAGGTGCCTAACCTGTAAAATGGAGTTAGTAATATCTTTCTTAAAATGTTGTGAGATTAAATGATACAACAAACGTGACTCCTCCAGCATTATGCCATGCCCATGGTACACTTTTAATACTTGGGAGCTGTTACTGTTTTAATGATAATCCTAATTGTGTCTGCCCCCTTCCTTGTCTCCCTCTCTTCTTCACTCCCGTGGGCCTGGTGCTGAGGGGAAGAAATGAAAGGCCTGAAGGGCGGGCCTCATGGTGGCCCCACATAGCCTGTCACATGGGCTTTACTTCAGGCTCGAGGAGACAACTCCTTTAATCCGGGACTGCGGTGCCTGATGGGAGAGCAAACCTTGAGGATGGCTTTCCTGCATTTAGTGGGAAGATCTGACGCCGGAAGCTGGAGACTTGGGCTCAGCGCGGTCCCAGGCTCTGCCCAGATGCTCTAGTCAAGTCTGGGTCTCCCCTGTGCCATGAGCGGGGGGCAGATTCCTGTGACTGTAACTGCCATCTTAGCAACACCCCCAACATCGGAGCAAAATCTTGGGCTTCTCGATTCTCTCAAGAAATATCCTTACCTCACTTTTGCAGGGAAAACCTCACTATATAGTTACGATGATGGTGGTGATGATGATGAAAATGATACGAACAAAGAGGGTCGTCTACTTGAGCAAACATTACGCACCGTAAGCTCATACAGTATCTTCACCACTCCTGGGACTCAGTATCATTGTCACCATTTGATAGATGAGGAAACGGAGGCCCAGAAGAGTCAAATCACAGCAGCCAAGTCACATCACTGCGAAGGCGAGAACCAGAGAAGGAGCGCAGGGCTGGCCGGCGGCAAAGCGCTCACCCCGGCGGCGTTTGTGCACTCCCGTCTTCCGGGCTGGGTCTCGGGGAGCAGCACGGCATTGGGGAGTAGGGCAGGGACAGGTCAGGTAACGGGGCTGAGGCGGGTCCAAGGGTTGCTGGAGGTGACCAACCCCTAAATTAGTTATGTATAGAAGAGGTCTTAGTAGAGCCTGCGGGGTGAAGGGTGCCCAGAAAAGATAGCTTTCTTATTCTGTTACTGCAATCGTACCAGTTTATTCTGTACAAATTAGATTCCAGCTCTGGTTCCCCCACGATTTGCCGTGTCAACAGTTTCTGGGGCCCTCCGGTTATGCTGCTGTTTCTCCTCTGCGTTGACAGGCAGTGCTGTCTCCCACGTCTAAGGCGGGCTACACTTGAGCCTCTTACCTGTGCCCAACACCCTCCCACCTTGATTTACAGAAATAGTGAGCAGCTTCCAGCAAACCCTCCCCCACAGCATTGCATGGTGCAGAAAAATGATCAACTGCACCAGAGTCCATTCTCCAGAAAACACTTAATTTGGGGGTGAGAGACAGTAACCCTGATTGTTGCAGTCAGGTTTATCCGGCGACAGGAAGAAAAGCAATATATTTACTTGATTTAAAATTAGCCCCACGTAGTCACCAGTGGGATCCTGTCAGGTTTCTTTATAGCGATTCTGCTTTTAAAAACTGTTTTATCCATTGGGCAAATATCTCTAGTTCCTGTGCCCAAAGTCTGTCAGCTAATGGAAGGATGATAGCAAGGGGCCCTCGGTGTAAAGACATTCGCAGTTGGCACGGAAAGGGAATGAGAGGGAATATACAGAAAGAAGAAAAAGGTGATATAACAGCTGGCTTAAACAAATCTTCCCACAGATACAGCAATTAGGAAAATCAATGTAGCAAAATGACAAAGATGAAGACATCTGCCATTTACTGAGCTCCTACTGTGTGCCCGGCAAATTGCATGGCAGTTCTAAGCAAATTACATGCATTGTTTCATTTAGTCCTTTGAGGTAGATCCTACTAGCCTCATTTTGCAGATAAGGAAACAGAGACTCAGAGGTGAAATTTCCCAAAGTCATCAAACCAGTAAAACCAGCTCTGAGTGCTCTGGAGAGACCCAGACTTGAACCTACAAGTACATAGCTTTGACTGTGGGTGTCAGCCATGCCTCTGGTAGACAGGATGTGGAAGGACGGGGGACCCCATGCTTTGTCCCCGAGAAGAACGCCCCTTTACCTGGCCACGCTGTCAACAGAAGCTTTGCCTTGAATTATCTTTAATTTAGTTTCAGGCATTGTAACTCACTAGCAGTGCGACATATCAGGAGGAGAGCCTGGACTTTGGAACCAGTCAGATCTGGGTTTAGATATTTTATCACTTCCCATCTGGGAAGTATCTTTGGGCAAGTCATGCAGCCTCTCTGAGCCTCCAGTTCTTTCATCAGAAAATGAGAATAATAGTAATTTTCTCAAGGTTTATGTAAGGATTGAATGAAATAACATATGTAACTCCCCTTCCTTAAGGGTCTGACACATGTCACGTGCTCAAAAGGAGGATCTCCTCCCCGGGTGCTGTCACCCTTCCTTTCTAACTATTCCTCCTGAGACTGCATTGTAGAACTTCCCCTTTCATGTAAAACAGCATTAAAGTGAGTTTGGAAACGAGGGAAGAAAATCTATCCATAATCCTACCATTATAATTCAAAGTCTGATGTCATTTTTACGTACGTCTCTTCAGATTTTTTTGTTCATATGCATATCTGGTTTTGCAGAGATGCAGTCAGCAAAAACTGCCATTTTATGTCCTGCCTCTTATTTCTTCATGTTATGTCATCAGCATTTGCCCTCGCTGCTGGTGGTCATAGTCATTTTTGTATAATGTTTGCGTTGCATTCCTTCCAGTACCTGCAGTATAATTCAGCTAAATCGTTCTATTTTTACACATCTAGGTTGCTTCCAGTTTCTCTGCTCTTGCCCTGCAGCCTACAGCCCTGTGTATTGAACTTCTGGGTTTGGAACTTGTGAATGTTGTGGCTTTGTGGCAAAACCAGGACTGGGACCTGGAGAATGAAACTCTGTCCCCTTGTTGCTGCAGTTCTGTCTTTCTGGTTTTTTTGGTTTTCCCACTAGAAGACCATTGCCAAAGAACTCCAATGACTTAAATTTTACAGAAATGACATTATTTATTTTAAAAAAACAAAAACAAAAAAATACCGAGCACTAATCTAAAACAGAAAAGTGGGGAGCCGCATCACTGGGTTGGTTCCCACTGCCTTTTTTTTTTTTTTTTAAAGATTTTATTTATTCACTTGACAGAGATAGAGACAGCCAGCGAGAGAGGGAACACAAGCAGGGGGAGTGGGAGAGGAAGAAGCAGGCTCATAGCGGAGGAGCCCGATGCGGGGCTCGATCCCAGAACGACGGGATCACGCCCTGAGCCGAAGGCAGACGCTTAACCGCTGTGCCACCCAGGCGCCCCCACACTGCCTTTTGAAACCAGAAATGCCAGTTGAATCAACAGTTCCTCGTGGTTATAACCCTCTCTAGTTACTACCTGGAGCTGCTAATTTACAGATGCAAGTGGGTTCATGCATTAGATTTTTGGAAGGAAGGAAAGCATGCACCGTGACAGGAAAACTCTGCTATACTTGTGTTGGCGACTCCTGCATAATGACTTTGTTAATTGTCTCCTGCTGGCTGGGTGTCTGGGGGGGGGGGAGGGGTGCAGCTTCAGTGTCTGAACATCTATTGAGCATTTTTCTTAAAAATGTCAGGATGGAGTTTGTACTTTCTTGGCCATCGCTTATGTCTTGCTGGGCAGGAAAAGGCGACTGGAAAATGTCAACCCTGGGATCAGATTGACCAGAGCGGAGGGAATAAGAAACTTCCCCCACCCTAGCTCTTGGCTTCTAGAAATCATTAACATTTCAGTGTGGGTGATCCTGTGAACCCGCTACCTTTCCACAGCCTTTTTCTGAACTCTTCAGCGTGTTTTCACCTTTTCATGGAATTACAAAGTAGTTTAAAGGGAAAACCAGTATCAAGTTTCTTATTTAGGTCACTTTCAGTGGACTTGAGAGTTTTGCACAAACAGTTGTAAATACAAACCACAAAGTGTAATTTCTATAATCCTGTGATATACATGGGTGGTGAGTGGTTACCATTAATTCCTCAGGAAACAGGGAATATGATGATTACAACTTATATTTTTCAGTGGTCTGGTTCATCCTTAGAGCAGGCTAGAGAAAGCCACTTATACGTCTTAGCTTTTCTGGATCCATGGCTGTTAATTTCAGATGGTTTGGAAAGCATGCATTTCCTGCCCCAGGCAGCTTTAGATTCAGGTAGCTGTGGGCCAGGAAACAGTTATTATCACCAATGGTTCCCCCAGACATGCACGTCAGCCATTTTTGTGGTGTTTTTTGGTTGTGGTGGTGGTTTTTTTAGTTTTGTTTTTCATTTTGATTTGGTTTGGTTTTTTGCTGGTGGCTTTATGTTGCCCATATTTTGTCTTCTATTTAAAGTAAAACAATGGAAAAGAGGAAGCTTGGATCGGGAACACAGGCTCCTGACTTTGAAACTTGTCTCAGACTTACACTAGCTGCTGTACTTATATTGGGACTCCTGCATGACTTTGTTAATTGCCTCCTGCTGGCCGGGTGCGGGGGATGGTGCGGGGGGGGGGGGTTCAGTGTCTGAACATCTATCGGGTATTTTTCTTAAAAATGTCAGGACGGAGCTTGCATTTCCTTAGCCATTGCTTATGTCTTGCTGGGCAGCCTATTGGTGGTATTGGGTAATTTAGTTTACCTCTCTGAGGAAATCAGAGTTTGTCACTGTAGTTTTAATGTTATTCCACTATCATTGTGTTCATTCTCCAGGATTGATTTTTCAACCTATCTTTACATGAGGATTAAACTGGATAATATGAAGTATTCAGCATGTAGTACAAGTGGTGTCTAAATGGGGGGGAGGGTTCTCGATCAGATGACGGCCCCCAAAGGTGGGGCGACAATCGGGTTGAAGCCAGTGGCTGCGAGGGTGGTAAGAGGATTCCCCCAAAGCAGAACAGAGGAGGTAGAAGTTGACTGAATCCACCCCCAAGGGAGTGGGGGCAGGACGGCAGAGGAAAGGCTGTCTGCAAGGAGGCAGTGGGTGGGGGCTGTATTTCGAGGTGGAAGTTGAGGAGGTGTGGTGATGCATGGCGGTCTCCGTTTTTTGGTAACTGTGCCTGGTTGTAAGGAGCCCATTGGTCTGTTAGGGCCTATGCATATTTTGAGGTGGGTCACCCGAGGCGCCTTTTCTACATTCCACTGCTCACGGCTGTTTGCCCGAAAGTGGGGTCCACGGTCCACGCTCAAATGACTGCAAGTTTGGAGCAGCTATTACTCTTGTGATTGTTTTCAAAGAAAAAGAAGAGTGGTTGCTTGAGCTTCTGTGTTCCTTGGACAGTGTGTGGCCGAGCGTGTGTTCTGTCCTTTGGGAAGAAGAGAGCAAAGCGGATTGCTCCTTCTCGCTTCCCCTGTTCCGTGACCTGCAGCTATGGAATCAGCCCCCCACCACACACTACAGTAAGGGAATTGAGGGCCCTCCGGCATGACTGTATTTAAGACCCTGGGTCAGAGAGTAAGGGTCTCTTTTTTGGCTGTAAAATGAGTTACTGGTTGAACTTCACATCTCTGTCTCCACATCATCCCGCTTCTCTCTCTAAATACTACCTTCCACCCAGCGTTTGGGAGCCCAGTCTTGGTGGCCCCGTGCTCACTTTCCTACCTACAAGCCTCCAAAACTGTTTTTGGATGACTGCGTCTTCCAAGAGAGCCCAGGTTTGCATTGCATCCAGAACTTTGCTTTCCCAGGTGGTGAGAAGGAGCAGAGGGAACGGCCAGACTCACAGCTGTGATTGTGGGTCATGGGGGGTGGTGGGGGGGATGAGGCCGAGAGGAAGCTCTAGGTCAACATCTTCCCCCCACCAGCTGTGAGCTGTCCTGCCCTAATTAACTTCTCTGGGACATGAGATCTTGTGATCATTTTCACCTATAATACTTTTCCACTGGCTTTTCTTCCCCCTCAGCATATTTTTTTTTTTAAGCAAGGAGTTGGTTTTTCATCTTGTTAAAAATAAGAGAAAGCTTTGACAATAAAAATGTTTCTCTTCACAAAGCTGTGAGAGTTCTGTTCATTCTGGGATTACTTAATTCTCGTGACCTTTAACAAGACAGCACTTTTGCAGTTAGATGAGATAATTGATTCTAATGGGGAAAGAAGCGCTGTTCATTTAACCGCACGTATCCGAGGTGTCCTCAGTTCAAACACTTTCTCCGTTACCTTTGGAGTTGCCAATATATAGATTAAAACAGTAAGGAGGTAAGCAGAAATGCGAGCTAGTTCAGCCTTGGAAAGAGCAGAGTTTTCACTTCTTTCAGACAAGTGAACTTTTATTATTATTGACAACTACACAGAGAGAGCCGAGAGCCGGGTAAAACACCTCTTTTAGTGCCCAGAACCTAACATACGCTCAAAAAACGTCGGCTGCTCTCTTATCATTCTTATCAACAGTCTGAATAAAAGGCAGCAGTACGCATACGTACAGTCTACAAAGTGCTTTGCCATATGTGATCTCCTATGACACAGTACTTCTTTCAACGAATTTTCTCCCCACTTCTTGGATGCAGCTAGGTGACAACAGTTAGGATTCCAAACCAGTTTCGTCCCCCTGGTCCAGCACACTTTCCCCTTTCCGGCAGTAACCAAGGAGAAAGCAAAGGGTCAGATTTTTCCGTTTCTGTTACGGAGCACCCCGACCCGACGGAGTCAGACTTGAGTGCGTTCCCTGGGTGGCTCGTGTTGGGACTACAAGCCTGAAGGATGTGCTGTTCTGGTCTCCTCTACACAGTTATTTGTGTCTTGAGGGCGGCCACAAAGCCCCTCCAGACCCCCGTCAGTGACCCCTTCCACAAACCGACCAAGCAACACAACACTCTGTCCTCCTCACGGGATCCTCTGTCACGAGCCTGGCAGGCTGCTCTGTGTGTGAAAGCGGATGTCTTTATAACGCCCGCCTGCCTTGCTCCCTAAAGCCAGTGGGCGGAGCCTGGGCTTCCGGCCAGAAAGAATGCTGGTGTCTGATTTCAGAGTTTGAATAGTTGTGGATTCCAGTCTAGACTGTGCCACATGTGAGCCATGTCACCTTCCACATGTTAATCGATGTCATTGTGTCTTAGTTTCTTCATCTGTAAAATGGGGTTATTAATACTCACCTTTCAGGATTTTTGTGAGACTCAAAGGAAATATTGCATTTACTGCTCTTAGTACAATGCCTGGCATGCGATAGGCACTCAATGAAGCAGAGTTTTATAAGTATCTTAACCTTCCGAGCCTTAACGTGCACATCTGCACATTGGGTCTGGCAGAGCTTCCTTAAGGATTAGATGTGATGTATACAAATTTCCCAGGGCACTTCCTGGCATGCGGTTGGTCCCCAGTAAACCTAATGCCTATGGGCTTCATATCTCTGTATATCCTTCCCTGGGTTCCTCTGGCCCTCTTAGTGGGTCAGTTACCCCCTCCTCGGAGCCTTCTAGTCCTTCTGAGCAGATTTAGTTCTTTGTCCATCTTCCCTACTTGACTATGAGCTCATGGAAGCAAGCACTGTCTAATTACATCCTGGTTCTCTGGAGTCAGCCGTAGGTCCTGGTACAGAGTGGGCTTCTAGAAAATGTTCATCGGTACAACAAAGCAGTGATATTGCATACAGGTTACTGGGGGAGTCAGGGACTGGAGTGTAGGTGAGGAATCAGGGCAGGCCTCCCTGAAGACGTAAATAGGAACGATTAACAAGTCTCGAATCCTAAGACAGGATTTAAACAGACATTTTGTACTAGATTACAAACCTTTTTGGAAACAAGCTTCCTAGCCTTTTCAGGCATTGTGGATGTTAAGGGACAGGTCCATTCTTTGGCGTCTTACGGTCTCTTCTAGATTGTTGCACAAGACTATTTAGCAGTTGCTACCTTGGGAACATGTTTTTAAAACAGAAACACATGTACATGCTACAAAATAAAAAAGTACAACAGAGACACAGTGAAAGATCTCTCCTATCCCTGATCCTTAGCATCTCTTTCTATCTTAGGCTGCACCTGCTGTAACCAATGTCTTTGACATCTTTCAGAAGCATTCTATACATATACAGGATGTTTTTTAACCCAAAGATAGTATTTCACTTACAGTGTTCTGCATTCAGATATACTATTCAGAAAAATACAAAGAGCTTCCACACACTTTTTTATGGTTGCATAGTAACCATAAAAGTTATGGTAACTTATCTATCCCCTTATTAATGGACTGGTTTCCAATATTTTGCTACTACAAGCAGTATTGCAGTGAATAACCTTGTATGTACATCATTTAGTATGTATGTGAGTATATCTGGAGGAGAGATTTCTAGAATTTTCTAGAAACCCTGGGAACCTTTAAGTCCCAGGGTAAAGGGTCTGTTTATTATAAATTCGATAGCTTTTTTCAAATTGTCCTTCATAGGGTTTGTACCAACTTACGCTCACGCCAACAAAGAATGAGAGTGCTTATTTCCTGTTCTCTGTCAGTGCTGTATAATTTTAACCTTTTTCATCTTTGCCAAAGCATATGTGAAAAATAGTATTTCAAAGTTTAACGTACATTTCTCCTATTATGAGTGATACCAAGAGTCTTCATATGATTGAGAGCCAATTGTATTTCTTATTCTGTAAAGTCTGTGTTTATAGTTCATATCATATGCCTACTGAGCTGTTGGACTTTGCTTATTATTTGTAGGAATTATTTTTATATTAATGAAATTAACCCTTTGTGATACAAGTTGCAAACTTTCGCCCTAGATTATTTATCTTTTGAAGCAAAAGGCCAAGACTCCTGAACCCCCTCCAATCCCTGCCCCTCTCCCAGTTCCTCCAGACTGCAAGCCCTCAAGGGCACGGTCTGTGCCCTGAGCATCTCCAGGCCCCAGTCCCCCATGTCGGGCTTGGCACTGCAAAAGCCCTCTTCAGGGGCTATTTGTTGAACTGAGCTGAACTGAATCCCTGTGCTCCCCACCCCACCCACCCTCCCCTGTGGCTTGGGAGTTCCATTTCCACCTCCGGCAGAAAAAGATGACTTTTCTCATTGCTCACCACAGCCATGCACCTGTTTGGCCTAAACTGGCACCTGCAGCCGATGGAGGGGCAGATGTATGAGATCACGGAGGACACAGCCAGCAGTTGGCCTGTGCCAACGGACGTCTCCCTGTATCCATCAGGGGGCACTGGGTTAGAGATCCCTGACAGGAAAGGCAAAGGAGCCACAGAAGGTAGGGTTGCTGTGTTGTCCGTGTCGTGAGTCCTCTGTGTCTGCCTTTGAACCGAAGAGATCTTCATTATGCGCCTCATGTGCCTGACTCACAGCTCCATGCTCTGGCGCTCCCTCCATCTCTCTGCACTCCACGCCGGCTGCCAGTCCACCTGTGTCTCCATCTCAGCTCCTTGTCACTGTGAGCTCATAGCGGGGCTTGGGCAGCACTCATGGCACTCAGCGGTATCCCATCTCATGCCTTGAGGGAAGCATCATGGGCTTTCACACTGCTGGGGTGGCTGGCTTTGATTGTGTGGCATCAAGACGAGCTCTTCTGGAGCAACCTGATGGGAATGAACGGGCATCTCCAGGAGGGGATGTGGTGAAGCGGGTAGATGGTATGTTGTCATTGAAATACCCTTGGACCCTTGAGGTGTAATGGAAACACCAGTCGAGGTATTCTAGCATTTGCCAACCATGTGACCTTAAGCAAGTCACTTAATTTTCCTGACCACCAGTTTCCTCATCTGGTGTTTGTACAGTTTGTTTGGTTCAAAGCTTTTTGTCAAGAGCATTTCACATTTAATCCTCACAGAGATCCTGTGAGGTAAGTATAATTACTTGTACCCATTTTAGGTGCAAAAACTAAGGGTTACACTAATTAAGTGACTTGACCAGAGCCGCATAGCCAGTAAATAATGGAGCTTGGCATATGAGTCCAGGTGTGGATGACTCCAGAGCTCTTGCTGTCTCCAAAAGTTGTCCTACCTGACTCACCCAATGGTTACAAGACTCTGAAGGAGATATAGATGAAAAATCCCGTTGTACGCAAGACACAAACATTTCTCCATCAATGGTGGAAGCGGTGGTGACATTTGGAGTTTGGCATTCTTAAACGGGACATTGGTAGACCCATGTTTTGAATTTCTTGAAGAGCTAACATGCCATTGACACAGATGTCTTCACTATCAGCCAAGAGTGGCACAGACCTACAAAAATGGTAATAGGAAATATGACTGAGCTAATGAGCCAGTCTCATTGTCATTCTGGGCAGGTGTGAGCCTCCCTCTCCTGGACCTGCTGTGCCCTGCTTTATCTTTTGGGTGTTAACCTATCAGCAAAGTGGTCATATCTGCCTCCAACCTTTACTGCTTATATCTTCTTTTCTCTCATCTCAGTTAACTTTGGGGTCTTAGCTTCTGAGCTTCCCTGTCCCTTTAAGGATTTGCCTTCCAGGAGTCAGTTTGCTTAACAGGGTACCATATGCTTTGTTGAAGTAGCTACTCAGAACCTCCGAATGATCCCGAAGGCTGAAATCAACTCTTTTTTTTTTTCTAAATATGGAAAGCTTCATGAATTTGCATGTCATCCTTGCACAGGGGCAATGCTAATGTTCTCTGTATTGTTCCAACAAAACCAGTTCTTGACCTATGGTCCTTAAGGAAAGTAAGAATGAGAGCATTTCCATGGAGCCAAACCAGAACTTCTGCCTACTTTTCCTAGGGGCAATTCCAGTCTTCTCCTTTACAAATTCTTTAAGACTTGAAACACTGAATAATTTACACTTTCTTTGCCCTTTAATAGAATATGGAGGGAGCATGGGTAGGGCCACGGGAAGAGCTCCGGGTTAGGAGTCAAGACCTCTGAGTTCAATTCCAGCTGCTGCCACTTGAGTTGGCCTTCAGCAAATCCCTTGAAAGACTTTCTGAGCTTCATTTTCCTTCTCACTGAAAGGAGGCTATTGAGCTAAATTATCTCCAAGGTCTGTTCTAATTCATAAGTCCTACATATGAAATTGGTAATAGAATCATCAGACTAACCAGATGGCTCTCGCGAATCTTTTTCCAGGTCAGCCCTGTCCATGGTCCTGCCTGTCGGCTTGTGATTCCCTTGTCGGTTTACAGTGTCAGATGCCATACATGAATACCATAAATGTGGACAGTCTTTAGATCAGCATGTACAAATGCAGATTTAAGATATGTTTAACCCTCAAGGCATTGGGAAAAGGTCTCATTTAGCAAAATGTATTTTCTTTCCTCCGTGATCTCTATCAAACATTCTCTAAACAGGAGTTGGATCTATCTGAAATCTCCCATTCTAATGAAATTAGTTTGTGGCTTTTTTAGGTTTTGTTTTGTTTTACCCAAGGAGCAGGAGGTGCAGATAAGAGACAAAATAAAATTGCACCAGCTTATTGGTTTACTTTAATTGGAGTATTTTTGCTTAAAGGGATTATCTGTCATTACTAATGCAAATGGAAATCCTGTTTACAAACCCCTAAAATGCAGTGCAGTGCTGGAAAGTGGTCAGCATCAAAAGCAATTACTGTGACAAAAAATACATCAGTCTGGAAAAACAGAGGACAAAGCTTCCTACAGTTTCTGTGAGACCACATGGTTCTTAATTTCTTTTGCCCTGGTCAAACCAATGTCTACACAGTTTATGTTTTTAATTGTAATGTTAAAAATCTACTTCCTTAGACATATCTTGAGGGGAAAAGTCTTTAACACTGATGTGAATGCATATTTCCTGTCCCTTCTGAGGGTATCAGAGAGGAGAGCTGATTCCAGAATTAAGATTAGAGCCCTGGTTTACGGAGATGGGAGAAGCAATGTGACATGATGGAAAGAAGATAAATGGGCCTTGGAGCCAGACTGTCGAGGGTTTGAATCCTGGCCCTGACATTTATTGGCTTTGTTAACTCATGCTGATTACTCCTTCTTTTTTTGGCCTTCGTTTCTTCATCTAGAAGAACCAGGATGGTAAGACCTCAACAAGTAGACTTCTTTCTTCTCATCCACTCAAATCCCAAGCCATTCCATGTCAGTTATTAGAATCTCAGAAATCCAGACTAAGTAATTTTTTCCCCACAAAGACCCTGTAAATAATTGGGGCATTTTTGAATATTTTTAAAGGATATATATTCTTTAATTATACAAATGAAATTTATGATGAGCCCAGTATTTTAAATGTTCATCATGTCTTTGAGAGTAACATCAAACTGCAATTTACACTGTATTTCCAAAGTGGCTGTTCAAATGGCCGTTACCTTTTCAGGGTGTCATGGGATGGAAACCAAATACGGCAGCTTTTCGAAGTAAAGCCACAAGAACTTATGTTATGCATTAATGGAAAAGAGGGGGGGGGAAGCATTGAATAAACAAGCATTTCTGATGGTTGAATTGGTGGGCTTAGGGATAGCATTTTCTTCTTTCTGCAGTGAAATCAAAATTGCCCATCAGTTTAAACCATGGAAATTGCTGCACGCAGGCTCAGCTGGGCTCTCCAAAATGGAACAGCTTATTTTGATAACCAAATAAATTTCCAACAGTTGCTAAGGAAACTAAAGGATTCTTTGTGCAAGTTATTGCATTGAAAAGAACCAGAAAGGTGGAGGGAGGGGGAGAATGTTAGTTGGTTGGGAATTTAAAACCTGTATAGATGGGTCTCAGTTCAGGAAAGTGAGGACTAGGACTGGGAAGTGCATGGAATTTCAGCTCTTCCAAGTCTCCCTCCTTTGGCTGAGCCATCCCATCATTTCAAGAAGTTTGCTGAGAAATTTGTTTTATAGTGATTGCGTATTTGTACGGCCATTGCTAGAGGAAGCCTGAATCTGTGTATCTTTACAAAGAACAGGACTGTTACCAGTAAAACTTGCCTTGTGAAACCTGATCGTGCTCTTGGGGGTTCCTCATTCTTAGTTAAACTCTTGGTATTGTTCGTTACATCTCTGGGGACCCCCATCGATTGTGTTGTAGTATCCTTTTTAGACATGTTTTGAGACACCAACTCTTGCCCTTTAACTCTGGGTCCTGTTTGTGGGTTCCTACTTCATAAAAATTGTCAACTTTTTGTACCCCATGACGCTCAGTGAGCCTTGGATCTACCTGGGCTAGCCTTGATGGTTAGCCGCTGGGACGGTGAGTTAAGTTGGACTCTTGCTCTTAAAGAGGGTCAGTGCACTCTGCCACCATTGAGAGTATCTTTGAAGAGTTTTAATTAACCATTTACCAATGTAATGCTTTAAGAAGCCATATTCTAGTAGATGAAAAGAAACCCCAAATGGCTTTATCTCTGAATGGTTTTTTAAGCATTCCGAGCCTCCGTACATACATCTTATTAGTGTGAGAATTAACTGACCCAGTGTACATAAAGGGGCCCAGCATGTGCTCAGAGCAGTAAATGACAGCTACTTCTACTGCTGCCTTTATTACTATTACTACTACTGCTCCTATTGCTGCTGCTGTTGTCATCATTATTATTTTTCAGAATATGGGTAGGGACGAAAAGAATTCTATACACAGGACTTTTCTCCTTCCACCCTCTGCCATCACTCATTACTCCACCATTGGTGGGTCTTGCTGTGTAGGGGATAGTTTCTATGCTAGTGCTCACCGCTTGGTGCTCAGAATTAAGAACAAAGAGTCTTAGGTTGCAGCATCTGCGAAGAGGAAGGCAGGAAGGGGTGAGTGTGGCTTCACTCTGAACAGCTGCTGGCCCAGTCAGTCTCGTGTCTCTTTCCCACTAGGCAGAAGTGCTCGGTAGGCTGTAGCTCTTTCCCATCCAAAGCCCCCATCCCATCCCTATGTCATTAGTCCAGTGTGGGGACCACTGGGGACCAGAGTAGAGGAATGTTAAAGGTTAAGTCCCTAGATGGGGAACCTCTTTTCCCTCAAAAACATCACCTTCAGGCTAGGCTGTGGTCCCTTCCCTAAGAATCTGGACAGGGTGACTTGGCACGAAGGTCACTTTTGAACTGAAGCCCAAGCAGCCCTCACAGACAGCCAGGAGAGTCAAGGTCCTGGTGAGGGGTGTGCCCTAGAACAGAATTTACTGTTTTTATTTGATTGCATTCACACCAGTGATAATTATTTCCTACCATTTTGGCCCACATTGGTGAAATACTAGAATGCTAGAAAAGAATATTCCCCTTTTACCACTCCTCGGGGTAAGAGCCAACTTATTTGTGCCTCTGGGCCGGCAGACCTCTGGAGAGAGTCTCTGGGCTGGCCTCTGAACTGTGAGGCTCAGAACTTAGCTGAGGGAGGAGCTCTTTCCTAAAAACATGCTCACTAGAGGGGAAAATGAACCAGGCAGGGTGCTCCTAACAGCATGCCAAAATGTGGGGGAAGCATTCGTTATTTATTCTTAGACATAGGAATTGTTTGAATGCAGACAATTCTGAAATCCCATCAGCTCTGACTCCCACCTACTCACAAAGGAAATGAGTCCTTGGAATTAGCAGTCTCGGGCTTATTTCTGTGCAGTTTCTAGGAGGAAACTCATAGTTCTGCATCCTTAGCAGAATTAGAAGCTAAAGGGTATGCTCTTTTCTACCTAGACTACAAAAGAATTGTGGTATCCGGAGCCCCCAAATCAGATAAGAACGTGAAAGTAATTCTCTTCCATCCTAATGCTTTGTGAATTTGGCTTCTGTCTTTGAACTTTGAACCACAGTGTGGTGGTTTGTGTGTGTCTGCATTTTCAAGGTAAAAGTCTGGGGCACATTCCTTCCATAAAGGAATCAAATGCACGCTCTTTCCCGTGCTAATGACAGAATACTAGTGGTGCTTTTATTGAGCGCATGCATTTTAACTTTTTTTGTTGGCATATTTTTAATTAAAATAACATTTAATGGTTTGAAGCTAAAAACCTGATGTTTCTGCCTCGGAGTTTATAAAGGAATGATAACATATGGAGAAGTTTAACATTTAAATTGAATTTTATTATTTAAAACAGTAAAATATTTTATGACTACAACAATGGCCTGCCAAGCTCCATTTCAGCATCAAATGTGCTTTGTAAGGAATCTTACAAAGCTAGGGGAAAAGAGACATTTTAATTTCTTATTCCCCAAATGCCTTTTATAAAAAAGTTCCCACAAACGTGTTTTCTTTACAAATGGATTCTTGTTCTCTAAAGTGTCTCTTGGAACATCTCTAACAAAACAGCAAATCTTGGAACTAGGATACCCAAGGGGTGCTTCCTTATGACAAATAGGATGTAGGCTGCTGGCTTGAGTTTGGCTTGTCAATGTCCTAAGGGTGGTCCTCTAACATCCCTGTCACCTCCTTCTGTCCCCTCCCAACTGCACAGAAGGCTGATGTCGGGCAGGAAGTCGGGTTTATAGTTTTCACATGTGAATGTGCTTAATTACTGAATAGAGGAAGTTTGATAAACCGCCTTCCTCCTGGCACACCGGGTGCCCCCAGAAAGCTGTCACACTCCTGATTGGTGACAGAAATGGGCAAGGGACCATATTTCTAAGTCCGTCCCCTGCAACCTGAAGGGTCAGGGACCCGGGGTCGAATTTCCAGGTATGTCATAGGCTTTGTGCCTGAACTTGAGAAATTTCCTTAGCGTTACATCCCTCCCCTATTTTAGCACAAAAATGATATTCAGAGACCTCCATCCAAGACTAAGAAGCATTTTGCAGAAATATTCCCTCCCTTCAGAAGTACCCCCGTTTTTCATCTTCTCCAACCCTACTCCTGTTCCCAACATAAACCCCCATCTACGTGTCTTAGCCCCAGAATTTGGTTTCCAATTATACATAAACACATAGACTTGGAAAATACCTCTTCCACTCAGATCATGCTTCCCACTGCTGGGGGAACGATTCTGAGTTAGAAATTTAATAACAACACCTTGTTCGCACTATCCTTCCTATTTTAGCATGCATGTTTTACACACACACACACACACACACACACACACACACACAGAGTTATTCTCCTGTGACTGCAAATGATTATTTTGGGGATCAAAATATGTCTTAACAAGCTGTGGAATTATGCAGTATACAGATGGCCCTTGGGGAGGACCCATACTGCTTTGGAAGAATGCATATTTTTAGCAGAACAATTTGAGCATCACTGGAAAAAAAAAGTTCTGGACGTTCTTACTCCTCCATGGGGAGTGGCGGTGGGGGCTGGCAGTGGAACACCGTAGAGAGAAGCGCAAGGCCCAGGGGAGTCCTGCGGCTCAGGGGCTCTGAGTCCACGTGTCACTTGTGGCTAACTCTGCTGTCTTTGTCTTCCCTTCTCTGTGTCTTGGTAGGAAAGTCCAGTAGTTTCTTTCCAGAGGACAGTTTTATAGACTCTGGAGAAATCGACGTGGGGAGACGAGCTTCCCAGAAGATTCCTCCTGGCACTTTCTGGAGATCTCAGGTGTTCATAGACCATCCTGTGCATCTGAAATTCAATGTGTCTCTGGGAAAGGCAGCGCTGGTTGGCATTTATGGCAGAAAAGGCCTTCCTCCTTCACATACACAGGTAACCAGAACGCCACATCCCCTGCTGACTTCCAGGGGCTCCTGCCTCACATCTTAACCTCAAGTCAGGAAACCTAACGCTTCTACCTGGAGCCTTGATCTAGAGGGGCATTTCACGTATTTTAGAGCCTATTCCTCCATTTGCCCTCTAAAACCCTACCTTTCTGATGAGTAGGATTCCATCCCTGGGGTTTTTTAAGAAGAGGGAATTTTTTTTTAATTTTATTTATTTATTTGAGAGAGAGAGAGAGATCACAGAGGCAGAGGGAGAGAGAGAAGCAGACTCGCCACCCACTGAGCAGGGAGCTTGATCCCAGGACCCTGGGATCATGACCTGAGCCGAAGGCAGACGCTTACCCAACTCAGCCACCCAGGCACCCTAAGAATAGGGAATTTTAGGAAATATTCGAATAGCCTTTCTACTGTTACCCAGTCACCTATGTTAAATGATACAAGACGTGTAACCTAAAGAGAAAAGCAGGCACTTTAGAGTCAGACAGACTTGAGTTTGAATCTTCTCATTATCAGCTATGAAGCCTCCAGCCTGGTACTCATCCACTCAGAGCAAGTTTCTAATCTCTCCAGTGGCGACACCAATATCCACTTTACAGGGCTGTTATAGAGAATCTAGAAGAACATTTATAAGGCAGCTAGTGCAGGATCTGGCTCAGAGTACATGCCTCTTCCCTAGTCTCTTACATCCCTTCTGTCCTTTGGGGGTTCATGGTTACTCTGACACACACACGTGACAGAAACACCTGACAACTCATCCAGGATGATTGACCTGTTACCAGTCGTGATGGGTAAAGAACAGACTTGGTAAGGTAAGGTCGTCCCAGCCCTGGGATTGGGGTAACAGAAATCAGAGGCATCCATCAGACATCCCAGGCCACGTGCAGCCTTCCTAGCCCCAGTCGTTATGGAAGATTTCCAGGCGAAAGCTACACAGATGTATTTGCTGGTGGTGGAGTCATAGGAAAATAGAGCCTGCACCCCTGATTTCTTTGTAGCACAGTGATCCTAGTCCTGGATTTTATTTATACATGAAATAGAATAGATATCTTGGTTTTTTACAACATAGATAGGTAGGTAGATAGATGGATAGGATAGCCAGGAAACATTTAATTGCTCAGTTTGCTTGCTGGTAGACCAGTAGGACTTAACCACCGACCTGTTATTATACCGTGTGACTCACTTCTCTTGAGCCTCACATTAGCAGGTTCAGGTCATTCAGCAGCGTATCTGACATGGCATGCAATTATTGGAATTTTGAGCTAATCCAGTTTAGTTCCCCTAAAACTGCTCCCTGAAACTGGAACATTTAAAAAGGATCATTGATAACAGGAAGATAGATAGAAATCAAATTTTCCTTTGGACTTGACTGACATTTAAGGCACATCCAGTGCTCCAGTCCCAGTCCTTGAGCCCTGGGATTCTCACCATCCCTTGCACAGAGTTGGGGTCCAGTCATTAAATGGCCGGGTTTCTGATCACGACGTGCCCATCATTGGGAAAGCATGCTCGTCTTGATACAGACTCAGCCAGATGAAGACTGCACACGTATACACCAAATTAAAGAAAAATGAGACTAAAAAATAATTCACTAATTATGCTGCACTCACAAAGGAATCTGGAGACTGTTACCATGTAAAACAGGGGTCTGGGAAGGAGTCGAAGTTGGTTGATCCACCTTCATGTGGCTTTAGCCTTTTTGCCTGTTCTCAGGTTGGGTTTCTTGTGTGCTCCCCAGACAGGTGTGAAGGAGGCTAGCACTGTGGTGAGGCAGACACGCTGCTAATTATGCTCTTTGTACTTCAGTTTGACTTTGTAGAGCTGCTGGATGGAAGAAGGCTCCTGACCCAGGAGGCACGGAGCCTGGAGGGACCCCAGCGCCAATCTCGGGGAGTCGTCCCCCCATCTAGTCACGAGACAGGCTTCATCCAGTATTTGGATTCAGGAATCTGGCACCTGGCTTTTTACAATGACGGGAAGGAGTCTGAAGTGGTTTCTTTTCTCACCACTGCCATTGGTAAGGAGCCTCCAGCCCCCTGGGGTCTGTGGGATCTTGTCTCTTTGGGTGGAAGGACACCAGGGATCCTGAGGATTCGAGCCAACAAGGGGATGTGTCTTGCTCACAGCTGTCAATGCCACCTGGAGTCTGGCATGAGTCCATCCTGCCTGGGCTTGCTGGACAGGGATGGGTGTGGGAATCAGGGAAATGAAGGAAGGGAGGAGTGACAGGAGGGGCTGGCAGGCCATTCTGGGCTGTTGTTGCCCACTGCCTTTCTTGTGTTAACTGTGGACCAGCTGCTACATTGAAACCAAGGGGTAGAAGTGACAACGAGACAGGAACCCTGTCTGACCAGCCACACGGAGGCAACATCTCTTCTTGTCACTTCTCTCCCACACCTGTGTTTGTCTTTATAGCTTCCTTGGCTCAACTCATGGATTTGTGATTTGGGTTTTTGTTTCTGAGTGTTTGTTTGTTTTGCCTTTGGAGCTAACAATCCCTGGCAGTTGAGAAAGGAAGATGAAGGCTCAGAGAATGAGAATGGCAGAGCGAAGGCCTCGATGAACAACGTAATCAGTCAGACTGGGGTTCTGTTGAGAACAGAGACGTCTTGATCTCTGACAGACAGCGAGCGCCTATGTTTGGCGTAGGGCTTACCACCTTCTCTGTCCCTCATCATGGAACAGGGCCACAGCTCTCAGTTCAGAGTGAGCCCCTGGGCCACCCCCCAAGCCTACCAGTGTCTGGGGCATCTTGTTCTAAGGAATTTCTCTTCTTTACCTGCATATCCCATAGAATTTGTCTCCTCCTCAGATGGCCTTAGGACACAGTGGTCTCAGGGGTTCAGGTCAGAAAACATTTATTCTGAGTTTCTATTGGAAGCATTATGACATAGCCTAGAGACAAAATCCCCCGCAGGAAAATAAAACAGAAAATGAAACGCCACTAGCCAGAATGCTTGGAAATAGGGTTTCTGCTTAATGAAAAGCTTTATGTGGTATAGAGTTACCCTCGAAACCCTGTCTCAGTCCTTGGCTGGGAGTCTCTGTGACATGGAAAATGAAATTAAATAAAAACCTCTGAATCTGGTCCTTGGTCCCTAAAACTCCCTCAAAACCCTGGCTTCTCCTTCTAAATAGCAGTCATCACGTTCAGGCCATTTTCCTCTCATTTGCAATTTTGCCGTTAGTGTCAAGGCAGAGACTACCTTCCCACTAAAAGCGGGCATGGTTTATACCCTTCTGCTGTCCCTGCAGGCTCTGTGGTCTCCGTCCTGGCAAAATGAGGGCAGTGGAGGCCATCCGGCTACGTCAGCTCCCAGGGAGGCGATAGCGCGTTGTGCCTTCCGTGATCTGGAAGTGTCTGCCCTCGCTGCTGGTCTCCGAGGGCCCAGAGGGCGAGCACTTCCCCATAATCTTCCCTGCCCCCCGACACCCAGCCCGGGCCCCGACGTGCAGGGTCCCGCAGTCACTGAGGCCGTGAGCTGGAGCCTGGCGCTCCCTCTGCGCAGCCCCCCGGGCCAGCTGGCTGGTTACTGGTGAGCTGGAGGCTGTGGCCGCGGCCCCGTCCCATCGCCGGAGAGCCAGTTGTGGTCCTCAGCCTCAGTGAGGCTGCCAGGGGGCGGGGTTTGCCAGGCTCCTGGCCCTGTTTCTTTTCTCCTCCTGGGCACGGTGGTTTCGTTTTAGCAGCGTGGATTATCGAGTCCTTAGCGGCAGAGTCTGAGTTACAGCTTCCTGGCCTCACGACTTCTCTTAGGCACGGCTCACAGTCGTGCCTGCTCAGAACTGAGATCTCTTACAATCAGAATTCTTTATTTTTAATAACTGAGCATAAATATGAAAGAATATTAATATAAACCCCAAAGAAAGCTCCTTTTAATTAGGATGTGCCTCTCAGAGAAGTAAAATGTAGGTACAGTCAGGTGCCTTTGCCAACTCTCGGCTTGTCAGAGCTTGCTAACCTGTTGCCATAACTCAGGCGGTGGTCTTGCTTTTCCCTCTGGTCTCCTGTTCTTAGCTTAATGATGAAGTCTGCCTTCACCTCCCTTAGCCCTAGAGTATCTCTTAGAGCAGATAGGCTATCCTGTGCTTCTCGGAGTTCTCTGAACCATCCGATGTCTTGTTACACTGCAGACCCGACTGCCACAGGTGGCTTCTCAGACTCTACGCTTGTAACCGGCATGCGGTGATACCAGTGGGGCCCATCGTGGACCACATCTGGAGGAGCAGGGGGTTATGCTATCTTAGAAGTGGTCCCAAACATGGTTGTGCAAAGCGGCACCCAGGAAGCTGGTTTAAAATTCCGATTCCTGGGCCCTGCCCCCAGGAATTATGACCCACTGAGCCTTAGACAGAGCCCAGATTCCTGATTCCAGGGGTCTGTCAACTAAGCTGTGAGAACCGCTGCCTCGTGAACACTGCTTTCCCTTCGTTCCTCCCGTTACTGCCCCACATTAGCTCTGTGACGACAGTCTCACCACCTCCCTGAGCCTCATTTTTCTTATATGGAAAATGAAATAATAATAGCAATCCCCGTTGGGAACTTCAGAGCAGATTCAAAATGCCTAGCACAGGCTTTGGCCCTGTAAGCACCCAGTCAGTGGAAGTTGCTAATATTCTCTTCCACCCTCCTTCCTCTTCCACCTTTCTCTTGCTGCCTTTTGGACTTGTCTGCCTTCCTTCAAGCTACAGTGATTGTTTAACGAATACCTTTTTTTTCTTTTTTCTTTAATACAAAAACAGACGGATTCTGATGTTGCTATTAATCCCTCTCTCCCCAAGAGTCCGCGGCATTGAGTCTCAGCTGTCTCTGATTGTTACCTGTGAGCTGTGAGGTGTAATTTGTCTTGGCAGGTTAATTCAAAGTTTGGGTCTTGTTTTAGTGAACTCATTATGGTCCCAGTATACAACTGTAACTCTCAGGTTTGCTTAACACACGGATTGGAATACGACCCTCCCTTCGTTACATGTTGAAATGCAGATCTAGAATTTAAGAAGATCTGAGATGTCAGAATCCCGAGTATTTATGTCTGTTTGTAATTAAGTAACAGGAGGAATAATTGCGTTTAATTTAACAAATGGCTGTATTGTGTACATTTTTGCTTTTGCCTCCATTTAATGCAATCCAGCTGATGATTTAAATTAAACGAGTTTATCTTCTGCCTTGAAAAAAATCTAAAAGCACTTTAATAACTGTATACATGAATATATACACAGAAAAACCTGATGTTGACTGAGCTCTCTCTGAACTGGATGCATTTACATTTATACACACACACACACACACACACCACTGAAACCGAGCAAGTTTGGGAATAAAATAGGGCAGCTGTTTTCAGAAAGAACAGTTTTTCTCTCCCATGCGGAGATCCAGAATTTGAAGGTAATGTTGTTTCTGGTCCTGGCTCCCCTGGGGGTGGGTAGCCTTGCTGACCCCAGTATTGAGTGAAGTAGGTGGATATATACCAGTAGCTAAAATATAATTCAGTGGTGCGGTTTACGAAGCGCATTAAATATATTCTTTAAGCCTCTAGATAACTCAGTGAGGTGATTATTCCTATTTTTACAATCACCCCCTATTGCAGAGGAGGAAATTAAGGTTCAGGGATGGCAAGAGAAAAGCTAGGACTTGAATTTATATCCGACAGACTCCAAAGCTTGGGCTCTTCCTTCTTTAGCAGTCTGCCTTCTTCCAGAATCAGGTTTCTGTTTGGAGTGTGACACTTCACGTTCCCATCTATTTATTCATTCAACACGTACTCAGAGCGCGCCTACTGTGTGTTGGAGACCACGCTTGGCTCTTTGCTGCGTGTGTTTAATCTTCACAAGAACCTTAGACACTACATATGTTGATCTCAACTTTACAGATGAAGAAACTGAGGCTTGGAGGGTTGAATTGGCTTGCCCAGAGTTGTGCAGTTAGTAAGGGCAGGGCCAGGATGGCAACTTGCTCTCCAAATCCTACGCTCTCCCCACTCTGCCCACAGTCGCTTACTATTTGTCACGACACTATTAAATATTTTATTTCCATTTGTATTATATGGGATTTAATTTCCCTTTTATTAACTTGCTTCCAATAGAACTAAGCATCTTACATTAACCCAGGAAGCTTCCTTGTGAAGTCATTAAAAAGACCATAGGAGGAAAAAACAAAACAAAACAAAAAAACCTCACAGCATCCAAAACTTTAAAAATAAAAATCTCTTCATATGCATTGCTGGCAACCCCCAAACCTGACAAGTCAGTGTTGCAGGGTTTTGGGTCTCCGGAGAGCATGGTATCTTTTCGTTTGGGTTGATGCCAAAGCATAAGGGGACAGATCAACTTGACGTTTGGCCGTGGTGAGCCAAGTTGGAAAATAACAGAGATGCCCCACAGTGGCTTTAGAAACACAGAGAAAAGAAAATGAGAATCACTGTTAGAAAACATAGACCTGGCAATTTTTATGAGAAACATGCCCTGGTCTTCCTGGTCTGGGACATTCATATTAGTTACAGAGAAGAATCCTTTTGTTTATGCCCAGGCAGCTGTCTGCTGTAAATCGACCCATGTCCAAGGACTAGAAGCAGATTTCATCCCTCTGTCCCTCCTTCCCTTCTTCCTTCCTTTCTCCAACAAACAGTGCATTCCTGCCTTTTCCCAAGTTGGAGATACAGGGAAGGTAGGACATGGTTTCTGGCGAAAGTAGCCTGTGGTCCTAATGGAGCATTGACATAAGAAGTGTCTAATCCATGGAAAGGAGAAAGAAAGGTTACTTCTGGAGTCACTGGTCAAAGTACCACGAGGGTTGGAGGAAGGCAAGGGCGTGTCCAGCTGGATGGGTCAGGGGGGCTCTCTGGATGAAGCCACATGTGATGGCATCCTAAAGGATGGATGGAATTTCCACATTTAAAGAAGGAAAATGGGAGGGGGGCATTGTTGAGTTCGTTCCAGGTAGTACGAATAGCATGAGCTGCAAGGTAAGCAAAAACTGAAAGCTGGCTATAAGGAGCCAGAAGTTCTGTTTGAGCAGAATGCTGGATGCCCTGGGAGGGAGGAGGAAGTTGTCAGGGACAGGATTGCATGCCTCCTTAAGGCAAGGTTCATTCTGCAGGTATTAGGTGACACTGCAGGCTTTGGAGCAAGGGGATAAAATGATTAGAGCCAGAAGGTTTATCTTATAGGGCCCAGAAAAAGAGCTCACTAATTTATGTAACCAGAGGAAGTTGCTGGGATTGAGCTTTGTGATTTCATGAGAGAAAGAAGGGAGGGGGGCGCCTGGGTGGCTCAGCCATTAAGCGTTTGCCTTCAGCTCAGGTCATGATCCCAGGGTCCTGGGATCGAGCCCCGCATCAGGCTCCTTGCTCAGTGGGAAGCCTGCTTCTCCCTCTCCCACTCCCTTTGCTTGTGTTCCCTCTCTCTCTGTCTCTCTCTGTCAAATAAATAAATAAAAATCTTAAAAAAAAAAAAAAAGAAGAAGAAGAAGAAGAAGGGAGGGAGGGAAAGGGGGAGCCGGGAAGAACAGAAGGTCTGGGTCAAGGGTGCTGGTGGCATTCTCATTTGCTGTGCCTACACCCCATTCCTCTTTCTCTCCAGATGTGAATAGCTGCTTTCACATGAGCTTCTATCTATCTTCGAAGGGTGGTCACAACTGGATCCTTGATAATCTTCCAAGACCCCCGCCCAGTACCGTTTCTATGCTTCCTTTGCTCTGCTCAGATAAGACTGTGGTTCATTAGCCTCTGAGTGCATTTGCAAGCATCTAGAGAGAAAAAGCCCTGGCAACCTGTAATTCTACCTTGTGTAAAAACCTGCACTACTTCAAAGAAAAGACTAAGAAAAGTGATTGCAGAATGATTTTCAGTTTTTAATAAGCTCTGCCCCCACCCTTCCCCATATTCCCTCCCTCTGAATTATAAGATACAATACAGCGGTGAAGTATCGAGGTCTCTCAGTAATCAGCTAACCTTCTTGTAAATGACATTGGCAGCACTTTGTGAAATTTCCACTGGAAACACATCTTCGGAAAAGTGCCCTGTGAACTCACCTTTCCCTGATAGCCACGATTTATTTGGATCAGTCTGGTCTAAGTGGAATGAAACCGTAGGCCGAGGGAGAGCTCGAGTCAGCACGTTGGGGACAGACTGTGGCAAAAACCCGTTTTCATGGCAGAGAGCTGGGAATATCAGAGCGCTACAACCGCAGACCGGGGACCAGCCCCACAGGCAGCCGCCCCGGCTCACTGAAGATGGGAGGGCAGGGTTCCCCACCACCCCCTCTGCCCCCTCCGCTCCCCCCAGCATCTGCCTTGGACTGCTGGACCTTCTAATTCTCTGGGACCTGGGACCTCGAGGGCAGGAAAGAAGAAAAGATAGTTCAAGGACACAGTAGGTACCAAGCACTGAAGCTCAGTCTCTGTGAAAATGGTTAGACCTGCGTTTCATGCACACATAACAATATCCCTGCTAGGATGGCCTTTCAGTGGGGCTTTGAAGTTCTCATGCACGCTCCCAGGCGAGGGTGTCCCTCCGGGCCCAGGACAGCACCCAGGGGTGGAATCAGGAACCCGGCTCTTTCCACCCCTGGCGCCCTGCCGTCCTCAGCCCTGGCTGCTCTTTTCATGCTTGCCCCCTTGTGGTCCCAGCGCGGCTGCCGCAGCTCCATGACTCCTCTCCATACCAGGCCAGGAAAAGAAGAAAGGAGAAGAGGCAGGAAAGCCCCATTTTTCCTGAAACCTTCAGCTAACGTTTCTTTGGCATCCTTTTGACACTCTGAGCTGTGGAGGAGTCTGAGGAAGTGAAAATTTGTAGCTCAGCACATCGATACTCTAATCAAAATCAGGGTTCTCTGAGAAAGAGGGGAGGTCAATGCGGGGTCCTCAGTGTCCGTTACAGGCTTCGCTGAGTCTGTTTGGTTTAGCAAGTACCAACTGAGGGCCCCTTAGTCTGGGCATTTTAGCTGCAGCCGTGAGGCAGACACGGTACTTGGCCTTGACGTTCTCAGGAGCTAGGAGGTGAGGCTGGGAATAAGGAGAGGCCACCCATGTAGCTGATGAGGAGGGAAAAGGCTTTGTTCAGTCTCCTTACAGCACCAAGGAGCCAAGCACATTTTTATGACTCAGTGAAGCCCCTTGCAGATGCCTTAAAGGGGATGGACAGGATGAGCAGGTCCGAGGGCTCGTAGGCAGACCTAGATACCGTGTTCATTTTCTCGTTCAACCAGTACTTACTAATCACCTTTTACACGCCATGTCCTAAGCAGGCATCAGTGTCCGTGGTATATAAAAAAAAGTCGTGCTTCCTGCCCTCGTGCCATTTATAGACATGCTTGAGACAGTTTGAGATAGCCTTGAGTTTCAACACAGTCATCAAATCTGTATGTAAATATATAATGGTGAATACTCATTGTGGCAAAGACAAGAAGGTGCTCTAGAGAAACAAACAGGAGACTTAATTTGAGATTGCTGGGGCAAGGGTAGGAGCAGGAGTTGTTTAGATGAAGGTTAGGAGAAAGAATATACCAGCAGAGGCAAGAGTGTGTGCAAAGGCCCTGGGATAGGCAACAGCTGGAAGTGTTCAAGAAACTCTTAAGATGCTCACATTGTGGGGTGTGGGGATGGATCAGAGGGCTGAATGGTTTCAGGTAAGGCTGGCTCCTGGTACAGGGATTTAAGATGGCATGTGAAGAGTTCTGCTTTTTAAATTTATCCTAGAGGTAACAGGGAGCCACTGTGGGACTTTGAGCTAGAGTGGCCTAATCTGATTTATATATTTGAAAGTTTCTCAAGCTTTGGAGCTACAACTCCAGTGAACTCCAGTGACAGGAGTCTGGGCAGGGGCTCAGGGTGGCCTGGGGATAAAAACAAACACATTCGAGCTCTATACTGACGCTTGGAGATTATTTGCAAATCCCAGGTATTAAAATGATGTTTTCTGAAAGAAGAGATTAAAGCAGGGGAGAAAAGGGTTGAGGAATGGTCTGTTTCAAGGGCGAGTGAAGCCATGCCACTGGCAAAGGAGCCTGTGAAGGTCAGAGAGCTGGAGGCAGGGGACCAGAAGAATGTGCCGTCAAGAAGTTCAATAGAAGGAGTCCAGATATTTTAGGACTCCCACCCCCCCCCACCGCCCACCGCTGCATTTCAGCATTTCAGCCATCTTCCTCAATCCATAGCCAGAGCTTCCATTCACTCTTGGTTTCTGCCACTTTGGGATCCAGAAATGCCAAGAGCCTTTGCAAACCTTTTATTTTATTTTATTTTATTTTTATTTTTTATTCTTAGAGAAAGAGCCCACGTGCAAGCAGAGGGGGGAGGAGCAGAGGGAGAGGGGGAGAGAGAGAATCCTAAGCAGTCTCCATGCTCAGCTCAGAACCCAACACGGGGGTTGATCTCACAATCCTGAGATCATGAACTGAGCCGAAACCAAGAGTTAGACACTCAACTGAGCCACCCAGGCGCCCCAAATCTTTTATTTACTTAAATCACACTTTTAAAGATAAGCAACCTGAGGCTCAGAGAAGTCACATGCTTGTCCAGGGACACACAGCCTCCAAGAAGCAGAGCCAGGATCATAGTCCCAGCACTCTGTTGATCGAGTGCCGGTGATTCTATGCCGGGTAACGTACTGGGGGTGTTATTCCTCAGTTCCCCAGCAACCTGGGAAGTCAGATTCTTTGTGTTTCCATGTTACAGATACGGAAATGAGGCTCAGAGATGGAATGCCGTTTGCCAAGATCTCACACATAGGAAATCGCAGAGCTAGGTTGGCAACCCAAAGCCCATGCTTCCTCTGACATCTTAGTGATGGGGTTCCTAGTGTGTGATGACATCCACCTGTGCACCTCCATACTCTCTCAGTCAGACCGTCATCACGATAGACAGGGGCTTAGAGGTGATGGCATTCACACCTCCTAGACTCACAGTGTGCCTGCCATCAACAGCCACCAGGCACCCATCTGGCTTGTTCTAGAGAACATCCTGAGCGGGACTTCCTCCTGCCAAAGGGACCCCTACTCCCACCTCCATCCAGGTGGAGTTTCTGATAGAAGATATTTCTCTCTTGATGGTTTAGTTTTTGAGATAGTGATGGCTTTGTTTTTATAACTGATGATGATTTTTTACTTTCTGATAGCTCTTTTCTCTCACGGTCACTAAAGGTTGCTACTCATCCCCGTCTTGCGAGCTAGCTTCTTTATGACGGGGCAGTGCCTTTAAGAGGGCTGTCGCACGGTGGCATCTTTTCTTCTTCCCTTTGCAATGACACCAATATGCGGGACCAGACTGCATATTTGGCCTCAGTTCTGCCACACTTCTTGAGGAATAACCCTAACCAAGTCTGACCTTGGTGGGAGATCGTTGAAATTTGTCACTGTGACCAGAGAGGTGATGTGGCCTGGAGAAAGGGCAAAGGCTTTGGAGTCAAACGGGCCTGGGTTTGAATTCTGACAGCACTGTTTATAAGCTATGGGACTTTGGCTGAGTCTGAGCCTCACCCAACTCCCCTGTAGTTAGGAATAAAACCTTCTTTAGGGAGTCTGACAACGACATGAAAGCATGTAATTCATGGTACGTTCTTAGCGTGCTTTTAAGTGTCTCTTAATTATTCAACATTTGCCTAACATCTGCTTTGCTAAGTGGTGGAGGTTCATCAGTGAATAAAACAGATGCCTTGCCCTCCGAGACCCTGTAGTCAGCTTGGAGAACTGACCCTTTCGTAAATAACTCCAATGCAATGTGGTCCGTGCCAATGGATAGGTCTGCATGAGCTCCCATGGGTGCAGAGAGGAGGGCAGCCCCCCCAGCCAGGGATGCAGGAGGAGGTTGGAAGCATAAAGCACTTGCTGTGATCAATGTGCTGAGTGAGCTGGGAAGTGGTGTACAAGTAACAGGAATTTAGAGAAGGAGCTACTCGACGAAAAGGAGACATTGAGATAAGATGGTAACCATCTCTGCTCAACCTTGCATGTAACCACTGATGACTGGGCAGGAAGGAATCATTATTTGCTCCTAGAGATGAGGGAACAGTCTGCTCACAGTGGCTCAGCTGAGAACACGAAGCCGGGTCTTCTGAAACCAATCCCAGCAACTTCTCTGGGAGCCCGGTTGCCTGGCACAGGACTCTTGAACATGGCAGACCTTCACCAGACAGGTACTGAGCATCAAGTGAAATGGTCCAAGATCACAGATGCTCCTTGCAGCCTAGGTCCTTCTTCTGTGGACATGAACTTCTTGTGAGCACCTCTGAAGGAAAGAAGGCCTAAGTGCCAATTCAGGCACTTGGTTAAGGAATGTTCTTTCTGTCCCGGGAGGTCTGTGCATTTCAGGGCTGCTGGATTCAGGGGGCAAAGCAATTCTCAAACTGGTTCAAGTCTTATAGTCTTTCTGTGGCATAACTGATGCAGCTCAAAAATGGAAATGTGGGTTCCAGAACATTCCAAGGCACTAATTGTTACTTGTTCTTATAAATTGATCTCCCAGTTCCATAAGAAACTTCTCAAATGTCCCATTCTTCTAAGTTCAGGTCTTGTCAGTCTTTGTAAACTCACCCCTGCCTCCGTGAACTATTTGGCTAAATTAATAGTATTGATAGCTACTATTTATTCAGCGCATATGATATCTCAGGTATCTTAGATGTTCTGCATAAACTGTTTCAGAGGCTTACAATAGGCATACAAAGTAGGCATTTTTCCCCAGAGGGAAGTGGAGCTCCGAGTGTCTAAATGACCAGGACTGAAGTCCCATACCTAGTCAGTGAGGAGCTGGAATTCGCATCCGGGTCTGTCTGGCCCCAGTGCCCACACTCTGCTCCTCATGTTCTTTCCCACCATGCCTCTGAGAGTGCCTGGTGCGTCTACTGGGAGTGGATAGAGGGCATGAAGGGGATGGTTCCCAGACAAAAGCCTAGAAAATGTGCCTAGAGACAACCTGGAAGGGCTTTGTAGACCAGCCTAGAAGTCTGGATTTGAAAGCAATGGGGAGCACAGGACAGCCTTCGAGCAAAGGTGTAGTGTGATTCAGGTCTTAAGTAGATGTCTTTGGCAGTGGTTTATACAAATGGGTTGGTTTCTCAGACAAAAATAGGGAGGCCGCCTGGAAGACTGTTTCAGTAACCAGTAGGGTTAGAGGAGGAAAGAGGGCCTGAATTGGGGCAGATTTTGCTGCTTTGTAAAAAGGAGGGGATGCATTGCAGGGCATTATAGACTGGTTTTCTTGACCACTTGTATTTTAGCTGTAAGGAAGAGGCAGGAAGTTTCAACCTTAGAGAATGGATACCTAGCGATAACATTAATTAAATTAGAAAGTGAGGAGGGGAAGTTGGCTTGCGAGGGGAAGGAAGTACAGAGGGTAAGTTCACATTAGATTTGAGCTGCTAATAGAATTTCTAAGTGGATGTTCATTGTCGACAGTTACCAATGGGCAGATGGATAAATAGGTGTTGACTTGGGGACAGCTCTGACCTGGAGACAGAGACCCAATGGGCATCATCAGTGTGGGTGTGAGAGAGGTCAGGTGGGAGGGTAGAGTACTAAGAAGCAGGAAGTCACGGATGGAACCCCAACATTCAGAGGGTGGGCGGGGGAGGTACATAGACATTAGCCTTAGAGAAAAGGTAGGGAGCTGATGACAAAGAAGCTGTTGGAGTTGGCCATCAGCGGATCGTTGGCAACCTCAGCAGGCGCAGTTTCCGCCCCCTGTCGCAGGCGGAAGCAGGGTCACTACGAGTTCAGAAGTGAGTGAGAGGCGTAGAGTTGAAACAATTCCTTCTAGACAGAGCAGGGAAGGAGACAGATGGGAGTAACCTGAGGAGGAGGCAGGTTCATGGAAAGGTTTATACAAGGTGGGGGGAGCCTTGAACGTGTTGTCAGCTGTGGGAAAGGAGCCAGGGGGAAGATTGGGAGCCCAGGAGAGCGGGGAGATGATTAATGAAAGGAGGTGGGAGACACAGAGTGGAGGGCAGATGCAGAAGGACCCACCCTGGGAAAGGGAGAAAGAC
Organism: Ursus arctos; assembly: GCF_023065955.2. NCBI lineage: Eukaryota > Metazoa > Chordata > Mammalia > Carnivora > Ursidae > Ursus > Ursus arctos. The sequence goes on from NW_026622897.1 coordinate 49,864,223, forward strand.
CCCACTTCCTGTGGGACTGGAGAGGGCAGTGAAAGTGACAAAAGAGCAAGTTAAGTTTGAAGGTGGAGGGGAGTGGAATACAGGGGAGGGTCCGTGCTGACCCTCTAGAGATGGGTTGCCGTACTAGGTAAGCCCTTCGTGGCGCGAACTGTGTGTGCTCCCTTCCATGCAAGGCAGACTGAATCAAATCAATCATATTGTGTACTGTGGGAGTAGAGACAGGGGTAACGTGGCTTGGTGGTCAGATCTGAAGCCAGGCGGCCTGGTCGGAAACCAGTCTCTGCCACTTATTAGCAGTGTGACCTTGGGCAAGGTAGGTAAGCTGTCAGTGCCTCAGTTTCCTTATCTGAAAAAATGATAATGCCAGTATGCATTTCCTGAGGGTAATTTTGAGGATAAAATGAGTTAATATTTGTTAAAGGTTATGATGTTGGACACGTGACAGGTGCTACACAGTGTTTATTACTGTTATTGGCAATATTAGTCCCTGATGATTTTCAGTGCCCATGGGGCCCCAGGAGCATGCTAAGTGTCATACATACGTTACCTAACTTAAATTCTGTACTAGTCCCGGGAAGCAGGAGTTCTTATGATTTCCTTTATATAGATGAAGAAAAGAGGTTCAGAGAAGTTATCAACTTGCCACAGTCATACAGGGAGTAAGGACAGAGCCAGGATGTGAGTCCATGACAGCCCGACTCCAGAATCCGTGCTGTTTCTACACTGGCTCTTCTACACTTTACCTGGGCTCCTCCCAAATCAGGACCCCCTGCCCGTGGAACCCCTCATTCCCCGTGTCCCCTGGCAGCACGTTCCCAGGACACGTGCTTTCTCAGTCCCTGGCTTCTCGGGGCCCAGGAGCTCACACCCAACGGTCTGTACTTGGGGGGAGAGCTCCTTTATCTTTAAGTCGAGCACAGGTTTAAAGAATACAAATCTAGCAGAGGTTCGGGCGGGTTTCTTGCTGCTTAAACAGAGCAGAGGACCTTCTGTTGAAATGACAGGAGTATGAGTGTTATATGAAGGGTTATAAAAAATCGCGAGCCAGAGACCTCTGAACATCTGGTTTTCGTTTGAGTAGCTGCTAGTTCAGGCCTTTATCTGAGCAGCTCTCATGTTCAGGGCTAATAGACGCACAGTTTGTTTCATTCCTGGTTCATATTACACGCCAGCCTGATTTTTTTTATTTTCATTTGTGTCATAAGCCAAAGAATCCATGCAGAAGTGCAAGGGACAGACTGTATATTTTGGACGAGCAAGAAAAAGCCCAGTGCACTAAGACAGGAAGACAAGGGTGATATTTTTCATAAATACAGTGTGTATTTTTCTCAAGCTTATAAATGCAAGCTCTTCAGTGGAAACCTTTCGTTTGGGAAACCGTTCCTACTAGCATTCTCTCTTTTCAAATGAAAGGAGAGGAAGGGGAAATCTGTTGAGCTGTTTCTGGGTGCCCCGGACTACACTGAGCACAGTTTATTGACGTGAACTCATTTTATTTTTTTTTATTTTTTTTTTTTTTTAAGATTTTATTTATTTATTCGACAGAGATAGAGACAGCCAGTGAGAGAGGGAACACAAGCAGGGGGAGTGGGAGAGGAAGAAGCAGGCTCATAGCGGAAGAGCCTGATGTGGGGCTCGATCCCATAACGCCAGGATCACGCCCTGAGCTGAAGGCAGGCGCTTAACTGCTGTGCCACCCAGGCGCCCCGACGTGAACTCATTTTAATTCTCATAACCAATGGTGCCGTCAGACTTGTGATCCCCATTTTCTGGGTGAGGCAGGGGATTGCATTCAAGGTCCCGCAGAAGCAGAGCTAAGATTCTGACGCAGGTCCATCTGATTCACAATTATTTTGCAAGTTTCCAACACTTTTTGAAGGCACTCTGCACTGTGCTCAGCTGTCTTTTGTGTCCGAGAAGTAATAAAAACACCTCTAGTGAGGACACCGGGTCCTAACAATCCTGAAAACGAAAGACAAAAAGATACATAGCATAACAAAGAACATTGACTTTCTAGTCAAAATCCAGAGCTTCCTGGTTAAATGTAAGACAAGTTTCCTTTAAAATCACTGATAAAACAGGAGTGTGGCCATTAGCAGTGTTTTAGAAGTTGTGGCTAACATGAGGCAGAAAACAGGAGTACGAGGTTGGAATAAAGCCGTCATTATTTGTGAAGGATATGTCTATATTCCTAGAGAACCCAGAAACAGTAATTGAAAAACTGTTTTACTTAAGAATTCAGAACTTGCAACTGGGATACAAGATAGCTTTTCAAAAGTCAATAGATTGCCCATATACTTGCAATCACCAGGTATGAAATATAATAAAAATGTCCCAGTCAAAAAAAATCAATAAAAATTAAAATATCACTTAATGAGAACTATATGTGACCTGTGTGACAAAAACTGTGAAATTTTATTGAGGGCCATAAAACAGGACATGAATAATTAGGAAATATAGCATGTTCCCAGATGAGAAGGTGAAACACTCTAAATGTGTCAGGGAACAGGTTTAATGGAATGCCGAACGGAATCCTAAAGGGAATTTAGGAGATGGGATTGAATGGTTTAAGGCTTCGTCTGGAATAATAAACAGATGAAAGTATGGAAGAAATTCAAAAAGAAAAATGAAAGGACACTCATCCTTAAAGATACTAACATATCATAAATCTAAAATAAAAGAGAATAGGAGTCAAACAGATTAACGAAGTAAAATTGCCTAAAACTATTATAAGCTACATGTAGAACTTTAATATTTGAAAAAAAAGGAAGAATTGCAAGTTAATGGAGAAGGAAAGGCTTGGTTGATAAACGTTGTTAGAATAACTTGGCAAAACAGAGCCTAAACCAGAGGCTGCAAAGTGACATTCGGAGGGACAGATGTGGCCGAGAGACACAGAGAAGGCGTTTTGAGCCTTCAGTGTTGGCCTGATACGTAAAAATTGGACGGTTTCCCATAAAGCCATAGGTTTATGGCCTACCTTTAAAAATTCAGAGAGCGAAATTCCTGCAGGAGCAAGTCCCTGCCCTCTCCAAAACTCTGTAATTCCCCACAGTCTACACCTCATCCTGTTTTCTCACACCTGACCTGCTTTGCTTTTTTAACTTACCTGTGTTGGCCCCTGGAGGAATTTGAGTTTTCACCCTCTGATTCAGACTTCACTTCACACCACATGCCCAAATAAATTCCAGATGGACTAAAGAGGTAAACATTGGAAAGCCAAACCAGGAGACGGTAAAACCCAATGTTCGTGTGTCCCTAGCCTACAGAAGGACTTTTAAGCTTAAAAGATTCACTGAAGGAATCACACACACACACACACACACACACACACACACACACAGACTGTCACATATTAACATAGAATTGTAGGGGCGCCTGGGTGGCGCAGTCGTTAAGCGTCTGCCTTCGGCTCAGGGCGTGATCCCGGCGTTGTGGGATCGAGCCCCACATCAGGCTCCTCTGCTATGAGCCTGCTTCTTCCTCTCCCACTCCCCCTGCTTGTGTTCCCTCTCTCACTGGCTGTCTCTATCTCTGTCAAATAAATAAAATCTTTAAAAAAAAAAAAAAGAATTGGAAAACTTCCATATGTCTTATAAGTCTTGTCAAAATAGAAGGAAAATAGTAGACTGAGAAAATATTTGACGTAAAAGTGAGAGACCAAGGAAGGGCTAATATCTATAGTATGTTAAGTACATATGCTGTGAAAAAAATTGTGATCTCATAGATAAATGGCTGAAGTTCACATGTAGAAAAGTTTCCGAAAATATATAGTATGCTGTAAACATACATGAAATATGTTAAACCTCATTAGTAAACTAAGAAGTGCAAATTAAAATAATTGGGTATTTTTTTTTACCTAATAAAGTCACCGCCTCCCCCAAGTTAATACCCAATCCTGAACGGGCTGCATGCAGTGAAACTGTACCCGTGTATGTTACTAGTTGTGATGTAAATCGGTGCCGCCCTTTGGGAAAGCAAGTTGGCATTTTATGTTAAATCATAAAAATGTTCATATTTTCAACGTCCGGGAGTCTTTCTTAAAGAACTAAGCTGATACTTAGCAAAAGCTTCTTGCTTATCTCAGCATTGCTTACAATTGTGAAAAATTGGAAACAATCCAATGTCTAATAATAAGAAAATACATAAGCAAATTATGGAATATTCACTTGATGAATATTACTCAGCCATTAAAAATTATCACCATGAAGTGTCTGAAACATGGGGAAATGCTTGTAATTTTCAGCCCCCGAAGGACACAGAAGTTATGTTTCCCACACAAATGCATCTATTAATATCAGTGTAATTTGTCTGATCTGATAGTCTGAGGTAGAACTGGCCCTGGAACTCGAGGCTTTCAACTCCAAAACCGTGCTGTTCCCACAGGCTCTTCCTGCAAAGCGAAGGGATATTTACACGGCGTCAGTCAGGGCTGTCTGTCAGGCCGGCCGTTGGGTCTGGTGCTGTGCGCAACGGACCCTAACGCAGTCCTTCGGAGCACTAATGATAGGCGCTGCAAAAGGGACTTGTCAACCTTACAACCTCTGAGAGCTGGGCTTTTCTACACTTTCCTCCTCTCCCCAGTTGGCATGAGTGATAAAGGGAGCAAATCTAGAGGCCAAGCAAGGATCTGAGTTGAGCCAAAGTCTGCTGGCGAGTGCGGCGGGTGCTGTGGGACACGTGTTTCTTCAGCTCTCCGTGACGCACCTAGGTGCATGAAATATTTCCATCGTTTTTTGTTTTTGCTTTGTAAAGAGTGCATTAGGTTAAAACCATTAACCAGGAAGGCACACCATGCTCAGTCAGCTTTGCTTGAGGGGAAAGGCAAGACCCCCGGTGGTCCCTCCATCCTGAAAACCTAGTGTTAGGGGAAAGCAGAGAAGGCTTAGTGGGATTTTTTCTTTCAGAAAGAAAGCCTATTTTAAAGAATCATGAGCTTTGAAACCTGAGCCTGCCGTTCTGTCTCCTGCATCCCCCACGCCCAAACTGGACAAGAATTTTCTGCGTAGCAGGGTTTACCGAGACTGTAATCATCCCTCGTGTCCTATGGACTCACTGAGCACAAGGACACAGAGCTTTTCGCATTTTTATTTCGATCTTTACAACTCAGTGAGGTAGGGTGGTATTTGCATTATTGTCCCTATTTCATGGAAGCAGCAACTGAGGTTCAGAAGTTAAGGGTCTTTTCTGAAAGACTCTTTTACTGGTCCAAGATCTCCCAGCCAGCGCATGGGCGAGCCTGGGTTTCGATCCAGTTCTCCTGTCTGATTGACCCAATTATTCATTTACCCTTACAAGCACACATGCATCCCGTCTGCGTCTTTTCAGCAGCTCCTCTGTGCCATGCCCTCTGCTGGGGCAGTGTTGACAGCTGAGGACACGCGTCTCGGGGACGGGCCCTGGTGGATGTCTCGGACTGCAGGGAGAGGGACGTTGATCGGCACTGTGACTAGGATGAGTTATGAGGGAAAGGGTAGAGTTTGGGGAGCACTTAACAAAAGGGTAGAGTTTGGGGAGCACTTAACAAGGGAGCTAACCTAATTGGGGCAGGGGAATGCGTGACATCTATGCTGAGACCTGAGAAATTGAACAGGGAGAGCGAGACGAGTGGCGAAGGGGGAGAAGGTAGGAGGATTTAAGACTAATGGTGCCCAAGGACCACTAGCATTTCATGCGTAGAGGAGGAGCCAGAGAAGGAGCAGGAGAAGTGGCTACAGCGGCAGAAATGTCAGAAAGTGCTTTTTTTTTTTTTTTTTTTTTTTTTTTTTTTAATATCTGAGGGACGAGAGAACTTCAAGAAGGAAGAACTGGAAAACTATCTCGAATGCTATTGACAGGAACTTGTGGTTGAAGGTTATATATACCTCCCTCCTGGGGTCCCACCCTAATGACAGCAATGATTTAAAACAAGGAACATATCCACAAGGACAAAAAGAGGAAGAGACAATAGCCATCAAGAGATGTCAGAAGACTTTTGGAAAATGGAAAGTGGGTTGAGACAGCAGCATAGAGAAATCTAAATACTGAGCCCCTGCTGATTAAGATGTCAATGAGAGCAGAGCCCCAGAAAACCTCAGAAACAGGGGTACCAGGTGCAGCAGAGGGCAACAGGAGGCCACAGAGATGAAACATGGTTCAAGTCTCTGTGAGAGGCAAGCAGCCACAATTAGACCCTTAGGTCTCCCGGCCCCATCTCACACAGACAATCAAATTACCCGTCCAGTGTAAGAGTAGAATAAAGATGATAACAGCCATGCAAGCTCCTAAAATCACACCTCCCATTCACCTCTTCTCAGGAATCTCCTGGAAAATGCACTCCATCAGAACCACGAAGTAGGCCAGCAAGAGGGGTCCAGGAAACAAGGGGTTCAATAAGTGAGAGAGGTGAAGAGAAGGCCCGGAATGATGGAGGTGTAGCCGACCCAGAAAACAACAGAGAAGACTGCAACAGGGCAGAGGGCTCAGGAGGGAGATCCCCCAGGCAAAAGGAAAAACCGTGAGCCGGACAGATTGCCTGGTACAGTCGACCACGTGGAAAATTCTATTTCAGAGGGATTTTAGTTTTGTTGGATCGTAGGTAGGGGTAGAGTTATTAATAAAAACATAGGAAGTAGAAGCAAAAACTGCTGTTTTCCATGAGATCACACCAGACAGGAGTAGCTAACCGTAGTAGCAGCGAACACCAATGTAAGCAAAACAATAGCTGCATAAGCACATTATTTAGAAATAGTGTGGTAAATTCTAGAACAAATAGCCAGAAGAGTTGAGACTAGTGGTCTGGGGTGTGGCGGGCGGCGGGTAGGGCAGAGGACTGCTATTTTCATCATAAGCTTTATAGTGTTGTTTGACTTTTTAAATCATGGGCATACGTTACTTCGAATTAGAAAGAAAATTAATGTGCGAGAGGCCAAGGAGGAAAGAGTTGGGAAGTGTCCATTGGAAGTAGCTGTAGGAACCTCAGCGAGACCTGGTTCCTTCCACGTCCCCTCACTTAGCCGCATCCCTTGGAAAGGCTCATTTGCGAGTAGGTTCCACCTCCAGCATTCTCCCCAAGTAAGTGCACATTTAGTTCACTCCAGTAAGACGGTCTGTTCTTTCTGTGCCTTCATTGTCCAGAATGATCCAAGATGAGGCTACCATGGTGACTGAAAGTTGTACTCGGTCCCTCAGCCTTTCCATACCGTGTAATGGTTGGGAGGAGACGTTTGGGAGCCTGAGTCCCTGGGTTCAAGTTCTTGCATCTCTCCTCTTGTCAGCCGTGCAGCCTTGGGCACACGTAGCCAAGAAAACAAATCAGGCCCTGGGGGTGATAATCGGCACAGACTTTGTTACGAGGGAGAAATGAGTTGGTGTGTGCAGAGCAGGCTTCCCACTAAGCACACGATAGATGTTAACGTTATTGTCAGTCCAAATTCTGCTTTTGTGTTTATTGCTTTCCCAACTTATACAGTTGTCCAAATTTAGGCTTTACCTGTTTATGCCCAACTCTGTTTACCCTGCTAAAAAAGCAAATCAATTAAAAACATATACATTGGTTGTTTGGTTTTTGGTTTTGTTTTTGGCAGAGCACTACACTGCTCCCTGGGAGAGACAAAGGCAGAGCTATCTGGGGTCCTTGTCCTTTAAGAGCTTCTCACAGCCCGAGAATTAGCACTGATAGCATGAGGGCGGGGGTTACCATGTAGTGATGGTGAATTGACAAGGGGATTTAGAGAAGGCCAACAGAGAAGGTAGGGTCACTGTAGCCTAGGGTGGCCCAAGAAGGCACAGAGGCTCTGGTTAGGAAGAAAGGAAGGGAGGAGCCACGGAACAAAAATCCAGCACGAGAAGCTACTGGAAGTGCAGGAGCATGCTGACGTGACAGAACGGAAGAGCCCATTCAGTTCTGCAGCCATCCAGCTGTGAGAGCTTGAGGAAGGTGATAGCCTTCCCTGAGCCGCAGAAGGGTTAGACGAGATCATGCGGTGCCCCTGCGTTCCACTGGACGTGCCTTTGGCTCCCCTGTGATCTTCTTTAATTTGTACTTGGAGTCCGAATCTCAAAGCAGAAGCATGTTGACTGGCTGAGGGTCTGCAAGAAGACGTTTTCTTGGGGGAGGGCGGTGGAATCAGGGCACTCGGCCTAAACCTGTGGTTCTAGCCAGGCTGGTTGCTGCTGGTCTCGAGAGGTTGTTTAGATAGGAGTGATATTTGCAGCGGTGGGCACTTGGGGCCTCCAGTTCAAACTGGGACAAGTCTCTCTTAGCCCTCATTACCGGCATCCGCCAGCAGACCACCCTTCGTGGCCTCAATCCGCGGCTCACCCTCGCTTCCCACCCTGCTGCCCCACCTGATTCTGAGAACACCTGCCTTTGAACGTGTTCCTCTTTCTAAATGCTCCGAGGGCCCTTTTTTGCCTGGTCCCTGCCTGCTGGGCCCCCAGTGCTGCATGGCAGTGTGTACCTGGGGGACCCCGAGGTGTTGCTTCCCCCTCGGGGCTTTCCACATGGATTCACCGCAGGCCCTTACCGCATCGTGACCCACCTTCTTGTCACCCCTATCAGACAGCTGCGACTTCATCATATCTCAGCTGACTGTTTACCAACCGTTTGCTCTTGGCCTGACCATGAACTGAGAGCAGGGGCTACAGAGGGGCTTAGACCCTTTGGCCCACCGAGTGCTAATTGCCCTGGGGGTGGCAGGCCTGGAGATAACTAGTTTCCAGTAACTAGTTGTCTGGGAGACCTACCAGCTCTTGCCTCTGTAATCTTGAGCAAGGCTTTTCCCTTTTCTGAGTCTTCATTTCCTCCTCTGAAAAATAGGAATAGTGATACCTAACGCTTAAGGCTGGGTGAGCCTCGGATGAGATGATAAAGAGATTTGTGAGCTTATCGCAGGGCCTAGCACATGGCAGGACTCAGTCAAGGGTGGTGCTGAGGGCCATCACTGTTGCTGTTGTTCCCTCACTGAATGTCTGGATTTTATTCCTTTGTTATTAAAAACTTGTATCTGTGCTTCAGATCTAAGAAGCTTACATGGGAAGAGTGAGGGGTCAAATATTCTAGCACACCTCTGACTTTCAGAGGATGTTTGGAAGCGCTCTCTGGCCCAGTGTCTTTCTCTTAATTTACTGTCCTAGCAGTCGAGGGTGAAGGTTGGGATTTCCCTGGGCCCCGGGAGGGACGAAGGGTTACACTCAGCCATCGTGAATTAAAGCCGTTCTCCCTAAACCTTCCAAACCATCAGATGCCCAGAGCTGCAGCCCCTCAGACCCAAGTGCTTTGGAGAGAACGTGTGCCTGCCTCCTCCAGAGTGCTGGCCAGCCGCAGGAATGTCAGGTGGAGGGAGGCAGGCTGGGTGGCCAAGGCTGACGCAGGCAGAGATGCTGTCCCTACAGGTGCAGCGCTCAGGACCCGGGGTCTTTCACTCTAGCCCCCAGAGGAGGCAGAAGGCCCAGCAGGGGGAGTCTGTTCCCCGGGAGGGTGGCCACTCTTTTCCTGCTTCTGCTATGTCCTATGGAAGCCTTAAGACCCAGCAAGCCCAGCATCCGCCCCTCACCTGAAGTGTAACCATGAGCACGGGCCGCTCCAGCGGCTTCTTGCATGGACGCGTGTGTGTGCACGCGTGCATGCTCTGCCTTCGGCTACTGGGCCCGCAACGAGGCGGTAGCAAGGGATCAGGCCCAGTCAGCAGAACAGCCCCCTGCCCTTGTTGCGGGCACCACCAGGGTTCTCAGGGTGAGCAGTAGCGGAGTTGGCCAGATGAAGGGGCTCGTGGGAAATGTCCCCAGGGCATCGAGGAGAGGCCGGACCCTTATAGCTCACGTTTCACAGAAAGGTAGTGATGTTTCTGGGATGTTTATCCATGCACTGGGGGTCTGAGCCAAAAGCAAAGGGAATTGGCAGGCCGAGCTCTTCTGCGTGGGCGCGGCTCAGTGTGCCACACCGCGTCATGCGGACAGCGTAAACCTGACATCTTACGCGGGCTCAGTTGTGTCGTAATGACGGAAGCCAGCGCTGGGTGGGGCTGCTGCTGGAGCATGAGTCGCTGCTTTCCTGAGCCGAGATCCTGGCTTCCTCTTGTCCTAGCGTCAGCAAGTGCACATACCTGTGTGCACGGCGTACCAGCAGCCCTTGATGAGGGAGAAGTGGGCTGAGGTCAGCTGGGGGACAGCCGGGAAAGGCTATGGCCCCCATCCGTAGTCACTCACTCGATAATCCTGTAACACCTACTGTGTGTCGGGCTGTATAATCACTCCCATCTTACAGACTAGGAAACCGGGGCATAGAGAGGTGAGAGGACTTGCCCGAGGTCACACAGGACGTGGCAGAGTGCGATGAGAATGCCCAGGGTCTTGCTCTAAAGTGTGTGCTCTTTCTCTTATATCACACGGTCTCTGACTTGGCCTGCCCAATATGGGTTTGCTTGGTTTGGTTAGCTTTGACTTCCTTTCGTTCTACGTACCACTGATGAGAAATTTACTGCAAGCTCCACAGAGCGCTTCACATGCAGTATCTCAGTTAACCCCCGTCTGCGCTATGGGATAGTCAGTAAGGACCTGGAACTCAGAGACCGTAAATGATTTGCCCAGGGCTGCACAGCCAGTGAGAGTCGGAGCCGGAAGTCAGACCCTGGGCTGTCTGATTGCATGGCCCACGGTCAGTCCCAGGTCAGGGATTTCCGGCCAATGAAGTCAGATTATGCAGGAATTACGCCGGGGTCCAGCCCTGAGGCGCTGAGGGGTTAGAGACCAAGCATGGGGAGGCAGAGCCCAGCTGACCACGCCTGGGTTCGTGCTCACACTCCAGCCCAGCGGACCAGGGGAAGGAACCGGGGTCCTAGGAAGGAGGCTGGCCAACCACAGGGGCCGCGCTCTAGTGCTTCGGGGACCCCATGGGCTCTTATCAGTCAAGCAGGCAGACAGCTGAGAGTACAGTCTGCTTCAAACCTGTCACTGGGCAGAGAGCAGACGGGCCTGGCACATGGACGGACCAGCATGTCATGGGTCAGGGAACTAGGGAGACTTCCCCTCCGGGTCTGGCCCAGTCAAGGGCCGACATTTGATTATAACCTAGTATAATGGTGGCTTAGATTCCTGCTGCTGCCAGAGAGTCAGAGGTGGCCAGAAGTTTCCACAAACTTTTCACAACAGCAGCTATTTCTCAATTCTTTACAAGATATGTAGTTTTTTGCTTTTACCATTTGGGCAGTTTCTGCCTAGAGGCTGAGGGAGTGATCTGTCTAGATGGCTAGAGAAGCTATAAAATATTTAACTTGAGCATATAATTGCATTACCATGATCTCTAATAGGATTTGGTGTCCAGCAGAAGTCCAGCTTGGCCTCTGGCCCAAAGACAGACCCACGTTATTATGTCGAGTGTTACCTACTAGATAAATAAGAAAGAAATACTGCTCAAATCATTGTGCGACTGACCGACACACATTACAGTTATTGTAAAGAAAAATCCACCAGTGTCAGAGATTTATCCATCTTGTTAATCATTTTATTTTGTTATATCCTGAAAGAAGTAATTCTGGTCCATAATTCACAGAAGCCATCCTGACAGTTCTTGCTAGGGAGAAGAGCTGGGGGTCTGCAAAGTCCTATTACTGTGGGTTCCCCCAAACACACGGTTGGTTCTGTTTGGGGATAAGAGAGCCTGATACAGTGTCTAGCTGAATGTAGCAGGCCCAGAGGAAGAGAAATGAAAATGAAGCTGCAGTTCCCGAAAAAATGTATAGAAATGAAATTTGGAGGGGCGCCTGGGTGGCTCAGTCGTTAAGTGTCTGCCTTAGGCTCAGGGCGTGATCCTGGCGTTCTGTGATCGACCCCCACATCAGGCTTCTCTGCTGGGATCCTGCTTCTTCCTCTCCCACTCCCCCTGCTTGTCTCTCTCTCACTGGCTCTCTCTCTCACTGGCTGTCTCTGTGTCAAATAAATAAATAAAATCTTAAAAAAAAAAAAAAGAAATGAAATTTGGAAAAAAATAAAATAAAATAAAAACAAAAAAAGAAAGTCAGCAAGGTAGCCAAGAGCCCAGACCCCCACAGAAGGAACCCGGCCTTAGGATGTGAGGCTTCACACGCCAAAGGACACTCATTCAACCACAGGTTGCCCTTTGTCATTTGATATTTAACAAGTGTTGAGGGAACGGCTCCTGCAGACAAGGCAGTGGACCCGTCACTTGGGAGACACAGACGAGATGAGGAATTGGAAATGGATTCCTTCTTCTCAAAGAATTTGCAGTTCACTAGGGGAAGAGAGCTATACTCATAAATAACTAGACTGCTAGGTGGAAAGCAGTAGGTGATAAGTGAAGGAGAGAGGGAAATTGCCATCAGGACTCAGATGAGGGAGAGAAAGGCCCATCTTGCTAGAAGGTATCCCAGGAGGCTTGAAGGATAGTCAGGTCCTGGACGTGTGTATGGGGGCCGGGAGCATGCTTCGCAGGTGCAGCGGTCAGTGTTGGCTGGAAAGGGGGTGTGGGTCTGGCAAGGGCTGGGGAGCAATTTGGCAGCAGCATGAAGAGGCCATGAGGAGGACCCTTGTGGCAAAGAAGATATTTTGGAAAGAGAAGTTGAGCCTTAAACTCCCGGTTCCAGAAATTTGGGCTTTCTCCTCTCTAACATTTCCTACGGTATACTTCTTGAGATGATTTTGCATTATACATGGACAGACTCTCTTTCAAAAATGATGTATTTATTTTAGTATGCTGGAAAAAATGTAATTAGGTATATCAAACTATTATTTCAAATTTCTGTTTTAAATGAATTTAAGACAATAAATGAGCCCAAAATACTAAGTGAATAATAAGGCAGATAGTATGTGCCTATGGCAACAGCGTACAGGTGGTACCCAAGTAAATGACATTTAGAAACACTGCTCCAGGCCAGGGTCATATATTCAGATGTCCTGGGGACCGAGCAGGTGACCGCAGCGTCTGGGCCTCCCCTCAATGAGGAGAGATCGTTGCCATGCTGGATCGTCCGGTGTTTCAGGAAAAGCCACCGCTGAGATTTTTTATTGAGCTCTCCTTTTTTAGAAATCCTGGCAACTAACTCAGACTTTTTAAACACTGTACAAGCAAAAGTGTCCATAGACCTCCAGTTTGTGGTACCTACTCTGGATGCTGAGAAGCAGCGGCCTCTCCGTGGTCCAAAGACGCTCAGTTCCAGAATGACAGCCCGGGCCTGCAGGTATAGGGCAGACTGAAAGGGACAAGGCTGCAGGCGGAAGTCCCCTCAGAATGCCGACACAGTGGTCCAGGCCAAAGGGAATCCAGCCCAGACATTTCCACTTTCCAGGTGAAGTCCTGGCGCCATGGGTGTTCTTAACCTGCGGGTCTCCAGGTCATCTTTACACAGTTCTGTGCATTCTCAGACCAGACCGCGCTGACCTGGTGTTCCGTGTAGCTCGCGAGCCGTATCGAGCTTGGTGACAAGCCTGGGTAAATGATGGGAGAATAATTAGCAGCACCCCCACCCCACCCCCGCAGAGCATGTTTCTGTTCCTCCATTGTCTGTCATCACAGAATAATTCAGCACGAAGTGATGTTCATTAGATGGAACTCTCTAGCCAGCAGCTGAGTAGAGCTTTTAAAAACCTGATTTCTTACATAATTTGTTCTAAAGACAGACTTGACATGAAGTTGGCATGCCGATCAGCAGGTCGCTGCGTGGGAGCAGCAGAGATGATTATTCTGAATCTGGCTCTGGCTCGACCCGCATCTTGCCCAGACTGCTTTGCATTTCAAAAGGCTGCCTGTTCTTCAAGAGCTATGCCAGTGCTACCTCCTGGAGGACCAGGCCCTCCTCCTTGGAAGTGGTCCACACGTTACGGCGTTCTCGCGTAGTTTAGGTCTCTCTGTCCTCGCTGGCTTGTTGTGATAGATGTGTGTGCAAAGTCTCAGCCTTTCTTCCAGACCACTGGTTCTCAGAGTGGTAGCCAGGGTACCCAAGGGCATCACTATCACCAGGGACCCTGCCCCCGACCTATGACACGAGAAACTCTGGAGGTAGAGCCTAGCGGTCCATGTTTTAACAAGCCCTTCAGCTAACTGACAGAGGCTAAAGGTTTATCACTGAAACTGTACAAGGGACGGGAGTAAAGCAACATCTCCTGGGCGCCTCCTGTGTCCCAGGTGCCTGTCTGTATACACACACGTGCGCATACATACGTATACATGGACTCATACGTATGTAGTGGCTTTATTTCATCTTTGTGGCAGTTGTGTAAGGCAAACGGTTTTCTCGTTTCATAGATGAGTTAACTGAGACTTCACACCCCACACTCCCGGGGTGCATTTTAGTTCAAATACTAGAGAGTGGGTCTCTGATGGGCCCAGATCCTCTGTGCACCAGGCCCCATCACAGAGCGCCAGTCCGCCTGTGTCCTGAGTCGGTCTGGGTCGGGTGCTCCCCCCAGGCCAGTCAGCTGTGGCCAGCGAGGAGGTGACAGCGTCTCGGCCCCCTGGCATTACTCCTCGGAAGGAGCTGCCGGTGGAGGATGGATAGATCTGTAAGGGAAGGAAAAGTGTCTCCAAACATGTGGACATGTACTTCTCTTTTGAAGGCCCTTCTCTTCTTGAACAGCACAGCCTCATCTCCATGTCGTGTCTCTGTGTCCTCTCTGGCCTGTGCTCGCGGGACAGGGGAGGAGACCGCACGTGCAACCTTCTCCAGGCCAGGCAGCAGAACTAGAGTCCACAAGGGGGCCTCTGACACCTGTGAGAGCTTCTGCCAACAGCCGCCAGAGCAGAGGAAGGGCTCTTAGCTGGAAGCCAGGGAGCTGCCTGCTCTCCAGCCCTGTCCTGAGGACTCGGCCTCGCAGCCCCTCTCGCAGGACGACGGTGACATGATGCTAGCTATCCGAAGGCACAGACGGGAGGTGTGAGAATCTAAAGTCAGCCCTTCAATGAGCAAACTTCCTTTTCCCCTTCAAACCCTAAATATGAGGAATTTCTCCACTTTTTCATGTTTGTGTAGTATTCTAACAACTGATAATTCGGGTTCTTCCGTGAGACCATAGGCTGGATCTGAAAGATGATCGAAGCCATCCACTTCACTGGAACCCTTCCTGAGCCAGAGTGGGTGCTCAGTAAATATGTGCTCAGTGAGTTTAATTTTGTACATGAAAAGGGAGACCCGAAGAGAGGAAGGGGCCTGGCCAACGTCACCCAACGAGCTGGTGGCAGGAGTGGGACTAAAACCCAAGTTTCTCGATACAGTCCAGGCCTGTTCCCTCACGCATGACTCACGGAATCCTAAGGTTTCAGGTTTAGAATCTTATTTTTAATGCCACCCCAATCTCTCTGCCGGTCATCAGTTTGAACGCAGCCCGTGACTGAGAAGGTGTGATCTTATGGGCCACCCAGTCCCTTCATCTTGTCATTCAGCCAAAGACCTGCTGTGAGCAAGGATGGCACTATTGACTAAAGAGTCAGAAGCAAATGACACGTTTCCTGCCCTCAGGAAGTTTATAGTATATGGGCAGTTCCACACACATCAACAGAATATGACCCAACAAAAGTAAATAGCACCCTGCTCTGACTCTTACAAGATTCTTTCTTGTTTGGAATTAAGTCCATTTCCATGGGACTGTAGTCCTTACTTGTTGGCCCTAATGAACCTAATTTAGGACCACAAAACAAAAGTCCAGTCCTTATCTTACATAATAGCCCTTCAGATACTTTTAAACAGAGGTCAGTACCCCCTGAGTAAGCTAAATTCCCAATTCCTTCAGGATTTTTTTTTTTAGAGAGAGAGAGAGTGAGGTGTCGGGTGGGGGGTACAGTGCAGGGGAGGGGCAGAGAAAGAGGGAGAGAATCTTAAGCAGGCTCCACGCCCAGCACGCAATACAGAGCCTGACACGGGGCTCGATCTCATGACCCTGAGATCATGACCTGAGCCATAATTGAGTCAGAAGCTGAACTGACTGAGCCACTCAGGAATTCTATATGTGAAATGTGTGTGGAAGTCCTCTTATCCTTCTCTTCATTGCTCTTCAACGAGCGTGCTCAAGTTCGTCTTATCCGTCTCTTAAATGTGGCTCCCAGATGTGAACTGCTGAACTCCAGATATGGTCTGAGAGGACAGTACAGACTTGCACTTCCTCCCAGTCCCTTGATTCTAGGCATGGCACGGCGGAGACTGTAGGGCAAGGAAACGATAGCTTTGTTGGCCACCAGGCATTCTCCGGAGTTGACTGTCGTGCCGTGTGCCTCCTGCCCTCTTTCCTCCATTTCCCCTTGTGTCTCAACACAGTGAATATTACTGGGTACTTGCCTTGTGTGTAGCAGACACCAGACTTTTTGGGGAACCAGACTTGAGGCTTGTCTTCAAGGAGCTCATGGTCTCATTGGTGAGACTCTGTGTGCCCCCCAAAGAAAGAATTAACAAAAATAACCAAAACTTAATATAATCAAGGGAATCATCATTTTTTCCCTAGACCCCCTCCTTACAGCTGCTCTTCATAGTGGTTGGTAAACTTCTGGGTATGATTGAGAACAGATCTCCCAGTTCAAATACCGGGGCAGAACTGGCTTTAAGCCCAGGCTGTCAGGGGCTTTGTCAAATTTTTGTCGTTGCATTGACCTAGACTGTTGCAGACTGGAGGCCTTTGAATCCCATCATCTGCACGCAGAGCTGGGGCGCCTACAGGGACCGACACCTCCCAGGCCATGGAACAGCTTTGCAGCACCTGGCACCTTCCCAGTGCCAATCTCAAGTACACAGGGAGACAAGTTCTTTCAGATGTTGGCATGAATCTGCCTGTGTTTGGGCTTCTGGGAGACAACAGGTTTAATTTGTTTTGATAGTGCTTTTCCCCAGGAGAGAATATACCCGAACACCCTGCCTTCTTCGCATTTAACACACTGCTTGTTTGCTTTCCTGTGTTACCATGGGGAGTTGCTGTGTGCTTTATATGTATATGCGTGTGCGTTCACCTCCAAAAGCCCACATGGCCTTGTTGGGATTCATTAGACCAAGTTAGTATGTTGCTTTGGTTCACAAATGAAAGGCATGTGTGACCCTTCCTTAAAACCAAAATAGCAAGTCTGCCAAGGCCTGAGCAAACCTCTTCACATGCACACTGCTACGCCGTTAGCTCTTCAAAATAACTCTCTTAGGTGGGTGCTATTATTTTTGTTTGTTTTGTTTTTTGTTTTGTTTTGTTTTTGTTTTTTTGTGACGTGGGTGCTATTATTAACCCCATTCCACAGATGGGGAAACTGGTATGTGGAGACGACTTGTCCAAAAGGCACAGAGCTAGCGGGAGGCATTCTGGCTCCAGAGCCCATGCTCTGGTTCAGGCCAAATACCACGACTCTGGCTTCTTTGGCATCAGATAGAACCCGGTTCACCTACCAGATTTGCCCTTACAGCTGTGTGACCTTGAGAAGGTGACTTTAGCTCGCAGTCTCCATCTGAGAGCTGTAAATGTGTAAAATAACGGCCAAGGGACCCATTGCTCACAATTATTATGAAGAATAAGTTAAAATCCATGTGCACCTTTCGTGGTTCCATTGGAGGACATGAGAGAGTCTCTGTTAGAGTCGTCTCTCCACCTTGAGTTGCTGTAGAAGTAAATCCCTGCTATGCCATCTAGTTTGTCTTCCTCTCTTTTCCTTGTTGCCAGTAATAAGCCTAATCCCCTTCCAGGATCAAAGAAGATGTAGTAGATGTAACCTAAAGTATACATTTCTCTAGTTGCCGTCAAGGTCATACGTCCAGTCATGCAATTGACCGTCCCGGAGTCCGAGTTCCTTCCTCTTGCCTGAAGCATTAACATCTATCCTACAGAGAAGCCAAAAGGAAGCACCAGAGAGTGGGTCTCCGCTGCGTAATAGGTAGACCTTGGTTCTTCAAGCAACTGCTCCGAAAGAGTTGCTGACACCCGCATTTACGACTTAAGGAGCAACAAGAGAAGCAGTGGAAGAAGGTGCTTCTGTTGGCTGGGACACATCACAGGGGAACAAGGGATAGAAGAGACGCTGGAAGGGAGGGATAAGTACTGGATGAGTGGAGAAGAGAGACGGAGGATGGCTGGTGAGCTCCAGCACCACTCACGGCTGATTCCTTCTCTCTTCGGTTCCGGAATCCGTCAGCAGGCTCCAATGGCCATGGTGAGCTGCTGGAAGAGAAGAGCCTCCTTTCTTCTTCTGCTGTGACTGCTGTGAAGCAGGAGTCCAGTGGGCAGTCAGCCTGCCTCGTAGTCCCCCTCCAGGCAGGATTTCTTCTGTGGTCTCTCCTTGTTTCCTACAAAGTGAGGCTTTGGGATTGCAAAAATGGAAAGCAAACGGTAGAAACTGAAGGCAGGCTTTCCCGGACGTCAACCCCAGAGCAGGAGGATGTATTTATCAACTGTGATCCTCTTTCACCTTGACCTTGACTTGACCCCCTTTCGCCGTCTCATTTCACAGCAGCGCTAGCGCTCTGCCTGGGAAAGGGTCGCGAGCAGACAAAGTGAGGCACTGTCATGGGTTCACGGAGGCGTCTGGGGTTTCCACGTCTGCTCTAGGAAGGAGCGTTGTCTTCTCTTCCTTCTGCAGACGCTCCTTTGTATGTCGAACAATAGTTTGTACCACATCCAGGGAACACACCCACTCACAACACATATCCAGAGAACGAGCTAAGGACGCATTTAAACTCCACATTCCAATACTGAGAGAAGAAACAAGCTCCTGAAAATTAAATCTGCTGGCAGGACCCACTGTTGTGAGAGAAAAACAAAAGCCAGGGGAAAAGCCCCCCTCCCCCAGTCCCCCAGCATACCATCCACCTGATTATGAAAATCAGTAATTCATAGGCAGCTGCAATTATAGTTCCGGTCTGAGCAGTCCAAAGGTACCCCTTCTGCTAAAGGAAGGCAGCTGCAGTCGGAACGTGAGCAAAGCAGGGAGGAACGATGGGGGGAAGGAATTCACCAGACACTAATTGGAAACATAACATTTATGCAATAGAGTTCACACTTCTCCCAAGCCAATGAGTGTCTCTTGTGTGCTCGTGTTTGGTACAGAGATACCTGGTTAGTGCAGACTCATTATTTGTGCGGTCCCAAGTGGGCCCCAAGTACTTGAAAGCCTTCCAAATGGAAGAAAAGCTATAGACTTGAACATTCCGTCCGAAAGAAATATTCTCTAAATGTCTCCCTTCGACTTCCTTGTTGCTATCGTAAAATTATTCCGCATCTGCTAAAACTTCTGCCTTCTCTGACCCCAACAGCCTGGGGCAAGTTTCGAAGCAAACAGGCTTCTCTTCTGTCAGACGTAGCAAACAGCACCGCACTCAGTCACAGAAAATGTATTTTCCTCACTGGTTCACTGTGAAGGCTTTTTGGTAGATGATTAACAGGTTTGTATCTTGCAGACTTCATAAATCAAAATCTAGACAGTGTGTAACACTTATCTGCAATTGATCCTGTGAAAATGCAGCTAGTAACTATGGTAATTTATTAAGAGACATATTTTATACTCCTGGGTTTGAGAAGCACTGAACCAGAGAATTTTAGATCTGGGGGGGGAATCTCTGAGATCATCTGGTTGAATTCTCTCAGTGAGAGCAACAATGTAGATTACATGATGCTTTAATAGGGGTGAGGGAGACAAAGTCCTGGGAGTAACTTAGCCTGTTTAAGAAGTCAAGAAGGCTTCTCAGAGGAGGTGACATTTGAGCTGGATTTGAAAGGACTAGGTGTTGCCATGCAGGGAAGCAAGGGAGGAGCAAGCGTGAAGATGAGGAAACAGGTGCGGGGAGATCAAGTGACATGGCCAAGGTCCCACAGCCATGCAGTAGCAGAACGGGACCTGGCAGCCAGACTTCCTGCTTCTGCCCTGTACCCCTTCTGCAGTGCTGAAGGTGGAACCTACCCTCCCCGGTTGGACCATCAACCAGTAGCTTAAAGTGAACATAATCTTGCTTAAACTTTATTCCAAATTCTTTTTTTTTTTTTTCTAAGTAGGCTCCACTCCCAGCATGGAGCCCAACACAGGGCTCGAACTCATGACCCCGAGACCAAGACCTGAGCTGAGATCAAGAGCTGGATGCTTAACTGACTGAGCCACCCAGGGGCCCCTCAAAATTCTTATTTTTAAAAGCATATTCAGAAGGGAACTTCCAAAGTCATTGTCTAGAAAGACACTTCTAACTTAAAGGCAGTAGGAGCATGGATTCTTCCAGGCAAAGCCAAGGGAGAGCAGAAGTGCTCAGGGTCCTGGCTTGTGAGCCTCGCTCCGCCAAGGCCCAGACGGCTTTGTGCTGTAAGGAGAGCGCTTGCTCGATCGGGCCCTCTTGTTCTTAACTCTGTGTTCATGTAAAGTGCAGCTCTTGTTAGCAAGAGGGACAACATCAAGTGAGTGGACTTTCCCACCCATTCACAAAAGGAACCACATATTTGAACACTTTTTTTTTTTTAAAGATTATTTATTTATTTATTTGACAGAGAGAGAGACAACCAGCGAGAGAGGGAACACAAGCAGGGGGAGTGGGAGAGGAAGAAGCAGGCTTCCCAGGGGAGCAGGGAGCCCGATGCGGGGCTCAATCCCAGGACCCAGGGATCAGGCCCTGGGCCGAAGGCAGACGCTTAACGACTGAGCCACCCAGGCACCCCCACGTAATTTGAACTCCTGAATCCTTTTTAAGTAGTTTCCAAGTTAATAATGGCAGACAGTTGGGAAAAGACTTCCAGGAAATGCACCACGCTATGAATTCCTCACCCTCCCTCTGTCTTTTCCCTAATCGATCCGTACCCAAACCATTCCTCAGGCCCACCTTCTCCAAGAAGCTTTCCCTCTGCTGGTTTTGTCCCACATCAGCTGCCATTGCCCTTTTGCTTTTAAGGCTCAATGCCCTTCCTTGTCTGGACACCTTTTCTGCACAGTTGCCCTCTTAATTAATTATAGACTCAAAATTTTAGAACAGGAAGCAGTCCTAGGGCTCATCTCTGCTATCGCCTTCATTTCATATAGGAAGGAGGTGAGGCCCAGAGAGGGGCAGGAAGTTAGTTTAGGCCCCCCAGCCTGATACTAGAAGATGGGCCCCAGAACCAGGTGTCTTTACCTCCAGGCACAGCTTCCATGCCGCTGCCTGGGTGACAGCTGTCATCTTGTTCTCCCAATTAGCCTGCAGATTTCCTGTGGGCAAAGACCCATGTCTTCGATGCTAACATCTCATTTAGCAGAGGCCTTAGTCTTAGCTGCGTGACTTGTAGCCGTGTGCTAAGACAACAGGCTGAACCCTTAACTCTGTCCCCCCAGCCTGACCCTGCCGACTCACTCTGAGACCTTGGCTGAGTCACCACCCTTTCTCCGCGTCTCAGTTTTCTTCACTATTAAATGAGAGCATTAGGCTATGGTCTCTTGGATCCCTTTAAACCCCGAAAGCCCTAGAATTTGCTACCTCACAGCAGGATCCTTTGCTGTCTTCAGGACCAGACTTACTGTACATAGACCTGTCACCTTGTTCCTTCTCCAGGCTTCTGCTGTGGAGTGAGTTCCCTCGAGGCTCAGAGGGCACCGTATCATTGAAGAAGATGAGGCCCAGAGTCCTGGATTCAAATCCTGCCTCCAGGTCTCAGTGTCTTCATGGTTCTAAGCAGGCCACTTCATCTTTCTCTGAGCCTCCTCTTTTTTCTTTTTTTAAATAGAAGTAACAATACACGCTTGCAGATTTGGTGACAGTGAAATGAGGTAACCTTTGTGGAAACATGTGGCACAAAGGAGGCTTCAGTAGAGAGGGGCTTCTTTCCTTTATACCACATCCAGCACTATTGAGAAGCAATCTGTTCCAAATAAACAGATTTTCTAGGTACCAGGTTTACTACCTGAAGCTACAAAACAGTGACCTTGTTTTTTTCTTTTTTTTTCTTGCTCAAATCTTTCTTACATGAACTCCGTATTTCCTTGTCAGGTCACACAGAAATAGCAACAGTAGTAGGAAGAGTCTGAGAAAATCCCATCCCCAGGGGCGCCTGGGTGGCACAGCGGTTAAGCGGCTGCCTTTGGCTCAGGGCGTGATCCTGGCGTTATGGGATCGAGCCCCACATCAGGCTCCTCTGCTATGAGCCTGCTTCTTCCTCTCGCGCTCCCCCTGCTTGTGTTCCCTCTCTCACTGGATGTCTCTATCTCTGTCGAATAAAATAAATAAAATCTTAAAAAAAAAAAAAGAAAGAAAAGAAAATCCCATCCCTGCAGAAGGCGGGCATGACCACATATGCCACAATGCTGGGGATGCGGGTACAGCAAAGGGAATACCAAAGAAAACTCCTGCGCCTTTTGAGAGAGCTTGGATTTTTTTTTGTCTCAATAAATGGGGTGCCATCGGAGGGTTTTAAGCAGGAGAATGACAGGATCAGATTTGTTTCCGAGAGTTGGCTCAGACTGCTGAGTGGTGATGGAATCGGGGTGGGGAGCGAGAGAGGAAGCGGGAGACTGGCCTCCAGGCTGTCGTGTTAGCCTGGTGGGCCACAGCGGGCACCTGACCAGCAGGGGAAAAACCTGAGATGGGAGAGGACCAGTCTGCAAATGCCCAGTAGCTTTATGGAAAAAGAACAAGTGACTGGAATATCAGCCCATTATGAGAAAAATGTAAAGCAGGGGAAGTGTGAAGACGACCATGAGACTCACCCAATCACCCGGCCTCCACAGAGCAGCGCTGCTAACAGTGAACACTGTCTTCCCCGGTGCTGTTAGCTGCGGAATTTCTAATGCATTTGTAGATGCAAATTTGATATATAAAAACTTGGTTCAGGCAGATGTTTTCCAGAACACATCTCTTAGTGTCAACTGAGATGCACTAAGAGTAAAAATAACGTATAATTTTTAACTGCCGGTTCCTTTCAGTGACTGGGCCAGAAGAGCTCGAATGTATGGGCCCTGGCTTTCCTGGGTCTTCTGTTGGGTAAAGAAGGCCTCTTTTCAACTCTCCTTCTCTCTTCCCCGCCAGAGTCGGTGGATAACTGTCCCAGCAACTGCTATGGCAACGGGGACTGCATCTCTGGGACCTGCCACTGCTTCCTCGGCTTCCTGGGCCCCGACTGTGGCAGAGGTGAGGCCTGTGTGTCTGCGTGCGATCCCTACTCCCCCGGCCCTGTGGGTGGTTCATGTCCCACTTCCCAGAGCAAGCGCAGGACCCCAGGCTTCCTCCTGCCTCCCACAAGAAGGGCCCCCCAGGGCCGTTCTTCGGAAGCCCTGAGAGAGGGGTCCGCAGTGGAGTCATGGCCGCGTCAGCCCCATTGTTCACAGGGGCACGACCAGGGAGGTCGGGAGGACCCGCTGTTACAGGGGCAGCCACCGTGAACCTTGTGTCTGTGGTGGGGGCAGGGGAAGTGGCAGTGGCGGTCCTTTTAAAAAGTTGATTTCCTTTTTGAGGAGTGTTCAGCCTTAGCCAAATGCCTTTGGTGGTTTTTTTATCGGGAGGGGTTGTTTCATTTTGTTTTTTGATTCTTGAAATATAATGGACATGTGCCAAGGGGCTTTGCCGGTCACTTCACAAGTGTGGTCTCTCTGGCCTTGTGGCTGGGCCTGAGTTACTGCTCCATTGTTGCTGGGATCTTCGCTGAGACCACCGAGGGGAGGGATTGCAGGGGGTCCGCTTTGCTCCACGCAGGACCCTAATGTTGCCTCATGTCTGGGTACAGACAGTGCTAATGTTAACCTCTACTGAGATGGCTAAAAGGCTACCCATGAGGTACCCTGTGCATTGGCCTTCATTTCTGTCCTCGGAAGAGTTAACAGGGCGAAGGCCAAAGGAGCTCTGTAGTCCGGAGGCTTTGGAACTCCTCTTGGGAAACTGAAATGCCTCCTTTCCTTGGTCTTCCCCCCTCTTCACGCCTTCAGCAGGTGTTTGCTTAGTGCCCTTTAGGGCTTGTTCCCGTGCTAGGTACTGGGTTAGAGCACTGAGCGAGGCCTAGCCCAGGAGCTCTCAGTCTGGTCAGGGGGACAGACAAGTAAGTAGATAATGACAGAGCAAGTGAAACACGCTGCAGCAAGGTTAAATTCGGGAAGCGGCTGTCACCTTGGACACGATGAGGACCAGGAAAGGCTCTCTGGATGGGGTGACACTGGAATCCAGACGTGACCCTTGAATAGTCGTTCATCAGTGGGAGGCAGAGATGGTTTTTCAGCGCCCAGCAAATACCGTGACATGATACGTGACATGATACCGTTTGGGGCTTCTTCTCTTTCTTCCTAATGTGGAAGAGACTCGGTTTGAGACAGCAGAGCTGCAGTCCTGAGAACCACAGTGACTACCTGCTGAGTGCCGTTAAAGGGAAAGCAGCCAGGTGGGGGCCAGGGGAAGGTGGTGCAGCGAGAGGAGATGGGTCATTCCCTCTGACGAGAATTACTGTCTCATCCCATCCACACTTAAACGTGGGAGTCACGTATAGAACAGCCTTATCGTATCTCGGTAAGGCTGGTAGGTTCGGAGAGCACAGTGCAGTATGGTTTATTTTTATATAGTGTCCTTCATCCGGATGGCACAAAACGCTTCGTGCTGAGAGGCAGAATGGGAAGATAATACTTTAAAGAGCCACGTCGGGCTCAGCTCTTCTCTTATGGGGGCAGTAGTGTGTGGGGCTCGGGTGGAGCCCGAAAGGCAGGACAGGCTGAGCTTCGCTGGCTTAGAGAGACAGTAGTGGTGCCGCAGATAGGGGTGAAAGGAGCAAACTGGAATGCCGTCAGGAGAGCGCTGGAGGAGGGACTGGGGCAGGCAGGAGGCCCAGTGCTGTCTTTTCCAGTAAGACCAAGGAACAGGTGGAAGCTTCCTGCGTCGGGGTCCTGGCTACCACGTGCTGCACCCGTAGTACGAGGGGGATGGGGGGGAGCAGCGTTCAGTGGGCACTAGCTCCCCCAGGCCCTGCACAGCACACCCTAGCCTACGATTCCAGATGCGTTTAAACTGGAATGAAATAAAGCAAGAGACGCAGACAGATGGCTACGCATGGGGATTGTGGCAAAGCCCTTGAGGCTCTTGGTCCGGCCTGCAGGCCGAAGGGAGAAGGGACAGAGGCAGGTGGGCCTCGCTGGGCGTTGATTCACACCAGACCTCCCGTGCTGTCTCCGCAGCCTCCTGCCCCGTGCTCTGCAGCGGGAACGGCCAGTACATGAAGGGCCGGTGCCTGTGCCACAGCGGATGGAAGGGTGCCGAGTGCGATGTGCCCACCAGCCAGTGCATCGACGTGGCCTGCAGCAACCACGGCACCTGCATCGTGGGCACCTGCATCTGCAACCCCGGCTACAAGGGCGAGAGCTGCGAGGAAGGTAGGAGCGCGGCAGCACCTACAGCACCCGGCCCTGGGACGGGCCGGCGCGGCGCCGGGAGCGCCTCCAGGGGGGCAGGGCGCCGCTCCACCCCGAGCCACGCACCCACCAGCAGCGAAAATTAGCTTAGCGGAAGAGGACAGGCAAATCAGAGTCCTAGCTGGTGAAGGGAAGAGAGGCGTCCTATGTGGAGCACTTACTGTATGCAGGCTGTGTCCTGGAGGCCTGAGATCATTGAACCTCAACCCCGATGGGGCGAGGTAATTATTTCCGTTCTAGTTAGGGGAACCAGACTCAGATACTCACCTGACCTGCCAGGGTCACACGGCTGGAGGTGGCAGAGCTGGGGTTGAGCCCAGTGTTTCCAGCCCCACAGCCCAGGTTCTTTCTCCTCCCCTTCAGCTCATATCCTCTCCACGTCTCACATATGAGTGTTACAGACCTTCAGACTCTGCCTTCTGTTAGCACAGGCGTGTGCGCGTGTAGCCCATAGGAGCTCGTGTCTCTCCTTCATGAAGTCAGCTATGTGTGGTGGGGGCTAGAAAGTGAGCTTCTGCTTTTACCGTGCACCGTTCTTCCCTAGACCGTCTCCTCTGGTGAGATAATGAGCATTTCCGTGGCCTGAGGAAGGGCAGTGGCAGGCCCGGGGTCACGGAGCTAGCCAGCAGCAGGGCTGGGACCCCGCCAGGTCTGCTTACTTCAGAGCCCTCTTTCTTCTTGCCTGCACGGGGCTTGTAGATGAGAAGGGTCTTATTCACAAGCAATATAGAGTGGCTCTTAAGGGTGCGTGCTCTGGGATCAGATGGAGGTTTGAGTCCTGGTTGTGTCACTAACTAGCCTCGCTTCCCTCATCAATAAAATGGGAATCCCTTCCTCAGAGGGCCATCATAAGGATTGAATTAAATGACCCATGTAAAGCACTTAGCTCAGTGTCTGACACATAATAAATGCCCCATAAATGTTAGGTCTTATATTATTAGTATTATTCTGGGGACAGTTGAAGCATATTTCCTGTTTCACCCCAACCACTTTATCCAAGGTCTTTGGAAACGGGTGGAAGTCGCTGCTGAAACTGGTGGACGATGCTAATAGGCTTCCCTCCCGCTGCCCACCATCTAGGGCGCTGGCGTCTTCGCGACCGATGGAAGAGGCTCCAGGAGAGCTAGCTTCTAACCCATTTAACACATAGGCCTCTCTCAAGGTATCATTTCTCTTAAAAAAGAAAGAAAGGGGGGGGAGGAGAGCCAATATAATGGGGCCACTCTAAAAGAGTGGGGAACAGGAAGGGATTAGTGTCTGAAACGCAGCGCCTCTCTGAGACAGGCTGCCTGTAAACCCCAAGCGTGCCTGGAGGTCCTGATTCAGACCTATTAACTTTGATGGGGTTACTGTGGGCTGTCTGAGAGCGGAGGGGCGCCAGCGTCTGGGACAAAGGAACTTGGCTTTCTCATCCCGACCATGGTGACCTTCATCCGCTTTCCCTTGTCACTTTAGTCACTTGAGGCGAAGGCCCTGAGAAGAAAAGAAAAACAAAGAGGAGATTCCTCTTGAAGCAGTGGGGCCATCCCACCCCGAAGCCTACCGTGTCATGTTGGGCCGGGGAGGGCACGATGTCCCTTTCCCAGCTCAGCGGGCACTGGACAGTGCCCCGGCGCGCAGGCTTACTTACAAGAGAAAAAAAAAAAAAGTTGTTTAGCTCTTTGATTTATGTTATCTATTTGAAAAGAAATGTTTTGACTCCTTTCTTTTCTGAGGAGGGCCATCTGGTCCTGATTCCTTTTATTATTTCTGTTTCTCTGGTGAAGCATCATTGCACAGTCCTTGTGTTTATAATGGAGGCTTCTTGGGGCCTTCCCCACCACCCCGCCCCACTCCTCTCTCTCTCTCCTCCCTCAGCTCTGTTCTGACGGGCTTCACAGTGTTTATAAAACATCAGCTAACAAGCTTATTTTTTTCCTCTCTCCCTCTTCTTCTGAAGTTTATTGCCCCATATTTTTTAAAGCCTGAACCGTGCCAACAGGACTTGGAGGGAGGTGGGGGAGGGGCAGAAGAGAACACCTTAGGCCTTTTGCAGTGCAAAGTGACACTGTGTTTTGGTCCTGAAGAGCATCTAACAGCTTGTGTGATCACTGAAGCAGGGAACATTTGGGGGGAAGAGTTGTGTTTGCAGCTTGGCCGTGCAGGCCTCCTCATTTCGTTAACAGGCTAAGCTTCTGCCAGAAATTTTGGCTTGGATGGCAAGCTCTGCAGAGGGAAAAACAGGTAACTGGTTGGCCCTCTTCTAAGCAGAAACCAAGTTAGACTGTATTCTACACAGAGTTCGGCGCACTTCCCTGCCAACTTCTCCCCTACTCCTTCAACATAGAACTCCCCCCCGCCCAGGCCGGCTGGGTCTCCCAATGTGACCCACAGCTCCCAGGGAAACAAATGTCATTTCTGAAACCCTCTTGCTATGATAGAAGGAAGACAACTTTCATCCCGTCACCCCAGAGGCCCCAGAAAGTGAGGGCAGATCCCAAGCCCACAGAGGACATCTCTAGCAGAGTGTCATGGTGGCGTAGATAATGGCCGTAGGTATCAGGTCAGCAAGGACAGCGTCATCCCTGCAGGAATCTCGCTCGGCGAGTTCAGCCAAGCTGTGTTTTCGTTAGGTGCAGTCCTCCTCGAGTCTTCTCTTGCGCTCCACACCCACATTGCCAAGCAGCCCTTCAGAAGTGGTGACTCAGAGCCTGGAGGTAGTCCTGTCAGCAGCGTCGTCTCGTCTTCGTTCCTTGCCTGGACCGTCTTCTGAGAGTGTGGGGTTCACTTTGCTGGTCCTGGGTCCCCATGAGACTTGTTGTGTCTGAGGAGCAGGACTGTGACGCCAAGGGCCTGTTGCTAAACTTGGCCCCCTCTCGGCTTGCTCGCTAACAGCGCAGATTTATAGATTCAACCTCGAGGGCGCCTCAGAGACAGCGTCGACCCGAAGCCTGGGCCCAGGCACCCCCAGAACGGGAAATACCTTTATGGGCCTCGGGACAGGAATTGCTGAGTCATTTCCTGTCAAGTTGGAAAGCTGTCTGGATCTGGGGAGTTATCATAGTAGCCTAATGGGCCAGAATAATCCTTCTGAGGTTCTGAGATGTGAGGCTGGTCATGAAAATATATCACTGTTATTATTTTTATGATTTTTAATTACCAAGAACTCCAGTGGGTCATGCTTTAACCATTGTGAAGTGGTGTCCAGAGACTGCGAGAGAAGATTCTTTGCCTTTGTTTGGCTTTATTAATTCTCTACTTTGTTCTGTTTCTTTTCTTGTTTTGTTTTGTTTTGCCTTTATTGCTATTTTTTAACCATTTACATCTGTATACATGTATGTGTGTATTTTTGAACCAGTAAGATTACAGAAGAAATAACAAGAGATGTGTACCAGGGAAGAATGATTCAAATTTAAATTCCTCCACTTAGCACTGTGTGATCTTGGGCAAGTTATTTAACCTCTCTGTGCTTTAATTTGCTCCGCTGTGAAATGGGGATAGTAATGGTATCTACCTCAAAGAATTGTTGCTAGGGTTAAATGAGACTGTGTATGTAAAGGCTCGAATAGCAAAATATGGCCCAGAAGAGAGACTACATCAATACTAATTGTTATTATTGTGGTCGTTGCTATTGTCGTTCCCGTGATTCTGTTTTTAGCAAATGATTGCTCCTGGCTTCGACCTCCTGATTTCTCATTTAGGTCATTAAGTTGAACTCCTTTTCCAGATCTAAAAAGTAAAAGCGCCGTCTTGATAAGCTGGCCCTCAGACAGGCCCTCTGTTCCCCGAATGTGGCCATTTGTACAGTCTCTGTCCATTTGTGTCTCCGACTTTAACATACCTGGGCCAGGTTTCCCCATCTTTTCTGCAAAAGTCAAATATGTGGAGTTATAAAATTTAATTAGTCAATGAAGTAAAATCATGTCTGAATTATAAAGAAATAAAGTAAAAGCACCTCTGACCAGCTTGCCTAAGTCATGCCGCTGAATGTCCTGATAGGATGGAAAAGTAACTTCTTAGCAACAGTTTAGCTCACACACTCCTTTCCAATCCTCAGTGTCCTCATTAGCAACTGAGAGGTAGATAATTTTGACACGGGACGTTCAGAGGAGGTATGTGACTTGACAGTGGTCCTAGAACCACTGCCTTTTGTCCCGTGACCCTTGAACCTAGGACCTCAGAGATCAGTTGCCAAGTTCCTTCCTGTGGATCATAGGGCTTCCTCAGGAGGGCTTCCTGGAGGAAGCTGACCACACTCACTGCAGCACCGTCCACCCTTTTTCCAACTGCTACGTGTTGCATCCCTACCAGGACACCACTCTCTCCTACAGTTACAAGAGGAACAGGAATCCTCTGCCTTCCTAAAATGAAAGACAGACCTCACAACTTTTTGGTAGAGTTGGACCGGCCTTTGCCAACTCTGTCTTCTCTCTGCTGTCTTTTGCACTTGCCATGTGAGCGGGAGCCATGTGATAAGTTGGCCCTCCACTCTCTCCTTCTGCTTTTCCTATGCAGGGCTTTATGGAAGGTTAGAGGTCTCTGTTCATTTTTGCAGCCCCATAGCTAAAGCTTTGATTTAGGAAAATCAGCCCCAGTAACAAATATTGACTTCAGAATCAGACAGACCTTCAGATTCCTCTCTGGCAGGGTTAACTGTATGATCTGGCATAACTTCTTTGCCTCTGAGCCTTAATTTCCTCATCAGTACTTCACTGGGTTACGGAAGAAACTGAATCTGATCATATATGTAAAGCACTTCCTCTAGTGCACAAAACAGGCAACCCACAGAGTTATTCTCTTTTCTCTATTTCTGGGTAGGTCTCTTGAGACCACCTTGACCTTGGGCACTAGGAGCCCTGAAGGGCTTGCTTGGCTGTGAGCTACGGCTGTATAGTTCACCCAGTGCGTGAGGAGAAGCTGTGCAAAGCCTGTGAATATAATGTTGGGGGGTTTGGGGGGTTTTATTTTATTAGGTTCAATTAGCCAACATAGAGTACGTCGTTAGTTTTTGATATAGTGTTCAGCGATTCATTAGTTGCGTGTAACACCCAGTGCTCATCACATCACGTGCCCCCCTTAATGCCCATCCCCCGGCTACTCCATCCCCCCGCCCTCTCCCTTCTGCAGCCCTCAGTTTGTTTCCCCGGAGTCTCTCATGGCAATGCATGTCATTTTGAATAGTCATTGAAATGTTTGCCCTCTGGAAGGTGAGGTTTGAAAGTTTGCGTCAATCACAAGAACTTTGGGAAGATGATAACATCTAATGGAATTTAAATGCAAAATAAATTCTCTTTTAAATTAAGGAATCTCGGGGCACCTGGGTGGCACAGTCATTAAGTGTCTGCCTTCGGCTCAGGGCGTGGTCCCAGTGTTATGGGATCGAGCCCCACATCGGGCTCCTCCGCTGGAAGCCTGCTTCTTCCTCTCCCACTCCCCCTGCTTGTGTTCCCTCTCTGGCTGGCTGTCTCTCTGTCAAATAAATAAATAAAAATCTTTTAAAACTTAATTAATTAATTAATTAAGGAATCTCTTTTAGTCCCACCTTCATGGTAAGACTGTGTTATGAAGTAGTGAACACTACTAGTTTCTTTGGCAAAGATTTCTTGAGTATCTTCTATGCACTGAGCACCGTTCCAGGAGCTGGAGACACAGAAGGGAACAAAATGAAGTCTGGTCCGCTAAGTGGTGCAGTTATTACAGACATAGCAGGCTCTGGGTACCATGCTAACACTTGATATATTTCCTTTTATTTTTTTAAGTAGGCTCCACACCCAACATGGAGCTTGAACTCATAACCCTGAGATCCGTAGTCACACGCCTTACCAATTGAGCCCGCCAGGTGCCCCTTGATATGTATTTCTTACTCTGCCTTACTAACCAAGAAGTAGGAATTTGTATCCACGTTTTACAGGCGAGGGAACTGAACCTCCCGTAGGTAAACAGCCACCTATCGAGCCAGGAACCCAGGTCTCCCGTTGGTTAAAGTTCTCCCTCTTTACCACATCCAGTGGTCTCTCCGCGGGAAGTCTGTGTCCTCTTACCAGGGTGAAGCCCCCTACACTACCAAGTGGAGTGGTTCACTTAAAGTAGCCTTACCTCTGCTGGTCAGACGCTCACCTGTGTTCTCTCTGCTCCGTGTCACAGTGGACTGCATGGACCCCACGTGTTCAGGCCGGGGTGTGTGCGTGAGGGGCGAGTGCCACTGCTCCGTGGGATGGGGAGGCACCAACTGTGAGACGCCCAGGGCCACGTGCTTGGACCAGTGTTCGGGCCATGGAACCTTCCTCCCAGACACCGGCCTTTGCAGCTGTGACCCAAACTGGACAGGCCACGACTGTTCTATCGGTAAGTGTGGGGAGAAGGGCACTGCATGGCTGGAGGGAGGAGCTTGCCACCATAACGTGTTCGCCATTCAGTCCCCATCAGTGATCAGACCCTGTTCCCGGTCATGTAGCGGTGGAGTGGGGGGGTTACACCAGATCTCTGAGTGCTTTCCTTCTCCCCCTGAACTCCATCCTTCAGTACCTGTCCTTTTAGACCAGCAGAAGATTCAGAAATGAGTCTTCACACCATTCCTTCCATAGTGGTGCCTCGAGAGTGAAAACATTGCCCTGTAACCATGTGAATTAGAATACTGGATTGAAATCTCCTCCCCCATGTTACGGTGGTCATCCCTAGAGGCAAGGCCACAGGGAACAGTGTGCCTAGGTGAGACCTGCAGGGATGGGGCTTTAAAGGACTCAGGTCCAGGGGCGCCTGGGTGGCTCAGTCAGTTAAGCGTCTGACTGTTGATTTCAGCTCAGGTCATGATCTCAGCGTTGTGAGATTGAGCCCCAGGTTGGGCTATGCTCTCAGCGGGGAACTGGCTTGGGCTTCTTGGGATTCTCTTTCTCCCTCTGCCCCTTCCCTCCTCCCCCCACCTCTCTAAAAAAAAAGCGGGGGACTCAGGTCCCAGCTGTCAAACCCTCTGGTTTTACCCATTCATCAGAATGAAGTCTGAACTCAGTGTATTATTTACGGTTCTCTGTGACCTTATCCCCACCTGCCGTTCTGGCCAGATTCTCTACTAGCCAGTAAGTTCCATGAGGGTAGCAAACATGTCTGTTCACCCTACATGCCCAGGACTCAGCACAGGCCTGGCCCACGGCAGCTACCTGGTACATACTGATGAATGGGTAATGAACACATGAAAGAGCACATGCTGGAATGCGTTCTTCACTGTGCTGTTCAGTTCATATGCAGAGGGCTTATGCGTATAACATTCTAGGATCATTACATTGGCAGCCTTCTGTTCCTGAGCACTTTATGATTTGTCCAGATGACAGCAGGTGTGAATCACCTAGCACAGTACTGGGATATGGTAGGTGTGTTCACTTCTCAGATCTCGTTTCCACAGTGTCCCCTGTTTAAATCCACATGAAAACCCTGTGAGAATGGTATCCTCACCCCTGTTATACTGATTTACATAATACTTTAATCAGTGAATACTTTCGAATGCCTACTATGTACTAAACACTCTTCTCATCAGAGTTACAAAGAGATAAAGAAGGTCCCTATCTTTGTTGAGCTTCCACCGAGGGAGACAGCAAACAAACAGATGAAGAGAAATAATGAGTAAAAAAGCTTAGGCGCAGAAAATTTTTAAGTAATCCCACCCGAGAACACACAGCTATAAAGTGGCAGCATTTCCAGCTATGTTTTTTTGTTTGTTTTTATTTTGTTTTTTTACTTAAATCACTTTCTTTACCACGCACACTATTTAAACAAAGTGCAGCTCAAATTAGCCCATTTTGTTGCATGGTAACAGTCCTTTTAGAGATCAGGAAAGACGGCTGAGGCCTTTGGCAAAAATGAGATCCATGCAGCATTTGTGCCTTGGGAATCCTCTGAGTTACCTCACCCCGTTGAATGGAGAACTGATGTTCAATGGACTTTCATCCTTGTTTGCAAAGCTCAGGTTAAGACATGATTGCAAACACAGATGTGCAGCGTCTTAGAAATAATTCTTTTTATATAGCTCCATTTACAGCAATATAATAAATGGTCCTCTCGAAGCTACACTGGCTTGTATTGTTTGTTATGTGGCCACAAAGCTCGTTTATGATAGGTATATAGCTGTCTGTGCATTGTTAATCCCCGATGAAACCGTACAGCCTTTCACGGAGACAGGTATGACTTCGGGTGAGATCATTAGGTATTCTTTAGGTGGTCCTGTAAAAGGAGACGGCAGACCCATTGGAAGGGACTTGGAATAGAACCGTGAGGGCTCGTCTTCCTTAACTCTGTGCACACCGCTCCCCATAACTGGTGTCAAACGTGCGTGTGGCCTCCAGTGCAAAGGCAGAGGAGCTCCGAGTGATGAGAAGCGTCCCTGAGCCCAACAAACCTTGGTTCAAACGCTGGCCCTGCTACGTACTAGTTATAGCTGTGGGCAAGTTCCTTCCCCTCCCTGAGCTGTAAAACGGAGGCGGTGACAGTCCCTGCCTTCCGGGGTTATTATTTGGAAAATCATCGTGTGGTGAATTATTTAAGGTGATATTAAAGAAGCACTTAGCATGCTACTCGGCTCGAGATATGGGCTCAGTAAATGTTAGCTGCTGTGACGATTATGATTAAAACAGCCACTGATGAGAGCCCTTGATATTAATGGAGACATTTGATAGAGGCCAGATGAAATATGCCCTTTCAGAAATGTGGATTATAGTTTTTAAATCCCAACGTACAGCTGACTCAAACAGTGTCATGACTGCCACCCGGCCAGGAATTTCAAAGATGGCTTCAAAATTACCGTCTCCCACGGCAATAGTAATAGCAATTTGTGTTTGTCGAGTGCTTCCCAGCCTACAGAGATATTTCGCACACGCACATGCACCCCCACAACGACAGCCCCTTGGGCAGGGTGACCAGGTAGGACATTGTCCGCATTCTCACCCGGAGGCTCAGGGAGTTGCCAGGCTTGCCTCAGGCACACTGGGGCCTGAGGAGGCCGGCAGCCCATGTTCAGCCTGGGGCCCCAGGCCTCAACTGCGGCCCAGCACTCCGTGTCGCCTCTCCACAGGCCACTGTTTCTGCTCAGCTGTCCCTTCCCCTCCAGAAGCCAGTCTGAAGGGAGGGAAGGCACTTGGAAGGTGGTGCTATCTCACCACCAGCCCCGTATGGGCGGAGCCTGCCTGGGCTCAGTCCCGCCTCTGCCGTGTGATAACTGTGACAGTGGCAAGGTGCTAGCTTTTCTTTCTTTTTTTTTTTTTAATTTTTTTTTATTATATTATGTTAGTCACCATACAGTACATCCCTGGTTTTTGATGTAAGGCTCGATGATTCATTAGTTGCGTATAACACCCAGTGCACCAGGCAATACGTGCCCTCCTTAGGTGCTAGCTTTTCTTGACTTCACTTTCCTGATCTGAAACTGGAGATCACAGTGTCGCCTTCAAAGGTCACGTGACCATCAAATTACCAGGTGTCTGTGCGCGCATGGAACAGTGCCTGGCTAGAGTGAGCATTCCGCGGCTCTCTCGACCTCCCTACCGAGGGCGCTTTCACAGAGTGGAAGCGGTTTGAAAACTGTTGAGTTCTGCCGTGAAGCTAAGCAAGAGCTGCCTTATTGACTGGCTGCTGCTGAAGCTGGGGGGCTGTCTCTGTGTTCGGGGGTTAGCTGCAAGGTGGTGGGACAGGCACTGGACTTCATCTCAGAGAATCTGCTCCCTGCTAGTAGAATGGCTCCGGCAAGTTGCTTCCCCTCTCCTCCTTCCTCAGTTTCCTTCACAGTAAAATCACCTAAGGGATTGCTGTCAGGATTCAGTGAGAAAATGTAGGTTACGTGGTTGACGCCGTGTCTGGCTCGACTTGGACCCCCAGTGAGAGGCAGCTCCCATCGCATTGTGTGTTCTTTGCTCCTGGCATGGCGGGGCTGGCACAGACACTGTCCAGAGCCTTCCCGTCAGGGGCTGCAGGCCAGCAGCTCACCCGAAGTGCTTCTCACACCATCGGCACTGACTGTGAGTCGTGGGGTTGGCAGAAGTCACCACCGGGCCCTCATAGGAAGGAGGGCCACCTCTTCTGAGATGAAGAGATGTCTCACTGTTTGGCCTGGGGAACAGGATTTAATGAAAGCAGCTGAAATCAACATGCCCTGCACTCGACAACCAGCCCGTAATGAAATGTGAGCTGACAAGCTCCCCAGCACTTCAGTTACGCTTGTGGAAACAGGGAAGTCAGATTTTGTATAAGGATTTACTTAGACCCCCAAGTTCCCAGCAGCTTGGCTTCCAGTCTCATCCCAGAAATTCCTCCTGAAATCTAGCCTCCTTCATGTGATATTCCTTCCTGACCAACGGTGTAAGATAACTGTTGGGACAAATGCCTCTGGCCTGGAAGAGCACGGGTTATATGCCCCACCCTCCACACACTGGTGTCCTCAACTCTGGACCCAGTGAGACTTGGCTTTTCCAGTCTTGGGGGATGGTAGTAGTGATGATGGTCGTGGTGATTGCTGGTGCTGTGGTTTTACAGATGGTAAAGAGCTGGAGACAGGAAATGACTTGTCCAAAGTAACGCAGCTCAGCAGTGGCAGAGTATGAATTAAGTCTAGGAGCTCTGTTTCCAAGTCCTCAGCTCTTGCCTCAAGCCCCCTTTCCATCCAAAGAGGTTTCCTTACAAGGATGGAGCATTACTTAAAGAGCCACCCATTTCTTAGTGCTTACTGTGTACCAACTACTGAACTAAGTGCATTACAGCCATTATCTTCATTAAGGTTCATATGAAAACTGTAAAGAAAGTATTACCAGTTCCATTTTTCAGACAAGGAGCTGAAGCTCAGAAAAGTTAAATTCCTTGCCAGCATCCCCCTATCGGTAAGTGGCAGAGTCCAACTCAAACCAGATATGGCTCCAAGGCCTCTCCCAAGCTCTGTGGTATACTGAGCAATATATTGCCATCGTGCCTCTCTCTTGCCAAGCTGTGAACCCCATGAGGTCATGGTCTACCAGTATCCCTAGCACAGGGCCTGACGTGGGTTAGGTTCTCAGCGATTATTCAATAACTTACCCAGTGACACATCAAAGAAGAAGCTAAAGGCTCTGCCCAGGAAGAGCCCAGCACACTACCAGTCTAATCTGTTCTCTGAG
Source organism: Ursus arctos (assembly GCF_023065955.2). NCBI lineage: Eukaryota > Metazoa > Chordata > Mammalia > Carnivora > Ursidae > Ursus > Ursus arctos. The sequence goes on from NW_026622897.1 coordinate 49,900,604, forward strand.
ACCCCAGTGTACCCCCACACCCCTGCACGCACGCACACACGCACACACGCTCATGCACGTGTGCCCTGCAGAGCTAAAACCAAAATCCCTGGGCATCTTCTCTGTCAGTTCCCAGACCTAGCTCATGTTGGTTCCGTGTGCCTTGCCAGCCAGCCAGACCCCTCCTGGACAAGAGCTGGCATCGTTTCACCTCCTTCAAGCCGTCTTCCCCAGGGAGCGGCCATAGCGGCTGGATGCCTCATCAGCTTGTGCATAAAGTGGGGTGCTCAGCAGCACTGCAGAGCTGAATGACTCTCCCCACCAACCCCAGGTGCTTTAGTTGAATTTTCATCCTCTTGACTCTGAGCTGCCTTAGAAAAGGGAAGGAATTTAACCTCTCCAAGATGGTCCTTGCAAGTAGAAAATTTCCTTTTCTTTCAGAGCCTAATGACCTCTTAAGAAGATTTCAGGCTCTTCGATGTTTTCCAGGACACCCTTTCAGATGAGGTCACTTAGATCCGCCGTTTGCCCCTCTGCTGGCTCTCCTTTGGGTGCTCCTTTCCCTCCACCCCAGCCCAGTAGCCTCGGTCCTCAGCCTCATAAATTCACTGCTCATTTCCACTGCTCTGTGAGCTCTCTCCAGTCTTGTCTTCCATAAATGACTTTTATGTGTAAGGGCCCTCCTGCGACATTTCACTCCTTTGGGTGGCTGGCTCACAGAAGCAGTACATGGCAGAGATTCTGCCTGTAAAATGCCCATGCTGGTGGTTTATGATGCTTATCATTTCATTGCAATTGAGTTTCATGAGATAACAGGTGGAGATTTAGAGGATGGGTTTCGAGGTAGCATGTGCAGTCAGAAAGAACTACATGGGATTTGGAATGGGACCAAGCTAGATTTTTAAGACTGAGCTTATCCAAAGAATAGGGCTAATAATACCTGCTTTGCAGGGTTGTTTTTCAAATTAGCTTTAATACATATGTATAAAATGCCTAGGATGGTGCTGGCATTCAGTAAGCACTCAATAAATAAAGTGTATGTTTTTAGAATGCATGGTTAAATCTAAATAAGCCAAACAGTCCTTAGACTCTTGCAAATTTAAGTCTGAGAACATTTTATACGGTGAAGGTTTGGAGCCAGACCTGGATTTGAGTCTGCGTAACCTTGAACACCTTGCTTTCTCTCTCAGTGGCTCAGCTTCCTTGTGGTTTCTGACCCTCTGCCAGCACCACCCCCCCCCCCCCCGGCCCATCACTGGTCATCGAGTCTAGATGAAGTTATTAATGTGCTGACATAGTTATCCCCAAACAACAGCACAAGGGCCAAACAGCATTAGCGTCAGCTTCCTGCCAGATAATGAGCTTTCTGAGCTCGATTCCAGAGAGGAGCACAGCCTCGCAGAGAGAGCATCCGGAACAGCTCCAGACCTGCCCCTGCCCCTGACAGTACCGGACATCCACCTCACGCACGTGTGGCCCTTCCCAGCCTCCCTGCACACTGGGTACTATTCTGGGCACCAAGGATCAGAGAGCCGCAGCCCACTCAGGAGGCAAGACCTAGTTAGGTGGCATGATAAGAGCCCGGACTGGTGTGTGTATGTGGGGGTCCAGGAGCACAAGGCAGGAGCAGTGAGCTCAGCCAGGAGACAGGTGAGAGCGGAGGCTGAGACCATCTTCCCCAGGGAGGAGACATGTGAGCCAGACCGTTAGCGGGGTGTTGGGAGGGGGGAGTCCAGGCAGAGGGCACAGCATGTGCAAAGTACACAGGTGTGCAGGAGAATCATCTGGAAAATCCTGCCTCTGAGTGGAGAGTAGCAACCGTGGAGGTAGGTAGAAGAAGTAAGACCAGAAAGGTAGGCAGAGTCCAAACCATGGTGTCCACTGAGTGCCTTGCTGAAAATCTTGGATTAAAAGATTTTTCAATGCCCACTGAAGATTTCCCTGTCAGCCTTTATGTCAGGACACCTTCTTTAGCTCTCTCAGCCTAACCTGGACTAGGTTCCACCTTCGCTGAGGGGGGACCTTCAGAATTCAAACGCAGATCCTCTGAGCTGCCAATTTCCTCTCTATTCCTCTCCTCCCCTTCCAAAAAGAAACACAAATCCTAAAGCATACTTAATAACAAATATGACTGCATAGATAGGGAGCGGAAAAGCTCTGTTATCAAATTAAGTCACAATTGACAACAAAATAAGCCCGATGTTTAAAAAAATAAGAATAAGCTGAAAGTAGTAACAGGGTTAAAAAAAAATTAAAGCTCTAAACATAGCATTTGCATTAGTGCTAAATTTTGAAAATGGTAATTCAATTTTATTTACGAGGCAAATATAATTACATTTAAATTTGAGGAAACAGAATTTAATTCTTATTAATGACAGAAAGACTGAGTGAGATGCTTTAATGCCAGAGAAATTGTCTTATGTTCATGGATGGGAGAGAAAATTAGATTCAGCGTGGAGCATTCTCCCTGCTACAAGTCTCATGTGTGTAGCCGGAATTGTTCCCTCTCTGAGAAGCATTAGCTTCTCAGCCCAGAAAGCACAGCACCGACATCCAATGAAACATCAAAAGGAAATGATCAGGCGGGGCTATTTCTGTATAGGTATGTTACGGAAGAAGAAACCCGAGGCTAGAATTTCAGCCGAGGAATAATATCCTTGAGACTTGACATTTCCTGTACCCCTTCCCAACAGCAAGTGATAGCCTGAAATCGAAGTTCAGAATAATAAATATCGGAGAGATTGACAGTGAGGCAGAGAAAGAAGAGGAGGTGTTGGAGGCAGAGAAGAGCCCACCAGCTGTCTGGGAAGTAGCGTGTAGGTTGAGACACAATGAGATGGTCAGTTCCTAGCATTTAATCAAAGACCGGGAAATTGGGCCCAGACAGGCATAGTACTAAATAGTGCCAGAGTTAAAGGTTGATAAACCAGGAGCTGGCAGCTTTGTAATTTAGTAGAATTTCCCCTGACAGCCCTAGAACATTTTCTATCCGAACTGGAGCTCTTCAGTATGTAAATATGAGCCCTCCTGAAACTGGGCTTCAGAATCAGGTTTCTCTTTGGACACCCAAGCTGAAGACTTGTACACAATCTCCAGTCGTCTTCCTGAATCAAACTGCTACTATATGACTTGTAATTTTAAAATAATAACTGTTCTTTGAATGGAAATTGTATTTACATTTTACAGAGCTCCTCATGTATGTGCTTCATGATTTATAGGGACAATAAATATATAACCCCCGGCGCCGGAGATGGTGTTATTCCCAGGGATCCTGGGTTCAGAGAGTTTGAGGGATCTGCCCAGAGACACTCCGGGAAAACAAGAGTTCAAATCCAGTGTTCTCTAGGCTCAGAGCCCATGTTTATCTCTGGCATAACTCTGCCATTGGCCATTTCCAAGGTTCATGCTGATACTGTCCAGGAATCAAGGCTGAGGTTCATAAGGTTTCGTTTCATTGGATACCCCTGCGAAGAGCCATGTAAACTGGATCTTGACCACGAGGTACCTGGCAGTACTACAGGGCCTCAAGGAAAAGAGTGATTGCTTTCAGCCATGGTGATCAGAGGGCTTCCTGGAGGAAGTGGGGTTTTAAGGTGGGTGATGGAGGTTGGGTTTGAGTTGGCAGAGAGAGAAGGAAGAGACAAGCACCTTGCAGCAACCCATTGTAGAAATCAAATCAATGCAATGTGTACAAAGATGCAGCAGAAACTGGCGTTTTCCAGGAAAGAGCAGTAGGTTGGAGTGGCTTTGCTTAGGGTATTTGTGGCACAAGAGAGAAGGAGAAGAGGTGAGGGAAGTTAGCAGGCAGTCAGTCACGAATGGCCTTGAAAGAGTTTAGGTTTTATCTGTCAGTGGGAGCCACTGAAAAATTTTGGGCAGAGGTGTGATATGGTGAGGTTTGGTTCTGGAAAGCTTAGTCTAATATTGGCATGTAGTTGGTGGTGCCAGGGAGACATCTAGGTGGAGGTGTCCAAGAGCTAGTTAGACAGGTGAGCACATGACCGGGTAGAGAGATGGGCCTTCCACAGAAGAATATCAGGGCCGGGGATCTTTGGGAAGAGGACTGAACATTGCTATCTCTTCAGCTCACCCAGCTGGGCCCTGTCAGTGGGGTTTGGGGAGTGTTCCAGCCCTGGCCAGAAGTCCACATCCTGGCCATGCTGTGTGGCTTCTATGCTCCCTTGTTATCCTTCTGCAAAGTCAGACCCTGTTGGGAGGCCTCCTTCAAGCTAGGTTGGAGCTAGGTTCCTCTAATCAGGAAGCCAGATACCCGACAATTAAGATGAATAGCAGTGGCTTACTACTTCCTGTGATAGGTGCTTCATAAAGCTCGAAATTCTGGTACTGGGGGGATAGGTGCAGAGACTGCTAAGCACAATATCCTGGAATCCACTTTTCGGCTTGGTTTGAAAGTGCTCCGAGCTCCTCGAGTGAGGTGAAAGGCCATGTGGTTTCCAAGGCTCATTAGCTTTCTGCCAGCTAGATCTGTAGGACAGAGCAGGGCTGAGAACAGCGCTGACCCTCTGGTGAGAGGGATGGAAGTTGAAAAGCACCCGAGAGTGGCTTGGGTTTGGCCTTGTGTCAAAAGGAAACTAATTACCTTAAGGAAGTTGAAGGCTTTTTTCCTGTACCTTCCTCTCCTTCTGGCTTCTTCCTGAAACCTGCACTGGGACTAAAAACTATCCGCCCAATTTAGTGAGAGAAGGAGGAAGGGAGGTGCTTTATTGAAACCTATGTTGATATAAGGATATAGGGGTATCTCTCCATGGGAAAGAAAGGTAACTCTTAAGTGTCCTACTGTGTGCTGAGCCTGCTGGCAGGTTGGTGCTCCTGTACACATGTGGGTAGACTTGAGTTCCTTGAGGATAGGGATAATTTCATATCATTTCTGAATCCCTAGCCTCTAGGAGTAGCTGGCACATAGTAGGTGCTCAGTATATTTTCAAATCAAGTTTAGGGTTCCCACAGATGGGAATCCTTTTCACCATTGAATAAAGGACAGAGCTAAGGCTCAGAGGTGTGCTATGTAGCTGGGAAGTAGCAGAGCAAGCTCTTATACCAGCGTGTGTGATTTCTAGCCTCTGTTCTGTGCAAAATGGTAGAGCCTTGAATAGTTACATGGATGAAGATAGATTTCCTGTGTGAGACTCACCAGGGAGTGTAGTGTTCAGGCTGGCAGTGGCAGGGCTGGGGAGGCAACAGGTGGACTAGTGACCCTGATAAAAGTTCTCATCAAGCGTTTTGAGAAGGCTGGAGGGGAGACTCTCTAGCTGGGGCACCAGAAGGAGGCTTCAAAGAGGAGGAGCCAGAACTCGAAGCTGACGTACAGTTGAACGTGGGAAGATCGAGGTAAAAGGGGAACCCAGACCATGGAAACGGCTTGCACAGAGGCATAGAGGAGGGACCACAGAGTGTGCTAAGCCCCCTCTCTTCAGCCATTTGTCTAGCTGGCCCCTGCCATGACTATTTCCTAAGGCAGCCGTCAAGTTCTTGCTCAAATGCTGACATACATGTCCCTGTGGGGCAAAGGACAGGCACTTCTCTCTCAGCCCTTATTTTCCTGTCTACAGAATGACTAGAGCATCTCTGAAGTGTCCTCTCACTCTCGTCACAAAAACGGCTCCTCTAAGTTTTTCTCCTTGTTTTCTCTCTTACCCCTAAACCCACCTGAGGGAGATCCCGTATCCAGAGGCAGGCCACTTCCTGCCCAACACCAGCTCCCTCCCTCTCCATCCTTTTCCCCTAGTCCCATGGTCCTTCGCCTCCAGCTCTTCTCCTTCATGACCCACAGCCCCCTTGTTTCTGTGCCTCTCGCCACATCCACCTTGCAAAACCCACGACCATCCCAACCACTCACCATCTCTCAGCTTACAGCCCACTTCTGAGCACTGGAAGCCAGATCACCTCATGTTCATGATCTTTAGCCTTTCCTGGGCCCTTCCAGCTGCAGGTCTTCTTGTACTTTGTGCCTTCTTGCTCTCATTTCCCCAGGCGCTCTTTAAATGGCCACATCCATCCATCAGTAGAGATTCCTACCTCACTGAGAACATTGAAGCCATTGATGAAGTGCTTTTCCATGATCCTGGCCTGTCCCTTAAACGTGTCTCTGCCTACATGCCCCCCTCCAAAAGATGAGGTGCCCACAAAGTGCTGTCCCCCAGATTATGCTCCAGATCTGGTCCTCACCAGCTGCTAAGGGGCACCTCAAGTATTCACATCATCCCCTTGCTCTCCCCAGTATCATTAAGCCCTCCCTTCTCCTGGTTCTTTCCAGCACATAAACATGATACAGTTGCCATACATTGTTTACCCTGTGAAAGATGTGCGTGGTATGGGGCATGTTACGTGGTGTTCATTTAAGCTTGACAGATGAACCTGAGATGTTAGTGTCTAAACCCTATTTTGCAGATGAGAAAGCTGAGGCACAGAAGGATGAAGTAACTTGTCCAAGTCATAGAGCTAGATGGATCGATGATGGATGGATGGATGGATGGATGGATGGATGGATGGATGGATGATGAATGGATGGACAGAATCAGATGGACAGATGGATAGACAGATGGGCTGTTAGATGGCCAGTGACTGGATAGCTGGTTAGTTGATTAGATAGTTGGGTGGATTGGACAGATAGCTGGATAGACAGACAGATGGAGGATGAACAGACAGGTAAACAGATACACAAACAGAAGGAAAAGTACTTAATATGGTAAACGTTGGGTCAGGGTGAAGAAGGAGGCTCAGACTGATTTCAGAGATCCTGTTCTGTAGCTGGGGTGATGCTCTGATACATAACTAACAGTCCTGGGAATGTGTCAGATTACAGCTGAGCTTGCGCCTCAACCTGGTCACACAAGTCGCAGACCAAAGAGCTGCATTAATCACAGTCGCCTTTCACTCTAGTCAAGTACCTTTGAGCAAGTCACTTAATCTCTCCAAGCTGTTTCCTCTACCCCGATGCGTGAATGAACACACCATTGCAGGGCTGTTGTGAGGATTTCATGGGATAATATTTGTGTGCCACCAACAAGGGTTCTACATTTTCTCCTTATTTCTGCTTCAAATGCTATCTAGTGTGGCTTGGACTTAATGTGTACCAGGATTTCAGAGAAATTCCCCAAGCTGTGCACTAACTCCGATGAGCTAGTGATAAGACAGAAAATCCTAGCAGGAATCATTTAAAATTATTTAACCCTCCTCTCTTAAAGTTTCTTAAGGGCATTCTAAGAATCTCAGGTCCTAAGCAAAATAGAACCATTTTCCCTGTTATCCCTTTTAGTGCTAAATACAGACTTATTAAAGGACTTCCCGGGAGGTCACATGGGGCCCAGACTCTGTTTCGCCTGCATCTGGTCCTTGCTCAGCAGGAAGGCACACAGAGCCTTGGGTGGGGGTCCCTTCCATTCCCTACTTGTGGCAGTTTTGAGCATCTTTCCAAGTCAAAGAAATTTTATGAGAAAAATATATGTAAGTCTGTCCCTTTAGGGGCACGCCACAGCTTCCCCTACCAGCTATTTTAATGAACAGGATTGTAAAGTAAGTCCAGACAAATTAAAACGTAGCTGCGCTAGGTCCCAGGCTTCATCCAGGCTCTTATGGGGATTAACATTTAATGAGAGGAGCCTGGGGCAGTGTTTTCCCTTATGTATACACTTTAGGGGCACCATTAACCAATAGCCAAACCTTATATCTTTCCCTGCCCTTTTTCCCTTCTTCCTCACGTGCCTACTGGCTTCCACACCATGGAAGGAGAATGGGTGTAACGTGGGCAGCAGCGTGAAGGAAGGTGTGCGTGGGGGTGTATGGGCTGAGACCCGTTAAAATTACAGAGATCTCAGTCACAGGTTGCAGATGAGTTTCTAAGAAGATTAGGCACAAAGGAGACTGAGCCCCTGTGTGAATATATCTAACCAAATAAATTGTGTACAGTAGGGCACTGAGACACAGTTGAGGCCAACTGACGTAACACTTCTTCTCTGAAGCTTTTTTTTAATTATTATTATTCATCTGTTCTTTCAACAAATATTTGTTGAGCTCTCATGCTGTGCTATGTCTGGTGCCTGCTGCCAGGGAACCAAGTTGAGAAGAAGCTAGAGCCTGCCATTAGGGGGGCTCCTAGAATAGAGAGAAGACAGACATATGTACACCAGTGAGGCAGGGCAGAAGGAAGATGTGTGGGCATGGCTCTCCCTCAGAGAAGAGCTAACTTGTTCTTGGGCCTGACCTGGTTCATCTCCAGGGTCCTGTATGGTTCAGTCAAGAACTTCACAGGCCCAGAATTAGAACATTAGGATGGCTGGGGACTTTCACCTGATTTCAAGAGGAAGCCAAGGCTACAAATACAAATGGCTTCTCACTGGGTTTTGATGGTCTTGGCGGATGGTGTCCTGCGAGGTGACTAGAGAAAGCATGCCTACATTTTGGCTACTTACTGTAAAAGCTGCCATTCTGCTCTTCAGGAAGATGCCCCTCTGCTAGGTGAGTAACAGGTCTGCTGATACCAGATGTCTTAAGTCCTCATCGATGGATTCTGGACATAACATAAGTTACGCGGGGCCTTTCACGTATACCCTTTTCTTCCATGATCCCTACTCACCTAGGAGGGGACCATGATTACCCTCCTCACTTCGGGCGTGAAGAAGTATGGCTCAGAGAGATTGAGTCAATTCTCCAAGGACTCCACAAGGACCCAAGGAAACTGGGGAGTCAGAGTCTGAGCCCAAGTCTGCCCTACGGATGATATTCTCCACAGTACTTCAAAAGATTCCTCTCAGGGCCCGACCCTTCCAGCATTCAGCCAGTAAGCTCTGATGTTTATCATGTGGAGGTCAATGGGCATCGATCAAGTGCTCGCTTGTACCAAGTATGTTACCGAAGTCAGAGTTCACATCTGCTGTTCGGACATCAGTCCAGTGCACATGCCGCTGCCCCTCATTTTCTCTCGCACGAGAGTCTGTGTACAGAACTTATCATACCCCAAACTGTGTGCCAGGCACTCTGTAGAAGTTTCGCTTCTGCCCACGTTAACTTGTGTAACTGACAGCAGTTATATCCGTGTGCTCTGCTGGAATGTAAACTCCCTGAGGTCAGGAGAGAACCACGCCTGTCACAACCACCATTGGATCCCAGCGCCTTCTGTTGAATTTGCACATGGTGGGCACTCAAGAAATTAAACAAGTGAGAGAAATTCCTGCAACAGCCCTCTCCAGTTGTTGGCGTCATCCCCACATTACTCGTCAGGCACCGGGGACTGGAGAGGAGCAGTGACCCAAATTTCACAGAGTCCCCCTTATGTTACGTAAGGAGCAGATGACCTGTTGAAGCCCATTCTTCAGCATCGTCCTATTTCGTTTCCAGCAGTCCTCTGGGAAGTTCTGTCTGCTTTAATGTCAAAGCAAAATCAAGAAGGAAAACTAAAGCTGTTCCTTTTATTTCAAGGGGGGGAAAAAGGTGAGACAGATAAGAAAAATAACAACAGAGCCTACAACTCGAGGCCAAATGATAAAGTAGCAGCTCCGATTTCTGCTCCCATCAGAGTCAGTGCGTCTCCCACGCAAGCAGAGGGGCCATCTGCAGAGGAGAGCCTGAACACTGACAGGTTGTGTTGCCATCAGTTAGCACCCCATAAACATCAAGGTCACCCTGTTTGGGCCCCTTCCATTAAAATGTGTAAGAGCTCACAACCCAGCTTGTAAAAGGCTGATGGAGAGGTGCCCAGCCACCAGGCCACCTTAGCTTCATGCCAGGAGACCATGTCTAGTGTAAACTGGCGAGGAAACGGAGGCTTTGGATGGACAGCCCAGCAGTCTCCAGATGACAAAAGTGAGCCTGAGTGTCTGGGAGATTCTACGTAGGGCATCTCATCTCATTTCACATAGATTCAGGGGCTGACCTGGATGTAACAAAAGATAAGCAACAGGACCAGAAAAGGAGACAGATCTGCTAGAAGAGCCAGGAGGTCCCCACAAGGAGAGCCTGCCTCTTCGCTGATCAGTTTCCTTAATCTTATAATGTCTGTCCGCACGGTGGTCTGAGACTTGTCAAAACGAGGGAGAAGCGCCAGGTGATCACATGACCCTGTGGACTCTGCTCGCTCTCTGCGTGTCGGCAGTAGCCTCACCTCTAGGGAAGATAGTAACCAGGGGTTCTGACAGCACTGTTGCGATAGTTCAATGAGAAATTATATACGAACAGTGCTTCGTAAACTCTACAACCTGATGTAAGTGTCAGTTATTAAGCCAGAAATGACTTTCCCCACACATTACCTCGTTTGATCTAACACCAACCCTGTGAGATGGATGGAATGGGAATTATTATACCTGTTTCGCAGAAATAGAAAGTGAGGCTCAGTGAATTTCATAACTTACAACTTGCAGCTCACCCAGCCAATAAGTGGAAAAGCCAAGGGTGACGCCCAAATCTGTCTGATTCTAAGGTTCGTGGTGTTTTCTTCGCTGCGTATCAGCAGGAAGGTGCGGCACGAACCACCGCGGATGACTTGGATCTTTCTGGGATTCCAGGACTGGGTTGAGCTTCGTCCGGATTCTGATCTCCCAGAGGACAGAGATTAGGTCTGGTTTTTCTGTGTATTCCGAGCACCAGCCATGGTCTTGAGCACATAGTAGGCATGCTTGGAATACTACTGGAAGAATGAACGAATCAGTATGAATGCACTGATACCTACCTTGTATCAGGCTCCCCCCCCCCCGAAGGGGTGCTGCCACCATCCCCATTTTACAGAAGGAGGAAACGAAATTCAGCCATCGGATAGGTTGCCTAAGGTCACATAACTGGTAGAACATATTTGGAACCACATCGAAGTCTCATGCTCTTTCATCCACACTGCCTTCAGATTAATTAATGTAGGAATGGCCTACGTGTTAGCCAAGGCCTCAAGTCAGGCAAATGCTGGGGAAAGGCTGCCCCTTCTGCTCTAGACCCCCTTGAACTCTGTGTGCTCTGCTGCCTGAAAACACCAAGGCTTTGGCCCCAGCAGCCTGTCCCTCTGCTGGCTCACACCTCAGTGAATAGAAGCGCTGTTTGCTGTTTACTTTTACACCATAAACCGCCACCTGGAAAAAGTGCTGAGTAAAACCAAACAAATGCTTAACTAATCGTCCCTCCCAGGTCTCAGGGGAAAGTTCCAGCCTTGAGGCAGGCCCTGCCTCCAGAGTCACCAGGGGTCACTGCTGTGCAGAAGGGTTAGAAATTTCAGAGACAGGACTTTGGAAGGCCTGGGGCCTGGAGATTATCATTCTGTGTCCAGACGTTGTCTGTATGAGAAAGGGAAGGAAGCTCCAAGAATGTCCTGAGACAGCTGCATTCCTGGAGGGCTGCTGGATATAGTGATGCTAGCCCACAGCCCCACCCCAACCTGGCAGGTTTTCCTAATGCCCAGACAGGCTGGGACTGACCCTCAGCCAGGCTGAGCAGGGTGTTAATGAATTGTTTTGCATTCTCAGGCCACCTGTAGCCCCAGGCACAGGTGGATTCACCCCTTATCGCAAACTTCAGTTAAGGGTCTGTTCTGTACCTAGCTCTGTCCCAGGTACCAAGCAAAGAGGCGATCAGGAGAATCCGGTCCAGCCTCTGATATCCCTAGTCTGAAGCAGGACAGGCACAGAAACAGAAAACCAGTTTACCATGTAATATGGAAGGGCCAGGAACAAGAGAATAACCACAGGGTGAGTCACGGACTTCTCAGAGAAGGAGAGACCCTTGAGCTGGGCCTTGGGTGTAGATTATGCTGTGTCACATGGAGGGTGTTTACATCACAGACTCCCACAGGCTTAGAGCCAGAAGAGACCTTAGAGGCCATCAGAGTCCCCCCCACCCCCAAAGTAGATGAGGAAACCCAACACCCAGTAAGGGGAAGTGACATCCCCGAGGTCACACAGCAGATGAGTGGCTGAGCAGGCACGGGCCTTGCACACCGGGTCCTTGGGCTCCGAGTCTGAAGTTCACTGTCCTGAGAAACCTTCCTTGAGTTCGGCATCTCTGCCAGGCCCTTTTCTAGCTTGCCCCTCACCGAGCGCGCTCTGAGGACTGTGAGGATTCATCGTCACTGCCCACACTCGATACACCCCTGACGTCAAGGACCCTGCCTCCCGTCTCACAGCTCAGAAGCTGCTGAGCCTGGCACAGAACCCGGGGGCCCCCGGCTCCAGGTCAGGGCTCTCTGCACCCATTTGACAGTGGACCCTTCTTCTCTGGGCAGCTGAGAAATCCAGTGTGTCCCTGCGTGTCGTGTGTCCCTTCCCAGGTAGTGTGCCTGACAAGGCGTCGGACATAGGGACACCCCATAAATGGTGACTCAACTGTTGTGTTGTGGTTTTTCGTTTGTTTTTTTGAATTTGCAAACATCCTAGCCATTGCCTTGTAGGTTGATATGGAAGATCTAAGCCTCTGAGATCTAATTTTGATTTATCTCCTTTTTCAAAAATAGCTAGACTATTAGTAGCTTCCAAACTAGGAATATAGCTTGGAATCTTCCAAGCTGTCACGGGCAAATGCAACCTGACACAGTGCCAGTTAATTTAGTTTGCAAGAGAACAAAAGCATTGGGGTTTTCATTTGAAGACTGTCGGGCCATAAGGCACAGACTGCAGGCAGGGTCTCCGTCGACAGCCCTGGCAGAGAGCATCCGCGGCCACGGCCGCTCAACCTGTTTTCTAAACCCCATGCCGGAGCCTTCACCACCTCTGCCTGTGTAACTGGGAAGCTGTCACGGGCCCTGCGCCTGAGGGGCTTGTGAATTGGGTCATGTGTGTTCTGCACCGGCTCACAGACGGGCCTTTGTGAAGGGCTGGGTGCCTCGACTCTGGCTGTGACGCAGTCCCCCAGCTATTTGCTTTGGATCTGAAGGGCCATGGAGGTGGTGCTTGGAGTTGGAGTGGCAAGGCAGTGTGCAGGAAGACGGGCACAGGCAACAAAAACACAGAACCAGCCCCCAGAGTCCCCCCCAGCCGGGGTGCAGGGGACCGCCCTTTCACCCCGCCTCAAGGACAGTCAGGGCTGGAAGGAAATGCGGCCCCGGACCCCTGCACGTGCTGGCGCCAGACCACGAGCACTTCCCTCAGCCATCGGGGACTCGTCCTCACTTTGTTTTCACACATAACCAGTTTTTAATTAAATTTGACTTTTCCTCACATCTGTTCAGAAGGCCGGTCCCCCTTGGACATGGCGAGCACAAAAGCGGGGACAGGCTGGCAGGAGGGGAAAGCAAACAGAGCAGAGCCCTTCCATCGGCCTCTTTTGGGAAGGGAATCGGGCTCAGGACGGGCTTTCGCCTGGAGAATTGTTCTCACCCAAGGGTCATTGTTCCGGGAGATTAGCCTCCCAAGCCTCTGGAATCTGGATCGGTCCCTCCCAGGAGCCAAGGTAGGTAGCCAAGTGTGACCCTTGTTCCCAACAATGACCGGCTCAAAATGTGTTTATTCTCTCCCCTCCCTCCCCTGCCATCCTCCTCACAGAGATCTGTGCTGCCGACTGTGGGGGCCACGGTGTCTGCGTGGGGGGCACCTGCCGCTGCGAGGAAGGCTGGATGGGGGCGGCTTGCGACCAGCGGGCCTGCCACCCGCGCTGTGCGGAGCACGGGACCTGCCGCGACGGCAAGTGCGAGTGCAGCCCAGGCTGGAACGGCGAGCACTGCACCATCGGTATGGCGGGCCCAGTCCCGGGGGTCTGCTGTGGGGCGCATGCTGCCTCTGTCCGCATGTGGGAGCTGGGCACAAAGTCCTTTCATCTGGCGACATTATGGTTGGCATTTCCCAGCAGCGATTGGACTTAAACTCACAATTGGGCATTTTTAACCTTTTCCCTCCCAGTCTGCATTTCCCAGATGTGCGTTAGCTGGTTCGCGTGCCTTGCTGTGTTTCCTTCCTGGGCCAGATGCAGTAGGGCTCTGTGCTGAGGAGCTGGGGGTCGGGAGCAGGGCACACGACCACCACTTAGCAGCTGTGGGCTGTCCCAACGCGTCTCTGAGCCTCGGTCTGCTCACCTATAAAATGGGGATCATATGCCTATAAAGAGCGCAGCACAGGCTGGCACCGAGTACAGTGCTCGGTAGTGTGGCCATTATGATCAAACTCGTGACCTGGTTGGAGGGCTTAGGCTTGGCTCTCAGCCCCCCACACCCTCCGGCCACCTAGGCCTGAGCTGCGAGACAGGCCCGGAATCCTGGGAAAAGCTTCCCACAGGCCCCGGGCCACATCTGCCTCCCATCAGGCCTGGATCCCTCCCTCCCCTGTCCGCAGCCCCCATCCTGTCTGCATTTGTCTCCTCGCTGCTCTCTGGGGGCTCCTCACAGCGCCCCTGCCGAAGCAGCACCGTTGGCAGCTCTCGGACCAAGCCGACCACTCCACTCCCTTCTTCCTGCTTTGCCTTCTGCTTTCGTTGATCTTAAGCACAGCCAGACGTTTGCTTGGCTTATTATCCTGGAAGGAGCACTCACCAAAAGCTCTTTATTGAATCAACTGGTTTGTGTGTGTGCTTTAACTCCTTCCCCTTCCATTTTTTCCAAACGGAGGGTCTGTGATTAGATGGCAAGCACATGGCTTTGGAAGGCCGGATTCTGGGTGCCTCTCCAGCTCAAACGTCACCTCTTAGGTCTTACAGAAACTGGGAGACGAGCCCCAGACCTTTTGAGGGACAGAGGAATTTTGAGCAAATGGAGCCACTGCTTTTCTCCTTTTTTTTTTTTTTTTTTGGCTTCATTCCTTCTGTTTTGCAATCTGAAATAATCTATATTCATCATCCCCACGCCCACAACACCACTCTGGTGATAAACGGCGGTGGAAGCCCTTGTGTTTATTAACAATAATAATGGCTTCTGATTTTTGAGTGTTTACAATGTGCCAAGCCTGTGCTAAGGGCTTTTAACTGCATTATCTCATACTCCACAGCGTCCCCCTGTGAAGGCACGCGTGTTATTCCCTCCTTCTCAGGGACCTGAGGCTTGAGGACACTTAGCTCATGAGAAGTAGGACAGGAATTTGAGGCTCGGTTTCCAGAGCCTCGGTGCAGGGTCTCCGTACCAGCAGCTTGCTCTGCGGCCCACAGGCAGAGTCCGGGTTTTCTACGAGGCATCGGGCTCACATCCTTGGGGGGCTGCGGCTCCTCATTACCGTTGCGCTCCGAGTTGCAAACCTAGGTGCCCACCCCAGACTCTTCACAGAGCCGCTCCAGAGCCCAGGGCAGCCCTCCCCACTTTGTCCCCAGCGAAGGTGCCTCAGTGACTTAATGCGCCCTTCTGGGCAGCTTCTTCATGTCCATGTCATCCAACCTTACAATGGCCCTTAACAACCGTGCATGAGAAATGGCCCTCATCATTCGCGGGGCCCTCTTCTTTAAACCCCACTTTCCCCTCATCCTCACTTTTCCCCGTGACTGAGGACAGGCTGACCTTTCAGCCTCCCCACCCGAAGGGCGGGCCATCCCTATTAAAACCAAAGGCAGAGCTCAGAGAGAGTACATCCTGTTTTCCATCAGTTAATTACAGAGTCCTCAGCTCACCTTATCAAGTTCCAGAAAGTTTATGGATGGCAGACTTTTATCAGATAAAAGCATCTCAGTCAAATGATGCTGAGGGATTTCAGGAACTCAGCCCTGGGCCCAATCGCAGATGATTCATGCCTGGGCTGGTGAGCAGCTGTGCTGCACCTAGTGTCTTGTGGAAGGATATGCCTCAGCCTGGCCTGAAGAATAGCCCGTGTGTTTGGATGCCAAGAAGTCAAAGCATCCCCCTCCCATCCCCTCCCACCCCACCCCCAGCCCTGCGCACCCGCACACCCACTGTCACTCGTTAAGAGCACATTCCTCCTTGGGATTGCAGATGCTCTCTGCCCTCCAGATAAGAAATGCATCAGGGTAAATGTGCACGATTCAAGAGGGAGGTTGACAGTCACAAAGACCAGAAAAATGTCATAGGACATTGAAGAAGTAATGGACTAGTCATAGTGGCTCAGATGAAAGGACGTTGGCTCGGAATTCTATTACCTTTCATTTTGTGGTGAGCATTTCCTCTGTCCCTGTCTAATCTCCCCGCATGGCAACTTGCTCTCTGTGGGTCTCTGCCTGTGGCCACCTGCATCCCCAGTGAGAAACCCAACACCTTAGTGCTGAAGGAATGCTCCGGTCACCTGGTTCAGTGCAGGGGAAGCGGTAGGAGAGGCAAAGGAGGGAAACAATGGCGGTGCCTTCTTTTTCCTTTCGGAATAGAAATGAGGAGAAATCCCTTTTTAGCCTTTGATGGGAACAAGAAGCACCTTCTTATGTTTCCAAGGAGCTTCACTCCCTTTGAAGATCATTTAGGAAAAGAAAAAAACTGTTGGGGTAAAAAGTTAGAAATTCAAAGGGTTACATTTTCTCGTGCTATCAGATTTCATTACTATACAAGAGGTCATTATAACGCAGCTGGTTCATGTGCTGGAGTATAGTTACGTTCTGTGCCAGAGAAAAAGCTGGAATCCTCGACACTGATGCAGAGACCTCCACGCGGTAGAAGCAAGAGTGGAGGGCCTGTTTATTTACACACCGCTGCCTCCATAAACAGGAAAGAATGGTTTCCTGACCTGTCAGCTGGCATAAACACCAAGACAAGTCTGGGCTCCTTATGGTCAAGTCCCCAGCATAAGAATCTTTTCACCCCAGTGACATTTCCCCAAGCAGATTATTATAGTAGGAATTAAATATCTCCTGTCAGAGGCTTCAGTCCATCTTTTCTTTTATGGAAGCTACTTGATTTTTCTCCAGAGGAGGTTGGCTTTCAGAACAAAAGGGAAATGGATGGTAGCATCCTCTTTAATGACAGCATTTTTGTCAAAAAGCAAGACTATTCACATTGAATCCTAATTCCTTATATTGGGAATTACCTGTCTCTTTGCATCTTTAAGAAAGGTCTTTGGTGGAAGCGCTGTGGGCAGACCACCTGGTTGCTAGGGGCTTTGTTTTCTCCTTCCATGAATCACAGCATGGGGGAGGCTGGAGGAGGCCTCCAGGGGTGACAAAGTTCTGGCCTCCTCCTCCACTGGCCACAGAACTGCACAGCCATCATCCCAAAACTGAGTTATCCTGCTCCTAAAAATATCCCACTAATAAGAAGGGATTTTTCATTTTCAGTCTAACTTGTCAGTCATGCTCCCAGTTGCATATATGAAACTCAGTTTTCCTAATCCAAACGTTAAGGTAAGATGAATTGACGTAGCTCTATTTCTCAAGTGTGGCTCTATTTCTTAAGTATATGGTCAACACAGAGTCATCAAAAGTATGTTCAGGGATGTCTTTTCCAGGAATTTCATGGGTCTCAAGTCGGGGGCTTGACCTCCCAATTCTTTTGAAAAAGCTAAAAATCATAGTTAAATTTGAGAAGGTGTCTAATTTTTTTCCTGTTTCTTTGAAAACGGTACTATCATTTTTGATCACTTCGACAATCGTCATTTTATTCACTTCAGCGCCCCTTTTTTATAAAGTCTCAAAACACGTGTGGGAAATGCCAGCTTCTGATTACATCTGTAAAATTCCAACCTTGACCCCAAAGCTGTGATTGTTCAAGATGCCAGATACACAGAATTATTTACTAGGCTTCAGGAGAGCTGTCCAATCGTATAAATCTTGATTCTTACACAAATCCTCCTCGGGGAGTAAAGGTCAAAATAATACTGTGATGGTGCAGTTGTTCCAGTGAGCCCAGCCTGACTTCACGATAAAAAGAGATTATAAAGAAAGGCCACACAGTCTTCCGGAGTCCTTTGTCCACTTTCGAATGGTAGCTCTCAGGTTTCTCGTTTGTAATCAGACAGTCCTTAACTGAGAGCTTACAAGACCCTCACAAGGTGTCAGAGCCTGTGTGATAACCCTGTCCTCACGCTTCAGAGCACTCTCTCACAACAGGACCTGTGACCTGGCAGGACAGATGCTGGCAAGGACGAGAGAAAGTGGACAAGGGTCTACTCCAAGTTACCAGAGCAAGAGCTTGATGAGTCGTTGGTTCTGGGAGATGTTAGCCCACATGTGGTAGGGGTGGCCAACTGGAAGGAGGTTAGTAAGGCTTTGTGAGTCCCTCTTAGGTGGGTGCCACTGGCCATTGATCCTTCATCCAAAGTGAAGGGGATTAATGTATCCAAGATCTTAACAGGAACATCTCTTTGGTGGTTTGTCAAACATCGAAAGGAGTTACATGATTATAAGCACCCTAACCATCACCGGCTGTAAGGATCCTTGTTTAATCTGGCCTGAGGTGTACCGATGATACAGCTGTTAGAGTCAGCTGAGGCTTCCAGAGAAGGACAACAAAGAGCTGCATGCCATGCTCTCCACAGCCTTTGATAGGGGCCCCTGAAGTTTCTTGGGATTACCCTAAGAGAAACTTTTGGAAACTTGTTTGGGGGCAGGCAAAGCAAAGAAGCTTGCCATAGAAATGCTGAAGCGATCTAAGACCTCACAGACTCATGCCAAAGGCTCAGAGTCTGTGTCATAAATAGCAGTGCACCACCGATATCTCTAGCTACTTGCATAGTGACAGGAATAGAGAAGGGGCATAAGAAACATTTGTGCAATGTTGAAAAAATCAGCATGGCCTGAGAGGAAAGATGACTCTGCTGTCACTGTCTTTATCCCGAAGTCCTGAGGAGAAAGAGGAGGGAATTTTGTGAAGTCCTGAATCCACCATCCACAATACAAACTCATGGACTTTGTGTCATCTTTCCTGAAAGTTATTATTTTAAAATCATGGTGGATTTTTAAGTGGCTGTACTCAAGGGCATATGTACCAAGATTTTCAAACAATGGAAGCATGGACAACAGTATGGACTTCCACATGTGGCTTTTGTAAATAAATGGCATTGGACTTCAAAGATCCAGTTACCCCTTCTGTCTCTACTAGAAGACGGCTCTATTCTGTTCCCAGAAGACTCTTGGATTTGGTATTGACTGGCCGTTATCAGCTTCTGGACCCACAGTGTGGCTCAAGGTCACTGCGCTGGAAAGTACAGTGATTTGTGGAGCCGGAATTTGAAGTTTCGAATGCCCAGTTTTGTCTCCTGAAACCCACAGCACTGATTGCAGCCTGAGTGCCTCAGTCACTTCTGCTGGCTGTTCGTCCTGCCCATGACCTGGAAAAATTAGTAAGCACTTTTTAAAGGTATTAGAAACATATTTACATTTAATAAAGATCTTTATTATGAAATTGTTCTTAAAAATGAAATGGCAAAACAACAACAACAAAAAAAATGGCATTAGGTCGAGAGCTCTGTAAAGTCAGCCCCAGGCTTGGGGAGGCTAGCCTACAGAGGAGGTATAGTCTGTCGCTGTCACCAGAGCCAGGATATCACCATTAAGTTTGGAGAGAAGCAAGGTTTTGTTGGTGAGAGAACTCCCTCCAAGTGGATGCTGCATGGCGGTATGGCCACTTGGATCCCAATGACGGTGTCTCCCCAGCCTCGCCATCCTTTCCAACCCCGTGAGAGAAACTCCGGCTCTTCTGCGGCTGGGTTCAGTTATTACAACAATCTGTGATCACGACTCTGCAAAACTCAACAGATCTGAAAGCTAAGAGCACCAGCTGAGCCAGGAGGTCCAGGAGATCCTGTGTATTATTGTTCTCAGATGACATATCACGGGAGGTGATGTCTAAGAAATTTTAGGTCACCCTGAAACATGAGATGAATGAGCTTGACTAAGACAAGCGTGACAGATGAACCAAGAATCGCGAGCCTTCACCTTAGCCAGAGATGCTTCCTGGGCCGAGCTACCAGTGCGCCGGCCCTCTCTCTAATTGTTCGGCATGTCACAGCTTTGTTTATGCGCTCTTGCTTTAATATGCCATTCTCCTCCACTTTCCTTTCTTCTGTCTCGTGCTCTCATGGACTCCATAGCATCTATAAGAATGAAGGCGGAGCACGCAGGCCCAGTTAAAATCTCCATTTCCCAATTTTCCACTTGGCTGTGCAGTCTCCAGGAGCATATTTCATCTAGAAACAAAGACCACATGGAAACCTCAACTAGAAACATAGCCTCTCATCCGCCCGTCTTTTGAGGCAAATATATATTGACGACCAGCAACAGTGTCTCTTCTACCCAGAGGACTGAAAAAATAAAGTGTATATTTTTTATAAGAAAGGAAGAATGTTCTTGCAGTTTCTAGATCCCTAGGGCTTCCACATAAGGCCCCAGCATTGCAGTCCAGTCCAGCTAGTGGGCTTTGGATTCATGTATGAAATCAAGCTGAGGACGGAGGCCTGCCTGGCAGAAAGCATCAGGCCCTTCAGGAGACAGCCATTGGTCCGGCCACTGTGGGAGCACATGTGGGGGAGCTATAGAGAGAGGGGTGGGAAGGAAGCCCCTCAAACAGCTATGAGGAGGCCAGGTGGGGAAGATGAGATATACTACTGATTGATGCTGGGAGCAAAGAGGACTGCCCTGCTTTCAACACCCAGCCACATGAATGCACCGTGGAGTTAATTTCAGAGCAACATTTGACACCCATCCTCGCAGAGAAGCAAATCCTTAGAGTGCCAAGTAAGTCAGTGCTTGGATGCGACCCTTCCATTGGAAAACAGAGCATACATCATTCTGCCTTTCGAGTTAACAAGCATTGAGAAGTGGCCAGGTTTTCTTTTCTTTTTCTTGTTTTCACAGTGACATCCATTGACCTGCACCTTACATTCTCTGTAAGATGCACCAAGGAGAAATGCATCTTACTTAGAACACCAAGCATTCTGCATACAAGTCTGCGTGGGCACATGCATCCATGGCCAATTCAAGAATGGCAAACAGATAATCTGGCGGTATATTTGACCAAAGCCTCGGCCCACTTCCCTAGTGCATATCAGAGATGATCCCAAGTTTACACCTGTCTGAGTTCCAGCTCCCTGGAAGCCCCGCTGCCCAGGCAGGGAGCACTTGTTCTTATGTGGCTGCTGCCCCCACACGGAAGTTGGACGCTGCTCTGGGTAGACAAAGGGCAAGTTCTAGTCTTCCATAAAGTTGAACACACCTGACAGAGCAGGAGCATGGCCACGTTTGCAGCTTCCCGTCCTCCTTTCTCTCCTGTTTTCTATCCATATGTCTTCTATATCATCACCTTTCCAAACCCCTGGATCATAGAATGAGTTGAAGTTCCTTTTGACCCTTCCTGGAGAATGTGCTTGCTCTCCCTCCTTCTCTCTCATGTCATCTTGTCTTTGGTTTTGTTTTCCCCGCCATGGCAGGTCTGTCCCAAACATGGGGCACATCCCCCCGCCCCGTGTCCCCTGAGCACCTGGCATGGTTCCGTGGCAGGCAGTGTTGCACTTACGTGAGCCTACCTTACATGTCCTGTCTTTTATTCCCCAAGCGCACTATCTGGATAGGGTAGTGAAAGGTATGGTCTTCCTTCCTCTATTTTCCTATTGTCTTTGTGTGTGTGTTTGTGTATGAGCAAAAAAGAAGAAATGTGTATATAAGCGATGTATATACACCCCAGAAGCATGCTGTCTAGACGCTGCCACCACAGCATTCGATGCCCAGAGGGTGGGTTTTTGGTCACAGGGGGTCGACACACCTGGAGTGTCATTCGTCCCCCCCAAAGTGCTCAGTCCGTTTGTGACATTACATTGTGCTGTTGTCCTTCCCTCCCCACACACACATACACCCCTCACTCTTTCTGCCCATCCCTGACAGCCCCTAGGCCATCAGAATTAAGATACTGAGCACCAGGGTGGGTGGCCTGGGAGAGGCCCCAGCGCAAGCTAAGAAGTCTGAACAGCTACGTTACGCGTCATGCTCATTCATCCAGCAAGTGCGTCTGAAGCCCCCGCTAGTGCTAGTGCTGGATGCTGGATGCTGTGACAGGCTCTGGGCAGTTGGGGAGACAGACCCCTGGCCTTGGGGAATGGGTGGTCTCTTTGTTTGGGCTTGTTTTCCTGTTCAGGGAAGGCCCGAGTTTGGTAAGTTTTACGTTTGAGGAGTGTTCCCTACAGGCACAGTAATTCCATTTTCAACATCTTCATTAATTAGCTAGTGGCCCATTTTCCAAATAGTCCTGATTCCTCTAAGAATAAGTCTGGGAAAGATAAGATATGTGTGCCCCTAAAAGCCTCCAAGCCCCCTGAGGAGAAATATCCTGCCATATTCATCGTTTTATCCAGAAGTCCTAACACATCACCTGGCCCAGAGGACGTGCTCAGTGGTTAAGGACAAATACTTCCGAGTCAGACTGCCTGAGAATGAATCCCGGGTCCACCAGTAAACGGACTGGGTGACCTTGGGCAAGTTACTTAACCTCCCTTCACTTGGGAGTCCTTGTACAGTGAACTTGGTAACAGGACCTACCTCATAGGGGAGGCATTAGAATTAAGCAAAATAATGAATGTAACATGCATGCTTAGCACACGGGCAGGACGATGCTCGATAAATGTTAGCGATGCTATTTTATCATTGTATTTTCATCCTCACCCTTAATTTGGAGAACTTCATTAGCCAGAGTCATTTTTGAAATTGTAAAGAAAATGGCTCAATCAGCTTTTAATAAGAGACAGCAACTGCTGTTTAAAAACTTAGGGAAAGGTTTTGGGGGAAACAGAAGTGACTGAATGCTTTCCAACCAGAACATCTTTGCCAAGTACAGGAAAGGTGTCAGTGGGGCCCATCAGATGGATGCCTGGTGTTGAGAAGCAAGGTTCCTTGCATTATACATGCTGGTCTTCAACTGAAAATATAGTCATTCTGGCAAGAGAGAGAAGTCCCTGTGAGCCTCTTTAAAATAGGTATTTCACACATAATCATTATCAGAGGAATCTTCAGAATGGATTAAATTTAATAATGTTACCATCTATTTCGTAGAATTTTTTCCTACTATCTAAATTTTTTTCATATCCGTGAGTCTTAAGTCCTTTGAATTTTTTTTTAAGGGAGCAGATAGAACTATACTCATTTTATTGGAAAAGGAAATTGAAGTTGAGGAAGGTAAGGGGCCCACCCTGGGTTACCCTTGTAGTGAGTGGCAGAGCCAGGATTTTGAATTTCCTGACCTAATCCGTGTTTCCAACATTCTGTCTTCTATTACCATTCACCAAGAATGTCCCATAATTTCCAATATTCTTCCTCCAAACCGTGTCTTCCAAACTGGCACCCTCACCAGGAGGTGATACATAATCTATCTGAAACCACTTGTTCTGATCTTTAGTTCAGAAAAGATCACCAGACCTTTATTTGGATTAGGCCAATAAATCAAAACTTCCTTTAAAAGAGAAATTTTTTTTTCACCAAAATCTAGGTTTGAACCAGGCCCCCATCCTGCTGACTTTCTGGTAAACTGGATACTAATCCTAAATATATATATATGTATGTGTATATTTCAGAGACCTGTACCGTGCACACTCAGGACTTGTCAGAGTACAGTATCATGCCGGCAAAGACAAGCCGACGTTTGTTCTTTGTTTTCCACTTGCATCAGTAGAGACTGAAGAAACAACATGCACTTAACAGATATGTTGAACTCCTCCTAAGTGCCAGAAAAGGTGGATACCACACAACAGAAATGCTTCCTATTCTTGTATTCCTGGCGGTCAGCAGAGTAGACACTAATAAAACAACTAATTCCAATGAGTGTGATGAGGGTTATGACAGGAGATGTCCAAGGCCCACTTAGCAAGAAGAGCTGCCCGATTTCGGCAGTGCCTTGTAGACCAAGATTGTGAACTTTAGCAGAAGCAGATGAGAAAGCCGCTAAAGGTTATACAAGCAGGATGGTGGCTTGATGACATTTGTGATTTGGAAGGATTAGTCTGGCCATACTGGGGAGAAAAAAGAGTTGAGGGGGAACATTTGGGGGCAAACAGACCAATTAGGAGACTCTTGCCATCATCGAGGTGGGAGATGATGGTGACCTTGTCTAGGGAAGTGAGTGTAGGGGTGACAAAGTACAGGAGGACTGGGAAGAGAACCATAAAGAAATGGGACATTCTGATACATGATAGGGTTAATACACAGCCCCTTTGCCACTTCACTAAAAACTATCCTCATGGATTCGGAAAGTCTTCCTGTCATACCTGATGCTAGCTTCAAGGGGACTTCTCCATAGGCTTACACAGAAGGCTGAAGATAAAGTGGCCCCTTGTCATTTAAAGGGCATCTTTTCTTTTGAAGAGCTCAGGCCTTCTCTAAACCTTGAAATCACATTATTTGGGCTCTAGCAAATGCCTGATGTGAGTCCTTCCAGAGGGGATTGTTAATGTCAGTTGGGTTCTCTGAATTATTGATGAGTTTCAGAGTTTGTAGAATTAATGGGCTTTAGTGGTGGGTAAGGATGGGCATGTTGCTTTAAGAAAGTCAGCAAGTCACCCCAGAGGAGGCTTCCTCATACCGGCTAATGGGGGCGTGAGTACTCCAGAAGCAGACTGCTGGCTGAGAGCAAACCTCATTTAACCCACAGGTACTCAGAGTCCCTCTGAAACCCTGAAACCGATAGGACAGTGCAGACCCCCAGGGTATAGCTTGGTCCATTTGAAGAAGCGAACGGTATTTAAAGTGTTCCTGTGATTTCACATATAGAGCTTCTCCTCCCCGGGGACACCCGCCCCCTCAGGCAGTCTCTGAGCAGAAAGTGTGCATGCGGCATCCTGTGCTAAGACGAGCTCACTGGAGCAGGGGTTCCCAGACAGGGCTTTGTGGAATGGAATATTCCACATTATTTTAAGTGGTTATAGGGGAAAGAAAGGGCTGAGGTCAAATTGGAAAATGTTCTGATAATCCAATAAGCAAGTTTCTTTATTGTAAGACCCTTGGAGTCTTTAATGTATTAATATTCGGTGTGACTTTCTAGAATAAGATTATAGGATAAAATATTTCCCAAACTTACTTGACCACAGAAGCTTGTTTTTGAGGACCTCATAGAACTGGCATTCTGCAAAATTCACTTTGAGACATTTTTTTTGAGAGTATGAGACCCATTGTAAGTCCTTCCTGGGACAAAGTAAAGTATAGGTAAATAGAACATAAAATTATCGAGGGCAGAGAGTATATCTCATCTCTGTGTGCCCTAGAATTGACACATACCTGCCTGGCATCCAGTAGGTGCTGAGTAAAGTTTGTTGAAATTAAGAACAATATCATCAAAATTACAGTTGTTTTCACCCTCTCTATTGGGTCGGTTGTACTGGAAGGACCAAACACGGCATCTCATCTGAACCTTCATTTTATAGATAAGAAAACTGAGTCCAAAAGAGGACAAGTAACTTTGCAGAGATCCCACAAGTTAGGCAGCAGGTTACAACAATCTAGGTCTCCTGTCTCATTCATTGATTCATTTCAACAAATACCCTTTGAGCACCTGCTATGTGCAAGGCACTGGCTTAAAGCCAACATTGCCTTTATGGATTTCATATCCTAATGGAGGGAATAAGACATTAAACTAATTGCAAAATTAATAATTTACGTATACTTGGGACACTTGCTACCAAGGAGGACAGAGCACTAGGAAAGCACGAAGTGGTGGGCCTGGGCTGGGACTCACGGCCCTGAACCCATCCTGCTGCCTCCCACTGAGCTGCATGTTAACCCCCTTGACCACGTCGTTGGGCTTGTCTCGGCTCTCTTTGGCAAGGTTTGTTTTATGAGAACCATAGCTCTTGACCCAAACATTGATACAGTTGGGCCTGGCAAAGGCTATTTTCTGGTTTGTGAACTTCTCAGTGAAGTTATACAACATTAAGACAAGTCAATTCAATACTAATAATAATAGCATCTATCACTTATTGAATGCCTACTTATGTTACCCACCGTGCTAGATAATTAACATACATTATCTCATTAATCTTCTCAGCAACTCTTTGGGTTAGGCATTACCTCCACTTTACAGATGATAATACTGAGACGGATAATACAAGAGAGAGTTAGATAATTTGCCAGTCATCCCGTGGGTAGTAACTAGAAAGGTAGCATGGGGATTTGAATTGAGGTCTGCCCAGTTCCAAAGTCCACACTGTGTTACAGCACACGGTTTTAAATTACAATTCAGGATTAAATGGTGTGAAACTGGAACGGCCTTAGAAAATCAGGATCTGGAAAAATAACAAAGTTATTTAAAAGTGATATGTGTGAAGTGTCTAGCACAGTGGCAAGCCATGGTAGACCCTCAGTAGATGGCAGCTGTCACTATATTGCTGTCCCGAAGCCTCTAAGCCAGGAGGTGGCAAACTACAGCGCACAAACCAAACCTGGCCCATCACCTATTTTTGTAAATAAAGTTTTATCAGAACAGAGCCGTCATTCGTTGGTAAGTTACGTCTGGCTGCTTTCCCTCCACGATAGTAGATTTGAGTAATTGCAACAGAGACCCTATAGCTCACAAGCCTAAAATATTTATTATCTGGACCTTCAGAGACAAAGTTGGCTGACTCTGATCTAGACAAGTGCCTCAGGTTCCGATGTTGCCATGCTGTGAGCCCTATGGAAGGTTCTGGGTACAACTCATGATACTGTATGCCTTTTAGAAGATTCATATACTGTCCTTAAGCTGTAGGTCGGGCTTTGTGCCTCACGCATACATGATCTCATTTAATCCCCTGAGCAACCCCGTGTATGAGCAGGCTGAGGCTCAAAGAGATTAAATAAGGTCATAGAAGCCACCGAGAGGCGAACCACACTGGTAGGGCATCCAAACTTGTACACTTTGCCACTGACGGGAGGCTACATCATGGAGCAAGAGAAAGCAGTCTACTACCATTCTTAACAATGGGACTCGACTTCCTTCCTCTAAGACTGATTTCAGATACAAATGAGGCTCCGTTGAAAGGCAGCCCCCTCTGGATGGATAAACATTTAGATGGGACTAGTTGGGGAAAGAAGGGGTCTGGAGTTGTTTGGGCCAGGAAGAGTGGCTGGTGCTGGGAGCCGGGCCAGATGGCCGGCTGGTCACCTGCGTGCCATGGCACTGCTCCTACGCTTGCACGACTGCTGTCCCGGTCACCTGTGGGGGAGCCATGCTGGTGGCCTCCCACCCTTCCCAGCAGGCTTCTGCTGTGCAAAGACCACAGAGTCCACATTTGCTTCTAAACTTCTGCCAGGATCCCTCCTAGCCTTGGAGTGCACAGTCAATACGGTTTCTTCCTCTGAATGACAAGCACGGTGACCAGAGTGATTGACTGGCTGATGTCTGAACGTCTCAAATACAAATGAACACGTTCTTTTCTTTTACTTTGTAATAAAAGTCAGCTACCGACAGGCCTTGAAACACTAAAGTTTTATATTCTAATTGATGGGTCATTCGGGGCGTCCCTGCCTTGGCCTACGTCTTGGGTGGGACAGCTACCTTCACACTGGTCCCATTTAAGAATAAGGCGTCAATTTTCAGTTATTTCGTAGCAGAAAATTTACTTTGTAGCCATATTTGTAGCCGTTTGCTGCTCATAATAATAAATTAAGTTTTATAGATGACTTTCACGTCCATACCCTTCCCTGACTGAGCAGGGCCAGAGAGAAGACACAGAAGGTAGGCCAGGGAAAGGTGTTTTTTGATAGCCACTCTGAGGAAGGAGTTGGCAGGTGTTAAAATGAAGGCTGGAATGAAAACCAAGGGCCAAATAGAGGCTGAAGTGAACCGTGGAACTTAACAGATTCTCAAACCTAGATTTCTGAGCCATGAACTCAGAAAGAAGGGTTTAGAAGGGTGGTCATAAAAACCCTGTAAATCTGCTTGCCCAGTAAGGGTAACTCCCTACCCTATGACGTGGGCAAAGCAGAACCAAGGCAGACTCTAAACATCGCCTGAGCCTTCTTCATGCGATCACCCGGGGCTCTCTCAGACAGATGGCCGCTCCCGTATCGGGTTCCCACCAGACTTTGTACATCTCCCTGAGGACGTTTAGCAGTGAAATACTTTGCTTATATGAATCTGTCTCCTCAGATAGGCTGCATGCTCCTCCAGAATAAGAAGCCGATCTTATTCATCTCCGTACCCCCAGCGCTAGCCCGGAGAAGGTTCTTGATAAATGACAGGCACGCGCATGTACAGATGAACCAAATTGGGGAAGGACAGCCTGCCCATACCTGCATTTGCAATTGGACAGCCCTAGCGAGTCTGTCCCACGGCAGTTGTTGGGGTCCTCTGCGCGCAGAACCTTCTTCCTAGTGGCAATAGATAAGGTGGGAAGGAAAAGACCCAAGGGCCCTTCCTCAAAGCAAAGACGGTTGTTGAGGAGAAAACGGGACAAAATAAATGAAAAGCTAGGGTCCAGTACGAGTAATAGTACAACAGTACTTGACCCAGGAACAAGTGCTGAAAAAAGGATAGCCCTTCTAGAATGAGACCCAGAAATGCTGAAGGAACGTTAGGAGTAAATGGAGAGGTGATTCCTTTGTTCCAAACAGCCCCCAGAAACAGGAAAAACACACAAGAGTGACCATGGAGCAGGGATCAGGCAAAAGTTTCCATCCGTCACCTTCTGTCAGGCTCCCATCCACTAATTCTCCCTTGGGAATCCCAATCACTTCTGAAAGGGGGGACTTTGGTGCAGAAGGTGTGTTTCAGACCTATCCCCACCACTTCCCAACCATGCCACCTCCTCATCGTGCGGCCTTAGCGAGTCCTTCCACGCATGAGTCTCAGTTGCACTCTTGGCAACATGGCAGTTCCCAGAGATCCCGGCCTCCCTGGGTGCTGAGGGCATCAACCTGCTGGTGGAGTGAGAGCACTTTCTGAGCAGGCAGGACGAGCGTGAGTGTGTGTGACTGCAGGTGGCTGCAGACGATCAGACCTCGATGCTGTGTGCTTTGCCTTGCAGAGGGCTGCCCTGGCTTGTGCAATGGCAATGGAAGATGTACCTTGGACCTGAATGGCTGGCACTGCATCTGCCAGCTGGGCTGGAGAGGAGCAGGCTGTGACACATCCATGGAAACCGCCTGCGGTGACGGCAAAGACAACGATGGAGGTAGGGCTCTGGCACCGGGGACCCAGTGCAGCTCTGGCGGGGGTGGGGTGGGGGCCAGGGCGGTGGGTGGGCGTCACTGAGCCCACAAGCCAGCAGCACATCAGCTGTCCAGGCAGGGAGGCCTGCAGGGTGGGCATAAAACTGCACATGTGGTCGAAGGGGTGAGTACATGTCTCTCGTTGTTCCATCTTAATTAATTTAAATGAACTAACGTAAATGAAATTAATGGCCATCTGACAGCCAGTGGAGGGGAGAAGGCATATGGAAGGAAGAATTTTCCAGCAATTCAATAGTGAGACGGGTTGCCTGGCAAAGCTATGCAATCCCCCTCACTAGAAATGGACGAGAAGAGCCCATCCCGTTTTGTATTACAGAAAGTGGCAGAAAGGATGCTCCCCCGGCAGAGGGAGGCTGAGTTACCTTTGTTTGACATGGCTTCTCCCCTGTATGTGGTAACCCTCACCAAGCCTCCTTTGTCCCCACACCCTCTGTCCCTCTGGGTTTATAATAGAATTGGTCTTAGTTAATAGGGTTTTTTCAAGTGCAACACAGTCCAGACCCTACGGAAGAGAGGCCTCGTCTTATGGAACGTTTCTGAGCTGCAGGAGAAGAGACCAGGGTTCCAATCCCTATTGATCCCCTGTGTATCCCTAAGCAAGTTGCTTGGTGTCTCTGGGCCTCACACTCCCTATTTATGAAAAGGGGCAGTTGGATTACGAGAACCATTCCAACCCTTGTATTGGTCCCAGAATTAGCCTTCTTTTTTCTGTTGTGTTACTTGGAGAAATATAATCACGATGTGCTCTACTCTCCCTCTTGGAAGACGGGTTTATTCTTCCTGACTCTCCTAATCTCAGAGGGTTAGTAGGAGAGATTAAAAAGACAGAGTAACGAAAAAAATTTGAAGCCACCGACCCTTCCTTTCTAACGATGGCCTGACAGCTGGCCTGCTCCAAACGTGTTTGTGCAGCTCCTCCACACAGATGCTCGGGGACTTTGTAAGTATACAGCACAGAGTAGGGAATCAGCAGGCCACCTACTCTGCACCCCAGCCTCTGGGACTTTTCTACTTAGAATGGCTCTGCAACCTCAGAGCACCATACTGATTAAAAGGCCGTGTGTGCATATTGTGGTTATTCTCATTCATTTGCCTTCCTTTGGCTCCAGCAGCCTGGAAAGGGCTACTTCAGACCGCCAATCTTGGTCCAAACTGGCTTTCAGCCCCTCTACCTGCTGCCCGCGTCCAGGAGCTGATCAGGCCTATGCACCCAGGTCTGGGCCCAGTGGAATAGTTGTCCACCAGGAGCTCGTGGGGTTGAGCCTTGGTAGCTAGGCAGGGACAGTAGGTCCAAGTTCTCCTCTTGAGACCTTGCAGGCTTGAAATGTCCCTCCATCCACCTGAAACTTACCGAGTCCATCAATTCTTGTGCTCCGTAAATATCCAGAGTTCGTCCTAGGGGGCCAGACCCTAGGCTGGGCACGGAGGTGACCGAGTCTTGTCTCTGCGCTCCAGGAATTCAGATGGGGAGGGAAAAACCCACGGTGAAGTGCTAGTGGACAGTGCGAGTGCCGTGCAGAGTTCTGTATTGTCGGTGCGGGAGCAGGGAAGCATTCGGCAGGAAGGTGATACTTGAGTAGGCAGGTGTTTCCTGGAAAGGGAAGCGCTTTCTGGTCAGAGATCATCATGGACAAAGGCAGGGCAAGGCACAGAAGGACCCCAAGCATCCCTGTCTTCAGGCAAGAAAAAGTACAATAATATTTGCTCTTCATAGGAGAGATGTCGGCCCAAATTATCTGCATCACTCCTCAACCTTCTCCTTTACTTGCCGGTAGATGCAATTCTCACGACCAACAATATCTTCATGTAATGAGAAGGAAAGGGGACAAGAGCTGCACCGTGAAGTCCTTCCCCTGTCAAGAAGGCAGGGTCTTGGCCAAAGCCTTCAAACAGCTGTTGAACATCTGGGCAGCAGAAGAACAGAGTGTCCTTGAGAAATGTGGGGGAAGGGCACACATACAAGAATAGGTTCTACAACAAGGTCCGTCTGTTCCCTCACATGAAGCACAATACCTGTGTTTCCCGTTGGCCATCATTCAGCCAGCTCTCCCGGGGCTAGAACTCAGTGTTACACGGGGCCTGAGCATGCAGGAGCCCAAAGCCCCACAGCTCTGGTGGGTGAAAGAGCTTCCCATCATAGGAAACAGGGTTGACCCAGACCCCAGGGAAATGGAGTCTCCTCCAGCTGCTCTGGGAGATGAACCAGCAGGGACTGGGAAAGAACGGTCAGAAAATCCTCAGTTGCGGGAGATGATACCTCTTGCATTTATAGAGCATGTTAGAGACTGGAATGAGCTTTTATGCATCTCTCAGCAAAGCCATGCAATAGCATTACAACCTGAGTTCGTTGACTCACTCAACAAACAGTAACTGAATGTCTGCTAGGCATCAGGCCCCATCCTACGTCCTGGGGCTTCAGAGACAAATAAGGCACAGTCCCTGCCCTTGTGCAGTTCACAGTCTGGAGGGAGAGATAAGCAGCCTGCGGTTAGATTCGCGGTGGGGTCATCGCCGGGGGAAGGAGCATCCAGTCATTGAACTGATATTATCAAATGCCTGAGTCCCCTACTGGGAACTGTGATATGGTCCCTGTCCTATGAGGCTTCCAGTCTAGCCAGAAAGACATCCATGGGCCATCATGGTTGGGAAGACAACTAGCTGGGGAGACCAGATTGTTGGGGGAGCCTTGGGTTCTCACCTGTGAAATGAGGAAACGTCTCCCCCACAGTCCTCTCAGTTAGGTGGGCTCTCCACCCATCGGGGCAGCCAAGGAGAGGATGCACAAGATCCCTGCTTCGCAGGGTAGCACAGATGAAATAACCACAGGGAGTAGACTGGCCCCCAGCCCTGAAGAGGGCAAGGCTATCCTCACTGGCCTATTGCTCTGGGTCTTGGCCAAATAGGGATGGTTTTCGTGGGGGGAGAAATGGGGCAGGCCATACAAGGCATCGCAGGAGTGAGCCATATTTAGCACTGCGCTGTTTTCAGTTCAGTCGGATCACACATTTGCTGGGCTCCTGCCGTCTGCAAGGCACCATGTTCCTTTCTGAGAGAGTATAAAGAACCAGCGAACGTAGCCCGGTCTTTCTCCCTCAGGAAGCCCTGTCATTTGGACGAAGTTGCTATCCTAACAACTAAATCTAGTGGAGGGAGAATGGAATAAATGCCTTTCTTTCAGCCATGATGTGGACGCAGCAGATTCCCAGATAAAGAAGTCAGGGTGCAGGGGAAAGTGCTAGAGTGTAGCGGAGTGACTGTTGTTGGCTGACGTGACTCAGGAGCTTGGAGCAGGGATTAGCAGAGTTGAACGTCGAGTATCAGGACTGGAAGAGACACAGAACAGGGACTCCAGCTCCCTCCTTCTACCCCCTGCGTGTTGTAGGAAGGGGGTGTTACACCACACACGTCAGAGTCACACACAAAGTCAGTAACGTGCCCTGGACTAGGACCCAAGACTCTTGAGCCATTCCACACGGCCCTGTGACCCGGGAGCTCTCCTGCCTTACAGTGATTCATCCTCCCCCTAGAAAGGCACTGTGAGTACTTCCTCAAGTTTAAACAGGCTGCCACAGGTTTCCCAAAGCTGGCCGGGGCTGAGAAGGATCATTCGTGTGTCAGTTCAGTTTGCAAACAACTGTGCATCCACCCCACACGCTCCATGGCTGTGGTGTTATGATCCCCTTCCTGTTCTGTATAATGAGGAAAGTCGTGCAGCTGAGGGGTGGCAGAAACTGCCCTCGTCTACAAGGTCTGGCCACATTAGAGCTTTTTAGTACACCCAGGCCTCAGACTCGTGGTGCCATCGAATACCCAGCTGTGGCTCTTCAAGTTATCTGGAAACTATCGGTTTCTCTTCTTCCCCAGTTTGCTAGGCTTAGAGCAGTCCTTTCTAACTTAAACCTGAATTTCAAGCTTCATTAAGAACGCTGTTGCAGTATTTTTAAACCGTGAGACAAAAAAACAAAATTATCAGTATGGCTGAGTTGGGTTTAGCATTACTGGTTTGTTTTTTTTTTTAATCTGTGGTGGTTGTGTAGATTTGAAAACAGAACACAGATCCTGACTGTGACTCAGTGACCCCCAGTCCGCTGATCCTCTGTCGGGGCTCCCCTCACCCTTACATGCCTCCAGATGTCGCCAGAACACTGGCTGGTGAGGGACCGGCGAGGCCAGCAGGCAGAGAGCCCCTGACCCACCTGACAAGAAGATGTCTCCCTGTAGTTTGGTCCATGAAACCCCTCCTGAAGTGCTGTCACGTGTCTTCTCAGCTGTGACACAGTGACCCTCCAGTGGGGCGTGTTCGTTTCATGCCCATTTCAGAGATGGTGAAACTGGCCCAAACCTGCGAAGTGGCTGTAAAGTGAGAATATGAATGGCTGCCTCGCATGGTTGCCGTGAGGATTGCAGGTGCACCCAAAGCCCCTGAGAGGCAACACTGCACAGCGATTAGAAGTGCAGGATCTCTGTCCAGCTGAATGGGGTTTAAACCCGGCTCTCCCGCTTGCTGACTGCAGGCCCCTGAGTGGGCTCTTCAACTTCTCTAAGCCTCAGTCCCTCACCTGCAAATGTCAGTTCCCGTTCTTCTGTGCCTTACTACCTGTAAGGACAGAAGCATGAAATCTATAATAAAAAAGGTATACCCATATATAAATAATTATTTTAAAAAATTGGAATTACACTCTCTGTGAAATTTTAGATTCTATTTATTTCACTTCTGATTATAATGCGTTTCTCCATATAATAGTGTATTTTGACCTTTTTCATCTCTTGTTTAAAATTTGTCTCCCACACTGTTTCATGCTCCTTCCTAGAAGGGAATAAATTCAAGTGTACGTAAAGGAAAGTAATAGTTTAGAGAGCATCCCCCGGTGCCAGGCACTGTGCTGGGGGCTCTGTAGACATGATGTCCAGCCCTTCACAACAGACGTGCAAGGCAGACATTTACACGGGGGCAAACTGAGGCTCGGTGAGCTGAAGTCATTTGCCCAGCATCGCACGGTGGATCGGCAGGAGAGCTAGGATTAGAATGGAATGGGTGTTTTTAAAAAAGAAGTCAGAATATAAAATTCCCTGGAATCTTCAAACAACCAGACCCCTTTGGATGAAGGATTTGTAAGCAGCTTCAAGGTGTGATAATCTCTTCAGGCGCTGTCGGTCCCATGAAAAACGATCGTGGATTGCAATACAGATCACTGATAGATACCTCCTGGAAGGAGAAATTTCAGGAGAGCAGAGAACAAAGCTCTCTGCCCGCCCTCCTCCTCCCCATCTCCCATTACTGGAATGGGGAGCTCCCATAAAGCCATAGAATTCGGTCACCCTTCAGACCATCTCTAAACCACGTTTCTTGTGATAAGAGACAAGAGAGAAATTGACCTTTAAAAATCCTGTGTTGCAAGGGGCAGATAGAGATTTTGCAAGCCTTTTCAAAGAAGGCACGGAGTCTATTAAAGCAGATGACAAAAACTTCTCCCAGATGTGTATGGGGGGGAGGCACTTTCCACCCTCATCCCCAGGGCCTCCCTGGATGCTGTTCACGGGGTGCTGTAAAGCCGCTCTGTGGCCACACTGCGGGCCACAGTGAGACGAGGTTGGCTGCTAGGTGCAGAGCCAGGGCAGCAGCTAAGCCCGCAGAGAGGGAGATGGACGTGTAATACACTGTCCACGGGGCCCTGAGGGTAAGGACCATGCAAGCAACTGCAACACGAAGTTTGCTCGTCTGTGAATTTCCCAGACATGCTCCCATCTCCGTTCTCCTTTCAGCTTGCTCAAGTCCACTCGCTTCCCAGTTCAAGCATTCTGTCTTCTGGGATATGGCCCAGCCCACAGCTCAACCTGGGTTCCCACCTTCCGGCTTCCACAGCCCCATCTCTTCCTTCTTTCCCAGCATCCTGATGTCTCTGGCTCACCCAACACTCTGCATCCCACAGAGGTGTGACCGTCTTCTCCCTGTCTGTCCACATGATGGGCACCGAAGGGTTGGGCCTGTCCCCCTGCCTCCTTTCTTTTTTTTTTTTTTTAAAGATTTTTATTTATTGATTTGACAGAGAGAGACAGCCAGCGAGAGAGGGAACACAGGCAGGGGGAGTGGGAGAGGAAGAAGCAGGCTCCCAGTGGAGAAGCCTGATGTGGGGCTCGATCCCAGGACTCTGGGATCACGCCCTGAGCCAAAGGCAGATGCTCAATGACTAAGCCACCCAGGCGCCCCCCCCCCCCGCCTCCTTTCTAAGGAGAGGAATGAGCTCATCCCAGGGGTACAGGCTTTCACCACACCCCACGGCCTGGCCAAAGTAATTGAGCTATTTGGCTTGGGGTCCTCAAATCGCCATTCGTTCCTTTGTTCAATTCATTCAACAAATGTGAGGCTCGCTGTGTGCGGGGCATTGTGTGCCGCGTTTGGGGTAGAGAAGTCAACGAGTCCGTCTTGCCCTCTGTGGAAGTGCTAGAATGTCCAAAGCATGGACAGGTAAGGATGTCGACTGTGGCATAGTGCCCAATAGCTGGATTGGGAGGCAGATAAGAAACCAGATTCCCAGCTCTGCCCCACTTCGCTAGCAGATGACATGGAGTCAGTCACTTACTCCACGCCCCAGGGTCCTCATCTGTAACGATGAGAAGACTGGCTGAGCCACCACCTTCAGTAGGACCTGAGGCACACCTTTTGCTTCCTGAGGGAGTTGCAGCCAGCCAGCCACCAGGAGAGATGGGCCCGTGGCATAGAAAGGCCAGGAGGTGACTGTCAGGTTAGCCCCCAGAGGCTGCCCCATTGACCGCCCCCCCCCCCACCTAACTGAGTAGGACACCTACATCGGGTGTGGAGGTGAGTCGCCCAGAGTCCCACCACTCGCTGGCAGCCATTTAGATCACAAAGTGGGCAGAAAGCCACTGCTACTCAGGACAGGGACTAATGGCAGGGGACCTCACCCATCCCTGTGCCATAGCACCTATCTGCAGAAGGGGCTCCGGGGAATGGCCGCAAGCATGGAGAGGACCCCAGAACTTCACTGAATGACTCACTCTTTACAACCCAGGAACCCACCAGCAATCCTGAGGGGTCACGCAAACAAATGATGTCTCAGACGTAGGAAGGGCTGTGCCCAAGGTCTCACGGCGAGAAAGTCACAGAGCCAGGAAAGGATTTTTTTTTTCTCTCCTATTCCCAACTCCTTGGTCCTCAAGGTCACTTGACAGCCACCAGCAGGGCAGGCACTGAGGAGGGGCTGGAGGCAACAGCATGGCCTTTATCCACAAGTAGGTAGCACTGAGATGGAAATGTTAGCAGAAGCCAGCGCTGCATGCCCAATGTAGCATTTCAGCCCTTGGGGAGGGAGCTTCAGGGAGAATTTGAACCCCTTTGGAATGTTCATTTAGTGCCCCAGAGACCTGCATCTTTTGTCTGGTTTTTTCCTTCCTCCCTCCCTTTTTTTCCATCTGTCTTTTTACTCTCTGGTCTTTCTTCTGGACGCCTCCTTCTCCCTTCCCTTTGCCCTCCACGCCCTCCAGAGGTCCCTGCTGGGTGTGGCATTGCCGCCCTCCAGCCTCCAGGAGGCCCAACTGGCCTCCCACATTTCCTTCTGCCCCCTTCACTTTCACAGGTAAGCAGAGAGAGGAAGGAAAAAGGATATTTCCGGGGAAAAAAATGTTCTTTCCCAGAAGTTGGGGTTTAGAGTTCAAGAAGGTTTTACTGAAATTTTTAAGGAACTAGAGAAAAATCTTCCCTATTTGCCTGGTGTGTTTTGTTTGCCTTTCTGTTTGCCGTAAGAAGGGTCTGTCAATGGGAATAGCATACAAATGAAATATAGACATTTTCTAAGTCAACCAACTTGTGTGTAATATACAATTAAATAAGATAGGAAGTCCTCGGAAAATGTAAATATTTCCAAACTAACCAAACTGGAGAATCATGAAAACTATACATTGAGGTGTTTCTAATCTACCTCAAAATTTACCTTTCTGTCCCCAAAGCATACTTTTTCCTCTTAACATGACTCTTCTCAAATCTGTCACCTCTGCATAAGACAATGGAAGAGTGGAAGAGTCTCCCTTTCCTGCAGGTGGCCGCATGCCCCGCATCAGGCTGCCATGCGCTGCGTTTGGAAACCAAGGGGTTTGTATGACAGCCCTTCTGGTAAACTGCACCTTTGATAAGAGTTTTGTGGGCCCCACTCATTTTTGAAACAGGTGCTTCCTGTAACAGTGATCATGTCTATCAGCAGAGGCTCAGCTCACATGTACTACTTTGCAAATCTTTGCTGAGTGAACGATGAGGGAGTGTCCACCCAGGAAAGCCTAGGCAGACAGAATCCGTGGCCTGGCATTGTCCCTCTGTCCTGTGAAGCCTACCCACGAGTCATTCCACAGTCCCAGGACTTTCATGAGAGCCCTGCTTGTGTGGTGTGGCTCCATTTCGGAGAACCCCAATCTTCAAGTTCCCTGGGTGTCCATTTCCCTAACTTACAGGTGTGTCTCAGGCCATCTTTGTCTAATTCAGAAAGCCAGGCTGCATCCAGAAAGGGCTGCCCTGAAATGTGCAATGGGAGCGACCCAGGACAGGTCCGTTGTGAGGATACCTGTCCAAGGGAAGCACCCGGCCAAGGAGCTAACAGGGACCCTGGTTTACCAAGCATGCACTTAGGTACAGGTCATCGTGCCAAGTGTTCCATGTCCGTGATCTCACCAAATCCCTATCTGTGAGGTATGTCTGATTGTGCCTTTTATAGATGGGCCGAATTGAAGCTCAGAGCCCTTGCTGAGACTTTCTAGCAGAATGGCCAACTAGATCACAAAGGGCCTCTGATCACAAGAAATATCAAGGAGTATGGGGAAGCCTGATTCCAGAAGCAAGGATGAAGCCAGAAGCTAAAGCAGTGATACTGAAATGAGCTCCATGTCTGGGGAAGGACACAGAGAAAATCAGGATTAGAGTGGGGGGTGGGGAAGTGAGTGCTGTGATGGAGGTCACCCAGGGAGCCGGAAGGGCACGGAAGGGTGGTATTTCAGCAAGACTCGTAAATTCATGTTTTCCGCTTAAGAGACAGTTCCCAAAAGTCTTTTCAGGACTCAAAGAACCCTTCATACTTCAGAAAGAACTCGGCTCAGATTCCAAGTCAGCTCCTTCTCTGACTACGAGAACTTGACCAAGTTACTCTACGACTTTGAGCCTCCAGTTCCCTCTCCCTAAAATGAGGGTGATGGGGCGCCTGGGCAGCTCAGTCAGTTGAGCGTCCAGCTCTTGATTTCAGCTCTGGTCATGAGCTCAGGGTCATGAGATCAAGCCCTGCAGCGGGCTCCACACTCAGCAGGGAGTCTGCTCAAGATTCTCTCTCTCTCAAATAAATAAATACATCTTTTTAAAAAAATAAAATAAAGCAAAACGAGGGTGATGGTGACAACAGTGGCTACTTAACAGAGCTGGGAAGGTTCCACGACTCATCCCTTGTCAAGCATTTAGCACGATGCCTGTGATCATCATCATCATTTAATATAATAGTAATAATAATAACTATAATGATGGCTAACCTTCCCCCAGGACTAGAGAACAGGAAGCAGTTCTTCCAAGATGCCACAGAGCAGAGTGTTTATAAAGAGGTAAAAGGCTGGCTTCCAGGGTCTGCTTCGGTGGTAAACAAGAGCAGGCAATAGCTAATAAAATTTCAAATTAGCCATGACTTTTCACAGCCCTTCAATTGTGCTAGCTGATTTAATGGTCAGCGTCCCTGCTCACTGGGATTGAATAATGGAGCATTTCTGCAGAGTTATGGATGCGGCAGCTGAATCTGTCATGCTAACATCAATAGCAGAATGCAAATAACCCACGGCTCGGGCTGTAATTATGTATTTAAGTGATGTCTGACAGGGGCAGCACGAGGATGTGTGATGGAGCCTGCCGTCTGCCACAGAAGACAGGTGCTTCGCCAGGTAGTTAGTGGGTCATCCGGGAGCTGGGACAGGAGCCACGAGTTAGGACCCAGGACAGTGCTGGGGTCAGAGGAGGCCTTTCCTCCACATCTCACGATGTATCTGGGAGGTGAGCAGACAAAGGACAAATGGCCCTACACTTTGGTGAGCCACGTTGTAGACTCAGGGACAGGAAGGGGAAGTACCCCTTAGCAAGTGCTTACTCTGTGTCCAGTACTCTGCTAGGTTTGCGGATATTACTATGTTTTGTATTTATGTCACAAATACTTACGCGACACTTTTATAATCCCCTTGTAAGACACGTGGGAAACAGAGGCCAGAGGGTTGAAGTAACTTGCCCAAGGTCACAAGTTTCAGAGCCAGGATTTGACCCCAGACAATCTGGGTTCTGGAGTGTCGGCTGTTTACGCTGCGCTGTCCTCACGGAAGTCATAGGGCCTTGAATGCCGCGCAGAAGTAGGCAAGAAAGACAAGGGATTTTCATCCCTAATTTACCAAGGGAAGAAAACCTGAACTTCAAGGAGGTCAAGTGGCTTCCCTGAGGCCGCAGTACGTCTGAGGCTAGTAAGGGGTCTTAGGGGGCTGCCTGTGTGGATGGGGCACCGAATCTAGCCAGTGCTGTGCCCTGCCCTGGTGGGCGGCTTCTGTGTTATAAACCTAGAGAGACAGAAGTGAGGGAGGCATGTCAATGATGAGGAGACTGGGGCTCGGAGAGTAAGAGCAGGCACTCGTCCACGGGCATTCTAGGGGCAGTTCTGGGCCCTGGACCTCAGCCGGAGCCTCGGGGTTGCTCCCAACATCCACGCTGTTGAGTTGAACTGAACGAAGATAGTGGTGTTCTGGCTTTTATGGACTGTCATTTGGTTTCATCCCCTGAGTCATTTGTCAATTCATTCAGTTCTCGTTCATGTATTTACTTCACAGTCATGTTTTAAACACTTGGACTAAGTACTGGGGACACGACAGAGGTCACCAGAATAAGATCTAGGTCTCCAGGATGGTGGGGAGGCTCGCCCAAAGTCTCACAGCTAATAAGCAAGAGAGGCAGAATTTGAACCCAGAGGAACACATGCCCTTAAACTGTTTTCTGCAACAAAGCACACAGATTGTCACCCGGGGCTGTCCCCGTACCCCCTCCCCCACCCCGTAGGGAGTATGCTCGAATCCATGGGTGTGCTATCCATTTTAAGCTATGCTATTGGGTGTGTGTAAAAGCACTAATGCCACCAAAACTCTGGTCTGCTGACATTTCTTTCTCTGTACTTTGGGAAGCTGGGAGCGGTACTATAGCTTTCAGTCCTGAAGAAATCCATCCATGTGGTGGAGAGGATTCCCTGCTAGTGGTGCGTTGGTCAGCGAGGACCCTACCCCCCACCCCCCACCGGCAGAAAGCAGAGCCGGGCCTCCCTGTACCTGCACAGCAGCTGGCAGCAATGCCGGCAGTCACAGTGCCCCTTCCTCACCCCCAAAGCCAGTCAGTCGGGCTCTTACTGCTCTTAACCCTTGAACACCCCTCCAGACCATCCACTTCTTCCTGCCTCCACTGTTCCTGCTCTGTCTGATCTCTAGTGCCCCGTGCAAGCTCAGAAACACCCTGGCCACCGCGGAGCCCTCAGCTGCCACTCTGGGCCAGCTTCAGTCCCCACTCCTGCGTACAGGAGAGCTTCTTTCAGTGATGCAGACCAGGCAATGTCAACCCTGCTTTAAACCTCCCGGGAGCTCCCACCGTCCCCGTTGTGGGGCTGAAATGCAAACTCCCTGAGCTGGCCCGTGTCCCGGCCAGCTTCTGCGTCCACCAGCAATGACAGTCTCTTCTTGTCCGCGTCCCTCACCTTCTGAGTTGAGTTTAGCAACTCCGACGTTCCGTATATTCTCCTACCCCGGGCCCTCATAGAATGCCCTCTATGTCTTTGGAAAGAAACAGAAGCACCTATCCCCCTGTGCCTTGGCTAATGTCAGGTCCTTAATCAAGTGTCTCGGTGAGTGGAAACGTAGGGAAGTGAATGAAGGCATTGGACAGACACGGCTGGTGGATCGTAGCGGTATGAACTTTATGCTCTCTCACCCCTGCAGATGGCTTGATGGACTGCATGGACCCTGATTGCTGCCTCCAGCCCCTCTGCCATGTCAGCCCTCTGTGCCTGGGCTCCCCCGACCCTCTGGACATCATCCAAGAGACACAGGCCCCCATGTCCCAGCAGAATCTGCACTCCTTCTACGAGCGTATCAAGTTCCTTGTGGGCAGGGACAGCACACACGTCATTCCCGGGGAGAACCCCTTTGACGGAGGGTGAGTCTGCTGGGCCCCGGCCCCGGCCGTGGCTCTCTGTGGGAGAACTGAATCACCTCTAGGGCCACATTTGGGGCGGTGGGGGTGGGAGGAAGCCAGAAGGGTGGGCATCAAGGCTCTTGATGGAATGTCGCGGGAGGCAGAGAAGCAGCCTCAGGTGCCCACACTTAGAAAACTGCTATCCCAGGCATTTGGAATTTTAATGAGCAAAGTTTTGTTGTTCCCACTGGGTGATAGATGGAGAGAGTGAGAAATCAAAGGTCCAAGGGGACTCTTGGATCAATACCTTCTTTGCAGTCGGCTGTTACTGGTTCTGCGGTCTCCAGATGAGCGGAAACGCTTTAACACTGTTCACCCTCAGAGCCGATGTCCAGAAGACAGTGGGGGGTGGGGTGCAGCTGCTGGCCCCCCAGGCCATCTGTCCGTGCATTCTCTCACAAGTGTTCAGTTGTGTCTGTCACCCACTGGACAGTTGTTCACTGAGATTCACTCTGTGCCAGGTCCTGTGCTGGAATCACAGGGGTGACTAGGACACGGTCTCTGCTTGTGGGTCACTCCCAGTCTACTGAGGGGACAAAAAAGACCTCCAGGGTGATCCACCAGACCTGTGCCCCCAGGGTACTCTGGAATGTCGAGGAGGTGCTCCTGGGGAGGGGAAAACTGTGACTTAAGAACAGTCTTAAAGATGAGAAATGGTTCACTCAGCCAGGGAGGGGAGGGTGTTCCCAGGAGAGGGAACAGCTTGTGCAAAGACCAGGGGCCAGCAAGGATACAGGAGCCAGCAAAGTGCCGCTGTCTATTCTCTGCTCCCCAGATCAGGCTCTGGGAACCAGGCAGAGGATCCAAGAGTGACTTGTAATCATTTCTTCTGAATGTCTTCCCGTGTAGGGAGGCCTCTTATATGCAGAGCGTTCTCTAAAAGTCAGCACAGTTCAGTTCAGCAGTTAGAGATTTCGTCCCTTCTGTGTCCATGACTTCTGTGCCAGAGAGTTCCTGCCCCGCGGGGACAACGGGGTTATGGTAAGGGGTGGGAAGGGTGAAGGCCAAGTTCTGTTGAAAGGGGGAGGTCAGCAGGGCTTAGGCATCCATTGGGCCTGAGGAATGCAGGAGAGTCTCTCACTCTGAGGCCTTGGGAGATGGTGTTGCCTTCACCGGGTTGAGGATCTGAGAGCAGCAGCACAGTTGGGAGCAAGGTGAGGACCTCCACCCTGCACGGTAAGGGCGAGGAGGGGAGATTTTGTAGTTCATAAGCAATTCTGGAGCTCACACAGAGGTTAGAGGTGTTGACTTGGGAGCCTTCAACAAGCAAGCAGGAGCCGGAACCAGGAGCACACACCAGTTTGCTCAAGGAGAATGTGTGAGGGGAGAAGGGCTGGGCCCTCAGAAGGAGCCGCCTGTGGGAGACGATGTTGTCCTCTCTAGAGCATAACCGGGAATCCAAGGAGAAGGCCTCCCTGTTGGGCCAGGATGGAGCCCAGGTTCTGGGCTTCACACCACAGACTGTGGGATCCAGAGCACCCACCTCCCACGACCCCAGTCCCGCCCCACAAGGAGCAAGGACAGGACAGGGAAAGTGAAATGGGGGAGTCCTCTGAGCCCAGCGGGAGGGGCATAACAGGTGTGTAAAATCTTTCACACTCTAACCTTTTTAGAGATGAAAGTGCTTTGTAGTCCAAATCTTTCAACTCACCTCAAGAATATTGAGAACCTCAGAGGCTAAATGGCCTTCACAGATTCACAGGCCAGTCAGTGGCAGAGACAGGAGCAGAACTAGAGAGAGGAAACCCTATTCATTTATCTTGGTCAGAAATGCTGCTTTTGGCTCTGGGTAGGAAGCTTCCTGCTCTTTTATTCAATTGTGTGACTTTGTATGCGTGCGGGCCTTTCTGTGCCATGAGTTCTTTTTAATCAACTGGAGATAGGCATGTTATTCACACCAAGTGGACTGTTCCTTGCTCAGCCTCGCTTTACTAGACCCATTATGGGATCCGATCAGGGTTCTGGCTGGTTGGCTGCACGTGGCCATTCTGCCTAAGGAAGGCCTTTACCGTGCCGCCGTGATGAGTGCCAGCAGGGACCACGTCCCCTGCATGTCTCCTGGTGACCCACCAAAGCTTGCTGTTTACATGCCACGGATCCCTGGGGGACCCACACAGGCTTTCGGGAATGTGGCTCCAGCAGGTCAGACTTGCTTAAGGAGCCTGTCAAGCAGGGAACTTGAGAAAACCGTACCAGGAGAAATGGATCTCTCGGCAGAAGGGAAGAGTATAGGCCTCGGAGTGAGGCCAGCTTGTGTTTCCCATCCTGGCTCTGCCACTACCGGATACGTGGCTCTGGGCAAGTGGCTTAATATAATACATATGTAAATGTCTTGTCAACCCTCTAAACTGAGTCCTCCAGGAAAGGACTGCATCTTCCTCATTTGAGCACTTAGTAAATGCTCAAAACAGATATGCATACGGATTACCTTGAACAATGAAGAAATGGAAGGGAGGGAGGGAGGAAGGATGGATGGATACATTATCTATTTTATACTGAGGATTCAGAGTCCAGGGAGGTTAAATCATCTGCTAAAAATCATATTACAGAGGAGTAGCAGAGGCAGGAGGAGAAGTCGGCTCCCAGATCATTGTTTATGTATCTGTCACCTTCAGTTAAACGACAGATGCTTTGAAAGCAGAGACCGTTTATCTCTCCAAACCTACCACACTTAGGGCAAGGCCTGGAATATGGTGTTCACTCA
The DNA here is from genome assembly GCF_023065955.2 of Ursus arctos. Taxonomy (NCBI): domain Eukaryota; kingdom Metazoa; phylum Chordata; class Mammalia; order Carnivora; family Ursidae; genus Ursus; species Ursus arctos. Next base: position 49,944,493 of record NW_026622897.1, read on the forward strand.
ACAAATAAATGGATAACAGAAGCTTCTCAATGTTACTGCAAAAATTCCTTTCACCTAACATGTGCCCGAACCATTATGTCCCTGCTCCTTGCTCGTCTAGATTCAGAAGAAACAGTGGTCTATCACTACAGAGTATCCCCAAACAGATGTTTACGTACAAAAAGCCCAAGGGACCAGAAACCTGGAAACAGGAGGCATCAAATGCTGTTCTCGTTGGGCTGCCCACGGGGTGTCCGTGGTCTTGATCTGGGTCCGCAGACCGGTGCTTTTTTGCATAGTTGGCATAAAGCGGAATCCGTTACCAGGTTTGGGTTGTGGCCTTCCTTCCTCTCATACGAAGGAATGTGGCTTCATGGAAAATGCCCAGAGTTTGAATCTTGGCTTTACCTCCCACCAGCTCTGTGTGACCTCAGAGGAAGTGATTTAAGCTTTGTGCCTGGGCCTCCAATTATAAATGGGCGGTAACAATGACTATTTCACGAATGCCGTTGAAAAGGTTAACTGAAATAAAGCACCTAGCACAGGGCTTGGTACTTAGGTGGTCAGTAAATGGTAGCTTTTACAGCAGCAGCATGGCCTAGTGAAAATAACAAAGCTTTGGGACCAGACAACTGGATTTATTTTTTTAATTTAATTTTATTTTATTTAAATTCAATTAGCTGACATATAATGTATTATTAGTTTCAGGGATAGATTTCAGCGATTCATCAGTCTTATATAACACCCAGTGCTCATTACATCACGTGCCCTGGGTGGTGTCCATCACCCAGTTACCCCATCCCCCCACCACCCTCCCCTCCACCAACCCTCAGTTTGTTTCCTATGATTAAGAGTGTCTTACGATTAGTCTCCCTCTCTGATTTCATCTTGTTTTATTTTTCCCTCCCTTCCCCTATGCTCCTCTGTTTTGTTTCTTAAGTTCTTGCATACGAGCAAGATCATATGTATTTGTCTTTCTCTGATTTACTTCTTTGGTTTAGCATAATACCCTCTAGTTCCATCCACGTCATTGCAAATGGCAAGATGTCATTTTTTTGATGGCTGAGTAATATTCCATTATATATATATACCACTTCTTCTTTATCCATTCATCTCAGACAACTGGATTTGAAGTCTTTTGCATCCACTTTCTACCTGTTCAACCTTGGGAAAATTCCTTAACCTCTTTGAGCTCCAATTTCCTTATCTGTAAGAACGGGGTAATGTCTACTTTGCAGACTTGCCATGAGAATTAAATGAAAAAAAAAAACAAAGTACATAAAGTCATCACCTAGTACTAGCCACACAAAAAATGCCTGCTAATTCGATGACGATGATGGTGATGACGGAGAAGATGATGGTGGTGTGGTGGTGATGATGACGTTGTTAAAAAGAACTTCTAACTCCTTTTTAATTGGAAGTGTAACTTGATAGCAACCTGTCCTCCAGGGAAGTCCGGCAGCCACTGAGAGAAGAGCCAGGTTTAGACTGTTGAATTCTTACTTGAGGAGAGGAAAAAGCAGCATTCTGCCAGCCAGCTGTCAGCTGGGGGCCTTGTTAGGGAGGCATCCATGGCCCTTCTCCAGAGACTGGGGTTTCTGATGGCAGGAGGACCGGACTTGGTACCTGTGCCTGACAGGAAACCCCACATTCTCCTGCACCCCGGATGCTGTGACACAACTTGTAGCGTCCGCACGGGAGTCCATTTAACAGGCTTCACGATGCAGGCTGTCACCCAGAGACCCGGCAGCTTTTCTGAGCCCAGCGAGGATGGGCAGCCTCAGAGGTGCCTTCCCGCACGCCACAGGCTCCCAGCTGTGTGTCTGACTCAGGGGGCTCACGGGTAGCGTGCTGGGACCACGGGACAAGGTGGACTGACTGCAGCGCCCTTCTGTGGGGAAAGCAAGGGGCTGTCTGCAGAACACTTTTCTTCAGAGGCCTGACCCCAGGGCTGAGGTGAAGAAGCAGGAGGCTCTCCAGATCCACAGAGGACACCAGGAGTTCTATGGGGAGTTCCTTACGATTCTGTGCAGCGCCCCGGCTGGCGCCAAAGGTCCTAGAGTGCTTTAGGACATGAGGGCCCCGCCAAGCATCGTAGGCTCTAGGCTGGGCTGGACTCCTCGGAGGAGAGCACAGAGATTGACTCAGAACCGAAGCAGAAGGACTGCCAGAAGGACTTGGAGAAGGAAGGCCTCGCTGGGGAACCCTGACTGGCTCATCTGTGTCCCCAGAGCCCAGCACGATGCCTGGCCCACAGCAGGTGTACCATGCAGGTTTAACGAGTGCACTAGCTCTGTCTGACATTCTGCCCCTGCCATCCTCACCTCCACATAGGTGGTAGAGACGTGAACGACTTCTGCTGATCTAACACAGGCCTAAAGGGGGAGGGGACAGAGCAGGCAGGAGAGCCACCATCACCAGATCAGGTGACTTGGATACCATCTTTACTTCCCAGTCTGGAGGCCTAGCCTCCGTCTGCTCAGTGGAACGCCCGTCCCTCACCTGGAGTCATGGGGAAAATACAAGGTACAGTGCCCTCGGAGTGGGAAGGAAGGGGCTGCTCAGGTCTATAGGTGGCAGATGGATCCCCAACAGCCATCCATAAAAGGAGGACGGATAACAGGACCCAGGCTCTAAAGCTTGGGATCAGACAGTTGGGAAAGAGAGGGAAGCATGAGACATTTCCTCTCCAGAGAGCCCTCAAGGTTGCTCTGTCCCTATGACACAATTTGGGTCCATCTCTTCTCTCGGGAAGGACGGGCTGGACACAGGGTAGACAGATCCCTACAGTGAATAGTTGTGGACTGCCAATGCCAGAGCGTAGGAAGAGGTTCTGACAAAAGAACCACCCCCGAGTTATTTGTGTATCAGCTCAGAGTAGGTCTGAGGATGCTATGGGTGAGAGAAATGTGATGTTGTCAAGTCTTTCTGGGCCCCTGTAAGCATAATAGTTTATCAATTCACTCAGACGAGAAAGTTGGGTGTGGACAGACTGCTATGAAAGTCAGCTGATGGGACACACTGAGCCCAAAGAGAAAAGACTTGAGAGTCAGGGGACTTAGGAAAAGGAGGGGGGACGGGTGACCAGAGCATTTGTCCCAAAGGAGGCAGAGGATCATGTGCTGTGGGGAGGCTCAGATCCTCTGGGGAGCAGAGACCGGCCAGGCAGACAAGCTCTGTTTGGTACATACTGCTCTGCAAGGCCTGCAAGCAGACATGCATCTGTACCCACTTACCTGAGGGTTCTTCGCGTGCCCCAGGCTTTGATGGTCATTGAACCCCTAGTGCCAAGCAGAGAGGTTGGCACAGACTGAGCCACACGGATGGCAGAATGAATCAGTGAATCACCCAGTCAGCCAGTGCCGAGTGCCTGAAGAGAGGTGGAGACGAAGTGTCCCGAGAGTTCAAGAGCATGGCCGTCACTCCCACTGCACACCTCAGGGGCTGCCTCTGGCACCTCTCTGTGTCTCCAGCATCCAGCACACGCCAGGCGCAGAGGAGCCACCAGTATATGTTTGTTTTTGAAAAGCAATGAGCAAGCCAACAAGGGAACTCGTGAGTGGAGACTTCCGGTGGGGCATGGCCTTCGGCCTGAGACAAAGATTTCAGTGAGGATGGCGGGCCAAGAAAACATTAGTTCTCCCGCTTCTGGGCCCAACAACCCATTAGTGCGTCATGGAATCAAAGTAGCGAGTCGAAACGATTTTTTTTAGAAAGCAGTCAGTTTAAATGGAATGGGGTGCAGTGGAATGGGAAGGTATCAGAGCAGCTGCGTGGAAAGGATATGCACTGCACGAACGTGGTTGGTGGTCTGCGCACCTGCACCCGTGCTACTGAACAAGCTCCATCGCTCAGTGTTGGTTTCAGTAGAACGAGACTTAAAAATGTCTTCTAGACTGAGGAACTGGCATGACTTTCCGGGACAATCAGAGAATTGAGAGAATTTTAATGTGGCTGGAGCATAATTATGGTGATACTGTTTTCCAAATCAAAAGTCGAGAGCCATGCTCTAACATGTGAAATCAAGATGGTCTCAGGAAGTCTGGGGGACACGATCCTCATGTGCAGAGGGGGCCTGCGGGAGAGGGAAGAACATAGGGGTAGTTTGGGCAGGAACCGAGAAATATCATCCCTCGCCTGTTCGCTAACCAGAGGCGTTTGTCGTCTCCGTTAGGACTTAAAACTGGCTACAAAGAGAAATGAAGTAACCTTGATGCCGAGGCGCCGTGTAAGTCTTGAGAATTTCCTTCAGATCCTTCTATAAAGACACAAAGTTTCCAGGAATTTTGAAAGCAAGGGTTTCCAAGAGGAAAAAGTAACGGAAAGGGGGGAGAAAAGATCACAGATGCACTGGGATCTTTCATCAGCGCACCGCAGCTATGAAGCCGCGTGTGAGTGTCCGCGGCGGAGCAGTTACAGAGAGACCCTGGCGTGCCACCACACCCGCATCCCCAGCCCCGGGCCTTCAACAGCCCTCGCAGAGCCCTCGGAGAGGCTGAGCGGCAGAGACCATCTAATGGAGCTTCCTGACAGCTGGCCTCCGAGTGAATTTATTATTGAATTACGTTCCTGCGTTTCAGGACAAGCTGCGCTGACAGGCTACCCCATCAGTGTAAGAAAAGGGGGGCAGGGAGAAAGACAGTGATAAATTACCCTGACGGAAGATGGAAGAAGGTAAAGATCCTGCTTCCTCCAAAATGTCAGCCATTATATATTATTCATGTTGGTTTTTTAAAAAGTCCTCCCCACATTGAAATGAATGTTTATGATGATAAAGCCACTAGGTGAATTGAATTCAGGACGCAGGCGGCAGCTTCTCACATCACCCTGATGAGCAGCTGGCAACCCCTCCTGTGCCACTTGATCATCCCTTTATTGATTTCAAAACCGAATTACGATCTCAGTTTGCTTGGTAGCATGAGCGTGTTCCCAGCTGTCTGTCACGGGAAGCGTTAGCCGGGGACGCTGTGCTGAAGCCGGAACCACTCGGGGCATTCGGGGAGAGGGCCTGCATTCAAGCTGTTGGGCAAATGAGAGCCGATGACCTTGGGGGAGCCAGGCCCCATGTCCTCAAACGTAATGTGGGGCTACCCATTCCCACCCTGCAGGTTGTTTGGAAGAGTAAATGAGATTAAATACCCGAAAGCCTGCTGGCCGGCACGTAGCGCACATTCAGTAAAAACACCTACCATTTACAGAGGATGTTCCATGTGTCAGCATCGTTTGAAATGCTTTGTAGGTTTTCCTAAGTAGTAACACCTTTACATCTCCCCCCAAACCATATGACCTGGGGATTTCATCACCCTTCTTTTACAGATGGGAAACTGAGGCACAGAGAAGTTGAGTAACCTGGTCAAAGACATAGGGCTCATAAGTGGCAGAGCCAGCATTTTTAAAAATATTTTTTAAAGATTTATTTGCTTATTTTAGAGAGCGAGCATGCATGAGCAGGGGAGGGGCGGAGGGAGAGGGAGAGAGAAAGAGAAGCAGACTCCCCGCTGAGCACAGAGCCCCAATGCAGGGCTTGATCCCACCACCCGGAGATCAGGACCTGAGCTGAAATCAAGAGTCGGACTGACAGAACCACGCAGGTGCCCAACGGAGCCAGCATTTGAAGCTGAACCAATTGCCACTAGAGCCCATGTGCCGAGTCTCTGTGCTCCGCTTGGTCCTTTATATTCCCATCCCTGCATCTTCGGTTTGGAAATCTGTACAGCATGATGCTGCTACGGCTCTGCAACCCCAGCTGGTCCTGATGTTCTATCGAATTCTGCCCGACGTGATGTAAAGCTAATGTGCAGTAGGTCTCAGTGCGTCAGAGCCCCAGCCTCAGAGGCAGGTAGCCTGGGCCTGCATCCTCACCTCACCCTTTGCTCGCTCTTGTGACCTTGGACAAGTCTCACTCTGTGCCTCATTTTTGCCATCTGCCATATGAGGATAATAATCCACGCCTCCTGGGGCTGTCTGAGGATGAAATGAGATGTAAAACACTTGTGCGTCAGGGCAGTATGCATTCAGTAAGTGTCAGCGGCCCTGTCACTAGCAGCAAGAGTTAGCGTGAGCATTAGCAAGGACATTAGTGTTTTTATAGGTTTTAGTGTCACTACGAGAACCAGGAGAATCTTAGCCAGAAGCATTAGTGCCGTTAGGGAACTGATGCCGATGCCCCAGCCCCGTGTCAGGTGAATGGACCATGAGATCATCAGCTCTTTGTGGTAGAAGAGGAAACTTTGAGGTCAGAGAAAGCTCTTGGCTCAGCAAAGTAGTAGCAGGACTCTCCCAAGTCCTGGAGAACCTGGGGTCCTGAGTGAGGGCTCTCTCAAGCAGTAATTCCCGTGTTTGTAAGTCAGGGACTTAGCCGACCCTGATAAATTTCAAGCGATGAGAAGTAAAAATACGGGAAAGCCAAGCATCACATTACTACTACTGGCCTCAATGAAGTGCTTCAGGTCAGGACTCAGCAAACAGCTCTGCAGAGAGTCTAACCAGCTCTTCAGTCTGATCCTGGAAGCATCAAGAGTTGGCTCTGAGTGAACCCCACGGTGATGGGCTATGATGTGGACAGATGCTACCTCTGGACGGTGTTCTGACAAAAGAAAGATATGTGCCCGGTGCCTTCCCTGCCTCTGCCTCCTCCTCCCACCCCTATAGGGCCCTGTGGGTCCACCTGCAGGCGTCTAGAACCAACCCCAATCTGAAGAGAAGGCTTCGAGCAGCCCCAGCTGCTCAGCCTCAGGTCCTTCAACTGCTCTGCTCAGGACCTGGGCTTTACTACCTGGTAACACATGGGACCTCCACATCCAGGCTGCCCGTGCGAGCCCCCTCATCATGGCTGTGCCCCGTCAGATCCTCCTGCCCTGTCCCTTGTATGAGCTGGACTTTCTGCAGGCCCTTTTTTGCATCTCTGCTCAGCATTGTCCCGAGCTCAGAAAGTGGGTCTAATTGTGGTCCATCCTTGTGTCCCCTTTCTGAGCAAAGCAAGAGAGTCTCCCTTTTCCAGGTAAAAGCGGGGCCTGTCCTGTGCTCTGACAGGAAGACAGGACACACGGTCATGGAATGGACTGTACACTGAGATACTGTACCTGGAGTCACGCTTTAGTAGAGCTGCCTCGAGTTTTTCTAACAGCACAAACCATCTCCTGAGAATTCTTCTCAGAAGCAAGCCTCTGGCTACATAGCACAGAGAACAGCCTATCTGGACATGCCGCACACCTTCCGTGTCCATGTCCCCAGTGTTTCCAAGTCCTAGGCAGGAGCCTTTCTCCTCCAAAACGATCCCTCCTGGCCGACCACTCTCAGTCCTGCTTCTCCTTTGCCACAATCAATGGATTCATTTCTCTGATATATAGTGTTATGAACAGTCAAGGGCTCTGCTCTTGTGTTAACTTTGTTGACCAGGAGAAAGTATTCCAGAGGGTTCCTGTGGGAGATGACTCAGCCCAAAGCAATAGCATTCAGTGGCCAGGTTGCCCACAGGCTTGGGTGATCTGACCTGTGGCCTGGGAGCTCATTCTCCCTGAGTATCTGAAGGACGCAACAGCTACATGAAGCTAGGAGGTCACAGAGTGGTGGCTTCTGAGCTCAGCAGACTCAGCAGATACAGCCTGAGGGCCCAGGAGACACTAGCAGCTGCCAGGCCATCTTGTCATTCGACGCCCCCAGGTGATGTCAGGGTACCATAACAGCCCTGTCAGTGCCCTAGCTTTGATGTATGTTAGAGGGGATCCCCACCCAGCCTCAGAGATCACATACCTCGCCTGTAAACGAGGGGGTTGGATTCAGTCACCCCCAGGACACTTCTAGCTTAAAAATTAAACTTCTCCCATTAATCGGAAGAAGATTGTGGATTTTTCCCTCTATCTTCCCAGACATACACAAGTAGTCTGAGAGGAAAAGCTTTTTCTGAATGATCTGGAGTACTTCCCTGTGATGTTTATTCCACATACCCAGCAAATGATCTGGAAGCCTCTGGTAGAGTCTAAACAGAACCCAATTCCAGTCGGAAGAACAAAAGTCACGGTATATGGGCAGAGCCTGGAGCTCAGCTATAAGAGTAGGAAAGTTTGTGTGTCATACTGGAATGACTTGGTGGGCAGCTCCCCTTTTTATCCTGTACTGGTTTTACTTCTAGATACAAGGATTTTTAAAAAGTTAAATTGTATTCATTCCAGAATGTGAGCTACTCAGACCAGGGGGTTGTGTCTGATTTATTGTTATTTAACTGCTCAGAATATAATAGGAAATAAGACAGAAACTACAGGCACTGCCCTCCTGTAGTTTCCATAAGTAAATAAGAAAATGGATGAATAAATATCTTCCCCACTGCCCAGCACTGTGTGTAGTACATAGTAGGTGCTTGATTAAAGTTCCAATAACTGAACCGTATTCTCATTTACCAGGCCTCTGTCTGCATTTCTCTTCCCTTTGGGCTGATTGTAATAACTATATTGATTTTTTTTTTTTGCTTTCATCATTTTCATCCACTCGTTTATGTGATATTCATCGATTTCTTTCCTCAACATTTACTGAACGCATCCTATGGACCCAGTCCTGTGCTGAGGACTGGAGTTACAAAGGTGGAAAGAACATGGTTGTTACCCTCAAATAATTCACAATCTAGAAGAGAAGAGGAGATGTTTGAACTAATGAGTACACTTTAGTGGGATAAGTATATTGTGCTGTGTCCACCAACGGAGGGAGTGACTTCTTTGTACCAAGGAGATCAGAAAGCACTTCGCTGAGAGGCAGGCCTTAAAGGAGAGGTTAGTAGGAATGAGAAAGACATTTGAGGTAGGCGAACTAGCAGAGGCAAAGGCAGAGAGGCATGGAAATGCATGCCAAGACAAGGATATGAGAAGTAATTTAATATAGCAGCAACAGAGGGTATGAGAATGGAAAAATGGGATGTAACCTGCAGAGGCCAGCAGGGGCCAGATTCTGAAAGGTCTTATATGCCAAGCAGAAGAGTTTGGACTTTGTCTGGAGACTGTGGGATACTGCAGAACTGACGTATGCAGCACGGAGTCCCTGGTGATATGGTCAAAGAACAGTGATAAAGTTTGGACAGTTGGGGAGCTCTTAGCTTTGCAAGGTGCCTCAAGAGATCTGGTCCAATTGCCTGCCCACCAGTAAGTCAGGAACATTAAAAGTTAAGTGACTAGATCCAATTCTGTTGGTTTGGGCCTAAGGTCATTTGAAAAAAAAAACAGGAAGCAGCTTTGGAATGAGTTAAAAACAATGAAGCACAACTAGAAGTTGACTTCTGAATATAATAATATGGAGCATATTCAAGATTCTTTCATAAGAAAAAATCACAAACACACACCATTGTAACTCCAGTGCAGTGCAGTGGTCCCGAGCGGGGTGCTCAGGGCGGTCCATGAGGAACCGGGAGAAAATATTAGAGCATCCACATTTACTTTTGATCTTAAAAAATAAGAAGGACAAATGTTTTACTCATGTGGAACACTAGTTTTTCACTGATTTGCTCCCTTGGTCCCAATGTTAGTTGGTAACAAGATGATCTTAGAGAGACAGTGGACCTTTTGCTGGTTTAATCCTATTGTATTACAATATGACTACTGTGTGTGCATGTGTGTGTGTCTGTGTGCGTGTGTGTGAAAAATCTAGTTTAACTAAACTTAGATATAAAATGGCGCGGTGCTTGTAAAGTAGCTACAGATCAAACACAACAGTGTGGGTCCAAGCAAATGAGAATAGCAGAGCTGGTACCTCTAGTAGAGTGTTCGTCCACTCCACCATGAAGATAAACCAATAATGATCATTTTCAACCGATCTAACAGAAAAGATAACCAAGATTCAAAATTTTCAAGAATCTAAAAATGTCAATTCGAAGATTCAACATTATCAAGAAGCCTATTTGAAATACAGGCACACCTCAGAGATACTGCTGGTTCAGTTCCAGACCACTGCAAGAGAGTGAATATTACGCTAAAGGAAGTCAAGTGACTTCTTGGGTTTCCCAGTGCATATAAAACTTATGTTTACATTATATTGTAGACTATTAAGTGTGCAATATAATTATGTCTGAAAAACAATGTATATACCTTAATTTAAAAATACTGTATTGCTAAAGAATGCTAACCATCGCTTTTCGTGAATCATAATTTTTTTGCTGGTCAAGGGTCTTAGCTTGGATGTTGATGGCTGCTGACTGATCGGGGTGGTGGTCACTGAATGTTGGGGCGGCTGGGGCAGTTTCTTAAAATAAGACAAGAATGAAGTTTGCTGTATTGATTGACTCTTCCTTTCATGAACAATTTCTCTGTAACATGTGATGCTGTTTGATAAGCATTTTACCCACAGTAGAACTTCTTTCAAAATTGGAGTCAATCCTCTCAAACTTGCCACTGCTTTATTAACTTGGTTTATGTCATATTCTAAATCCTTTGTGTCATTTCAACAATCCTCATAGCATCTTCACCAGGCGTAGATTCCTTCTCAAGAAACCACTTTCATTGCTCATCCATGAGAAGCAACTCCTCACCCATTCAAGTTTTAAAAATCATGAGATTGTGGCAATTCAGTCACGTCTTCAGGCTCCACTTGTGATTCTAGTTCTCGTGCTGTTTCCACCACATCTGCAGTTACTGCCTCCACTGAGGTCTTGAACCCCTCACAGTCACCCATGAGGGCTGGAATCCACTTCTTCCACATTCCTGTTCATGTTGATATTTTGACCTCTTCCCATAAATCACGAATATTCTTCATGGCATCTAGAACAATGAATCCTTTCCAGAAGGTTTTCAATTTACTTTGTCCCGACCCGTGAGAGGAATTGCTATCTATGGCAGCTATAGCCTTATGAAACATATTTCTTAAATAATGAGACTTGAAAGTCAGAATGACTCCTCGATCCATGGGCTGCAGGATGGATGTTGTATTAACAGGCATGAAAACAACATTCATCTTGTACATCTCCATGAGAGCTCTCAGGTGACCAGGTGCATTGTCAATGAGCAGTGATATTTTGAAAGGAATCTGTTTTTCTGAGCAGTAGGTCTCAATAGAGGGTTTAAAATATTCAATAAACCATGTTGTAAACAGATGTGCTGTCTTCCAGCCTTTGCTGCTCCATTCATGGAGCACAGGCAGAGTGATTTAGTGTAATTCTTAAGGGCCCTAGGATTCTCAGGGTGGAAATGAGCACTGGCTTCAACATCAAGTCATTAGCTGCATTCGCCCCTAACAAGAGAGTCACCTGTCCTTTGAAGCTTTGAAGCCTGACAGTGACTTCTCCTCTCAAGCTATGGAAGTCTTAGATGGCATCTTCTTCCAATAGAAGGGTTATTTCATCTACATTGAAAATCTATCATTGAGTGTAGCCACCGTCATGAATTACCTCAGCTGAATCTTCTGGATAATTTGCTGCAGCTTCTCCATCAGCACTTGCTGCTTCATCTTGTACTTTTATGTTATGGAGATGGCTTCTTTCCCTAAATTGCATGAACCGAACTCTGCTAGATTCAGACTTGTCTTCGGCAGCTTCCTTACCTCTCTCAGCCTTCATAGAATTGGAGAGAGTTAGGACCTTGCTCTGGATTAGGCTTTGGCTTGGTTTGTTCTGTTGTCGTAATGTTGTGGCTGGCTTGGTCTTGTATCCAGACCTCTCAGACTTTCTCCATACCAGCAATAAGTCTGCTGTGCTTATCATTCGTGCGTTCACTGGAGTAGCACTTCTAATTTCCTTCAAGAACTTTTCCTTTGCTAACTTGGCTAACTGTTGCAAGGGCCTAGCTTCCAGCCTACCTCAGCCTTCACTACATGCCTTCCTCACTGAGTTTAATCATTTCTAGCTTTTGATTTAAAGTGCTGGAATGCTTAGGAGCCATTGTAGGGTTATTAATGGGCCTAATTTCAATACCATCGTGTCTCAGCAAACAGGGAAGCCTGAGAAGAGAGAAAGAGACAGGGAACAGCTGGTGGAGTGGTCAGAACACATGCATTTACCAATGAAGTTCACCATCTTACGTGGGCATGGTTCATGGCTCCCCAAAATAATGACAGTAGTAACATCGAAGTTCACTGATCACAGATCATCAGAACAAATATAATAATAATGAAAAAGTTTGAAATGTTGCAAGAATTAGCAGAATGTGACACAGAGACATGAAGTAAACAAATGCTATTGGGAAAATGGCGCCAGTAGACCCGCTTGACACCGGGTTGCCACAACCCTTCCATTTGTAAACACACACTGTCTGTGAAGTGCAAGAAAACCGAGTATGCGTGCGTGCATTTTTATCCATTAAACCTTGCACCAAATGCATATGATTCTTTCCAGTGTTAGCTAATGATGGCCGCACAGGTGTATAAGTTACTACTAAATAAAAGTACATCCAGAGAGCCTGATCAGACATGATGACAGAAAAGGTGTATAATGAAGAAGTTATACGAGCCTGCTCTGGTGATATCAACTCTGATTTTTAAGGCAGCGCAAACAAATTGAGATTCTCCATTGTCTAGGTGTGTATCTGTGCCAAAGGGTAAGTAGTTTGAGAGGTGAAATGACTTTCCCGAGGTCTCGTGGATAATGAGTGGTCCTTAATTTGAATCCTGGCTCTCCAGCAACTTACAAGAATGGGCAAGTCCGTTCCCTGTCGAGACCTTATTTTCTCACCTCCACAATGAGAAGTAGGAAAGTTTAGAAAGGAAGGGCTCTTCTAACATGTCATGACCTGGTGGCTTCCCAAGAATACATGTATGGATGGAAGACATCAGGCTAGAAAAGCTGGTTAAGGAAACTGAGGCAGCTCACTGAGGTGGAGAGCCAGAAAGAGAGGACAGTGGAACAGCTGGTGTGGCCAGGCTAGAAGGAAGGTCTTGGAGGCCACAGTGAGGACAGGGTCAGGCTTTGACGGGAACCCCCTTGCTGGGGGTCGTTTGATAGGCCATGGAGAGGGCTTCTCATGTGAGTCCAAGTGAGGTTCTTACAAGACGTTGAGTAAAGTCTAGTAGATGCTGGAAAGATCCCCAGTCAATCAGCATGAGTTAGCAGAAAACAGTTTAAGGATCCGTGTAAGTCAGGCATATAAAATCTATTTAAAGTATGTAATGCAAAGGAGTGATTTGCATAAACAAGGGTGGCACAGAGTAACCAATACTTTAAATCAGAGAAAAGCAAAAGTTCCTTTTTGCCACCTAGATCCCAAGTGATGATTCCATTCTCCTGAATACCAGTTTCAGTAGCTATTTTCAGTTAAAATCTAAAAAGTTGAAGCTGCAGCTTTTCCCCCTTCACCTGCCTTTATCTGCTTCTGTAATGTGCACTGAATAACAAATCTAACTTAATTCCTGGCGTTCACTGTTCAAAGTCTTCAAAAAAAGAAGTGCAGACAAGGAGGCTATCAGTTCCAAGTGGTACGGCTGCAAGCTGAGGTGGGGTGGGTCCCCCAGGGGAAGGAACCGAGGCTTGGGATGCCATGTGGACTGACCAGCTAGAACCGGCCAGCCCCTCCAGCCCTCTGTTCCTTGGCCAAATCCCTAGCAAGCTCTCGTGGCTCCGTGTTCTTGGGCATCGCCCCCACCTTCAGTTCCAGAAACATCAGTTCTTTATTCATCCAGTAAATAATGTATCAAGAGCTTGCTCTGTGTTCTGCATTCAGATTTCAGAGCAAACACCTATTTTGGTGGAGGCATTCTTCTGCCCGCTTAAAAATGAGCGTCACTCGTGCTCAATGCCAGGAATATAGCAGTGAAGGGGATGTGGCGCCTGTCTTCAAGGAGCTCATGGTCTGTCGGGGAAGAAGATTGTCCCCGTGGCATGACAGCACTGAGGTGTTACAGAGGCAGGCCAGAAGGGTGGGGGTGGGGGCTAGCACTTGGTGAATGCTCCACGTGGGTCCTGAGGGTAAGCAGCTGGTTTTCCGGTGAACAGGACAGGTGGAAGTTTCCATAGAGAGGGAACAGCCCAGGGCTACATGTAAGTATTGGGTGAGCTCCATGAAGATTCTGAAACAAGGTGGAATAGAGCTACTGAGTTAGATTGTGTAGCCCTATATTAAAACCATTATACATTCTTAAACACGTATTGGATTTTATTTGACTCCAGGATGGGAAAAATTTCAGCCTGGATAGACAGTTGAATGGCGGTCCAGAGAGGTCAGATGATTCCCCAAAGTAATACCGTTAGTTCCCAGAGTTGGAACTAGGGACTGATTCCCTGCCCAGGGCGCTTCCCATCACACCCCCACCCCACCTCTCCCTGACTGACACTTGAGGGTCATTTCTTATTTGCTCGATTGTGTTTTGAGGTGTTCTTGTCTCCCCAACAGTTTGCTCTCTTGACCCCAAACCTGGCCACTGTCCTTGGGAGGCGTCAGGCAGATCTCCGTCCTCAGTGGCATCAGTAGGGGCATCTCAGTCAGGCCCTGAGTGTGGGATTGGACTAATACCAGCATGTGTGATGCGCCCCTCCCCCCTTGGCCTGGCACGAGCGCTCCTTCCTGGCAGAGTTCACTCAACCTAATTGCTTGTTTTGTACCCCAGCTGCCTGACATATGCCAAACCCATGTGTTGACTCACTTGTGTCCGAGACAGCCACACTCGAGCATTTCCACTTGGCTCTCGGGAGCTCCAGCAAGCAAGTGGGGACTGTAATTCATGCATTTACAACCCCAGCATCTAGCTTATTAAGTAGGTGCCCCGGTTTTTAATTCAAAAGGATTTTAGTGACTGCAGGTACACCACATGTGGTGACAGGGAGGACTTCGAAGTAAGAAGTCCTAGCCTGGCGCATCAGTTCAACCAGTTGAGGTCTTTGCTATGTGACCTTGAGCAAGTCTTTTCGCTGCGTTTCAAGCACTTGATCAAGTTTTCACCTAGCAGATACTCATAGAGCAAGAGCCCATGCTCACCCTAGCCACTGAAGATGTGGTCCCAGCCCTCCTCCGGCTCGCACGTACACGCAGATGTGTGAATTCAGCTCTGTAAATGTGAATGATGGAATTCTATGACTGTCACAGCCGTGGAGAGGTACTTGGAAGTATCTAGAGGAGCCTCAAGGAGAGGTGATTAATTGCGCCAGGAAGAGTCAGTAACAGCCTCGCTGAGGTGATGACAGCTTAGATGGGAATCTGAGGACAAGGAGAAAATAATACCCCAAAACTCCATGATACCCAGACAGTGACCAAGGGAAAGCCAAACATGTCAGACATAGGACTGGTCATAAGGGGGCTGTATGAACCAGCTGGGGGCCAAATTTGTGACAATGAGCTGC
This sequence comes from Ursus arctos, assembly GCF_023065955.2. Classification (NCBI taxonomy): domain Eukaryota; kingdom Metazoa; phylum Chordata; class Mammalia; order Carnivora; family Ursidae; genus Ursus; species Ursus arctos. The sequence goes on from NW_026622897.1 coordinate 49,959,710, forward strand.
ACCCCATGTTACGGATTTCTCACCACGATGGTCTTCCACCACAGAATTTCGAAGTCAGAGCAGCAGCTATTTCTTAGCCACAGTGACCCTTTGTGTGGGGTCAGTGTCCCGTGCTGCACAGAAGCTGGCTCGTGCCAGCTCGCAGGAGCCGAGCACGAGACATTCAGGAATTCTGCAAGCTAGTGTGTGAACATGACTGTTGTTAAAAATTAAATTATAGGAAATTAAAATTAAATAAATTATATTCAAAATAAAGATAATAAATAATTCAGACTTATCACTTCCTAATTATTTTACTGTATTTTACTATTCTCTCTGCTCCTGAGCTTCCTAGGAAGATTGTGTCTCTGTGGTGGAAATACTGTGTAATGGGGTCCTCCCGTGCACCTCTTCCCAGCCCTGGGGTCAGTGGTATCTCAATAAGAGCGTGAAATCAGCCACGGCGGAAGTATTTACACCACAGAAATAGGCAAATGCTGCAAATTCAAGCTTTTTCTCTTTTGAAAGCCGATCATTAAACATTTACCAGTAGGCCACTGTTGCTATCCGTTAGATAAATGGGAAAGCATTTGGAAGCCCGGCACCCACACGTTCTCAAGCCTCCCTGGACAAAAACTCGTGGCAGGAGACACATTTCGGAGGCCACCACAGAGCGGACTTCTCCCATCTCCTTTGTCCCAGAGAAGCCTTTATGTTAAATTGGGTCTTCTCTACAACTGAAAATCATGGTCAAACAGAAGGGGGATGGAAGTGTTTTTCTGCAGGACTTCATTCCTGAGCCAAATGCCTGTTTTGGCAAGAGGCCTCTGCGATGTACAGGGGTGCAGGGAGTCAACTTAATCTTCTCCAGAACCCAAAGCAATCCACAGGAGCCTGGGCTGAAATTGCATCTGCTCTGGCTTGCCCAAGTGAAGGCTGAGTGATAGCCAAATGGTGCTGATTTAATGCTTCCCAATTATCAGGAAATCCCCAAAGAGAGAGAAATCGGAGGAGGCTGGCCCCCACGTGCCTGAGGTGCAGCAGCCAGGGCAGCCCCCAGAAGGAAAGCCTCCCCCGAGGGCTGGTGATCGTCCAGGCAGAATCTGAAGGCGCATATGTCAGGAGAAGGCTGGATAGGAGCCAGCTCCGGGAGATGAGATCTGTTAGTAATTCTCTGGAAGGACAAAGTTCCAGCAATAAGAAATTCAATTTTCCTCCATTAAAGAAAGCATCTCTCAGTACCAGCTGAATACAATTGATGGAATAAATCTTTCCCATTAGTGGAGGGATAATTTCACATAAATGTATTGGGAGACCTTCAGAGCAGGACTGAGAGTCTTTGCTGAGCCTCACCGCTTAACTTGTTTGTCATGTAATTGCATTTAGACCAAGGGCCTCGGAAGGAAACCACTGACTGAATTAGCATTAACCAGATTGTGTGTAGTGAGGTGAGGTGGGGTGGGGTAGGGTGGGGCAGGGCAGGGTGGGGGAGGGGAGCTTGGTGCATTGTGGGTAGTTGTTCTTGCCTTCAGAAAGGACAAGCTGACACTAGCGAGACCAGCTGCTTACAAGCCTGGTGCTAATTGCTTTTCTCATCAAACAGAGAAAAGTTTATCACGCTAGGAATGTAGAAATTAAGTACCTAATAAAGCAGAGGCTGAGTCTGAGATCTTTTTTTCATGAATGCCCACAGGTCTCATCAGTAGCTCTTCCCTAGGCCAGAAAAAAAAGAGCCTTCTGAACCGAGGCAGGTGGAAAAAGTCGTCTGGATACTCGCGCCTGCGTAGTTGCCTCAGATTTGTCTTGTCGGTGAGGGCTAGCTCCCCAGTTGAGCACATTGCTAGTGGTAAACAAGCTGCTCTAGAATTGGACCCAGAGTTGGTAGCCATGGATTCGAGGCGTGGCTCTGCCACTACCCTCCGTGTGGCTTGGGAGCAAATAACATAACCTCTGTGGACCCCAGTTTCCTCCTCTTCCACCAACTCAGTGATTTTCCAACTCGTTTTTCTCTGGCTTTTCCCAAGACTAAGACTCCAGAGCTGCCTTCAGAATCACCCCAAACCTCTCTTTCATCTAGAGATATCTTGTTTTTATTTGTTTTCCACTTTGGGTCCTTATAAAATAGCATCTGGTAAGAAGATTCCATTTCTGATATATTTGAAAAACCATCATTCTAGATGATCTCTAATTGTCCCACTTACTCAATCCACCATTTTTTTGAGACAATGGCCTAGTACTCGTTAGGCATTTCCAGGCATTGCAGAGAGAGGGAAAGAAAGAGCCCTTGACCCTGCCCTCAAGGAGCTCACAATCTAGTGGAGAGGAGAACCGTGTACCGTGTGGTAGGGTAGCAACGTGTTTGTGTCGGGCTTTGGAAGAAAGTGACTAGTTCTACTTAGGGCCATCAAGACAGGCTTGAGGGAAAAGGTGTCATCTGAAGCTGAATCAGGAAGGATGGGAGTGTTGGGGGAGGGGTGCAGGAGTGGCACCTGCGGCAGAGGGGAGAACACTGCACAGACACAGAGGCCTAGGCAACAAGTGCCCGGCACGTTTGGGGAAAACAGAGGGTGTGTTGTCTGGAATATAGTGGGAAAGCTAGAGTGGGGATATTGGGAGATGCGAAAGGTTCCAGGGGGACGCTAGCATCAGTCCTTCTCCTGTTTCTAAAGCCCGATGAAAGGAATTGCTGTCTACCCTGTTCACTTTCTTGTATGCCCACCTCTGGTGAGGGTATTAGTGACCGTAATAACCACTGCCATTTATGGAGCTCACTCTGGACCAGGATGCAAAAACAGAGGCTCAGAGAACCATCACGTCCCTTCGCAACTGAAAGGACAAACCTTCCACGGTTTTCTTCTGCAAGTGGCAGAGCTGAGAGTTGAACCCACGTCACGTGACTCTGGATTCTCACACATGACTCCACCATGCAGCCCTCTTGTAACAGTTTGTCTCTTTATGGTATAACATAGTGTCCTTAGAGAATGACCTCTGAGTAAGAAATCTGAAAACATCTCCCAGAAATAAGCCTTTAGAGGACACTTCAATATCTAAAATTGGGACTCTGAAAAAAAGAGGGTTACTACTCCTCTTGAGTGAAGACGATGGGTCTCTGGGTGCCAGGATATGTCTGAGCAGCCTGTCTTCTGTCGTCTGACCTCCAGGGGTTCCCTGCCAGCCGGGGTTCTGAGCATGAAAAGCAGATCACGTTATTCTCTCTTCTCTACCCACAGGCATGCTTGTGTCATTCGTGGTCAAGTGATGACATCAGATGGGACCCCGCTGGTTGGTGTGAATATCAGTTTCGTCAATAACCCTCTCTTTGGATACACCATCAGCAGGCAAGATGGCAGGTAGGAGACCTTTTGAGGACCAGGGTTAGTGACGGTCCTGCTGATGTGGTCATGCCACACAGCTGCTGCTGGATGACAACATGGAAGGAGGATGGGACCTGCGTTCAGAGCCCCAGTTCTATAACTCACTAGCTGTGACAGCTTGTGTCTGACTCTGGCCTAATCCCTTTGGCTAAAAATTAAGCAGTTTCTTCTGCTCTGGTTCTCAGAGTAAGCATAGGGTACCTTCTGTATATTGTCCTGCTCCCTGGCTTATAATATAAGATACGCTCACATGGACCACTTTCTACAGACCGGACAACTCCAGCCATGGTAGTAGCGTTCCTGCTGTGTGGTTTCCATGTGCAGCCACTAGGTTGGCCACAACCACCATGGCGGCCACTGGGAACTCTGCCCTCTGGGTCCCTGTGGGAACCATCAGGAGAGGGAAGTAAAGTTTCTTTAGTGATTCTAGCTCTTCCATTTGCTAGAACAATCGGACACTTCTCCTCACCTCTCAAGGCCTCAACTTCTTCACCTGTGAGTGGTCCTAATACTAGCATCTCACAAACTGGTTGTAAAGATTACGTTCCGTGATGGATGTGGAAGCACCTTGCACACAGTAGGTGTTTAATAAATCTCGCTTTCCCTGCCCCACTCTGCTTCATTGCTTTATTGCCAGGGTCTGGCACAAGGTAAGGACACCATAAATATTAGCCGTTTATTAAAATTACCAATTATTAAATGATGAGAAGGTGACGATTACGGTACAAGCCATGGGACTATCTTGAAGAAAAGGGGAAGGGAAGGAGGAAAGTGGAATATTTAGGCTGTCAGCGGTGACGGGTCCTCGATTTTTAATAAAATCAGGTGGCGGCAGTCCATCTGGCTAAGCGTGGGCCCATAAGGTTGATTTTCACTCTGTGTCGGAAATTATGCTCCAGCCTGATTGATTTTAGCACCTCTTTAATCCCATATCAGATGTGAACATGTCCCGGCCGAGGTGATAATGAAGTAGAGGCTCATCTGTTTGTAGACATGTGTGCCTCTTAGACAGCGTGGCAAGCTTGGCATGGGGAGCCCTCTCCTCCCTCCCCACCCTGCGAATGGGAAGGGGCCCAGCTAGAAGGGGCCGGCTGCCGGGCCCCGGAATAATCTGCCCAGGCCAGCCCAGCGCACGACCCCCTGCCCCGCACACATCCCATCCCGGGACGCACGTCAGTACAGACATTCGCTACAGCATGGGGGAGTATCCCTTCTCGTGCTCTGTCTCTACTGCCTTCCAGCTTGGGGCTGCCTGCCGTATGGAAATGGCAGCTGTGAGCACCCCAGGCAACAGGTATTCTGGCTACATCATTACCTGCTGTGAAACAGTCATCAAAAAGGAGCTGTGGGGATTGCTCTTTTTTTGCCATGACACCTGCCCGTCGTTCACAGGAGAGGGCAAACCGCCAGCCCTTCGCCCTGCTGTGCTGGGTCAGGGTGGGTCCGTAAAACACCCCAGAGTCACGTAAGTCTGGTGGCCCTTGGGAAAACCCACTGCACCCCCTCCAGGCTTCGATTCCTCCCACGTGTGCTGCCCTCTGGGATCTCTGTGGCCTCTTGACAGCATGGGAGGGTCTGGGAGGAAGTGTCAGCCACATCTCGTGCATCAGCCTCCTGAATCACATCATAGGAACCAGAGTTGCTGACGCTCAGAGCTTGAGTTTCAAAGCAGGTGTTCCCAGTGCTTGATGGGGCTTGACTTTGCTTCCCAGCGTAGACACTGCATCCCGTATAGCAGAGTCATTCCGTATTCCCCAGGTGCCTGAAGATCCCGGTTTGTGTTGGGTGACTAGGCAGCGCCTCACCCATTTCCCTCCCGCTTCCCCGACTCGTTCGTACCTCTCACACCCCGGGAGAACCCGGAAGGCTAGAGACGTCGTGCACAGGTGACAGGATGTGCGAGTTCGGGGAGCAAGTCTCCCTCAGCTTTGTCTCCCTCACTTTCCAGGCAGGCACCATGCTCCCCTCCCTGGCCCGGCTCCCCCTCACAGCCCCACCATCCCGAAATGCTAGGCATCTAGTCTTAAACAGAGCCACAGAGATCATTAAAAAGATGAAAAATAGAAGTCATCAAGACAAATTTTACAAGAATAGCAGACAAGAGAAGCAGTTCAGGCTCGTTGAATTGAAAAATGGGGTTATACAGAGCATGTTGTCCTGGGAGTGGGGCCCTGGGCTTTTCCCATCCGTGATCGCATCTGTCTAATTAATAACTCTGCCAGTGATCGTCATCAGCAACGTCATCTTACACGAGGACACTGAGGCCCAGACAGGTGATATAACTCACCTATGGAGTTAGCGACAGTGCTTGGACCGGCCGTCAGCTGTCTGCGCTTCCTCTGAGACCCAGGCCTTACCTTTGGCGTTGGATTCACACCCATGTCCACAGCAGGGTTTCCCCTCCAGGTGATCAGGCCTGGATCTTGGCAAGATCCAGTTGCACCCAGCTCTTGGTGACCTCGAGAATCCATTTTCTCATGTTTGTCTTCGCTTCCTCCCCACACTTGTCCTCTCACGAAAGGAGCTCGCAAGTCGGGCCAAAATTCTGTGTGATGGTTAAAAATGCTCTGTCAAAGTACAGATGCTGTTCAGTTCGCTGGCAGGAAAGTCGTTCTCTGGGTATTTCCCCAAAACCATGGATATTCTCCTAGAGAGCCAAAACCTAAACTCTTGATTCAAAATAAACTCCGTCATTGCTTTTTGAAGGATGGTGCTGTCCCGCTTCCTCTACCCGAGTGTGGGCCTAAAAAGGGCTGAGTGGTTTGAAAAGCAGGCAAAGTGGGTGAAAAGCTTCAGCAAAGGACGGAAGAGTCAGGCTCTGGAGGCTAGAAATCCGAATCTGGGGGCGTCGTCTACCAAGAGCAGGGTTTGGCACTAGGTCTGGGCAGTTGTGCAAAATCCCTAGAAGAGGGACGAAGAGCAGACTGGAGCAGTGAGCGCATCCCCACAAGGTGTATTTATCAGCGACAAAGGTGAGGTGCTGTGTTAGAGTCTCTGAAGCCAAGGGCGTGGGTGAATGTTGGGGTGACTTATAATAACAGCCAGAGTAAGAAGGAACCCAGGGTGTTTAGCAGACAGTCAGTTCAGAAGAAATTGACAGCGGCACTCATGCATTCAGTCAGTAAACTATAATCATCAAGCACAGTGCTAGGTTCTAGAAAGACGGAGGAATCATTGTCTCCAGGCTGGAGCGTTGAACGCATGATTCCTGTGCAGTGTAAGTGGGCCATAAAGAGGAGTGTACATGGTGCCCTGGGAGCCCAAGGGAGGGAGCTGGGATTCCATCTGGCCAAGGAGTTAGCAGGAGCTCTCCAATCAAAGAAGCAAGATGACGACAGGCCTTGAACATGCATCCTGTGGATATTAAGGAAGGCACTTGTTATAGTGAGCGTTGGGTGTTACATGTAAGTGATGAATCCTTAAATTCTACTCCTGAAACCAGTATTACACTATATGTTAACTAACTAGAATTTAAATACAAAATTGGAAGAAAAAAATTATAAAAAAATAAAACAATGAAAAAAAAGGAAAAGAAAATGTATCCTAAAGTAGTAGCTAAAAGAATTTTGTCCAGAGACATCACAGCCAGGAGATGGCAGGTGGATAGGAACACTGTTTCTAAGTCCTGAAGGACTTCTGTCAAAGGCAGAAGGGACACACCAGTTTGAAGTCACCCCAGCAGGTAGAACAAGGTCCCATGGCTAAGTAGCCATACGGAGAGGCACCCAGGCTCCATTCCAAAAAAAATGCCTAACTGTCAGAACTAACCAAAGACGGGACAGTCCTGCCGTGGATATGGCAAGTTGCTCATCCCTGGAAGCATGCGGTAGGAGCCTACTGGCCCCTTGTGTAGAAGAAAAGCATCAGGCTGGAAGAGGGCCATGCACAAAGGCTGGGTGGCCGGCTCTCAGGGTCACCACCAGAGATCTCACCTCCGTGGGGAGCTCAGGGCAGTCTTCCTCTTCCCTTTTCCACTCCTCATGGACTGTCATTCTAATCGTGCCATTTTGTAATCCCAAAGGCCTGTATTGACTCATCTATCACAATCAGAGCTAAAATTGCCGTAGGGTCGTAGAATCCTAGTGACTTAAGAATAATCCATTTGAAATTTAAGAAGCAAAACAAATGAACAAACAAAGAGAAAGAAGCAAACAAATTAAAAAAAAAAAAAAAAACCCTGACTCTTAAATTCAGAGAACAAACATGGCTGTCAGAGGGGAGGGTGGAGGGGGGATGGGTAAAATAAAGTGGATCAAAAGTACATTCATCTCAGTGAGCCCAGAGAAACGGATGGAATCGTTGAAGCATTTCATTGTATACCTGAACCTAATGTAACGCTGTATGTGAACTGTACTTGAATAAAACAATCCATTTGAACCTTCCCATTTTAGAGATGAGAAAATTGAGGCTCAGAGAGGCTAAGTGATGTACACAAGATCACACAGGATCTGTGGCAGAGGCAGGGCTGGGCTTAGGGCTCCACACACCAGCGCAGGATTTGCTCCTCCTGGTTCTGATGTTCCCCAGGCCTCAGCTCTAAGAGGCCGTACGTGCCCGAAGCAGCAGAGCGGGGGCGAATCAGCCGGCCTCTGTCCTGGCACATGGCTCTCCGTGGCAGTGCTGATTCGTGTGGGTTAGGGAAAAATCTCTATAGTGAGTCATTTTGATAAAAAACAAACAAAAACAATGGTTTCTGGACTCGCTGTTACTGTTCGTGGCTGTAGTAAAGCCTTTAGGTTTTAGGGTCTCCTGCAAGAGTCCGTAGACCTCTGGTGTAATTTGTTGCTCCTGTCTCTCTTTTGCCCCCTTCTGCTCCTCCTCCCCCTCACCTCCTGTTTCTTACTTTCCCTGCCCCCCCTTTGCATCCCTCCCTCCCCAACAGCTTTGACTTGGTCACAAACGGCGGCATCTCCATCATCCTGCGGTTCGAACGGGCGCCTTTCATCACACAGGAGCACACCCTCTGGCTGCCTTGGGATCGCTTCTTTGTCATGGAAACCATCGTCATGCGACATGAAGAGAATGAGATTCCCAGCTGTGACCTGAGCAACTTCGCCCGCCCCAACCCTGTCGTGTCTCCATCCCCGCTGACGTCCTTCGCCAGCTCCTGTGCAGAGAAAGGCCCCGTCGTTCCAGAAATTCAGGTACCCAGCTGACTTCACTATATTTCTCCATGCTTTCATTTCATTGGTGGAGAGGAGGGTCTCAGAGCCGGGGCAGAAAGAGAGATCCCATCAGCCCACCATGAAGAATGCAGCTGCCAGGCCCCACAGTAGCCGTGGTGTCAGGAGATGATGGTCTCCCCTCTTACACACTTAAAACACGCCGGCACTGGAAGGTGCCTGGCACACTCCAGCGCAGAGTTCCTGCTCCCTTTCCAGTCTGCCATCCAGTTCCCTTCCACTTTCCTCTCATGCCCCCCTCTATCTTATTTCTATAAAAAATATTTTTGATCATAGGGTCTACAAAGAAGTGTAGGACATAAGAGCATCATAAGAAAGACTAAATGAGACTACATATACGAGGTGCTTAACACAATGTGTATCAGCACTTAGTAAGTGCTCAATAAATTTTAGCCAGTGTTATTATCACTGAGATTATTTTACACAGACTGCCTTCATGCCGGTCGAGGACTGCTTTGGCTCAAATCTCTACACACAAGCGCTTTACTTAATTATCATTAAAAGGAAGTAATTTGGAAAAAGATGCATTTTAATCGAATGGAAATCAAGATAGATTCTTTGCCTAACAGAGCTGTGCAGAGCTAAATGTCTTCCGCCATCCCAGCCCAATTTCTAATGGCAGGAGCAAAGGCCAGGGGGAGAGGAGAGACCGCAGGGAGAGGCCCCAGCCTGGCTCGCTTGCCCAACGAGAGCTGTGGCCATGTGCGTGTTAATAGGTTACTGGTGCCTGTGGAGCAGGGAGTGCAGACACTTCAGTGTGTGTATGTTTCGTGCCTGGCCAAGCAGACACATCTGTGTGTGTCCTGTTGAGTGGCTTCAGGCACCAGCCCACACGGACATACAACCATTTTGAAATTCTCATTGCACCCACAGGTTGAAACCCTCACTCCTTTTCAGAGATGCAGTGCTTGTCTCCTGTCTCGACTCCCAGGCTGACCTTTCTTTTGAAATGGTTGTCAGTGGAGACAGAGCTTGCTGGAGAGAAGTAATTTGTTACTCAACCCTGGTTCAGCTCCAGCTAGACATTTTCCCAGGAGCAGAGACTTTGGAACAAATGAGGTTAAAGGTCCCACCCTCTTCACAGTGCTCCCTGGGCTGCGTGTCTGCGAGCCCAGCCGGGTCACAAACCTTGCTTATTATCAGAGTCATGAAACACATGAAAACAAGCTCCTGGGTTGGTGTAGTCCTATCATTGGCTAGCCTTCACAAGCCCTGTGAGATGTACATTTTAAAAGGTATGTTGAAGATAAATAAATATTTATGAGAGCATCAGGATGGGACTCGAACCCTGCCTGTGGTTCACCGGGGTGTAGAGCCTGCCTTGCCTAGAACTTGCAAGCTGCTTTTTGGAAAGATTGCTTTGCTTTAGGCCCAAGCCCTAAAATTTCGTGTGCTCAGAATGGGGTGGGGAGAGAGTTCACACCCATCTGTGATATGAAATGGATGGAAAGGAAAAGGCTTTCTTTGTGAAGGCCCAGTTTCACCATGAACACAAGGACAGAATGATCATTGTCCTTTTAATGGATACGTTAGCCTCAATTGATTTAACGTCCCCTTCTTGAAACGGAGCCCAGAGCATCAAGCTGATAAAAGTTCTCTGCTCTTCCATGTGCCCGAACATCCTGTCATTGATTTTCAAGTTTCCATCTTGGAACTGAGCCCGTTACACCCAGTAGATCAAGTGCCGCCTTCCCCACCATTCTGTTCATCTAGCACCTAGGAGAACCGGGGCACGAAAACTCCATGTCGCCAATTCGGCCTCTTTCCGTGGAGAGCTGGGGGAGGCATTGCCCACAGGTCCTTGGCAGGCTGTGCTCTCCACCCTGCATAACTGTTTCACCAACCTCTCCCGGTCTCTGTTTACTTTCCTGAAGGGGACAGCCATTGGAGGATCTCACTTCCGGGAAGTTTTGAGGGAGACACTATCCTTCCTGCTGAGGCAGCTGTCCACATTAGTCTGAGGGAAAGGTCTTTTGTCCTATACCCGCCGGTCCCAGCACCAGCACCAGCACCGTTGTCCCGCTCACTGAGCCCCTGTTATGAGCTGGGCACTTTCTATATGTGACCCAACTCAGTCCTCACACCAATCCTGAGAGGAAACTGAGATTCAGCGGCTCACATGAGTTTCTCGGATGACATCGCCAGTGAACGAGAGGCACCATGATGATAAATATTTTGTGTGTTCCTTCAGTAATGCAACAGCGTGAGCGTCGTCATCCCCACGGAATGGGGGGGACCCTGAGGCTCGCTGAGGCGGGGTGTACCACACAGAGTCGGCCCCAGAAACCAGGCCTTGCACCTCTGGGTTCCTTCCTCCTCCCGCTCCTCTTCACACTCTGCCTCCCCCTCTTCCTTCTTCTCTCTTTTCTAGTCCCTGCCCCTCTGCTCCCCTTGGTCCCCCTGCTCTGCTTCCTCCTCTGCCTCGCGGTCACCCAGAGTGCGTGGGGCTTGCCATCTCCCCATGTGCCGTGAGTCCCTGAGCGTCACTTTCCATGTAATCTGTCTCCTCAGGCGTTGCAGGAGGAAATCACCATCTCTGGCTGCAAGATGAGGCTCAGCTACCTGAGCAGCCGGACCCCTGGCTACAAGTCCGTCCTGAGGATCCGCCTCACCCACCCCACCATCCCCTTCAACCTCATGAAGGTGCACCTCATGGTGGCCGTTGAGGGCCGCCTCTTCAGGAAGTGGTTTGCCGCAGCCCCGGACTTGTCCTATTATTTCATCTGGGACAAGACAGACGTCTACAACCAGAAGGTGTTTGGGCTCTCGGAAGCCTTTGGTAAGCCTCTCAGCCACAGGACCACAAGGCCATCCCCAGAGAGAGAGTAACACTTGGGGGCACAGGGCTCTTTCTCCACCTCCTTTGTTTCTTCTTCCTCCCTTACTCTTCTCAGAAATACCTTCAGCTTAGTTGACCTTCAGGACTTTTCAGGGACCGTCCACAATCTCAGAGAACGTACTCAAAGACCTGAATGTAAAGAAGTTGATCATTTAAAAAAGTGGGTTACAAAACCAAAAGGGTCCTTGCAAAGCACCGTGGTGGTATGTGATGGGTGAACAGAGGCTTTGTGCCACAAAGACTGAGCTGTGTGGCATTGTCCTGGCCTCCTCACAACCATCTGGCCTCAACGCACCCACTAAACATGTGGGAGTCTGGAGCTCCTGGGTTTCTTCAGTTTTACTGAGATGCTGGGGCAAAGATTCTTTCTTCATCAGAAAGGCCTGTTGGCCTCTTCATCTCATTTGCAGTCAGAGAGGTTCTCTCCTTGTTGTCATTGCTATCTGTTTCTAAGATGAGGCAGAAGGTGACTGTGGCCTCGCTTGGGTCCCAGCCCCTCCGTATAGAGGAGCGTCCCAAGGAGGGTTCTGAGCTGGACTGCTAGCAGACCTAGCCCTGCGGGGCTAGTCCCCCAAGCATGGAGAAGGTTAGCCCAGGGAATTCCTTCTTACCTTGAACCCTGCTCCAATTTCATTCCCTTGCTGGATTCAGCGAAGGCAGGATGAGGAAGCAGAGGAGAAATCATGTTGTAAAAAGAAAGAGAAGAAGGGAGGGAAGGAAGGCAGGTAATCATGAAGAGAATGTCTGCAAGAGGAAGCAGAGAGGTGAGGGGGCTCCCCAAGGGTGGATGAGGAAGGAAGAGAGCTGGACTCATCGCAGACCTCCCCTGTAGTTTCACAGCCCACCCTACCTCGCAAGGGCATGTTGGGAGCAAAGATGCTGTCTCTCACCGTTTGCTCTCCTTTCTGTAATTCAAACTGCTTCTGGGGTCCCTTCAAGAACAGCGAAACTTCACAACCTCTTCGGGTGAAATGAGTATCCTTCGCATCCGTCAGCCAGGGAAAAAGGGGAAGCGTCTGCTCAGTGAGACCTCCAAGGGCAGAGGCTCACTTTCCTGGGCTGACAGGTGACCAGCAGGAGGCAGAGAGACTGCTAACAGGACTCCTGGTCACAGGGAAGATGTCCATGTGGACACTCCCCTCCTGCCGTATTTGGCCATCAACCTTTTATGGCATGTAGGGAAACTTTCAGGAGCTGCCCAATTGTTAATTCCCGCCTTGAACACGCGGTAGGATATTGCCTGCTTGGCGAATAGTGTCTGCGCAGAAGGATACTTGAAAGAAATGGCATTCCCATCCCTGCTAGTTCCTTTCCATAGGGCAGTTATAGGGCTTTTTACAAACCCCGCCTTGGGACGCCTGCCAGGGTTAGCCTGCATCCCGGTGCCCTTCCAAGGAAGCCTGGATTTATGAAACAGAAGTGAAACCAGGGGATTTTCAAGCTTTGAGGCCTCAAAGCATCTTCCAGCTTTCAAAGTACCCTGAGCTCTTTTCCCATATATTCATTATAAACAATATTGAATTTTTTTCTCTAGTCAAGTCATACCATTATCATTCATAAAAATTTGATAAGTGGACAAAAAATAAATAAATTCATATGTTTCTATAAATAATACCACTACTCGTTAACATTTAAATTTATTTTCTTTCTTCATGTATAGTTATTTTATGTGTGTGTGTATAGTTTTTTTAAGCATAGATATAATACTGTGTATAACCAGTCTTTCCAACTTAGCATTATTCCATAAACATTTTCCGTGTCACCCCATTATCTTCATAACCAAAATATCTAGTGATGGCATAATATTCCTCCAGCGGGTACACTTGAGCTCAACCTCTAACCCCTTTTGAACTTTCAGATGACTTCCAATTTGCCCTATGATAAATAATGCTTCAGTGAAGAGTTTTGGGCCTAAAGTATTTTCCATACGAGAGGATTATGTCCTGGGAATCGATTCACCTGGGTCCTTTTTAAGGTGTTTAGTGCATTTTTTTTTAACTTTTCCTAATAATGCACGATTGCTCTTTGAAAGGAAGGTATTCAGCCTCGGCACCTCCGTGTCAGTACTGCACGTACGTTTGGTTCCTGCTGAGAAATTGGATCCTCTCTCCTTTGCTACAAAAGACAAGCCAGAGCCTCACATGCAGATCAAAGCCAGAGCAGAGGCTTTGCTCACCTGTGCATTTTGCACCTTTTGTTTCCTACAGTTTCTGTGGGCTATGAGTATGAATCCTGCCCAGATCTGATCCTCTGGGAAAAAAGAACAGCAGTGCTGCAGGGCTACGAAATCGATGCTTCCAAGCTGGGAGGCTGGAGCCTAGACAAACATCATGCCCTCAACATCCAAAGTGGTGAGTACGTGCGTAGAATTCCAGCAGCCAGGCCTCGGGTGTGACCCTTGTCTCCTAGCCTTCCTGCCCCGCCAGAGGGGGAAAAAAGGCACACTTCAAACCACAAGGGCTCGTGTGTGATCAGTTGTCAGAAGGATTAGTCAACAGAGATATTTCTTGGGAGCCTGCTCTGTGCTTGTCACTGCTGGGCGCTGGGGATACAGAAATGAAAGGCCTCAGGAGCTGACACTCTGGTAAGACGCCAGACACTTCCCAGGTGGTCTCCAAGTGGTGCCGTGGGTGGCATTGCCTCCCCGCACAAAGGCACAGGACCCTAGGGCACGAACAGGGGCACCTCAGCTTCTTGGTTCAGCAAGGTTCTCTTTGGTGAGAAGCTCTGAACTGAGTCTCAAAAGGTCTGTAGGATTAGCCCTAGTAGGGAGAATATTCTAGGTGGAAGGCACAGTATGCACCAAAGCACAAAGCTGAAAGAAGAGTAATGGGAGAGAAGGTTCGCTGTGGTTTGAGCGAAGGATGAAATGAAGACAAGAGCAAAAGCCAAAGTTGGGGCTGGAGCAGCTAGAGCCGAGGCTGAGAAGAGGGGGACTTTGAACTTCGTCCAGAGGCAGGTGTCAAGCCTCAGAAAGTTTCCAGGCATGCAAGTGACACAACGAGCTCTGTATGGTCAAGCTCACCTTGACTGTGTTCCGGGATGGGCCAACTAAATACGGGAATAATGTCTCCCGCCTCACCTGAGGAAGCAGTGGATGCCTATCAAAACACCACGTGGTTTAAGGAAAAATCGACAAACTGATTCTAGAACTTATGATAGCATCAAGATTTGCCAATAGCTATGGCAGCCTTTAAAACAAGAAGAAGAAAGAGGCACTGCCAGATAATCCACTGTCTTAGAAAAACCAGTCTCCAGCACTGTGTGGTGCTGGCCCGGGAGCAGATAAATAGACTCTATGGGACAGAGCTCGGAGTTCAGAAACTGACCTGTAAGTAGTCGGGGGACTAGTGTTGGCCACACGTGTCGGGAAAGCCAAAATAACAGAATTCCAAACGAGTTGAAAGTTTGTTCCTCACTCAGCTCAGAGTCTGGAGGGAGACCGTCCAGGGCTGGCTTGGCAGGTCCAGGTCCTGGTCCTGGCTCCTCCCCTCCCATTGCTCTGCTCGCACCTCCAACTCCAAGGTTATGGTCCAGGGTGACCGCTTAAGCTCCGGCCTTCATATCCATGACCCAGCCAGCAAGAAGGAGGAGAAGGGCTAAGGGCAAGCCCTTTCCATTTCAGGGACACCTCCCAGCAGCTGCCCGCCCCACCTGTCCGTCCACACCACTGGCCAGAATTTCATCACCCGCCAAGTGTAGGCAGCCCTAGATCTTCCTGTGCCCGGCCAGACAGCAGGGCTTCTGTAGCTGCAGAGTAAGGACAGGGGACAGGATGGGTGTCTGTGGGTGACAACACCATGCATACATAGGAACTGGTATGTGACAGAGGCAGCGTCAGCTATCGGTGGGGGATGGACAGTTACGTTAGAAACTGGCATTGGGAAAACTGGTTCAATAGGTGGAAAAGAGTAAAATTAAGTTCACACCACATACAAAATGAGTCAGGTTAATTAAAGATCTAAATTTGAAAGATAACGCTTTAAAACTAATAGAAGAAAACAGAAGAGAATATCTTTATGATCTCAGAGGATTCTCTGAAACCAAAAAGAGCACAAACATTACAGTAGCAAAATGAGTGATTAGACTATGTAAGAATGAAAGACACCTGTTTAATAAAGGATAAAGCTAACCGGTGACAGCCCGGGAGAAGATCCTGGTGACCATAAACCCAAAACTCAGGCTTCAGTATGGAAGAGGTGAGGTCGGAGGCAGGGAGTCCAGTTTGGAGGCTGTGGCAGTAATATGGAAGACGAAGGTGATCTGGGCCTAGAAAAGAAACAGTGTGGGTATGGGATGAAGTCTCCAAGTTACTGAGGTCAGTCTCTTCATTTTTCTGGTAAGAAAACTGAGACCCCAAGAGCAGGTAAAGCCAGTGGGAGTCCTATGCAACATCTGGGATCAGTCCGTTAGGAGCAAAACCAGATAAAAACCCAGGTCTTTTGACTCCACCCTGGTGAGAGGAGACTGAACTTCACTCGTGCGTTTCTTTAAACATTCATTGGGATCTACTCTATGTCCAGTCTGCACTAGGCACTGGGGGTGCAGAAAGGGGGAAGACATGGTTTCCCTGCTTGAAATGGTGTCAATCTAAAGAGAGAAAAATGGGTCACTGTAATAAAAAATGCACACTGTAATAAAGAGAGGGACTAGCCATGTACTATCTATCTGAGAAGCGGTGAATGGTTCAGGGCCTAGGCTCAGGAGCACTTCTGCTACCATCTGGGTGACCTCAGGTAAGCCACCAGCCTGCCCCCCCCCATTAATACAGAGGGGATAATGGGACCTATCTTACAGGGTCACTGTGAGCATTCGATCAGGAAGGCATGATGGCCTGTTCAAGACATTCTGGGTTTCATGATGGGGGTGCGGCAGCCTTGGCGGGGGGTGAGTCTGGAAATGGTAGGCAGAGATCTTGCATTCCTTGCACAATCACGGGGACTCTGTGTCGGCCATAGAAGAGGGCCATTTCCTGCTCCTTTGGTGATTCTGCCCTTTTGTCCTTGCCCCAGGCATCTTGCACAAAGGGAATGGGGAGAACCAGTTTGTGTCTCAGCAGCCCCCTGTCATTGGGAGCATCATGGGCAACGGGCGCCGGAGAAGCATCTCCTGCCCCAGCTGCAACGGCCTTGCTGACGGCAACAAGCTCCTGGCCCCCGTGGCCCTCACATGTGGCTCCGACGGGAGCCTCTACGTGGGAGACTTCAACTACGTCCGAAGGATCTTCCCCTCTGGGAACGTCACCAACATCCTGGAGTTGAGGTATGTAAGGTGACGCCCTCCTCACACTTGCTAATACCGTTCCTTGGCCATGCCTTGGGCCCACCCGGCGTTACTCACTGCACCCAGAGGAGGGGATAGACGGAGCCTCACCTGTCAGAGTCCATCTGGGACTTTCCACTTCCCAGCTCAGGGGCTGAACTATAAACTGGGGGCTTTGGGGAAGCAGGTGCTGTTTTCCATGGGGCACTGCAATGAAGACAAACCACTTGTGGGACAGGGGTATCTTGGTGCCCAGAAGATGTAAAGGTCTGCTACCAACCAGGAATTAGACTCTAGAAGCCCTTGAATTTCTTCCTGATTCTTGGCACCAAACAGATTGGAATTAGTCCCATGAGTTTTCTTAGAAGCACAAGGACAACAGGATGGACACGGCCCCCGTGCCAGCGTCACCTGGTTTGGCCCTGTTACTAAACACTCATCCGAGTTAGGAATGGTTCTCTTCAGATAAAGGCCCGCAGGCTGAAATCAGGCAGTGCCTCTCGGCCCCGCACGTGCTGCACAGCCAGCCGACTCAGCCTTTTCTTTCTCCCCATCGCAACCATGCGTGCTGGAGCACAGCCACACTTAGAGCTCGGGGAAGGACCTGATGGGTTGAATTTTCTGTAGGCCTCCCTAAAGCAGGTCTTTTTAGAACCAAAGCACTGTCATAAGGTGGGTTCTAGGGTTACAGAGAAGCTGTGGCTAGAGACAGGGGAGCCCCACACTCCCAGTCAGGAGAAATGACGCCAGGTTCCTCAGAACTGCTTTAGGGAAGGGGATCTGCCCATCTCCTAGACCGGGGTCCATGTGAACAGGGTGTGGGCCCATGAGCTGGAAAGCCTTCCTCTAAAATAGCCAGAGATAAGGAAACTCACTTTTGTGAGGTCCCAACTATTTGCCCAGTATAACAGTCCTGCAAAATATTTCTCATGATTGCCCTTGACAAGCAAGAAAAAGGAGACTCAGAGAATTTAAAGAATCTGCCCGAGGTCCAGCTTTTAGCATGGTGGACCCAAACCCAGAAGGCCGTCAATCACACAGCTCTGCCTCACCCAAAAAGAGCCACATTGGCTTTAATGCCACATTAAGTTATTCTGTGGAGGTCATTGCCTGCTGAGAATCTCACTCTGCAGGGCACACATGAAAGGAAGGGAAGGCTTACTGGCTGACCACCGTCGGAAAGGGTTCCTATTCTCACACACACACACACACACACACACACACACACACACACACGGACAAATGAAGCAGAGGGTCTTTGGCCACAAGAACAATCAGAAGCTCAAATTCTCTGGACTCCTAGGAGATGAGATATAAGGCTAATGAGAACTACCGATGGAATATTCTCTGCCTTTCTTCTCTCTTTTTATGGGTTTCCCTGCCACAGACATCTGTCAGGGAGGAAGGAGCCCGTAAGCCTGTTTGCTCCAGGCAGCTGCTGCCGTTGTCTTCCTATCTCCTGTAGTACGATGGAAAGAGCCAGGGACTAGGGAGTCAGGCCACCTCGGCAGAGAGGCTGTGCAACTTTGGGCAATACGCTTACCCTCTCTGGGCCCCCATTTTCACATCTTCAAATAAGGCATCCCATTTTCCCTGCCTCCCTCCCACATTTGAGGGGAAATCATGGGAGACAGTAGACAAGGAAGGGAGGAGTTAATGAAATTTGGAAAGAAATAAATTTATCAATATGTTACCATCTTAATATATTGTCTTCCCAGCCTATTTCCCTGTTCCTCCCCCTCCCTTCTAATTACGGTGTGTCTCCAATTCTGTATTCTGTTATGAGCAGGATCACGGTGGGTGACGCAAGTTTTGAATACCTTCTGTAGGGCCGCATGCCCACCGACAGAGACACAGCAGTGAGCAGGTGTATCTCTGGGCATGTGTCTCTGTACAGGGAAGGGGATCGGCGGTCCCAGCCTCTGTCTTAGCCCTGGTGAGAGCGGCAGCATGTCAGCCTCCTCCTCTTCCCCTGAACTCAGCCATAGTGGTGCAGGTGAAACCGTGCCTCTTCTGTGATATGTAGCTGCTTGTAAGTGAGCTCACTGACAAATAATATCCAATATAAAATAAATCAGTGTCATAGCTGCTAAGTCTTTATTTATTATAGTATTGTACAGTACCATTGCTGTCAAGTTTTCAGGCTGCTAATAATGCTTCTAACCCCACTGCTAACACCTCATTCTTTCTTCTATTCCCTGCTCTCCTGTCTTCTGTCAGAAATAAAGATTTCAGACATAGGTAAGCCAACCAGTGGAGAATTTCCTGTCTCTCCTCTGCCTTGTTGCATGTTGTGTGGTAAGCTGCACGTGTCAATTTCAGACGGCTCCATAGCAAATGAATCCTGTGCGATTGGAACTGATCGGGGGTAATCAGTTACAGTGAGAGGAAGTCATTAATAATGGGGGGAGGCGGGGGGCGAGAGCCTGAGTTCCTTTCATCTCTAGCGAAGTGCAGGAGCTACTCTGGTTGTCTGTGGACATGACAGACAGAAATAATAGGGGAAACAGTTTTAACTTTGGCATGGTAATTTGAACACCAGTCTGCTTCTCCTTGGAGTAAATGAGGACATCATCCTAACTGTGTTGAGTGGCTTCGATGGTCACAATGGGTAGTCTTGAGAACATCTCGATCAGGCGAGGAACCTGGAAGAAGGCAGGTTTCAGATTTGCACTTCTGGGGGCATTCTGGATGCTTTGGCTTTGGTGGCTGGGATGCCAGGTCACCCCACCAGAAAGTTTGCCAGCAAGGACAGAGTTGGGGAGGATTTTTCAGACCATATGGACCACCCAAAATAGTGGTCCCCAAATAGGAACTTTGTCACAGGGTAGATTTGTCATGGAGGCTCACAGTGACAGAGACATGTCTGCCCTTCAGCACCACTGTCTTTGTAGCACTAGTCTGAGTCCCAGGGAACAGTCGCCTCACACACATCTAGGTGACTCGAAAGGAGCTGTGGGCAGGTGGAGCTGGGGATGCCACAGAGGTGGCTTTCAGTTATCCATGTGTGGCTCACATCAAAGTGGTACATGGGGTAAGTGCTAAGTTGGAATGAAAGAAAATCTTAGGATGGTGGAAAGAGTTAGACCCAAAATCCATAATGTTTATATCCACACCTGTGTAATTAGATATAGTATTAATGTAACAATCATATATATTACTTTGTTAAGACTCTGTTAGAGAGAGAGAGAGCAAGAGCAAGGAGCAGAGGCAGAGGGAGAAGCAGACTCTCCACTGGGCGGGGAGCCCAACATGGGGCTTGATCCCGGGATCCTGAGACTATGACCTGAGCTGAAGTCAGATGCTTAACCGACTGAGCCACCCAGGCGCCCCAATCATATATATTATTTTAAGGTTAGAATAATAATTAACATGGATAGAGCATCCAGTGTGTGTCAGAGAGAGGGTTCAGTGATTTACATGGACTGTAGCAGTTCATCCCCAAACCACCCTGTGAGGTAAGCACTCTTGCTGCACCCAGGTTACAGATGAGAAAGCTGAAGCTCCCCAGTGTGTAACCTTGGAAAAATCACTTCATCTTTCTGCGCTTTTGTTTGTTCCTGGAAGTTAACAAAGTCTCTCTTGGAGGCTGTTTTACAGGTTACAGAGGGTGCTTATAAAGTATGTAGCATTGTGCCAGGCACAGAGGGGGGCTGCCAGGCACAGAGGGGGCCTGCCTGGCACAGCAGGCAGGCACATATTATTACTAAATAATAAATAAATATTATTATTATTATATTTATATGTATTATTACTATCATCATAACCATTATATGATGATGATGGTGTCTCCATCTTTTCCGGAAAGGAATTCAGTCCTCTTATAACCAAAGACACATGTCTTAAAGTAAATTAAATAGAAGTTGAGAACAAAAGAAAAAAGGAAGAAACACATATGTGATTGTATGTCAAACTAGACCCTGAACTTCCTGGCAGCTAGAGTAAACAGGGAAACATAATTATTCTCATGGTTTGCATTATCAGAAATGGAAAAACATGCTCACTTCTCAGAGGGGGACTGTTTTTTCCTGACACCGAAATCTAAAAGAATTTTCAGTGAGCTTTGTATGGATGATACTGAACCATGAATCGATACATAACCGCCGAGATGGTTTTAGAGAGAACACAGAGGTACGTTTCATGTGAAGATCTGGGGTGAAAACCCAGCATTTCACATGAAAACCTTCAGTCAGTGGTGGTAACTGGCTGGGACGCAGCTGGGCTATGGGGCCGGAGCTGGGAAGAATCAGGAGGCCAGGGTTCCTGTCCAGCGCCGTGGCACAGTCGTCGGGTGCCTCTGGGTTGGTCACCCAGCATTTCCGGTTTCCAGCCTCGTCATCTGTCAACCGTGAGAGCTGTGGTTTTCGTGCCTTTTGTTTCTGACATTTAGTGATCTTTTGATACATCCGTGGCATGATTTCAAAGCCAGCTTCCTGCCCTCCCTCAATTCATCACTTTCTCAGGCGCCAGAAACTACTTCTGAAATAAACCAAAGTGGAAGGAAAAAAGAAATTTCTTTCTGGCTTCCCCAGTTTTCTAAAGAAAATCTGGAGTGAAAAGACCCAGGTCCCAGCTCTGATTTTAACTGGCACTTGGATATTGGTAAATCCCTTCCTCTCTCCGGGCCTTCGTGTCCCCCTTCGTTAATGTCAGAAGGGGATTAAAAATTCTAGAATTTTGTCCTCTCTGTCCATGAGCATTTTCTGTCTCGGCTGTTCCCAGGAGTGGGAGTCCGCATGTGTGTTCCCCAGAGCCATCTTGTCCGCTTCTGACAGTTCAGCCTCATGCCAGCCCACCACACAGGGCATGCCCAGTCCAGGGACCCCTCATCCCTTGGGTGTCTTCCTCAGTGGACCCCTTCAGGGAACGAGGATTCTTATTTCCTCCTAGATTTCTTCCCCAGGGTCATGGAGGAAAGCTTGAAGCCTGTTGTTCAGAAGCACATTTGAACTCAGGTCTCCATCAATCCCAGCCGCACATATTAAGTTAACTGCAACAGAGGGCCCTTTACTGCCCCAGGAAATATGCTGGGCAGGACAATATTAAGTCTGACATACCTGGCTTTTCCATTATGCAGTAATGTAGATACTCTGCAGGTTTCTCCCGGCGCTATGCTCGGAGATTTGCAGTCTTTATACAATGTTGTCCTCAAAGTAGCCCTTTGAAGTAGTTGTGATTATCCCCATTTCTCAGATGAAGAAACTAAGGCTCAGAGGAATGAAGTGATTTGCCCAAGGTCACCTACCGAGTGGGTGGTAGAACTAGCATTTGGACCCCTGTCTTTGTGGGTCTTCCCACTGGTTCTAAGAGCCAGTAAATCAAGTTCTGCCAGGGCTGCTGCCAGATGTAGCCAAAGGATGCTCGTTTGTAGATGTTACTCTGAGACAAAGGGAGAATTCTCACTCAGAAGCAGGGAATAGAGTGCCTCTGGTCCCTGGACTCCCAGCTCCGACCAGGACATTCCCCACAGCTTCCAGAAAGAAGGCAGAGTGAGGCTTGATTTCAGCCATGAGCTTCGGGAATGACACCCTCAGAGCCTCCAAGAATGTGTGTAGCTTCCAGAGGCGCCAAGTTCATGTTTACAGAGGTAGAAAAGAATGTGGGTCCCGCGGTGGGCTCTGGATACAGAGCTGTGACCCTCCCCTGTGCCCAGCCCAGCCCAAGACACTAGGAATCAGAGCTGAATCCAACATGGTCCCTGCTGCAGAGCTGGGCCTGGGGCTCCATCTCGCGAAGGGATGGTTTCTAGAGTATTCCAAGGCCTTGCCACTCTCAGTACAGACAGGCTACCCTGTCGTCCTCTGAAAATTTGTTAGAAATACAGGTTCTCAGGCCACAGCCCAGAACTGCTGAGCTGGAATCTTCCGTTTAACGTGATCTCCACATGATTTGTCTGCCCGTGAAAGTGTGAAGAACACTGCTGTAAGGCCTCAGTTTCCAAATCTGACTGTGGCTCAGCATCACCTGGAGAGACCTTAAGGGTGCAGATGCCCAGGCCTTTCAGATGTTGTCAGTGAGGCTTTTCTTTTTCTTTTTCTTTTTCTTTTTTTTTAAGCTTTTCTGGTGAGTCTGATCCGTGTTTGAGCACCATCACTGTAAGCTCCTTAGCGTTAGTATTTCCTCTGTACGCTCCCAGGGAGGCAGATAGTCATTCAGTGATTCAGAAAGTCAGTAGACCTTTCTGGAACACTTCCTCTGCAGAGGGTCTAGTGACGCCACGAAGGAAGTGGCCAGTTATCCAGTGGAGGAAGGCAGGGCTGGGAATCCAGGGATGGCATTACAGATGAGAGAACGCTGGAGCTGGGTCTCAGGACATGGTCGGGTGCTCCCCCCGCTGGGTCAGGGCAGGGGCACTTTCGAGGCCCTGAGAGGCAGCGTGGGCAAATAGGAAGAACACAGCCTTTAGGTCAAGAAGACTGGAGATGGAAACCATCTCTGGTAGTCTCAGTTTTCTGAAATATATATATTTAAAACAACAACAAGCACCTGCCTTACACAGTAGTTGTGAGGCATGTCAGGCTGTGCAGAGAAAGCACTAGGATGGTGTCTGGGGCAGCACAAGCCCCCAGCGGTGGTAGCAGATGCTTTCATGCCAGCGACAGTCCGCTCGGCAAGCTCTGCTCCACTGAACGGTGCTCCTGCCCCCTGCAGAGGTCTGGCTGCTGCTCCCTGGGCAGGTGGCATCAGGAGGCAGTGTCCTGAAGACTGTCCAAGAGCTCTACCAGTTGGAAGGGGCTGTTGAGATGTATAATTTCATTTGATCCTGATGACAAGCCTGTGGGCCGAGCAGAGCAGGAACTCCATCAGCTGACAGCCGAGGGACCTACGATTTGAGCGATGTAGGTGACTTGCTCAAATGAGAACCCACGTCTTCTTAGTTCAAAGCTAGCGTTCTTTCCCTACGCTTCCCTGACCACCAGACTGCAATATGTCCTTGGGCACAGCAGACGGGCCGCAGCCCTTTCGGACTCTCTGGGACAGTCCTGCCAGTGCCATCCCCTTCTGGAATTCACTGAGCTGAGAAACTGTACGTGAGTGCCACTTCTCTGGGTCAGTGCAGGAAGACATGAGCCAGAAACTCGGGGCGAATCTCAGTGGACAGGGCCCCCCCATACTTCCTCTGGGACACATTTTCTGCCAAGGTGGAGGGCACCAGTTTATCATGAGTGATGCACAAAGAAATGAAATGGTCTCCCCCACCTTGCAGCTGTCATCAGGAAAGCAGAGATCAAGGCTGCCCCGCATCGCAGAGTGGCATCTAAGGTCACTGCATTTTTGTTTAGCCAGAATCCGCGTCATCTGGGGAGATTAAATCTGTGTTGCATTATAGGATAAGTCTCAGGGGGCATTTCAAGATAAACAGGACATCTCTCCTGTTACCAGCTTCCCCCAGAAGAGAAGTGAAAGAAATACCAAGTAATTTGAATGAAAATGATATTTAAATAAGCTCAAAATGGAGATGCCACCCCTTTAAAGCAAGGGGCGACTATCACTAGAAGGCGCCAAATTGAACATTGGAATACAAAAATGAATAAAATCCCGTCTCTTCCCTTCAAGTGTTGACTGTCAGATTCAGGAGACAGCCTCATAAATAAATAGTCACAGCATTATGTGAAGTGTCCTGTTACCCAGTTACGAACAGATATGACAGTTATGACACGGGTCAGGGAAGGTTTTGCCAGAAAAGGTACCATTGAGCTGACACCTGAAGAATGAGTAGAAGTTCTGCAGGCTGAAAAGGGAAGAGGGATGGAACATTCCACAGAGCGGGCATGGCAGGTACAGAGAGATGCGGAGGTGTGGGGGGTGACAAGGTGCTGGAGTGCAGGGCATCTGCTGGGAGGAGGCTGGAGAGACCAGGCAGTGGCAGCATGTGAAAAGCCCCGTGTGTTGCTCGGCTGGGGAGTCTGAACTCAGCCTAGAAGCCATGAGGAGTCCTGGAAGGGAGGGCATTGGCTCTGGGGTGACGTGACGATGTTTGAGTTAGAACAAGGAAGAATGGCCTGGGAAGGACCCAGGCTGCAGGCAGGGAGACCTGCCTGTTATTTGAGAAGGATGAGGTGATGGGACAGTCGTGTTAGGTCTAGAGAGGAAGGACAGTGGGAGAAAATCATGTCACCTTAGTCTAATTCAAGGAGAGAAAATCAAGGGAGGGTATCTTGGGTCTGGGAACCTGGCCCTGTTAAGAATCAGTCAGTCCCCAAGACAATGCTCAAAGCAAGGGATGGCTACAATGACAGCCAGTCAGGGCCAGATTAAGACCTTCAGAGACCTTGACACTGAAAAGATGATGATCCCTCCATCTTCATGTGTAATTCAAAAAACACCAAGCTGTAAAATATAATTTTGTTTTTCAAAAGGACCCAAAACCTACATGCCTGATAAGATGTAAGATCACTTCCTCTGGACTTTTCTGATTCTCTTGCATCTTGAAGGTTTGTACAGTGCCCCTTCGGTGCTGGGGCTCTAGGCCCCTCTCAGCCTGCCCTCGGAACCCCCAGCACGGTTTGCAGCCCACCATCCAGTGAAAATGGCCGGTGCCAGGCCATCCAACCTGAACAGAGGGAGAGTCCTTTGAATCAGAAGACTTTCCAGAAACTTGGAAGCGGCAACCAGTATTAAGATGCAGTTTAAGGGCCCAGGAGTGACCAGGCCATGCACAGGGACTGAAGATTAGCTTTCCAGGATGTAGGAGTCCAGCTCCAATTCAGGCTAGACTTGGGAGAAATTATAAAGCAGTACCATGTGATAGGACAATTCAGGTTTAATTAGGTATACCTACTCTGTTGTCCTCTCCAACTGTAAAAACAGACCTAATGACTAGGAATTAGACTAACAGTTACGATTATTAAGTATCTACGATGTGCCATGCGCTATGCTAAATATTCTTCACATAGGATTTTATGTAATTTTCTTGGTACACCGACAAGGTAGCTGTTTACACCCCATTTTGCAGATGAAGAGAACTTGAGGCTCAGAAGGCCAGCTAACTTGCCCGGGTTTCAGAACCTGGAAATGACCGAGCCAGACGTGGAACCCAGACTGATCCAATTCCAAAATTTGTGCGTCTTTCCTGCCGTGTGCCCAGGGCCAGTGCCTTGTCTCTGTCACCCTCCGTGCGGTCGTGGTCGGCCTCTGCCTCCCTCTGTCGCCAGAGCCTTGTCTTTAGGACTGGTTTCCAGAAACAGAAGTATCTCCAGAACTGCCCCCTTGTTTTATTTCTTTTTCCTTGGGTGTGGCTTCAAATTACAAACTCATCCTGATAAGTATAATGTGAGTCTGAGTCGACAGAAGACTGTATTGCCACTGCCTGGGAGTCAGACGTGGCCAGGGTCTTGTCAGTCAGTCCCGAGGTGGCTGGGGGTGGGGCAGACTCGCAGGAGAAGGGCTTGTGTTGTGAACTCTTGTTGAAGTGTTTTTTTAGAGGCAAGCCCTCTGGTCTTTCTGGCTTGGCTTTACATACCCCCCTGTAGGAAGCCTCCCTGATAATCCTTTGAAGAAAACACGGGTTGAGCCCCTCCTGTGGACATGGCGCTGGGCCGGGCATCGTACTCATTGGCAAGAGCTTTTCGTATTAACAGTTAGGGAAGAGGGACAGTGAAGCCACCCACTGGGGTCAGAAAAATTGCAGAGCCGTCACCCAAAAGTCATCCCTAGGTGACTTTTTGCTTGGATTCAGGTTGTACCTCTACGGTCACCAACTGGTGTGTCCTTATTTCGCAGTCACAGCCCAGCCCATAAGTACTACCTGACCACGGACCCCATGAGTGGGGCTGTCTTCCTTTCGGACACCAACAGCCGGCGGGTCTTTAAGATCAAGTCCACCGTGGTGGTGAAGGACCTTGTCAAGAACTCCGAGGTGGTCGCGGGGACGGGTGACCAGTGCCTCCCCTTCGATGACACTCGCTGCGGGGATGGTGGCAAGGCCACTGAAGCCACACTTACCAACCCCCGAGGTAAGGCCTTGCCTTGTAAACACAGTCAGTAACACTGATGGGCATCCTGATAATCAACTTCCCAGGAGTGAGGAGTCCAACTCCACACTCGGGCTTAGAATTGGAAAATATATATATATATCAGCCCCATGTGACAGCAAAATTCGGCCTTCATACCCACTCAATTTTTGGAAGAAATGCATGTTTATCCTTGTGAAAGCATTTTGGAAAATACCAAGAAGTCTACAGGGAAAAGTTAAAATTGTCACAATTCCAGCTGCCAGCAGTATTCCCAGGTAACTTCTCCCGTCTTCCCTTCTAGTCTTTTTCCTGCGTGTGGGTGTGCGTGTGTTTGGGTGCTCACCAAAAACAGACAAAGTTGAGGTCACATTAAACAAACTGTTTTGGTAACCTCCTTTTTGTTCCCCTAATTGATATACCATGAACACTTCTCCATGTTGTCAGTTTCCTCTGCCGTCATTTTTTATGGCTGTATAGCATTCCAGCAAATGGGCGTCCCATCATTCACTCATCAGTCCCCTCCTGTTGAACATCTATGCTCGCTCTCATGTTATTGTTTTATCAAAACATTGCAGCGTATCGTCTTTGTAGATGCTCGCACGCCACAGGACGGGTTAACTGTAGGCTTCAGTTTTGAGTCCTTCAAAAAGTCAGACCACTTTCTACTCACAGCTACAATTCTTCATTTGCTTACCCAGCAGGTATTCACTGAGCGTGCAGTGCACTGTGGTTGCATAGAGAAGTTCAGTGTAGCAGAAGAAATAAGACTTGAATGTGAATCACTGATGTGGGAGAGAGGAAGAGGAGCTTCTCCCTGAGAGGCAAGGGAAACTGTGTGAGGGACCAGAGGCAAGAGAGGCCCCCGTGCGTAGAACACAGGGAAGGTTTTTTGGAGGAGAAGCTGTCATTGTCAACATTCATCAGAAAAACATCCGCTGTGTGCGGCCGTAAAGCGAATGACCTATAGTGTGTGAGCCTCAGCGTCCCCGTCGGTAAAATAGGGACATCGATACCTTCTGTGTCCACCTCCTAGGGTTGTTCTGAGGGTCAAAATGAATGTATTTCACATGATGTCCCACAACAATGTCATACGTGATCGTATTAGTAAATAGCGCCAGATCGCAGGGCCTCTCCTGGACCCAGCTGTGTCCCTAGTGAATTGGAATTAATGTCTGTGACAGTGGTTGGTACGTGCACTTTCCAGCCAAAGCATTAGACTCTAGTGAAATCAGCGGTTCTGTATTCAAATTCAAACATTGTTGCCTCGTAGCCATGTGAGTTGGGGTGAGTTGCTTAACCTGAGCCACAGTTTCCTTGTCTATGAAATAGAAATGCACTGCATAGTTGTAGTACAGATTAAATCTGATCAGGAGTGAAAATGCTTAGTTCAGTGGTTCCAGGCACTGGATAAACATCTCATAAATAGTGACTTCTATCAGAATTGTTATATTACATTACATTATGTTATCACACCATGTCATATGTCATCTCATCTCATCTCGCTTACATACCCGGACTGGTCAGGTGGTGACTGTGGGGTAAGTATTGTGATTTCCACGGTCCCAATTACAATTTCCCAACCCTGAGTGAGTAGCCTGCAGTGAAAAGCACACCAGGCTTGCACTTAGGGATCCTGCATTACAGTTTGGTCCTGCTGCTCCCTGGCTTCTGACCTCCTCCTCTGGGCCTCAGTTTTCCCGTTGACAAATGAGCAGATTGGGCTCCATGGATCCCCTAAGAACACGTTCAGTTACAACATTCTATTCCCTTAGAAGTAAAGGTTTTTTCTGAAAATGTTATTCTCTCTAGGTCTTTCTCTGTTGCCCCCCCACACACGTATGTTCTCCACACACAGATGCAGCCACACAGGTGTAGCGGCAGTGAAATTGCCCAAAAGTCTGTAATTAACCCAGACAGAAATGACAAGGGTGCCACAGGATGCAGACACTTCACAGCAGTGGGGAGAAAAGATGTCCATCTATTTAGCACAACAAAAGGAGAAAATCTGAAGTAATTAATCAGGGGGCAGATCACTTCTATTAGCCAGTGCAGCCAACTTTGTAAACAAGAAACTCAGTTGTTCACGGAGCACTTCTCAGTCCCAGCAGATGGAAGAGGAAGACAGAGCAGAGCCAGGCAGACAAGAAAACTCCTGTCCTGGTGCTTACAGAATGCAACTAATTTACACTCGAGGCAGGGACAGAAGAAAGGCGTCCCTGCCTGAAGGCTGCCTTGTCCTCTGTGGGAAATCGCCCTCCGGCCCTGAGCAGCCTGACGAGGGGGTGGACGGAAGTCCTGCTCTGGGAAGTCTTCATCACTCAGAGGCCCTGATGGGGTCTGAAACCACCCCCGTCCTGGACACGTGGACCCCGAGAGCAAGGGCCTCCACAAAGCGCTGGTCACGTTCTCAGAATTATCAGCCACTAATAATTACTGCGGGCTCTTACAAGTCAGCTGTTCTTATCCCCATGTTGTTGATGAGGAAGCTGGACTCGGTGAAGTGACACGGCCAAGGTTCTACGACCGGAAAGTTTCCTCTGGGAAGCTTTTCCCAACCCCTTCTTTCATTTCAGTCCCAGAGAAGCCTGAACAGAACACAACTGACCAGCATCTCCTTTGCTTCGTCGTGTCACTCCCTCGGGCCCTCCCCGGGGCCCCGACTCCCCATCTTAGCCTGCGTGCTCCTGGGGGCCTTCTCGTCCGTCTCTCAGCCCCAGCACCCCTGAGCAGTTCTCGGTGTGGCCGGGCTATGTCTAACTCTTGGGGTGGAAATTGGGGGTGGAAATCAGTATCACCCATGATAAAACATATCTTGGTCCCAGTCCCAGCCACCCCCAGAATTAGTATTTCCAGGAGTGAGGCCAAGCAAGTATATGTTGGGGAAAATAAAAGCTCTTTTGGTGGTTCTGATGTACATGACTGGTTAAGAAGCACTGATTTATTAGAGCGATTCTCGAACTTTGTTTCACATCATTATCACCCGAGGTGCTCGTCAAAAATACAGACAGATATTCAGGCTTCACTTGAGGTTTTCTGAACCAGCTCCCTGTGGGGTACCTAATAGAAAACGCCCAGGTGATTCTCACACACATCCGGGAGTGAGAAGTACAAATTTAGAATAATCCCTTCATTTAAGAGCTGAGAATACGAATGCAGAGACGTCCAGTGACTTACCCAAGGTCACACAGCTGGTCATGGAGAAAACGAATGGCGAATTCAGACTGCTCTCGTCTGTGTGCCTTTTTATGGACATTTATTTCACCCATGTTCTCTGCACACACCCACAGGTTTCATGGTTAGACTCTATGCATCTATAATAACCAATGAAAATAAAATCAGAATAGAAAAACAAGAAGGATGATTATCTTGGAACAGAAAAGTTGTTACCAAAAAGGGGATTTGATTAATATAATTACAAGGCTTCATAAGTAGGTTCACTTAAATAATTCACAGTTTTGACATTGAAAAGGGTTCTCCTTACCACTACCTCTAGTGCTCGACAAGCAGGGGTCCGGTTTTAGTGGCTAGCTAAGCTGATAGGTAGAAATCTCCAGAAGCAGTAAGGTGGAAGGACCAGAGCCCTGGAGAATCAGAAGACTCTAGTTCTAATCCCTGCTCTGAACAAGTCACCCTAAGCCCCTGGGCATCTGTCTTCAGGCCTTTAGAAGAGAATCGAACCCTGTGGGGAGGATGTCGTCAAATCACAGAGCGGAGTGTCTCCATCAGCCTGCAGGGCTCCCCGAGCATGTAGCTAGTTACCGCCTCTAATGCTGAACTCCCTGTTTTGGCTTCTCTTTCCCAGGCATCACGGTGGACAAGTCTGGGCTGATTTACTTCGTGGATGGCACCATGATCAGACGCATTGATCAGAATGGGGTCATCTCCACCCTGCTGGGCTCCAATGATCTTACCTCGGCCCGGCCCCTCAGCTGTGACTCTGTCATGGATATTTCTCAGGTAAAAGAGAAAGCTTTGCCTGCTAGAGCCCTGGGGCTGCACACCTGTCCCCTCACGCCGCACCCAGCCCTCCCACCAGCCCCCCCATTTTTATACTGCACTAGCCCTTTAAGAGTACACTCTTGGTGCTGGACCTGGGAAAAGAACTAGGATACAGAGATGAGCAGAGCATAGCTTGGTGCTCTGGGAGTTAACCACCAGGTGTGACGGGGGGCGGGGGCAGGTGACAGAGGGATCTCAGGGGACAGTGAAGAAATCTGCCCGAGGAAGTTTCAAAGGCAGCCGAGATTCACATGGTGTGAATTTAGATCCATAGCTGCCTGTGAATTCCCTCTTTGGAAATACTTACAGGTACTTGGACGTTGTCTTTTCTCTTTCCATACTATAAACTCCGTGGGGACAGGAATTCTCTCCATCTTTTCCTCTGCTGTAACCAGAGTGCCTGGTATACAGTAGGAGTATAACCAGTATTTGGTGACTGACTGATTGAATCCCAGCTTTGCCACTCACGAGCTGAGTAACTTTAGACAAGTTCCTGAAGTCCTTTGAACCTCTCTTTTTATATCTTTAAAATGGAAATCATTGACTTCAGCCTGGCAGGATTGCTTGGAGGAAACGTGAACAGTGCACACTGGGCTCCTGGCATGGCTTGGCTCCTCAAAGGCGGTCAGTAAACAGAAGTTCTGGTGCCCACTTGCACAAAAGAGGTGCAATTTGTGCCAGATCTTGAAGGTTAAATAGGGGTTGCTGGTTGGCAAGGAAGAACAGAGGCATCTCGCACAGAGGGAGCAGCGTGTGCAAAAAGCTACAGCGATATTAATGGGCCGGGAACGTTCAAGGACCGTTGGAAGATTGAATGCCCGAGCCTAGGGTTGTTGGAATAAAGAAGCAGGCGTTGAAACTGGAAGCATGACTTGGGGCCAGTTAGGGAAGGGCTTTCCTGGACCATGCCAAAGAGTTTGGACCTTAGCAGGGAACACCGGGAACCCCGTGTAGACCCAGCGACTGGCCGTTCAGCATGTCCTTAGTTAGTCCCGCAATGTCTTGGCAAGGAAAGTGTCCTTTATTGCAAAAAGTGTCCTTTATTGCTAGATCCTTTGGCAGGGCCTGGCCAGAGCTGAAGCAGTGAACAACCTTCTTGCCAACATTAGCAAAACCAAGGGGAAAAGGAAGGCAGGAGTTACATTAAATTGCAGAGTGGTGTCAGCAATAACCTCGCTTAGCTTTTTAAACCCCCTGCACAGAGGCCCTTTCCTGCCGACTGCTGACCTGCTCCCTGTGCTCCGCAGGCAGCAGAGGGTGGGAGCCCTCGCTGGCCGTGCCTGCCTGTTAGTGGCATGTATCATGGAGCACCGTCCCCAGAGCCCCATGGCTGTCGCTGGCCATCCCAGCACCCACCTCACACCACTTTCAGTTGCTGGAGTGGTTTTCCTCTGCATCAACTAATGTGATTGTTACGCTCCGGAATGGAATCTGTTTTCTGCCACTTGTCTTCCCAATTTGGCAGGCTTCCCCGTGCTGGCTCAAGCATTTCCCTCTCCGGCCTGTGAGCGAGCTTGAATTACCCGTCAGGAAGCTGCCACGGCCTGAGGACGTGCACGCGAGTATTTTTCAATTCTCAGAATGGGCCCTGCACCAGCCCGCACAGGCGCTGAGAATTTTCAATGCACACATTGGAAAGCTGTTTATTTTTTTTTTATAATGATTTTTTATTATATTATGTTAGTCACCATGCAGTACATCCCCGGTTTCCGATGTAAGGCTCGATGATTCATTAGTTGTGTATAACACCCAGTGCACCATGCAATACGTGCCCTCCTTACTACCCATCACCGGCCTATCCCATTCCCCCACCCCCTCCCCTCTGAGGCCCTCAGTTTGTTTCTCAGAGTCCATAGTCTCTCATGTTTCATTCCCCCTTCTGATTACCCCCCCTTTCTTTATCCCTTTCTTCCCCTACCGATCATCCTAGTTCTTATGTTCCATAGATGAGAGAAATCATATGATAGTTGTCTTTCTCTGCTTGACTTATTTCACTCAGCATTATCTCCTCCAGTGCCGTCCATGTTGTAGCAAATGTTGAGAACTCATTCTTTCTGATAGCTGAGTAATATTCCATTGTATATATGGACCACAACTTCTTAATCCAGTCATCTTTTGAAGGGCATCTCGGCTCCTTCCACGATTTAGCTATTGTGGACAATGCTGCTATGAACATTGGGGTGCATATGGCCCTTCTCTTTACTACGTCTGTATCTTTGGGGTAAACACCCAGTAGTGCAATGGCTGGATCATAGGGTAGCTCAATTTTTAATTTTTTAAGGGACCTCCACACTGTTTTCCAGAGTGGCTGTACCAACTTGCATTCCCACCAACAATGTAGGAGGGATCCCCTTTCTCCACAGCCTCTCCAACAATTGTTGTTTCTTGCCTTGTCTATTTTTGCCATTCTAACTGGCGTAAGGTGGTATCTCAGTGTGGTTTTGATTTGAATTTCCTTGATGGCTAATGATTTTGAACATTTTTTCATGTGTCTGTTAGCCATTTGTATGTCTTCATTGGAAAAGTGTCTGTTCATATCTTCTGCCCATTTTTTTATTTATTTGTTTCTCGTGTATTGAGTTTGAGAAGTTCTTTGTAGATCTTGGATACCAGTCCTTTATCTGTAGTGTCATTTGCAAATATATTCTCCCATTCCGTGGGCTGCCTCTTAGTTTTTCTGACTGTTTCCTTGGCTGTGCAGAAACTTTTAATCTTGATGAAGTCCCATAAATTCATTTTATCTTTTGTTTCTCTTGCCTTTGGGGATGTCTCATGAAAAAGGTTGCTTTGGCCGATGTCGTAGAGGTTGCTGCCTATGTTTTCCTCTAGAATTTTGATGGATTCCTGTCTCACATCGAGGTCTTTCATCCATTTGGAGTTTATTTTTGTGTATGGTGTGAGATAGTGGTCAAGTTTCATTCTTTCGCATGTAGCTGTCCAATTTTCCCAGCACCATTTATTGAAGAGACTGTCTTTTTCCCACCGGATGTTTTTTCCTGCTTTATCAAATATTAGTTGCCCAAAGAGTCGAGGGTCCATTTCTGGGCTCTCTATTCTGTTCCATTGGTCTATGTGTCTGTTTTTGTGCCAGTACCATGCTGTCTTTGTGGTCACAGCTTTGTAGTACAGCTCGAAATCCGGCATTGTGATGCCCCCAGCTTTATTTTTCCTTTTCAACAGTTCCTTGGCGATTTGGGGCCTTTTCTGTTTCCATGCAAATTTAAGGACTATTTGTTCCAATTCTTTGAAAAATGTCCTCGGTATTTTGATCGGGATAGCATTGAAAGTGTAGATTGCTCTGGGTAGCATGGACATTTTAACTATGTTAATTCTTCCGATCCATGAGCATGGAATATCTTTCCATCTTTTTATGTCTTCCTCAATGTCTTTCAAGAGTGATTTATAATTTCTAGAATATAGGTCCTTTACGTCTCTGGTTAAGTTAATTCCAAGGTAACGTATGGTTTTTGGTGCTATTGTAAATGGGATGGATTCCCTAATTTCTCTTTCTTCGGTCTCGTTATTAGTGTGCAGAAATGCAACTGATTTCTGAGCATTGATTTTGTATCCCGCCACGTTACTGAATTGCTCTATAACTTCTAATAGTTTGGGAGTGGCTTCTTTTGGGTTTTCCATATAGAGTATCATGTCATCTGCGAAGAGAGACATTTTGACTTCTTCTCTGCCGATTTGAATACCTTTGATCCCTTTTTGTCGTCTGATTGCTGTTGCAAGGACTTCTAGTACTATGTTGAATAATAGTGGCGAGAGTGGGCATCCTTGTCGTGTTCCTGATCTTAAGGGAAAGGCTTCCAGCTTTTCCCCATTGAGAATAATATTTGCAGTAGGCTTTTCATAGATGGCTTTTATGAGATTGAGAAATGGAAAGCTGTTTAACTTCAGTTAGAGGGACTACCAAGCAGCGGGAATCAGGCTCGGAGGACAAGCTGCAGATAGTGGAGTGGGGAAAAAAACCCACACTTAGCTTCAGAAATCCTGGACCACAGTTCCTTTGCCCCTGGTCCTGACTACTCTCATCTGAGTCAAAGCATGGAATTCTTTTTACCAAACTCTCCAGACACAGGCTGATATTTTTATGCGCACATGTGGGCGGGGTACTGGCTTTCATTCTGAGAGCTTCCTCTGTACAAACACTCAGGGCTATTTCACTGCCCCCCTGGGGAGCAAGGTGGTAAGCCGGAGAGCTAAGAACACGGCTCAGAGGCAAGAGTACAAAACAGGAACCAAGGAACTCGGACCAGCTCCGCTGAGAGGAGATGAAGACCAGGCCCGAGGAGAAAGTCAAGGGAGGCATAGAGCAGAGAAGGAACACAAGATGTTGCAACCTAGTCGAAAGAGGGGATTCGTCCCTAGCTCAGCAGGCTACAGAGTATAACTCTGTATGGAGGGTCCAAAATGATTTCTTGAGAACTTAGCCTGTGCCAGGCACTGTTAGAAATGGGAAGACAGAGATGAGTATGACTTCACTTTTCTTATTTAGCTGTCACAGTAATCCCAAGGGGTGATATTATCTACCCCGTTTTACAGATAAGGAAACTGAGGCTTGGTGGGTGAAAATGCAGTTATACATACAGAGCCCTATGCTAGGTTCCATCAGGGATGTGGAAATGAATTTTGTAATGAAATCATGTACATAAATCCTAGCACAGTGCCTGGCAGCCAGGAATAAGCTGTAAATATTCATTCCCTTTATAATTTGCAAAGAAACTCCTTGTACATTGTCTTGTTTGATCCTCACAATTACTCTATGTAATATTTATTACCTCCATTTACAGATGAGGGAAGAAGTTCAAAGTCTTTAAGTAACGCACACCTGTAGTAATTGTGGGACTAAGACGAGAAGTGAGCTGTCCTGGCCTCAAATCCCTCGCACTCCCCATGCCATTCACCAGTCATTTATTCATTCATCCACTTGGCAATCCATTTCTTGAGAACAAATAACTCTGCAACAAGGCAGTCATCCCAGAGCACTTTGATAAAGGTACAGAATATTCAGAAGGACAGGGGAGAGGGAGCTCCATCCCCTCTCAGTACTGCAGAACACGGGAGCCGGAGCCGGAGGGACCACAGGAATTCTAAAGAATCGTGCCTCCATTGTGTTGATTAAGCCTTGGCGTGGCTGTCGCTCCTAGGAGGTGAAATCAGAGAAGCCTGTATGCTTGGTCTGCTCCAGAGCCACCCCACAGGCTCCGTGACAGAGCCAGGATGGACTCCAAGAGCTCTGTTCCTTCTTTCCCAGGTGCCTTTGTGCACACAGTGGAAGGAGGGAGAGAGCAGGAAAGCGCTTGTCCTTCCTCCTTCTCCTCTCCCTGTCCCCCTTCCGCCTCGCCTCCCACCCACCAGGGAGCCATCTTTTCATCATCATGACTGGCAGAAAGGTCTGGGCAAGCAGGTCCCCAAGGTGCCACAGGACCAAAAGGCATAAAATATTTAGCAGCCAGTGTTGACAAGAAATGGGTTTTAGGAAATTGAAAATTCCCCTGTCACTTTAGAGTAAACTGTTCTTGAAGCAGCCAAGGGCTGCTGTGACGCTGAGCTCCAGAGAGCCCTGGGAAGTGTGCAGGAGCGCCTCTGGCCAGAGGCTCTGGCTCCCCAGCTCTGTGGAGGCCAAGGGGCCCAGGCTGGGGGGGAAGAGACAGAAAGACCAGCAGGCAGGGCCTGAGGATGGCCCTGAGCTGAAGGGTCAGATGGAGGTGGCCACATCTCATAGGTATGTAATTGCTCGGGTTTCTTTTTATATTAGTAAACGACCACATGGACGTTGTAGAAAATGTAAAAAGTTAAAAATTACAAAGAAGAAAGTTAAAATTACCCCAAACCCGAGTATGGTTAACATTTTGATGTATAACCCCCACGCTTTTAATCTCCCCTCGATCTGTAATTTATCTAATTTGTGGTTGCCGTGTTTCCCCCAGTTGGGTTCACACTATGCTTACAATTCTGTAACCTGTTCTTTTCAACTAATACGAAGCAACCATTTTCCCATGTCATTCAATATCCAGCCATAACATCACTTTTAATGGCTACGCGGAGTATTCTGCCTTGGGGGCGAGCTAAATACTATCATTATTTAGCCAGTTCCCTGTCACTGGGCATTTGGGTTGGTTGCAGTTTTTCACCACTATAAAAAACGGCTGTGATGTACACCCTTGTGGACAGGGGTGTACCAGAGTGAATTCCTGGGGGAGAAATTTCTTATCTAAAGGAATACGCGTGTTTAAGTAAGTCCGAAATTGGATGGAACGTCGAGGGTTTGCAGGGGGCTCAGGAACCTAAGGCGATGAGTCCCTAGGGGCGGGGTACACAAGTCGGATGGAGGCAACACTTCCAGCCCACGTACAGTGTGGCTGGATGACCCCTTGGGGACACAGCTGGCAAGCGGCTTCCCTCAGTGCCAGCACCTCCCGGTGTGTGGAATCCAACAATCCGGCCTCCACATCCACCAACAAAGCCTTCCTCGCCTCAGACCCTGTCAGCAGCGTCCCCTGTGTTCCCGCCTGAAAGCCCTCCATCGTCCCTGTCAGCTTCCCGGCCTGGCACAGAGGAGGCTCAGGTGTGGACCCCGGGACCTCGGAACCCCTCATTCCCAGGGCCAGCTTCCTGAATCTCGTCCAGGAGGACCTGTTCTCTGAGGGGCAAGAAACCATTATCTCAGAGTGCGCCTCCGTGTGCACGGGAGCCAGCCAGGGCTCTTGTTTCAATGCAGGTTCGGGTTTAGGAAGCCTGGTGAGACCTGCTGTCCTGCATTTCTGACCGGCTCCCGTGCGATGTGCCGCTGGTCCAGCAATCACACCTGACAGAGAAAGGATTCCTTGTGATTCCCAGTCCCACGTTCGAATCACCAGAAAGCTTTTGTAAGCCTGCCACTGCCTGAGCCCCACACTCGGGGCTGATTTCATCGAGCAGAGGTGGGATTTGGGCACCAGTGCTTTCTAAAGTCACCACAGGTCCTTGGAATGTGTGGCCAGATTTGAGAATCACTGGTCTGGAACTGTCAGGGGCCGTGGCTATTTTGTCTTTACATCCCCAGCACCTAGTCATGGGTTAATCCATGAACCCAATGGGTTGAGATGCCGTCTTTCATACAGATATTATATCATCAGTTCATGTAGACATCTGAACAATTCCTGCCTCAGCCTCCAGACTCCCTCCCACCTCCATCACATTAGCGGTCATTTTTTGAGCGCTTATCGTGGGTCAGGCACTTTGCACTATTGTCAGTCCTATTTTACAGATGTGAATACCGAGGCTCAGAGAGGCAAAGTAACTTGCCAAAGGTCATAATGGTGGGGCTAGGACCTGAACCTAGGCCTGCCTGGCTCCCAAGTCTATCTCCTGTTTACTTTTTTTTGTTTCTTCACCTTTTTTTTTCCTTTATATTCCCTTCTTTGTGTTCATGAGTCTAATGGAGATCATCAGGTGTCTCAGTGACAGCTCTTGCATGTTTCACTCTGATCAAGAGGCTGACATCCGTAGTTGATGATAAGCTGTCGTGAGATCAGGCAGGACAGTTGTGAAGGCACTTGAGACGTTCTTTGGAGCTATACAGGCTGGGGGAGGGTTAGTGGTGGGCACCCTGCCAGGCGTCTGAGTACCGGTTGTCTCTGTTGGCAGGTTCGCCTGGAGTGGCCCACAGACTTAGCCATCAACCCGATGGACAACTCCCTCTACGTCCTTGACAACAACGTGGTCCTGCAGATCTCTGAAAACCACCAGGTGCGCATCGTCGCCGGGAGACCCATGCACTGCCAGGTCCCCGGCATTGACCACTTCCTGCTGAGCAAGGTGGCCATCCACGCAACCCTGGAGTCAGCCACCGCCTTGGCTGTCTCACACAATGGGGTCCTGTACATTGCTGAGACCGACGAGAAGAAGACCAACCGCATCAGGCAGGTCACCACCAGTGGAGAGATCTCACTGGTTGCCGGGGCCCCCAGTGGCTGTGACTGTAAAAACGATGCCAACTGTGACTGTTTCTCTGGAGATGACGGCTATGCCAAGGATGCAAAGCTGAATACTCCATCTTCCTTGGCTGTGTGTGCCGATGGGGAGCTCTACGTGGCCGACCTGGGGAATATCCGAATTCGGTTTATCAGGAAGAACAAGCCCTTCCTCAACACCCAGAACATGTATGAGCTGTCCTCACCAATTGACCAGGAGCTCTACCTGTTTGATACCAGTGGAAAGCATCTGTACACCCAAAGTCTGCCCACGGGAGATTATCTGTACAACTTCACCTACACTGGCGATGGCGATGTCACACTCATCACTGACAACAATGGCAACATGGTGAACGTCCGCCGGGACTCTACCGGGATGCCTCTCTGGCTGGTGGTCCCAGATGGCCAAGTGTACTGGGTGACCATGGGCACCAACAGCGCACTCAAGAGCGTGACCACACAAGGACACGAGTTGGCCATGATGACATACCATGGCAACTCTGGCCTTCTGGCAACCAAAAGCAATGAAAATGGATGGACAACATTTTATGAGTAAGTATCACCACAAGGGCATTTGATGGTTTTGTTTCATGAGATGTACGATTAGAGGTGAGTTGGGAGACTGTTAATTTTTGGATAGATTTCATTTTGGCTCAGAATTTGGGACGCAGACCATTACCTACAACGTGTTCTGCAAGTTCATATCACAGACGATTGCTGCTAGGAAGGAACCTGATGTAGTGGGAAAGGCATGAACATTAGGAGACTTGGTTTGCGTCTCTCTAGGCCTCTGTTGCCACATCTGTACAATGGAAATCTGCCCAACATCCCCCAGGGAGGTAATGGAGATGAACCGTACTTCACAGAGTGCTAGCGTCTTCGGATGACCACTTCCAGAAAACAATGGCAAGTTCCATGTAGATGAATTGCCCACGTAATCGAACTTTACATCTTCAGGCTTTGGAACTTTTTTTTTTTTTTCATTTTAACCATTTGGGGTGGAACTTAAGAAATGCTTTCCATGCCTCCCTTCTCATACCCATTATAGAGCCGTAATGAAACCTTTCTCTTTATGAGTCAAGATCATTAATAAGGAACAACTGCAATTGCTTATTACAACGGAAGGGAGGGCATGAGGCTACAGAACCCTTCCCTCCTGCCCAAAAAGGGTTACAACCTGTTTTGATAAGCTCCCGTGTGGCAGGGTATCATTTTACTGCTTCCTCCCCCAGTGTGGCACTACTGTGTCACTTTGTGTTGCAGTCGTGGCACCCACCACAAGGAGCTCACTTCCCTTCCCCTCCTCCGAGGTAGGGCTTCTCGAACGGTGTGGTCAGAAAACCAGAAGTTCAGCTTATTCCGTCCTAGCCAGAATCAGAGACGTGTGTCTGCGCACTTTCTATAGGAGCTAATGTAATGAATGGACTTTGTACCTTCTCTTTTCACCACTTAGATTTTTTTTTTCAAGGGCTTAGCCATGTTCCAAACAACTGAGACTGCTAAATATGTGACCGTTAAACAGGTATGCAGGAGGTAGGGAGGAAGTAGCCTTGTTGAGCACCAGAGATGGGCTAGCAATCACACTGCTGCACTTAATCCTCATAACAGCTCTGGAAGATGAGTGATAGAATCCGTTTTACAGGAATAGAAACTGAGGCTCAGCGAGGCTCACCATTACCTAGTGAGAACGCGGCAGAACCGGGATCAGAACCTAAGTCTGTATGATGCCAGGGCTCCTGCACTGTCAGCTCTGCCCGGCTGCCTCCTGCTGGGTTTGTTAATCCCAAATGAACTTAAATCCTTGAACTGTAAATTTTTCTCAAGCTTGATCAAGCGTCCGTTTCTCATAGTCCTGGAATCCAAAAGCAAAAGATCTTTAATAGATTTTTAAAGACAATTTGCACCCAAAAACTATCACGGCAATTTGTACAAAGTTCACTGGCTAAATTCCTGTCGCCAAACAAGGGCCTCGTTAATTACAAAGAAAGACAAAGATCCAGGAAACAGCAATTATCTCGATTAACTCATTGAAATGGAAATACACTAAATAATTCAATTTTCCTCCATTGCCCAATGGAAATCTCTTATACGTTATTTGGCTGATACAGGGGTTTCTTTGTCAGAGCAAGTCGGCACACTCAGTTCCCAAGGTCACTCCTTCAAATCCCAAACCGAATGCTTACATATCACTGCAACTGTTGCTCTCGACCAACCCTGAAATCTAAAACCATTTCCTATGCCTCCACCAGGAAGGATCCCAGTCCCTGCCCCCTGTCTTCCTCGATGAAATGTGTAGACATAGTTGCTTTATGAAGAAGAGAAGTAGTATATAATCACTTGTTAGAAAATGGCATTTGGAATTCCAAAGAATCCCCTGAGAATGGAAAACAAAAGCCCCCAAATTAAAAGAGAAACGTACTTATCTTGACATCCTACTGTATGCCAGGATCTTTCCAATTTCATTTTCACAGCAACCTCAGACCAGAGAAATTCTCATCCGCAGTTTTTACAGAGGAGCAGACCGAGGCACAGAGAGGTTAGGAAGCGGTCTAAAATTCCACAGTGATGCATCGCAGAGCCAGAACACAGATCCGGGTTCTTTCACTGACACTGAGTAGGTGCACCTGAGTTCTCTGTGGCTTCTCTCTATAGTATCTACTTCACAGGGTCAGTCTGAGGCTCCAAATGTCAATGAGATAAACTATGGAAACGCGATGTCTTACTCATCAGCAGTTCTCAACTGATAGCTGCTGTCGTCGTCGTCATCATCATCATCCTCATCATTTCAAGCAAGATGAGTGGACGTACCAGTAATTGCAGAAATACTGTTTGGGCATGAAATGTAGTACCCGGGAGCAGCAGCAAGTAAACTAGCCAAAGGAGCAAACAGGAGATATC
The DNA here is from genome assembly GCF_023065955.2 of Ursus arctos. Lineage (NCBI taxonomy): Eukaryota > Metazoa > Chordata > Mammalia > Carnivora > Ursidae > Ursus > Ursus arctos. The sequence continues at coordinate 50,001,161 of NW_026622897.1, forward strand.
ATTAAAGTAGGTAGGAATTAGAACTTACACTACAGGAGCAGAATCCAATGTCAAGTCTGAGGGATCAAGGTAAGGATTAGGAAAGGGGTCCGGTCCCTGAGAATATCCAAACTGGGCTGGAAAAAGGCATGCAGGTCAAGGAAAAATGGTTTAGCTCAGACTGTGAACAAAGCCAGGGTACAAGATAGCTATTTTCGCTGAATGTTAGCCATGTGGCTCAGGGGCTGGCTGGCTGGTTTCCAGACCTAGGTTTCAACCAGACAGAACTCAAGCTTGCCCTACCCTATTTCAGAGCTGTTGTGAGGATCAACAAACTAAATAAATACGGAAGGTAAAAATACTTGCAAACTGTGAGGCTCCCAAGAAGTAAGGATGCAGTGTTATCATTATTGTGGTGTTGCTTTTTTCTTTTCTTTTCTTTCTTTTTTTTTTAAGTAGGCTCCACACCCGGCACAGAGCCCAACACGGGGCCTGAACTCATTACCCTGAGATCAAGACCTGAGCTGAGATCGAGAGTCGGACGCTTAACCGACCGAGCCACCCAGGCACCCCATTATTGTGGTGTTTCTTAACACAGATTCTGACAGATTTTGCCAAAGCGCCATTGCTCTAGTGAATTTTCTACTTTTAGCTCCGTGAGGCAGTTTAGTGGATTCCAATCCAAACACTCTAATATTAAAAAAAAAAAAAAGAATCAGCCCAGGCTTGCCTGTAACATGGGCTGTTATTGAAACAAGTTTTAAGTTGGCTTTATTGATCCTTTCAACAGATTAAATAATACATCTAACATAAACATCACACGCTGCAGAGCAACCTGACTTAGAGAGTTCACAGTTCTGGGGAATGAAGGTTCCCTTCTTCCCCTCAGCCCACAGGTCTGCTGGCAGAAAACCTCAAAGAACCCTGTAATGCCGTCCTCATCTTCAGTGTGCGGCATCGTTCATTTCAGACTGGGCTCCTGGCCAGATGGCGCTCAGTGGCTAAGAAAATGGCCTGGTGAGCATGAGGCAGGTTCCAAAATTCGCTTGCCGGGTGGTGGGCATGAGCAGCTGGCTGCCCGAAGTTTCACAGGGTAAGTGGCTCTGGCATCCCTTGGTGCCCTGTGACAGCTCCTGTCATAGTTCTGCTCACGCTAAATACTGGGAGACCCTAACTGATGTACTCTGTCTCAAGCTCAGGGCTTGCCACCTAGGAGGTGCTCAGTAAATATTTTATGAGTGAAATGTAAATACAGGGAAGGGAAATAAAGAAAGGGGGAGAAACACGCTATAGTGGGAAGAGTATCAAATCCCAGCTCCAGCATTATCAGCATATCCAGCAGGACACAGAACTCAACTCAAATGGTTCAAATGAAGACACTTGGCTTTGGGGGTTTGCTGGAGGATGTAAGAGCTAGAAAGTGCACCATTCCCAAACTTACAGTAGGAATAAGCTAGACAAATGGCAGATTCATGAGTTTTCCTTAAACTCCTTCTCAGAGGTCACAGGGCAACCACCTAGCCAAACGCAAGGAGAGAGACTCCTGAGGAGAGAGATAAGATGTGAGCACTGGCTTACTGGGGGGGTCAATGCAGCTGGCCAGACGGGTTCAGCTAGGGGGACTGGTGAATTTATGAAGGCTAAGTGTATCCTGACAAGAGAGTCTGAAGAAATTAGAGGCTGCAGAAACTGGGTGGGAGAACCCACATCCTCTTCATAACCTCTCTCCACAGCCCAACCAGGTACTCTCAGAGAAGAGTAGAGAAAGACGTAAGAAAATGTCTACTATGGTGGACTTGGGGGAGGGGCACAAATATCTGCCAGTTGCGCCCAGACGACTCACCTTATTCCATATGGAACAAAAGTCTTAATCTGTGGGGAGAAGGGCACTGGTGGAGACCCACTGCCCCTGATGAGGGAAGAGAAAAAATTTTTAACTTCTCTTAGGAGGGGAAAGGGATATGTAACGGGCCAAGAATTACAACAGGAAGAGAGACAGAAGGACTGAAGAGGCCACACTTTTGAGACTCGGGGGCACATGGATAAGAGTGGGGCTTGCTCAGAATAATGGGGAACTCTCTAGCTCACCACCCACTGCCGCCACCGTTTAGCTAAAAAGCCAAACACAACAATGGAAAGAGATAAAAAGAGAAACAGAACTACTGTGAAAGAGATAAAAGAGGGACAAGAGCCTGGGAAGAGATCCTCCCTGAGGCATAGCACAGACAGGGGACCTAAAGCTTAGGATGGAGTTGACACTGAGAAAAAAAAAGTCCTCTGACAAACCAGTTTTAGCACCCTAAACACAAGGTATTGCTAGAGGAACGTAAAGCCTGTAATGCACTAAAGTTAGCCAGAGAAACATCAAACTTCAAAGCCAGCCCAAATCCTAACTAAGTTAACTCATACCCCTTCACTGAAGTCCTAGCAGAAGGAAATTCATACCCATTTCCACGCATAAAGCCTGTTACCTCATTCTCTGCTACACAAGATGTCCAACTGAGCATACAAAAAAGCCTAGAAAAAGCAACACACTCCCAAGAGACAAAGGTATCATCAGAACTACACTTAGATATGACTCAGATGTTGAAACTATCTTTCAGGGGATTTAAAATAACTGTAATTATGTTAAAAGCTTTAACAGAAAAGGTGAACGATATGAAAGATCAGATGGATAATTTCAGCAGAGAAATGGTAACTATAAGAAAAAATCAAATGGAAATCTAGGAACGAAAACCAGTTACAGAGATGAAGAATGCCTTTAATGAGTTTATCTGACACAGATGAAGAAAGAAGATGGGTCAATAGAAACTACCCAAACTTGAAATACAAAGAGAAAAAAATAGTGAAAAAAATACAAAACCCAGGCATCCAAGAGCTAGGAGGCAATATCATCTGGTCTAATACGAATGCACAGATCTGCCTTGACTTACAATGGGATTACGTCCTGACAAACCTATTGTAAGTTGAAAATATTCTAAGTCAAAAATGCATTTTATATACCTTGCCTACCAAACATCTTTAGCCTAGCCTACCTTAAATGTGCTTCAAACACTTACATTAGCCTACAGCTGGGCAAAAGCATCTAATACAAAGCCTATTTTATAATAAAGTGTTCAATATCTCTGTAATTTATCAAATACCATACTGAAAGTGAAAAAGACAATGGGTATATGGGTACAGAACGGTTGTCAATGTATTGGTTGTTTACCCTCAAGATTCTGGTGGCTGACTGGGAACGACAGCTCGCTGCTTCTGCCCAGCATCATGAGAGTCATACCACGTATCACTAGCCTGGGAGAAGATCAAAATTCAAAGTATGAAAAAATAAAAATAAAAGGCCAAAATCAGTTTATTCTTTAAAAAAAAAGTTCAAAGTATGGTTTCTCCTGAGTTCATATCACTTTTGCACCATCATAAAGTCAAAAAATCATAACCCAAACCATTGTAAGTCAGGCACCCCCTATAATTCAAATTCTAAGAGAAGAGAAAAAGAACAAGGCAGAAGAAATATTTGAAGAAACAATGGTCAAGAATTATCCATAAGTAATGATAGACACCAAATCACAGACCCAAAAAGTTCAGAAAACACCAAGCAGAGTACACACACACACACACATATATATATATATCTTAGGCGTATATTCAAAATACAAAAGAAAAAGAGAAAATCTTGAAAGCAGATGGAGGGGGAGGCATTTTAGAGCAACAAAGATAAGAATTACAGTAGCCTTCTCATCAGAAAGCATGCAGGCTAGAAGACAGAAATGCTGAAAAAACAAAACAAAACAAAAACAAAAAAACCCTGTCAACCCAGAATTCTATACCCAGGAAAAATATCTTCCCCATAAAGAAATGTTATAGAGGTAGAGGCAGGGATAAGGGAACCAACAAAGAATGGTGAGGCACGCAGACACTAAAAACAGTGAACAACCAGGACCGACCCTGAGACTCAAGGGCAAAGTGGGGCAGGAACAGGAGCACCCAGTGGGAGCCATAACCAGGAAGAAGAAGCTATCTCATAGAAACTATAATCATGGACACATGCAGCCACTATTAGAAATATGGCACCAAAGGAGTTAGGGAGTAAGGAAAACTTCTCCTCCTGACCTCCAGTCTCTTGCCAGTGCCTACCATTGACTGAATCCAACCAAAAGCAAGCCAGAAGGGGGGGCCCAGTGCCAGGGTCTGTGGGGTCAGCTCCTGTAGGCACAGAGAAAAACAGAGAATGGACCTGAGGGGAGAGAATGACCAGCACAGACACTGCTTGGCTCTGTGACATTGTACACAAGTGGCAGAGCCAGGATTCAATCGCACACCTCCCTGAATCCTTTCCACCAGATGCACTGCTTCAAGTACAACATCAGCAAGAGATAAGACCTACGGTGGTAGGGTGGGTCAAATCTTAGAAATCCCAAAGGCTAGAATTCATTGGCGGGACTTAATTCTGTAGGGAACAGGCAGGAGGTATAAGTTTCCATTGCAGAATCCAAAAAGTACCCAGCTCTGGTCCAGTTTTGGAGAAGATCATGATGTAGGAATGCCATCTCTTACAGGGACCTGAGGCCAAGGGAACTATCATGTGCATGGGCTGTGAATCCTGTTTATTCACAGAGGATGTGGTATCCAATTCCTCTCATTCACAATGGTGGCATTTGAAACAATCGTAGATGAAACTCAAAAATCACATCTTTTTTTTTTCCAACTAAAAAAATCCCAATCAGCAAAAGTTAGTATCAGAGAAGCAATTTGGCATTTTCCTCACCAGCTACAACATGGTAAGTGGCTTGAGATGTGAAATATTGAGTGTGAAGAAGAAAACCTTGCAATGTGTGTGAAGATACCCTTTAGCGATCCTCTTCTGAGAGCCAAGTTCACAGCAACTATATGAATGTTTTATGTGTTTTCTTTCCCCATTCTCCAAAGATGCTCCAGGAAAATGGAGTGAAGAAAAATCCATGGAAAGAAATAATGAAAAGCCAATCATCTGGCCATCTTGATCATACCCCCTAGATGGGGGGTTGGCATCACTACAAAGTCAGTTGCAGTGGTATCAAAGCAAAGCATCTCAAAAACTGTCCGTTTTCTTAACCCATGTGAGATTTTCAAACAATTTTTCCTTTAACATAGTGATGAACACAAAGGTTTTTCCCTGAAACAGCATCACTCTTAGGGGAAGCTTGATGAAAGCACACAGACTTTAAGGTCAGACAGACTTGACTTTGAATCTGTATTCCTCAACTAGCCGTGTGATCTTAGGCAAGTCAGGAATCCTTCCTGAGCCTCAGCTTCACCAGTTGTGAAATGACAATAATAATGCCCACCTCAGAAGACAGTGATGAGCATTGTCCTCGGTACCTAAACGGGTATCAATGTTCGTGAACTTTCCCTTCCTCATACGGAAGGGGGGAGGGGAAAGGGGTGAAATTCTTAGTTTTTCTCAATCCACATCTTGAAAAAACAATAATAGTATCTGTTGTTTATTTACTTATTCACTCATTCATCTAAGAAATATGTATTGAGTACCTTTTATATTCTGGGTACTCTTGTAGGCATGAGAGCACAGACAAGGTCTCTATCTTCATGGATCTTATATTATAATAGGAAGAGACAGATAACAGACCAATAAACACATAAGTAATATAATAAGTACAATGCAGACAATAAAATAAGGTAATGTGGCCAAGATGGGAGGACCCATCTATTTCAGGGAAAGCCTCACTGAAGTGATAACATTTGAACTGAAATAGGAGTCATGAAAGGAGATAGCCACACCAGGATTGGAGGGAAGAGCATTCTCAGCAAAAAGAACAGTCAAGTGTGAGCACCCCAAGCCTGGCTTGAGCTTGGCGTGTTTGAAGAGCAGATGTAGTGGAACACAGGAAGGATGGAGGGGTCGGGTTCAAACTGAAATCAGAAAGAGAGGCGGGAAGAAACAGGTCCTTCAGCCAACATTCATTTACATTATTGAGCATCTACTATACGCCAGGCACTCTTCTAAGTTCTGGGATCAGTGACCAAAGGCCCTTCTATCAGGGAGTTGACATCCTAGGGAAGTCAGTCTCGTGGGGTCCTGCAGGCCCTGGTTAAAAAAAAAAATACATTTCACTTTAAATAGGTCACCTTGTTTGAACTTCCCAGTATCTTTCTCAGATAAGTGTTATAATCACATTTTATAGAGAAGAAAACAGAGGCTCCCAGAGGTTATGGTATATGACCTGCCTGAAATCGTATCATTTGTGATGTGATGGGGTTGATGGTTCGTGGGAAAACACAACTGAGTGCCCGTCCTCTAGGGTTGCAGTGCTGGCAAAGGTAGAGCCTAGTCAAAGCCTAGAACGTCTGGCTCCAAGGACTTTCCTGTACCAACCCGTTCCTTCCTCTTGGTTTGAAAGAAAGAAATTTGCCAGTACTTTAGGTAAAGCCAAAACAGACGCAACTGAGCCATTGTCCAGAAATCTCCCAATCATGGGGTCAGGGCTTGAGGCAGCCAGTTGGAATCCAGAGAGGCCCGCGAACTGTCCCACCTCATTGGGTGGCACCAACCTTCTTTCTCTCAACAGCTCTGTGGCAGGAAGAGAAGGACTCCACAGAGTGGGCAGGGGGCACAGGTGTTCAGGGCCCCCAGGATGGGCAGTCCTAGTTCCTCCCCACAGAGGAAGAAGCAGCAGTGTTCTGATGGGGTAATCACAGGTATGGATCAGGCCGCAGAGAGATCCAGTGGCGTTTCCCAAGCTCTGGAAGGCACTGAAATGAATGAATAAGAGACAAGAAAATTCTATAAATTGGCTGTTCTATTTGATGTTCATTTAATTAAGACATTCAGTCCCTCTAATGGAAAATGTGAGGAGTGGAAATTACTGTTTTTCGGCCATCTCGTATAAAATGAAAACCAGATCTTGAAGGCATGAGGCTTTTCATTGTATCTTCTTCAAGCTCAATTTAATTATGTATTACAGGCCACCTTCAATAATAATTACGATTGTCTGCCTTTATGCAAAGGCTCTTTCTGTCTTGGAGACCAAAGCTCCGGGGAGATGCCTACAGAGATTGGTGAAGGACCATTTAGTGAAAGCAGTTGTTTCTGTATTTGCACGTTCAGCAGATGTTTATCATGGACCTACTGTGTGTCAAGCCTCTGTCAAGTCCTGCAGGAGACAGTGTTTGAATGAATCATGGTCTCCCCTTTCCAACAGAGCAGCAAAGGGGCCTCACATAGCCAATCATGTATTCATTTATTTGTTCAAATAGCATTCCCTGCCCGTCTTCTCTCTGCCAGTTGCAATGCTGGGGAAGAAGAGATGAACTGAGAGCCAGTCCTCCAGGGTCCCATTGCTGGCAGGTGGTAGACTCCAGATTCCCAGCCTGTCTGATTCCACAGTCCTGTCCCAACTCAAACACTCCCAGCTTGTACATGGGCTGTTACAATGCAGGGAACCCATTCTGTAAGGCAGCTGTGCCAGAGTATCAGCCGGAGGAGGGACGAGAGAGAGACCAGGGAAGGCTTTACGAGGCGGCATTTGAGCAAGGTCATATTAAAGTAGTACTGAAGTGACATCTGCCCCCTAACCTGTGATCTCCCTATCAATACTTATTGGTAAGACTCTAAAACTCCTTTTTAAGTATCTTGCATGGCATAATAAAATCTTTTGTATCTGGTTAGATCAGGAAATTACATAGTCTAAGTAAGTCGTCTCAGTAAAGAGTATGTACGTGGATAACAGGTGTTCAGAGAACCAGACTAGAACAGCATACCCATCCCATGAAACTATTGAACTGGAATGGATCTTCCCACTGATTTAAGATGACTCAGGATCTGACAGGACTCAGCCTACTCGCAGACCACAGATATAGCTAAGATGACCAGGGCAGAGCCAGTTTGGGGGTCTTGATTTAGGGCTCAGAAATTTGGGGTACCCTAGTAATATATACTGAAAAGGCCTGGAGATTGTTGTTGGCAGATGTCCTATAAGTGAGACTCTTCCATAAATGTCAATAATTTATTTTTTAACTGAGGGTTTTAGAGGGGAGGGGGGTGGGGGGATGGGCTAGCCCGGTGAAGGTTATTAAGGAGGGCATGTATTGCATGGAGCACTGGGTGTTATACGCAAACAATGAATCATGGAACACTACATCAAAAAAAATTAAATTAAAATTTAAAAAAATAAGTGATAGAGAAAGAGAGAGAGTGTGCGCGCATGTGGCGGAGGGCAGGGGGCAGAGGAAAAGGGAGAGAGAGAATCATAAGCAGGCTCTACACCTGGCACAGAACCCAATACAGGGCTCCATCTCACGTGCCTGAGATCACGACCTAAGCTGAAATCAAGAGTTGGACACTTAACCAACTGAGCCACTCAGGCACTCCATGATGCCAGTAATTTAAAAGGGCCTCTTCCCCAAGATGGCCATGCTCATGAGCTCTCTGTACATGGCATTATTTGGGTGGTCACTTTTCTGATTATGAAAATAATCCATGTTCATTATTTAAAAATCTTGGGAATATAAAATATCACCTGTAATTCTACCTTCCAGAGATAACCACTCTAAACACTTTTGTGAAATTCCTTCCTATTCAAATTTCCAGCCGCCATAAAGAGTTGAAAAGAACACCACCTCCCCTAGAATTAAAGGGAGCAGAGCTCTGAGAGCATCTCCAGGACAGAGAGGCTTTAGGACAAACCTTCCAGATCTTTATCCCAAGACTCACCCTCCTTCCTAGCAGCAGTCTCTCAGAATCACCTCTTCACCCAGCTCTGAGGGGCACCCTGCACCTGTGACCCTCCAGTCCAGTTTATAAGCCACATCATCACCCTCCCCGTTGCCAGACTGATGCTTTCTTACAAGAACCTGACTCAGTGCTATGGAAGAAAGATGAGAAATCATGACAAGAAGCAGGTTTCCAAAGCCCTTTAAGGTGCCTATAGGAGAGCCAGAAGGATTGATACAGCCCACACCCTTGCCCCGCCAAGGCCAAGCCCGAGTTGTGTGTTAGAGATCCCTGTGCTGCTTGTCCCCCTTCCTCAGACGATAGAAACAGAGAGATTCAACTGATCCCAGAGTTGGTCTTGGGTCAAGGACTTGGATGAGTCATTCAAAAGACCTTTAACCAGCACCCCGTCTGTGGCAGACTGTGCCAAGGACCGTTGGCATCCAACGTAAAGAGTGCCGTGGTCAGTCTCAGGCACAGGGACAGAAAGAGTTGGCAGAGGGCAAAATCGATGCAGCACCAACATCTGACCTTGGGCAGAAAATGGCTCAGCAAATTTCAGCCTAGTCTCACCTCCCAAGTCTCACTGTAGTCTTAGAAACCACAGCACCCAGGCATCCCAGCGGGAAGCCAGGCACAGCTCAAGGATCATGGGAAGAGCCAGGACAGCGCTAAGGCCTTCCATTTCACCATCTTTAAGTCCCTCGGGGCCCAGAGGTCAGCTTTAGTAAGGGCAAAGCAGGGGCAAATGTCCAGTAGGGAGACCCGGAATCCATGGAGGAGACCTACAACTCAAGCCGTGCACCAGCTTGAGCGTGAGCAGAAGTCAGAAATACTGACATCTGGATGAAGACCTTTTTTTTTTTTTAAGATTTTATTTATTTATTTGATGGAGAGAGGCAGCGAGAGAGGGAACACAACAGGGGGAGTGGGAGAGGGAGAAGCAGGCTTCCCACTGAGCAGGGAGCCTGATGCGGGGCTCTATCCCAAAACACTGGGATCATGACCTGAGCCGAAGGCAGACGCTTAACGACGGAGCCACCAAGGTGCCCCTGGATGAAGACCTTTTTTCCTATTCACACACAAGTGCAAAAAGGCTATTAAACCTACCTTTTTACACTTCAGCCTCCCACAATTAAAAATTATAACTGAAGTGTTAACAGCCTGTTCCCTGCCATCTCCCGACCACTCTGCCGCTCGGAGAACCCACGCAACAGACACTTGCAAATGGACAGCACAGAAATGCTGGGCGAGGGCAGAGAAGCAAGTGGCAGCTTGGAAGCAGATTGATCTGAGCTTGAGTTTTGACTCCACCACACTTCTCAGTTGTGGGACCTTGAGCAGGTGACTTCACTTTTCTGAGCCTCCTCCAAAAGAGATAATTTGTACCTTTTAGACAAGTTGCAAGGAGTGAGCGAAAGAAGGTATGAGAAGCGCAAAGCTGTGGCATGGTAGGTGTTCTGTAATGGTAGGCATTTCTTTTATTATTCTCAGGAATGGAAAAGAGAATTAAGATTAAATTGTCATGCTTCCGAAAGCCCGCACCAGAGCAGAGCCGTGAGTTGTGACGACTGCAGATACGTAGCTGCTCGGTGCTGGCTGTGAAATCGAGATGGGAAGGGGTTGCAAGAGCCCATCCGTTTAGCCTCCTTATGTGGTAGCAGGATCCTGGTTTGGGTTCAGAGTCCCCTTACCCCAGGGTCTGTAGCTTTGTAGGAAGCCCCATCGCTTGTGTTGTTCAGGAACAACTGTATACCCGGTCGTCGGGGTTTTGAGAGGGTATTGAAGCATCAGGTTTGGCCCCCTCACCTCTGGGAGTTCCCCAGCTCTAAGACCACAGGTCAGTGGTCCCTGATGGCCCCCATCATCTCACCCCGCATGGGCGGCTACTAGTTTGTAGCCACAGGCCACTGCCACATGTTCCCCACAGGACAGGGGTGATCGTCTCCACTTTATGGAATTAGCAAGTCATTTGCCTGTGGTCAGATATCAGCAGGTGGAGTCGCTTCCCGAAAAAACCGTGTGCAAGGAGATGTAGAAGACACGGCAACGTATCTAAGCAGAGAGAAAAGCAGAACACGCCAAACTGTGGCACTGGGCAGAACATGCCAAGTTCCAGCAATAGCACTATTATATTTCTGTTACTCAGAGCCACCCCTTGGTTTTCAGGTATGACAGCTTTGGCCGCCTGACAAACGTGACCTTCCCTACTGGCCAGGTGAGCAGTTTCCGAAGTGATACAGACAGCTCAGTGCATGTCCAGGTAGAGACCTCCAGCAAGGATGATGTCACCATCACCACCAACCTGTCTGCTTCAGGTGCCTTCTATACACTGCTGCAAGGTAAGCCAGGTGGGGGGCTTGGGGACCTCGAGGGAGAGGGGTGAAGGGACCCCTTTGGAAGCGGGTGATATCAGAAATGAGCTGCTACCGGAAACGCCCAAGCACAGGAAAGCGTTAGGACTGGTTTCTCTCTGCATTGCCCCCTAATGAGCAGAACACAGCAGCCTGCGTCCTGTATATTCTTTCCCAGAAGCTGCAGGATAACAGTCCATTGTCTCATCCCGTTATCATCAGAAGAGTAGAGAGTCCACTAGCTGCTAATCCAGGTGGCCTCACTATTCCACCATTCCAGTGGTTCCCAGATTAAAGACTAACTCTCACCCTGGTGCGGGTGAGGACAAAGGACAATAATTACACCTAATCATGAAACCCTTTCATGAAGAGACCCTTCTTCTCTGCACCCATCAGACCATCCCTGGTACGCGTTGACCTTTTAGCTTTAGGTAAATCACAGTGATAAAACCTTGCTGTGAACTAACCGTCTGCCTCAACTGTCCTCATGGGACATGGTGACCCAGAGCGGAGCTTGTGGCTTTGTTGGTTCTAGTAAGCATGAAAAAGAAAGAAAAAGAAAAAAGCTGTCACTAGGGAAAGCTTTGCTTAATTGCTTTTCCCCCACCCTCCTGATGGCTTGTGGTACTTCTAAAAGCTTTGACACAAGTAGCGAAAAGAGCTTTGGGCTAGGCTCAGGGACCCAAATTCTAGTCCTGACTCTGCCGTCATATCACGGGGGCCCTCAGTTTTCTCCTCAAGGAAGCAAAAGCAAGTTGAAGCCATGTTGAATGGTATGAGGCAAGGCCAGGAGCAGAAGCTCTGGAGTAGACAGGCCAGGGTCCCTGTGCCTACTGTGTCAGTTCCTACCTGTGCGAATTGGGCGGAATCCCTCTTCGCTGAGCCTCCGTCTCTGCGCCTGGGAAACGGGGCTGAATTACGATGCCTGCCTCATCCGTGTTGCTCAGACGATCTTCTGACACACTGCACATAGAGTGACCACCACAGGCCTGTAGTAGTACTCAGTACCTGTTGGATTAGTGAACTAATTACTTGATAACTGGCACTTCGGTTTACCATAAGAAAATAACTATATATTTTCACAATCGCTTTTCTTCCCAAACGTAATCCTGTACCTATAAGGAAGCTCAGAGAACAATAGCCATTCTCGGTCAAAGAAAGAGAAACGATACCCTGCAGGTCCTTCCCCACCAACACCTGTAGCAGCAGGTTGGGACACACCCCGGGTATTTATGCTCTGACTGGGTTATTGCCACAGGAAGGTACCAATTCCGAGCCAGCCACGTTCTGCCTGGCCAAAGACAGCAGGGCCCCTGATGGCTCAGACATCTTGTCCTTCCCAGGGGTTAAGAACTTTCTTCTCCACTCCACGCCTCTGAGCTGGCTTGTGGCATTTTTCTCGAAAGTTACTGCAGCCTTTCTTATATTTAGGCAACTTTTTAAATTCAAAAGCGCCACATTTCCTCACTTTTAAAACATACCGTCAATTTAATAGCAACTTTCCAGCTTGGGGAGGACGGGAGACCCGCTGTTGAAAATTCATACAAGGACTTAAGACACATTCCAATTTCAGAAACATTAAAGTGGGAGGAGGAAAACGGCCTCTCGGAATCCAGGAAGTGTGGCACCTGTGCTTCCTTTTTGGTCCCCCTGCCAAGCTCCCTGTCCTTCTTTCATACAGGCTTAGATGCTCCATTTGGCAGCTGCCTCGGTAGTCCTCGTGAAAAGCTCTTCCAGCTTCATCTTACGTCTGAACTATGGGAAGAAATAAGAAGCAGCTGCTAATGAGGGGCGGGCTTGGGGAGTCACAGCTCACATTAAAGGGGATGGTTTGAGATGGGCCTCTACCAGACACCATTCCATCCACAGTCACCGTTAATGGACATATGTGCATTCAGCAAGAAGCAGCTTTAAAAGATAAATTGACACAGGCTTTTTCGCCATTCAAAGGAAGTAAAATACAGGTTGCCAGTGAATAATACATAGCAAGTTTAAGGCAGATCTTAGGATTCTGTGTGTGTATGAGAAAGAATGGGAGAAGGATGGAGGGGGAGGGAGTGGCGGAGGAAGGGGCTGATCTGATGCTGTTCTCGCCCGGAAGACTCAGCGAGGGTTTCCTACAAAACTACACCTGTTGTTGTTGTTGTTGTTGTTGTTGCTGCTGCTTGCTTAACATAGCCTGTAATATATCTCATTCAATCCAGCAAATGTTTACTGAGCACACACAATAGTAACAGTGATAGCTAACATTTTGGAACACTCATTAAGTATAAAGTAGATTTTTAGTGTTTTACATTCATAGTCCCGTTTCAGCTTGCCACAACCCTATGAGGTATTATTAACATCTCCATTTTCCAAAGGAAGACAGCAAGTCACTGAGAGGTTAAGTGGCTTGTTGAAAGACACACTCCTGGTAAGGTATTTAGAGCCAGACAAAGAGGCTCCAGAACCCATTCTCTTAACCACTGATCTAAAGGCCATGGGGAGCTATTGAAGACCCATGATCAGTACTAGAAAGTTCACTATGACAGATCTATGCAACGGGGTGATGGAGATAGAGGAGAGAGGACAAGAGGTATACATGACAGTGACAAGAGGTATACAGTACAGTGCCAGGCACATAAAACTAGAAATAGCTGGGGCGCCTGGGTAGCGCAGTTGTTAAGCGTCTGCCTTCAGCTCAGGGCGTGATCCCAGCATTGTGGGATCGAACCCCACATCAGGCTCCTCTACTGGGAGCCTGCTTCTTCCTCTCCCACTCCCCCTGCTTGTGTTCCCTCTCTCACTGGCTGTCTCTCTCTGTCAAATAAATAAATAAAATCTTAAAAAAAAAAAAAACCTAGAAATAGCTAACGTTTATGTAATACTCAGTACATGCCCAGTACTACTGTCAGCTCTTCATATTCATTATCCCGCTTAATCCGTAAGAGCACGGTTATTATCCCCAAGGTCCAGATGAAGAACCAGAGGCATGCAAGGTTAAGGAATTTGCCAGAGAGAATGGCAGAGCTGGGACTTGAACCCTGATAGCCCAGCTCCAAAGGCTGTGCTCTCCATCTCTGGGCAGTTGTCGTTTGCACAGCGGGCCCTTAGGTGTTTGAGAATGCCTTCATTACCAGAGTGGTAAGCCCTGCACCCCCCAGCTGCAGGACCACTAGTGAGGCCCGTAAAGAGGCTAAGGAAAGAGGAGGCATTCGTTCTGACCAAGGAACTGGGGAAGCTTCTGGGAAGAGATGACAATTAAGCAGAGCCTTGAAGGGAGGACTTGGGCTGGTGTCTATTAAAGAGGGGCGGGTGCAGACAGAAGCACCAGCTGAGGACGGACAAGAGGCAGAAGACTGCAGCACAGACTCAGAGATGTTTCCATATCTAGAAAAGAACTGTGTGCATTTTCCAGCTGAAATTTACTCTTCTCCAGAAGTTTCTTTTTAGCTAAAGATCCTAATTTAAATGTTTTAATCAGGTTTAAAATTTCAAAATCAGGTTTATTTTAAAATCATTGGTATATCTATGTGTGTGTGTGTGTGTGTGTGTGTGTATGACAGTGACTTAAAACACACATATGTTTAGCATTTTGCCAGTGATTTTGGTATTGGAGTTATTTCTCACCTTGTTATAAAGAATATTGTTACCCTGGTGTATATTAAGAACCTTAAAAATGTTCAGTCCTTTGTTCTAGTAACTTAACCCAAAATGAAGACAATGATTTATCCAAAAAGTATATTTTTTATGAGGCGTAATTCACATACTATAAAACTCACCCTTTTAGAAAAATGAAAAACATACAATTCACCCTTTTAAAGTATACATTTCAGGGGGTTTTAGCATATTTACAAAGTTGTACAACTATTAATGCTGTCTAATTCTGGAAATGTTTTATCACTCCCAAAAAGAAAGCATTAGTGGTCCCTCCCCATTCTACCTTTCCCTCACTAATCTACTTTCTGTCTCTATGAATTGGGCTATTCTGGACATTTCATAGAATGGACTCATTGATACATCATGTGGTCTTTTGTGTCTGACTTCTTCCACTTAGCATAATGTTTACAGTATGTTTATTTGCAGTGTTAACTTTGTAATTTTGAAAAACTGGGAACAATATCTCCTTGAAAGTTGGTTAGGTAAATTATGGTGTTTCCATATAATGGAATACTAGGCAGTCTTTAAGAGAAACATTTATGAAAAATATTCAACAGTATAATACCACGATCACTGAAAAACCATAAGCAATTACTTCGAGGTATCAGTATATTCAGAAATATCCTAAAGTCTAGGAATATACAAAATATTGACAATGGCTTTCTTTGGGTATTGAGATCATGGATGATCTCCCTCCATTTTCCTCGTTTTCTTCAATGATAGTGTTCTGTTTGCATAGTCAGAAAAATAAACCCATTTAAAAACATGGCTGCCCCTGATGTGCACACCCCCCCCCCCCCCCCCGCCTCCGCACCCAGCCCCATCTCGGCCCTTCTGAGCAGAGCCGGTCCTCTCCTCTCCCTCAGACCAGGTCCGGAACAGCTACTACATCGGGGCGGACGGCTCCCTGCGGCTGCTGCTGGCCAACGGCATGGAGGTGGCGCTGCAGACCGAGCCCCACCTGCTGGCCGGCACCGTCAACCCCACCGTGGGCAAGAGGAACGTCACACTGCCCATCGACAACGGCCTGAACCTGGTGGAGTGGCGGCAGCGCAAGGAGCAGGCCCGGGGCCAGGTCACGGTGTTCGGGCGCCGGCTGCGGGTGAGCAAGCCCCGGGCAGGTCCAGCGGTCACGTGGGGCCTCAGCCTCTGGAGGTGGCTGGGGAGGGGCAGGGGCTGGGGGGGCGGTGCTGGGCTTGAGAATGAAAGAACGAGGACCAATCTGCAGAACCGGGTTCCGTTCTTGACACTGGCCCTAGGGGAGAAAGTTTCCTGGGCCCTTTGCAAAAGGGGGAAAGTCAAGTAGGTACCCCCTCCACCCTGTAATAAGTCTTGAATATCTTTTCAGTTGGTACTTGTGGAAAGATTAACTACGGACTTCGGTGTTCGGCCTGGGTTGGGTTTCCAGCTTCTGTTATACCTGATGGAATCTGAGCAAATCCATAACGTCCTTTCATTCCTCCAAAGCCTGTTTCATTCTCCAAAGAAATGGAAGGTTAAAATCCATTTCACAAGTTGCTACGAGATGAGAAATAGTATACGATGTGCCTCATATGGAGCCTAGCACACAGTAGTGGTCAGTCATACCTACCCCTGTTGTTCCTGCCGTTCTCACCACTGTTTTGGTCATTACTATCTCATATGGAGCTATCTGGAACCTAAGCCACATCCTGCGACTCCTCCCCGCCCCCCGCCAAGGGGTTGGCCTGTGGGGTCTGGCGGTTCAGAGTGCTTCTCAGTATGTGGACGCCGTGAACCAGCCCTTTCTCTGCCTCACACCCCACGTTTCTGTAGAGTGTTACCTCTGGCCCGGGCCAGGCCCCATTGCCCAGCTTCTTTTCCCTCCAGCTTCAGAATGGAAGGTGAGGGGGAGCGTGACAGCGAAGAAACTAGCCCTGGCTTTCAGCACAGCTCCTTGCAGACGCCTGGTGCTCTGCAGACACTTGTGGGGCTGAAGGGAACCACAGAAGTGAGCTAGATGTTCCCGCCTCCTAAAACCCACACAACATCCTCCTGCAGCTCAGCGGGGCTGTCTCGACGTAGCCAGTATCACACAACGAGAACCCAGAAAGCCGGGCTTCCTCTGTTTCCTCCACGGCCAAGAACTCCAGCAAAAATCGAACGTGGGAAAGAGCCTTCCACGAGTTCCCTGAGGAAGGCCTCGCTGTGTGTGCTCTCGGAGGCCTGCCACCCTCTGCAGCCCCATGGAGCCCCCTGTCTGAATTCTCCAGGATCCCCTCCGGCACATCTGAGGCAATGTGCTGAACGGAAAGTTTGACCTGGGTCTGATTTCCTGCCTGGGCCTGGTGCGTAGCCCCAAGCAGCTCCTCCGAGTCTCCCCCTACTCCGTGGAAACAAGACACTAGATTCCAAGTACTGAGCCCGGTGCTGGTAGACCCCAGGTGCTCAGTAAACGGCGGCTTTTAGTGCTATTAGGATTTCCCCTCTGCGGTGTGAACTGGACCAGAAGTTTCCCAGGCTTTAACTGGTCCCTCTCCCAGCCTGAGATTAATGGTGTGCCAGTCGGGTGGCCCCATCTCCGTGTCCTCCCAAAATAAATGGCCACCCACAGTGGCGGCATGTGGAATTAGAATGTTAGCCGGGTGCGCCTCCCCATAATGGAGCTCATTTTTTATACAACTGGGAACTTTTTTAATAAAGAAAGATGTAAAATAATCTCATTGCCGCCACTGCCGAGCACAGGAAGCATTAGGCAGTTCCCCAGTGAGCTGCTTAATTCAATTTTATTAATTTTGCCACAGAGGTTTAGCTCCCCTTCACTAGGGGTCCTCCAGGGGAGGAGGGGGGCAGCTGGCTGGGTGGCACCTCCTCCGGGGGAGTCGCAAGGGACTTTGCAAAAGAGGCTTTGAAAGGCCCCCGTCATTGCTGGTGGTGCGGACCCTGCACTTTCCTTTGCCCTCCCGGCAAAGAACACAAGCTTCAGTCTCCAGCGCCTCCGATTTTTCATGGGAATTGTCTGCCACACTGTTTTTGCTCTGCAGTTGTGTCTGATTACCCCTGGGAAGGCAACCTTATTATAACCAGGCCATTCACAGCAAAACTTGTCTCAGTATCATTATAAATCCTTATTTTCAAGGTTTGCGAATTTGTTTGGAGAAAAGGGGAAACACACATGTCTCTACTTTCTCTGAGAATGACCGTGATATTTGCTGCCTTAATGGAAATAATTGCAATCATTAATTCAGGACCTTCTATGCACCCAGAACTCCACTAGGCAATTGACTAAGGCTTCCTCAGTCCTCACAATAGCTCGGTTGTTTCACAGAGGAAGAAACTGAGACTCAGGGTACAGTGCCTGCCCAAGGTCACACAACAAAGCGATGGGTCACAGCATTGAGGCTGGAATCCTGGCCTTAATTTCTAGACCTGAGCCCTTTTCACCACCCAGAGCCCTACAGGGCCTCCCATTACCATGGCGCACGTGTGTGCTTTTGTGTCATGTGACCTACATTGTCTGCTTTCCTCTTGTGTTTTCCTTACTACTTGTCAGACTTAACCAGTGACTAATGGAGAGTCACAAAATGTGCCCAAATGCCCTGTCGGGCCAGGCACCAACTAGAGGGGACCAGCATTTTAGCTTCGGAGTGCCTGGAAGTATTTCAGGGGCAACCAGTGCCTATAGGGTGGATCCCGATATGGAAGGGGACCTCTGAAGTGTATTTCTTTATTAAACTGTGAAAAACCCTGACTTACTGCTACCCTTGTGGGAGCCCTATATTCCTGACTCTGAAAGGAAATTGAATTGCGTGCTGACCTAGCAACCCAGGTAGAGATCCTACAAAGGGGATCCTCATCCTAGAGGCAGGAGCAAAATGTCCCAAAAGTAGGACTGTGTCTGTCCCCAGGCAGCCCACCGCCCTAGAAGCTGTCCTAGACTCAAACACCCATTGCCTCCAGGGGCCTCGAGGAAGAAGTAGACACCTTGGGAGCTGACCAAGGTGACCAGGAGGCCCTGACTACGGTGGCAGAGGGCAGGAGCAACCTCAGAGGGGATGGGAAGTCCAAGGCCCCTAAAAGGACAGACACACTCAGAGGACCCCTGAGCATTTGTCAGCATGTTGCCAGAGTGAGAGTCACATCCAGATGCGGTCACTTACAAGCCGGGAGATCTGGAGCATGTCTCGTCATGTCCCTGAGCTTTGGTCTCCTCAGTGCCAAACACTAGCACATTCATTGCTTGGCACATGAGAAATGGGGTCACGCATGAATTTGCTGGACCCACCTGGCCTCTCCCTTTTTAGGAGAGAGTCAAGAAGGATCTGCCTTTTTGTCCTCATGAGAAGACTCCCATTGGGAAATGATGTGGATTGTCTTCAGGACTAGCCGCTATTGGCTCAGCACCTGCATTGTCTTTACTCTCGCAATAGCTGTATGTAATTGGCATTATTATTCCCATTTTACAGATGAAGAAGCATCACAGAGCTGACAGGTGACAGAACTAGGACCCAAACCCTGTCTGTTCACACCCATGACCTGTGCTGCCGCCTCTACTCAGGACCTTCTTACACCAGAGTTTCCCGTGTCCAGATTAACTCTCTCTTTCCTCCTGCCCCTTCTCCAGGTTCACAACCGGAACCTCCTGTCCCTGGACTTTGACCGTGTGACCCGCACCGAGAAGATCTATGATGACCACCGCAAGTTCACCCTCCGAATCCTGTATGACCAGGCAGGGCGGCCCAGCCTCTGGTCACCCAGCAGCAGGCTGAACGGCGTCAACGTGACATACTCCCCCGGGGGCCATATCGCCGGTGTCCAGAGAGGCATCATGTCAGAGAGGATGGAATACGACCAGGCGGGTCGCATCACATCCAGGATCTTCGCCGACGGGAAGACGTGGAGCTACACATACTTAGAGAAGGCAGGTGTCCGTCTCCCCACCACTGGCCTTACCATACAGAAGGCCCGCCATTGTGGCTCAACTCATGGCCAGGCCCAGCCTGCTGACTTCAGTGGGATGGATTAGACCCATGTGGTCTCCAAAAGGAAATGTGCAGAAAAATCTGCAGCAGAGGATCAGGGAGCCCAGCAGGCATCTGGGTGGAGTGGAGAGATGCTGCAGCAGGTGGGAGTTTGGGGGCAGAAGAATGTGAAAGCCCCACGTGACAGATGAGAGCTAGGAAGAGGCCCTACGCTAATTGGTCTCCCAGAGCAGGACTCAGTGTGCAGACCCAGGCACGGGTCTTCTGCCAGATCTGGGGCACACACCGTGCGATCTGGCCACAGAGAACAGGGCAGAAGCCTAGCAGTGAGTCCCTAAGCAGGAGGTGAATGGTGGGCCTAACTTTAATAAACCCCTTCTGCTTCAGGTCAGGCTTTATTGCATCCCAGCCGCTAGGAGTCAGAAAAGCCCTGAGAGCAAAAGTCGGTCCCAAACAGGAGAAAATGGTAGCTTTGCTGCCGAGAAACCTCCAGGTCTGTTACTGACGGACTTATTCCCAAAAGAGAGCCTGCACCTCCAGCCCAGCCCCCATTCTGGTGCTCACAGCTTTACTCTGTTTCCTGCTCATGGTCCCCTGGGCTGTGCTTGGTCTGTGCCCAGTCTTCCCCACCCTGTGCTGGGTGAGCACCTCCAAGAGCCGTGTTCTGTGGTGGTGCTAAGAGAGACCTTGGAGGTCATCCGACGTACTGAAAAACCCAACCCAGAGGGGGAAAGATCTTTCCCGGGGCCACACAATAAGCCCACGGTTAGGAATCAGGTTTCCCCGTTCCCATCACAGCCTGCCCCACCCCAGTGTGGGCATATGACCTGTTCCTGCATAAACAGCCATGCAAAGCCTTAAATGCCCTTCTCAGATGCGGTCTCTATCCCGCGGCGTCAACAGAAGTTCTTCAGCAGGCAGGAGATGCTGTCAGGCTATGTTTCAGGAAAATCATTCTTGCTTGGGTAGGAAAATGGACCTGAGACGGAAGCTGAAGCAATGCACCCAGGAGGGCGGCTGCTGCCATACCCTTCGTCAGTGCTCCCGACCTTTCTCACACACCAGCACCCACTAAAATCACTTTCGAACCTCACAAAGGGGCGCATGGACAAGGCTGCCCACTGTAGGAAGACAAATGCCTGAGTGCCAGGGCCAAGGGCTGAGAGAAATCCCTTTTTTTTTTTAAGATTTTGTTTATTTGTCTGAGAGAGAGAGAGAGCACGTGAGCGGGGAGGGGCAGAGGAGAAGGAAGAAAGAATGTGACGCAGACTCCACACTGAGCACAGAGCTCAACATGGGGCTCAGTCCTACAACCCCAAGATCGCGACCTGAGCCAAAACCAAGAGTCAGACGCCCAAACGACTGAGCCACCCAGGCGCCCCAGGAAGTCCTCACCTTGGCACATTCGTATCCCCACTGCAGTATCCTATGGCACATTGGTTAGAAAGCTGCGGCTTGGGCAGAACTTAGGAGAACCACCAGTTTCCTTGGCCTTTTATTCCTCTCCTCTAAGTCTTAGGCACACAGACTTACCCTTCCTCCCCACACCCCTCCCCTCACGACTTTGTTCTGCTCTCCCTCCAGTCCATGGTGCTGCTCCTCCACAGCCAGAGGCAGTATATCTTTGAGTTCGACAAGAACGACCGCCTCTCCTCCGTGACGATGCCCAACGTGGCCCGGCAGACCCTAGAGACCATCCGGTCCGTGGGCTACTACAGGAACATCTACCAGCCCCCTGAGGGCAATGCGTCGGTCATCCAGGACTTCACCGAGGACGGGCACCTCCTCCACACCTCCTACCTGGGCACCGGCCGCAGGGTCATCTACAAGTATGGCAAACTGTCAAAGCTCGCCGAGATGCTGTATGACACCACCAAGGTGAGCTTCACCTATGACGAGACAGCAGGCATGCTGAAGACCATCAACCTGCAGAACGAGGGCTTCACCTGCACCATCCGCTACCGCCAAATCGGGCCCCTGATCGACCGCCAGATCTTCCGCTTCACCGAGGAAGGCATGGTCAATGCTCGTTTTGACTATAACTATGACAACAGTTTCCGGGTGACCAGCATGCAGGCTGTGATCAATGAGACCCCGCTGCCCATCGATCTTTATCGCTATGATGACGTGTCAGGCAAGACAGAGCAGTTCGGGAAGTTCGGCGTCATCTACTATGACATTAACCAGATCATCACTACGGCGGTCATGACCCACACCAAACACTTTGACGCGTACGGCCGGATGAAGGAAGTGCAATATGAGATTTTCCGCTCCCTCATGTACTGGATGACCGTCCAGTACGATAACATGGGGCGAGTAGTGAAGAAGGAGTTGAAGGTGGGACCCTATGCTAATACCACCCGCTACTCCTATGAGTATGATGCTGACGGCCAGCTCCAGACGGTCTCCATCAATGACAAGCCACTCTGGCGATACAGCTATGACCTCAATGGGAACCTGCACTTACTGAGCCCAGGGAACAGTGCGCGGCTTACCCCGCTAAGGTATGACCTCCGTGACCGCATCACCAGGCTGGGTGACGTGCAGTACAAGATGGACGAGGATGGCTTCCTGAGGCAGCGGGGCGGGGATGTCTTCGAGTACAATTCCGCCGGCCTGCTCATCAAGGCATACAACCGGGCCGGCGGCTGGAGCGTCAGGTACCACTACGACGGCCTGGGGCGGCGCGTGTCCAGCAAGAGCAGCCACAGCCACCATCTGCAGTTCTTCTATGCAGACCTGACCAACCCCACCAAGGTCACCCACCTTTACAACCACTCCAGCTCTGAGATCACATCCCTCTACTACGATCTGCAAGGGCACCTCTTTGCCATGGAGCTGAGCAGCGGCGATGAGTTTTACATAGCCTGTGACAACATCGGGACCCCTCTTGCTGTCTTCAGTGGAACAGGCTTGATGATCAAGCAGATTCTGTACACGGCCTACGGGGAGATCTACATGGACACCAACCCCAACTTCCAGATCATCATCGGCTACCATGGAGGCCTCTACGATCCACTCACCAAGCTCATCCACATGGGCCGGCGGGACTATGACGTGCTGGCTGGGCGCTGGACCAGCCCAGACCACGAGCTGTGGAAGCATCTGACTAGCAGCAACATCATGCCTTTTAATCTCTACATGTTTAAAAACAACAACCCCATCAGCAACTCTCAGGACATCAAGTGCTTCATGACAGGTGAGGACTGGGGCTCATTCAGAGGACAGGGACCACCGCTGCTCTGGTCATCTGACGAGATAGTCTTCCTTGCGAAAGCTGGGATGGGGTGACAAGAAACATTGGCTTTCTCTTACAACAGCGTTTTCCAAAATATTTTTTAAGAAACATTACTTTAGAGAAATAGCCTAGGTAAACTGGTACTGACGTCAAATTAATTCAACAGGGCAGCCACCATTTTTAAGTTTTCATAAGACACTGCAGCTTATGAAAGGTTCTGAGAAGTCCTGTAGTAAAGAGGACTGTTTGATACATTTACCCACAATTTCTCAAACATTTGAGCATGAAACCCCTTTACCTGTTTTTTAAACATTTGAACATGAAATCCCTTTACCCACTTGAGCATGAAGCCCCTTTTTTCACCATGAAACGCTAATATTTCACTGGATACACCCTAAGAATATAGTTTGGGAGTTTCTGACCCAGAGATGGGGCTGGCTAGGAGTCCCCAATAAGGTGGGTGATGGCATAGCTAAAGAAAAAAAATCAGTTTTCTTATTTGGGACGATGTAGTACACAGTCACAAAACTTACTTAACTTCCCTGGATTCCAGTTTCCTGATGTGTAAATTAAAGTTAGAACACCTGGGGCGCCTGGGTAGCGCAGTCGTTAAGGCGTCTGCCTTCGGCTCAGGGCGTGATCCTGGCGATCCGGGATCGAGTCCCACATCAGGCTCCTCCGCTGGGAGCCTGCCTCTTCCTCTCCCACTCCCCCTGCTGTGTTCCCTCTCTCGCTGGCTGTCTCTCTGTCACATAAATAAATAAAATCTTTAAAAAAAAAAAAAAAAAAAAAAATAAAGTTAGAACACCTGCACTGACACTGGTGAATTAAATATGCACATTGTAAATCTTTGAGCAACCACTAAAGAATAAAACAGAGACATAGCTAATTAGTCAATAGTGGAAATAAAGTGAAGACTAAAAAAATATTCAAACCGAAGAGGGGAGGAAGAGGGGATAAAAAGAGAAAGATGGTTGCGAGGGCAAAACGACATACATTTAATAACCTGCCTAGCACAGTACCTGACTCATGGTGATTACCTTCTTCCTCCCGGATTTAAAAAGTGGGCTTTGTTTTCTACTCCTGTGAAACCACCTGAAATATAAGTGTCCCCACTGGTCACACATGCCAGAAATGCCTGCAGCGGCCACAGTCCAGCCAGCAAGTAGCCACTCGCAGGCCAGCCACAGAAGACCTCAGGGGTCAGAGCAGCTGCAGGGATTCAGGTCTGGATAAAGCCAGCACTTTTTATAAAAGAGACTTTTTTGTTGGCACAGACTGGGCACATGTCCTTCTGTTTTTCCTGTGATCCCAGCTATACCCACACCCTATTTCAAGGCAGATTCATTTTCATTCAACAAACGCCTCCTCCTTGCAGCCACTGTTGTAGGAACTGGGGATAGGAAGATGGCTGCTGCCCTCCAGGAGCACACACTGCGGGGGAGCAGACAGCTGCCGTCCAGTGTGAGGGGCCCAGGGTGAAGGTTTGCACCGATGGCCATTGAAACACAGGAGGCATAGCTGTCTCTGCCCAGGGAGCAGATGATGCATGGGGCCCTCTTCATCAGCTAATGGGGAGAAAGGCAATCCAAGGAGGGGCCCGCATATACAAAAGTCTAGAGAGGGCAACAGGGACAGCTCACGTGAGTGCCTGTTAGAGATGTGGCTTCCTGGCCCCCCGAACTTGGCAGCCCAGTCTGGACCCTGTTTCTGTTGACACCGATTGGTGGATTTTCTTTCAGCAAGAACCCCAGGGGGTCATGTTGAGAGCAGGAGCCCCCAGTGAGGTGGAAGAGGGAACATGGTGGTGGGCACGTGCCGTGGTGAACACACTTGGGACCTGTGGGAAACAGGACTGTCCCAACACAGTCTCTCTATGCTCAACTTGCTGGCAGCCCTAGAAAACTTTACAGATTTAGAGCACATTGCAATACTTCTGTCTGCATCCTCCTGTCTCATCCTCCAGTGAGTGTCTCGTGAGGTATCTTGGCAGGTTAATTTAGCTAGGAAAAAAAGTGATGCAGAAAAACATTTTGCTACTAAAAACCAGGACACCGCCAGTTCTCACTAAGCCTGTTGGCTTCCACGTGAGCTACATGCAAACTCACTCACATCCAGCAGTAACACCAATAAAAAAGAGCATCTTTTTTCCAAAACTTTCTTCAAAGGTCCTGAGATATCCTCCAATGGGTTAGGCTTAGGTCACATGACAGCGCCTGAACCACACACTGTGGCTGCAGAGAGAAAACGCGCTGACTGGCTTAGCCTAGGTCGCGTGCTCCATTGCTGCACCCTTAGGTGGAGTCAGTGTCCCTCCAGCTACACGCATACCCCAAAAGGAAAGAGCGGGGAGGCAGAATGGGATGCTGGGAAGGCAACCACAAAATGTCCACTGCAAATACATCATACACACTACCACACTAACCCTGCCGTGCAGCCTGTGAGATGGGATCACTGAGCCCACTGTCAGAGGAGAGTGAAGGTCAGAGCTCTAAAGTAACTGCCCCGCTGAGAAGTGACAAGGCTCCAAAATCCTCATTCTGGGAATGGAATCCACTCCCGTATTATGCACACGTAAAAGGGATTCATCGATGTCCCGGGTGGCCACGCCTGAGGTCTGGGGCCGATGGGTAAAGAGGAGCTTTTTAACTTGAGGGAAATGTCTAGCTCTGGTGTCAGGAAAAGGAAGGTAAGATTCCCAGCTCTTCAGAAAAGCACTGTAGAAAAACCAGTGAAGAAATCAATTTTCAGCATTTTTCCTGAAGGCATCATGAGAAATGTTCCTACCTTCCATCAGTTATAATTAAGGCCCAGCCCTCTTTTCAGCCCCCTGGTTTCCTGGGGATTTGTGGTATTCCTGATAGAAGTTTTCCTTTCCAACTACAAATTCAGATGCAAGTTCTCGCCCTCAGGCAAAAATGACTTTGGAGGGGATTTCCCCCCCCTGTTCTGTTTGTTTTAATTTCCTGAAAAACCATCTGCCATGATTCATAGAATCAGAGATTCTCAAAAACTCAGTGAGGAAAGGGACTTTGGAAGAAAACTAGTCTGAGAGCCTCATGTCATAAATGAGGAAATGGGGATCCAGGGACACGGAGGCCTGGGTTTGAAGGGACACAGAAAACCTTCTATGAGACAGGAACTGAGCTGGACACTTCAGAATATAATATAGGAAACCCAGTCCTTCCTGTAACAGAACAGTTCCCGTTCTATGATGGCTGCCCAAAGTGGTAACACTATTAGTGTTCTTCTCCATGGCTTGGTGAAAACCGTTTCTACCACCAGTTTGCAGATCCGGAAATGGAATTTCAGAGAGGTTAAGGCAACTGTCTACGTTCACACAGTCTGCAAGCTGGGGAACCTGAATTTCGACCTGGGTTTTGTCTTGCCTCACCATGCTCTTTCCCTTCCATGATCTTTCTAGAAGTAGAACCTGGGTTTCTAAGCTGCCCTTCCTACCTTCCCTCCACCCCAGTACCTCCAGATTTCACACCCAACAGAGGGGCTCTGGGGCATGCAAAAACACAAACAAACAAAAAACAAAGGCAATCACGAGGTTCTCGAGTGGGAAGACAGCATGGGATGCAGGGGTGGCAGGGACACAGTTGTCACGCTCCAAAGGACACGCCCATCCCTGGGATGGCCTCAGTGGGTGCTAGGGGAAGACACTTTCACCAATGCCTGGACCCTAAGCAGGGCCTCCCTAACCAAGGACGTGTCTCCTTTGAAAGAAGCCAAAAGCAGTCCTGGATGCCCGTAGCCCGGAATTGCCAGCTTTGACGCTCAGCTCCACATCCCTCCTTCCCCAGACTTCGGATTCTGAGTCTCTGCTATACTCTAGCATCTTCAGCTGCCCCCTTCTCAAGGAAGGCTGAGCCACACTGGGACACGGGCTGTCTCCTCTAGGTCCCCAGTCAACTCCCACCTGTCATCCCAGGCTCTTCCTCCTCCAGCCAGTTTTTCCTTCTGGTTCTCTCTCTGCCTTGCTGAGCTGCTCTCCAGTTACCTCAACACTCCCTGCTCTCCCCTCCCCTCTCTATGCTTTGCCTTGTATGATGGTCTTTGCCTGAAGCACCCCCTTCATCTCTGCTAAAGCCTGACAAAGGTACACAGCTTTCAATGTCTGCCTTAAAGGCCACCTTCTCCATGAAGACTTAGCAGCCTGTCCAACTGGAAGATTTCTGCCCTCCTCTCATCTTTTCTTCTTGTGTCAAAGTTTTGCATTCCCATGTCTCATCCCCCTTTCGGGGTCCTGAGTGTGCAAGGTGAGGATCAGTGTAACACGCTCCTGGGCGCATTCAGCAGCAGTGGGCCAGGTAGCAGATGGCACGGCATCCATCCTCTTTCTTTTCCTTATGTCTGGGCTTCCCTGACTCTGTTCCTCAAGGAGCCGAAGGCTCATGGCAAAATCCTCCCTGCCCCTCTGCCTAATATTTTATAATTAGTAACCCCCCAGGAATGTTCTAACATCAATGAAACCAGTGCTTATGGGGCTAGATCCTCAAGCCCAATATTAAAGATTGGAAAATGAAGGCACCGGGGAGTTAAGTGACTTCCTTTGCATCAATTCCCAGAAGAAATGAAAGGTATGATCAGCGTGGGGGAAACACTGTGAGTTTTGGTATAGGCCATCTCATGGCTCAGGAGAGGAGGGAGGGCTTGTTTCTTAAGTGAATTTTCTGTTTGAAAGTATTCATCTACATCTTCCGTTTGGGTGTGGCTGTCCTCTGCAAGTGTGTCCTACAAATGCCAGGAGAGGACGCGGAGCGGTCTTCCTCCATCCACAGCTGCCCCCCGGGTGGGAGACCAAGGCTCCAGGAGGCGGAGTGACAGAATGGGGGATCTGGAAACATAGGCTCTACTGGATACACGCTCTCTTGGATACATACCCAGGAGCGGGGCACCAGGTCCCGAGAGTACATACGGCTTTTACAGAACAGTTTTGCAAGGTGCTTGTAGCAGCTGCTTGTCCCACCTGCAACACTCCACCCCCTCACCCCCACTGCAGCCCAACTCTAGGCTAATTTATTGGGATATGTCACCTCTGAGGGCCACTTACTCCATGAGGACGTGCCTGCTTCTCTCCCACCCAGATGTGAACAGTTGGCTCCTCACCTTTGGATTCCAGCTACACAACGTGATTCCTGGCTACCCCAAGCCAGACATGGATGCCATGGAACCATCCTACGAGCTCATCCACACGCAGATGAAAACTCAGGAGTGGGACAACAGCAAGGTAATTGGCACACAGCTGCTCACCGTTGGGCCCTTCAGACATGACAGGAGTGGGTCCTGCAAAGCTTTCCCGGAAAGCATGGGCCCGTGATGGAAACTGCCAGAAGCTGCTCAGCCCGTATGTAGGGACCCTGCCGCTGGTAAGCCACCGTGGTGGGCCCAGCTGCAATAGCACACAGACCCTGACAAGCCCTATTCAGTTTTCTGTATTACGCTGAGTTTGGAAATCTACAAAAACAATGAGCCTTTGTCACTGCCCAGAGCAAAAGTGCAAGGAGGAAAGGTGTGTTCTAAATACAAATGTATTTTCTGAGCACCTCAGTGCACCTGAACTTGCCTGAGGTATGCTACACCAGTTAACTCACAAATATCCCCTGGTATTACTGTTCACGCTGTACAGATTTCATGCCCGAGGCTTTCCAGGGCCACACAGCAAGGGAAGGGGTAGAGCTGGGATTCGAACCTAGATCTGTCTGTAGCCATTCAAACTAATATGACTTTCTCATGTTCCCAGTCCGGGGGAAAGCAAGGTTGTTAGATGGCATACCCCTGGCAGCCAGAAACCTCAGGCATCCATATATCTTACTCCAACCCGATTCCATCCATCCTCAGCTGAGCTGCCTCCTTCCTCTAGACTCTGGAGAAGGTGACTCTGTGCCTCTTGGCTCTGGACGCAGCCTGTATTCTCCTCTTTCAAAGCACTCGCCACACTTTGCTTGAGTTCCTGTTTTCTTCCTGTGTCTCCGCTAGACTGTGAGCCCCAGGAAGGCAAATACTGGGTCTTATGTGGCGCCCAGTATACTGCCCGGCACCAAAACTTGTGTGGAATGAACAAATGCTTGGAAGAAGTAAACACCCTGTGAGCATTTTTCCCCATTTTACAGATGAAGAGACCAGAGCTCAGAGAGACCTGCTCAAGGTCACTCAGCAGGCAAGGCAATGAGAACCCAGTGTGTCTGACCACAGAGCCCGTTCCCTTTCCACTGTTCTCTGCTGCCATAGCCCTGCCCCTCTGCCCGGCTCCAATCCCCCACGGTCCCCCCAGGCCAGCATCGCTGTGCCCGGGGCTGATTCCAGCAGCTCAGCTCCTCCCAGCTTCCCTTCTCCCCTGCGCAGAAACCCGGTCTCTGACGGCCTGTTTGCCAACCTCGCCTGTCAATGAATTATTGATTTCTGCCCTTGGCAAGCATCGGAGATCTTTGTTGTTGAGCACTCCAGCTTTTGTGAAACTCTAGGAAATAATTGTTCACAGACAGGGTTCTATTAATTATAAAGAGGACTTAATTTCAGTGAGAAGCCGATGGGCCTGTTTCTAAAGCCATTTCCCTGAGTTGCCGATAAGGCCCTGGAGTCCGCCCGAACATGGCTTTGCCAGGCTCCCTAAGCCATGGGAGGGACTGGTACCTGGTATGACACAGAGACAGGGCCCAATCTGTCCCCCAAAGCAGCCAAGAGCAGGAGCATCTCAGGAGCCCCCAGGAAGTACTGTGGGGGCAGAGGCCCTCCTTGAAAATCATTCCTAACACAATGGAGAACAGTAAAGCAGGGCAAGAGGGTTTATATAAATCACCATTTTGCATCTTCCTAAGCCTTTTTGTCAAGAGCCCGTTTCTTGCCATTGCTGTATCTTACGTACATCAGCCCCTTAGCCTCCAAATTCCAACTCAAGCACAAGTCTCTCCTTGAACCTCATTCCTTCACCTGCAGGCTGAGATGTTCTGAGCCTTGTTTGCTGCTCCCTAATCTAGAGCCCTTGAAACTGAACCTCTAGAATCAGACAGACCTGAGTTCAAGTGTCGGCTTGAATACTTCCTAGCATTACGACTGTGGCCCGTTACGACTTCTTAGAGATTAGTTTCCTTAGATGTAAGACCAGTAATAGAACAGTACCTACTATATAAAGTTATTGTGAAGATCAAATGAGTTACTGAATGTGACTTCTTTAGCTCAAAGACCAAGACATGTTACCCATAGGCATTACTACTACTTCACTTAGACCACCAGTTATCACGCTTAACTACAGTCTTCAGTTGTCACAGCTGTCTCTCCCCACTAAATGATGGGTTCCTCAAGGGCAGGGATGTTGCCTGATTCATTGTCGTCTCTCCAGTGCCCAGAAAAGGACCTGGCACAGAGATGTTCCCTGAACAGTTTCTTAATGGAAGGATGGGTGACTGGATGGCTGAAGGATGGTGGAATGTTCTAGTAGTCAGCGGTAGAGCTAGATGCTACTGGTTAATAAATATGTATAGATTGGACTCAGTAATGTAAGCTGACTCTTCAGGCTGTTAGGGAGAGGTTTCCCCCTTTGTCTCATTCTCTCTCTCTCCCTCCCTCTCTCTTTCCTCCCCCATCAGTCTATCCTCGGGGTACAGTGTGAAGTGCAGAAGCAGCTCAAGGCCTTCGTCACCCTAGAACGTTTCGACCAGCTCTATGGCTCCACCATCACCAGCTGCCAACAGGCCCCAGAGACAAAGAAGTTTGCATCCAGTGGCTCAGTCTTCGGCAAAGGGGTCAAGTTTGCCTTGAAGGATGGCCGAGTGACCACAGACATCATCAGTGTGGCCAACGAGGATGGGCGGAGGGTCGCTGCCATCCTGAACAGTGCCCACTACCTGGAGAACCTGCACTTCACCATTGACGGGGTGGATACCCACTACTTCGTGAAACCAGGGCCTTCGGAAGGCGACCTGGCCATCCTGGGCCTCAGTGGGGGGCGGCGAACCCTGGAGAACGGGGTCAACGTCACCGTGTCCCAGATCAACACCATGCTGAATGGCAGGACTAGACGCTACACAGACATCCAGCTCCAGTACGGGGCGCTGTGCCTGAGCACTCGCTACGGGACGACGCTGGACGAGGAGAAGGCGCGGGTGCTGGAGCTGGCGCGGCAGAGAGCCGTGCGCCAGGCGTGGGCCCGCGAGCAGCAGCGACTGCGGGAAGGGGAGGAAGGCCTGCGGGCCTGGACAGAGGGGGAGAAGCAGCAGGCGCTGAACACAGGGCGGGTTCAAGGCTACGACGGCTTCTTCGTGATCTCCGTGGAGCAGTACCCAGAACTGTCAGACAGCGCCAACAACATCCACTTCATGAGACAGAGCGAGATGGGCCGGAGGTGACAGAGAGGACCACGGCCTGCACTTCTTGCCAAAGACAGCTACTCCTTCGTGGCCACACACCTGACTGTGTTGTACTTTAAAAAAAAAAAAAAAAAGAAAGAAAGAAAGAAAAAAAAAGAAAAAAAAATCCTTTTTTAACAAGTGCAGAAAACAGACAAAAAAAAGATACTGGTTGCATTGTAACTCATGCAACATCCTTTTTTTTAAGAAAAGAAAAACACAAATTTGGCCTTCACACATTTTTTGCAAAGAACAGAAGGTATTTTTTTTTCTGTAGTGTGATCACAATGAAAACTTTATTGTCTTTTGTTCCCTTTTTCCTTGAGGATTTTTCCCTGTTGTCGGGGTACATTTCTCCTCTCTGAGACATATCTCCTGAGGTGTGTCCTTGTCTGTCCCTAGGTACCCGGTGTGATGTGAGACACAGTGTCTGTGCTAATTTGTCTCATGTGCAACCCTTTCTTCCGTGGGGGTCGAGCAGGAGTGAGGGGTGCAGAGAGTCACGAGCTAGTACCAAACTTCCGAGGGGGCCTGGAAGGAGGGTCTGCAGGACCTGAGGATTTTTGGCTCAGCTCCCACAGACAAGTGGTGGCTTTTTACTCACCATGTTCTGTGCCTCTGGAGGACCACAGATGTCTTCATCTTGCTCTGGGGGATTTTGTGATATCATTCAGCACCTTTTCAAGCTGCCCCCAACTCCTGTCCAAGCTTTCTATTTTGATGCTAAATGGAACCCCCAACCCTTTTTGCAAATCCTGTGTAGTTGTTGGTGCCAGCCCCGTGCTGGGGTGGAGAAAGCGTCCCCCAGGTCCCTTCCCCCAGTCTGGTGACGTCACATCCTGGGGCTAACAGCCTCCTCCCTAAGAGGTAGGGGCACCCAGGATGTCTGTGGTTGGTCGGTCTTCCCATGATGTTCCTTATTATTCATCTCTTCCTCTCTCCCAAAGTCAGATGTGAGAACCAGCACTGCCCAGCAAGCCTGCCACGTGGCCACAAGGTCTTGGGAGGGGCGGGCCACCCGTGGCAAAAGGATGGCAGTGGCGGCCAAGGTACCAGCCTGCCTTCCTGGGTGAAACTTGCTTCCGTGACTTTGGGTATCTTCCCTCCACTGCTCAGCTCCACCACTGAGAAACAGGAGTGTGGAGAGAGGTGCTTGGTGGCCTTTGATTCTGGAAAGAGACTTAAGAAAAAGTCAGCCAAAGAGAGGAAGGCATAAGTCAAGCGTCTTCTAACCAGCTCCTGAAGGCTTCTCTGCCTCGCACACATGGGCCAGTAACACAGCTGGGATGCGACAGCTTAGGCGTTCAGGAAATGCCTTCTGTGAAGTTCTCCTACAGCAGCTTCCCCTCTAGAGGAGTCTGTCCAGGGTTTTAAAGAGAGACTGAGGAGAAAGCAGGAAAGAGCGAATTTGGCGTGGCCTGGCAGTGTCATCCAACCCCGCCTCCCCTGCTGCCCCCGGATTGGGGCCAGTTCCCGAGACGACGCCCAGAGATCAGGGAGGCCAGGCTACAGTCGTCCCTGGGAAGACCGAGGCCTGAGGTCATTGGGAGGAGGCATCCGCCCCCTGCGGATGGGCACAGCCCACTTCCGGACGGCATGCCCAGGGAGAGGCAGCAGCCAACCCGCCAGGGTGGCAGCGAGGGGAGGGGAGATAGCCGCAGGCGCTAGGCGCCCCGTGCTCCTGGTTCATCTGCCTGATGACGATCATCCTTACCGCTCACAGGAGGTTCTGGGAGACCGGGAGGGGAAGCCAAACGCTTCCTTTGAGCTGGGCTTCTTAGAAAATGGGACTTTTATGGGTTACATGTACATTAAGTGTGGAAAATGAATTCTGAGTCTGAGCTATCCCCCATGGAAACCTTGTTGGACTGATAAGCTCATGGCACCTTGATAGCCTTACTCACAGAGTCTTCAGAATATTACCCGAGTTAATGAAACCAAGAAGGTCTTGACTGCGTGAGAAGCAGAGCAGCGTGTCGCCTGGTTTCTGCCCGGCGGAGGGAAGCATCCACAGCTTCTCGCAAGAGGAGGTTTCGCCTTACGTCATCCCACCGGGACTAGAGGATATGTTTCGCTAAGTGCTCTTCCTGTTTCCAAAAAAAAAGCCACACTGCTGCACCAGTGCACCTTGGCCTGTTTGTCCGCCGGGTCCAGAGCTCTGCTGAGTCAGATGCAGTGCTCCTGGGGCCCCCCGTGCATGGTCCCTGGGAGCTGGTGGTGGGCTCCCATCCGGCGCAATCGTCCTTGGATGGGATGGACAGCAGTTTGGCCTGAAGAACACGTTTGTTTGTTTTTTTTTTAATCCAAAATGGACTTAAGCCTCTCAAAGCATACTCTTGATATAAGGAGCCCTTGGGTGAAGCTCTCCTGCCCAGTAGCCTAGCTGGTCAGTTCTATCTTGGCTGCCTGACACTAGTCAAGATCTGCTGGGGACATCTACTTGGAGGTCAGAGACAACGCGAGAGCCAAGGGAATGAATCATCTGCCTACACCTTCCCAGCCCTCTGAGCCTCCCCCACCATCCCCCACCAAAGTAACAGTATGGACTTGTAAAGATCAAAAACACAGAGAATTACTGCGTGTTCCTTTCATTTCAACAAATAATGTTTTACATTTACTGGGCTACACACCACCCAGGAGGCCCAGCGTCTGTGCGGGGACAAGCTGGGGCATTCCCAAACTTTAGAGAAAAGATGTCAGGTGTGGGCTAGGCAGCATTAAGCGCCGCCATTTCACATGGGTACTTCTGCTCCTGGAGATGGTGCTTCTGGCCTTGGCCTTTCTGAGTCGGCTTCCATTCGGGCCAGCAGGTGACACAGTGCCTCCCTTCTCAGTCTGGCCTTCTGCTGAGACCAGCAGTCCCAATCACAGCAAAAGTGAGTCTGAAGGCATAAGCCAGAGGTCCCTGTGCCCACTGAGTGGTCTCCAAGTGTCAAATCCCATTGCCCTTTTGGCACTAAGCAACCTACACATGTCCATTTCTTGGAGCAACCAGCCTTCCCTCACTGGCCCAGGTTCATGATCCTGCAGGATGTCAGCTTCTGTGCCCTAGAAAAGGGTTTATTTTGGAAGAGTTCCTTGCCTTCTTCCCTGCCTTCCATAGCTCCCATCAGCCCCTGACCCTCAGCCCCTCTGCCATCATTTTAAACAGGACTTTAATGATTCCCCAATGTGGTTTTTTATAGGATGAGATTTCCTTTTTCTTATCCCCCCACCGACAGACCACATTGGAGGGCAGAGCTACCATGAGGGGAGGATGGGGAAGAAACTCTGGTAAATTCCAGCTCTGTCAGCCCCTGATGCTTGTTTCTCAGAATTGCTGGCTGAGAATTAACCCAAGGAACAGCCCAGTGCCTGATGTCTACCTGGTGATGGAGAATTTGAAACAATCCCTAGGAAACTGACCAGAGGTTGAGAATGGTTTAAATCATCAGGATGGGGTGGGGCAGAAACAGAAGGGGACGGCGAGGCAAGGAAGAGGATTAACCCTGGGCAGTGTTTTGTAGACACATAACAAGGAATCACATTCGCTTTAAAAAAAAATTATAAAGGACCTTTTCAGCTGTGACCTTCAAGCACCAGCTTTATAGGTGGCAGGTTCCCTTATGCAAAGACAGGGCTTTTGATGTGAAATCTTAGAAGGCAGTTTCACATCTGCAGCCTCGTGGTTGCAGTTGCCACGTGGTGAGGGCAGGGATGCCGAGCTTGGTGCCCAGGAGGAAGGAGCTCGCCAGGACTCTGCGGGATCCCGGGCTTTGGGGTTTGATCTCCTGGTGCTCAAAGTCAGATCTCTTCTCCATTCCTCATAGCAGCTGCTAAGCCCCGGCTCTGGCTTCTGGTCCTGAGCTGGGGCCCACCTCCTGAGAGGTCCCAGAAAGAACCCAGTCTCTTCTTTCTGTTGGGATCCTTGTTAGGACACAAAGCCTTCCATTTAAGGCTCATAATTCCCAGCTAGGTTTATACACTTGTCTACATTTTATTGGAAGGGAGGGGATTCAAAGAAAGAACTCTGTCGTTCAAGGCCCTTTCATTTAACCTTCAAAAAACAGCAAACTCATTTTAAAGACTCATTGCTCAGGTGATAGAAACTTTATCCTTTCTAACCTTTACATTCTCCAAAACCAGCCCTGTGTACTTGACCGCCCCAGACAGCGGCGAGCTCTTCGGTTTCATCATGAATGTGGAAGATCAGAGTGGGGGGAGGCCTGGGTGGGGCTCATGTTGGGTTTCTTACCCCCTCTGGAATGCCAAAGGCATGACACCGGGTGACTTCTTGGTCCCCAAGAACGTGTGATTGATTCTGAGGGCACATTGCCAACGGAGAACCAACCCTCAGGCAGGCTCAGCTGTCCCGGCAGAAGCTGGGTCACGGATGTGTGGTGGTGCCCAGCAGCCCCGGATTCACCCAACACCAGAGTCCCACTTTTCTAAACCTGCCTGTTCTTGAACACTTCTGAACCCGCAGCTTTGGCAAAAGGACTCTCCCAAGCTGCCTTTGGACGACCAACACTGGAGACTCTGGCCTTACCATGTGGAAACAGTTTTCCTGAAGTCTGGAACTAATTTTGAGAAGTTTTTTTCTCAACACTTTTGTGTTTCTAACACTGTATTCTTGACTGTGTAAATACCGACAAGGCTGTAAATGCAGATGTAGATACCTTCTAGAAAAAAAAAAAAGGCATAAAAACAAAACCAGAAGTGATCCCGTGTAGCCTTCGTTGACAAATAAAAGAATATTTTGTGTTTAAGGTGTCGGGTGGCCTCTGTTTGGAGAGTAAGGACGGCCTGAGCCAGTGCTCTTGAGTTTGCACTTCTCTGGACGCTGCTGTTCTCAGGATGACTGGCAAGACTCGGGTCCAAGGCCCCAGAGGCCCTCCTAAGGCGTCTAGGTGACAGCTGCCTGGAGAGGCATTTCCAGAGGCCACAAAGAGCCTGAATGTCAAGTCACCCCTGACATCAGCTGTGTCCCCACTGCTCCCCCAGGCCACGCCCTCCCCCAGCTGACATCCTCACTGGCCTCAGGGCCAGGCTCCAAGGGGCAGGACAGCCCAACACTGCCCTGAACATAGAGCCACTGGGTACAGAGTTGTGCCCTAGGCCACTGGTTGTACTTCTGAAAATAAATGAACGCATAGTCATCATGCAAATTATTATAACCACATAATACAACTTGGAAGAAAGGACAAAAATTTTTTTAACATTTTTTTTCCTTTCCTTTGTGTTTTCTTTTTTTTTTTTTTTAAGATTTTATTTATTTATGTGACAGAGAGACAGCCAGTGAGAGAGGGAACCCAAGCAGGGGGAGTGGGAGAGGAAGAAGCAGCCCCCTAGCGGAGGAGCCCGATGTGGGACTCGATCCCCAAACGCCGGGATCACGCCCTGAGCCGAAGGCAGACGCTTAACACCTGCGCTACCCAGGCACCCCTCCTTTGTGTTTTCTTAATGTAGCTTTAACAATAACTAAGGTAGTTATAATCACAGCATACAGGTAATTTTTCACCTTGTTTTTCCCACTTAACCTCACATTTAACGTCTCAGCTCTAGAAGTCAGGAATGACAGCTGGTCACTTCAGAAAGTACATTTGCTAAGCCCAGCTTCCCCGTGCGAATAGCAAACCTTATGAAAATTCAAGTCATTGGGCAGAAGCGTAAGAGCAGAAGGCCTCCCTGCCCTCCTGTTAGCCTCAGCACGGGCCCACCACCAGGGAACCTGTGCCCTCCCAGGACTGCTGCCCAGGCCATCATCCTGCTGTGGGGCCAGGAGTCATCTACGGTGGTAGGAAAAAACCCTACTCCTCTTTTGGAGTTGGGCCAAACTGGGTGCAGAACTTGGCTCCAGCACTTACTATGAGATCTCAGCAAGTCTTTCAGCGCCTCTAAGCCTTGGTCTTCCACCTCTACTGAGGGTATGACGGTGCATACCCCTCAGAGGACAGGGTACACAATGCCGCACGATACTCCAAGCACAACGGGCTTTCTCCCAGGTGAGTTTTCTTACTCCATGCGCCCCTCCCCAGCCCACCACACCCACCTTCCTTCCAAAGTCTGGCACTCTTGCCCCTACACAAGTGTTTCTCAACCTTTAGCCAGCGTCAGACTCACCTGAAGGGCTTATCGAAAAAGACTGCTGGGTCCTTCCCCCCAGGGAATTTCTGAATCAGGGAGTCTGGGATGGGGCTCATTAATCTGTAGTTCTAACATGTTCCCAGGGGACACTGATAGCCCTTCCTGCTTTGAGAACCTGTGCTGACTACACTATGGGTATCTTGTGGACCCAGTAAGCTACTTAGCAGGGCACTCGGATGCTCGGAGTCCGTGAAACCTACCGCGGCAGCCAGACGGTAGAGCTGGTGGGTCAGGCCCTCTTCTGCCCACTGCCCCCCCTCCACCACCCCGGCTTCTTCTGTCAGCTGCATGGGAACACATTCCCCGCCCCCCACCAGAGGTACCCACCGACTTTCACACCTAAGGACCTTTCACTGCTTCTTCAAGCCCAGCCGAAATGTGCTCCTGAAGCCCTCTGGCTGCTCATTCCCCTCTCCGAAGGCACACACTGAGCACCTGCCGCGTTCCAGGCACTTCTCTAGACTGGATTATCCTTCCGTGTGAGCCCCCAAGCCCCACCAAGGCTGTGTCTATCTAATGCTCTGCGTGTCCCCAGTGTCCAGAGCAGGTGCTGGGCCATGGGTCACCCCCGGTTCAGCTCTCCCTTTGCCTTAAGGGTTCACTCTCCCTATTATATTTGAGAAAGAGTGGGGATCATCTCCTGTCCCCTTCTAAAAGGGGACTACCTCCCCTCCAAACTGGGCGTTGCTCCTCCCTCCACTGCCTGCCAGGCAAACTGGCCGCAGCTGCCTTTTTTGCAGAGAGCAGAGTGAGTCTTCTCCCAGCGCCCCGCCCCCGCTCTCTGTAACCCCGCCCCCAAGGGTCTGCGCTAGCTTCCCTCTTTCACGATCCCGGGAAGCCATAGAGAAAGCCACAATCTATGAGGAAAAAGACTTTAAAAGTGAGTAGTACTAGGGGTGCCTGGGTGGCTCAATTGGTTAAGCGTCTGATTCTTGATTTTGGCTCAGGTCACGATCTCAGAGTCATGAACTCAGGGGTTGAGGGATTGAACTCCCCCTCGGGCCTGCTTAAGATTCTTTTTTCCTCTTCCTCTGCCCTTCCCCCTCTCTTAAAAAAAAGTGAGTACTACTATGCTTTGTCCCATATCCAGGGGAGAAGTGTCTAAGGGTTGAACCTCTTACAAAGGCTTCCCACTTGGTGTCATTCCGCCCTGACCTTGTTCCCATTCCTCGCTGGCATCCCTCTGGGTGTCTCTCCCTCCAAATCCATACTGGAGATTCTCTGCACGCCTTGGGAAGCTCCATCCCTACCGGAGAGCCCAGCCCTGCCCCCATCAGGCAGTCCAGTATTTTATTTCTCAAGTCTGGAATAACCCCTGAGTAGGCTCCAACCACCACACCCAGGCCAGTCCCCTTTCAACATATCAACAGCAGTAGGAGTTGCACATACACTCTTTATCCTTCAAGATTTATCCAAAGCGTATTTGCAGAGACACACCTTGCAAAGATAGATATCAGTTCGTAGGGCTGTAGAATTTTAAGCGCTTTGGGAAGAATAGAAGCATTTTCCTACCTGCAAGCCCACTCCTGCCCGGTGGACATCAGTACATGACATCGTATGCAGAGCAGATGGGCCTTCACTTTGTCATCCCCTCCCTCACCTTCAAAGCATGCCCAATGCACACTCCCAGGACTAAATGCTTAGGGTAAAAATCCCTTCCCCAGTCTGTGAGATGGGAACAGAGGACATGGAGTCATTCTTTCAGATATAGATATTATATCACTGGGTGGGTGGGAAGATAACGGATGACTAAATGAATGAATGCCATAGCCACGCCTTTGAGGAGGCCTACAAGAGCAATTGCAATTAATCAGCAAATGTTTAATGAGCACTTCATGTATGTTAGACACTACCCCAAGCAGCCTTAAAGGGATCTTAGATGTAAAACAGGACCCTTTGCTTAAAAATATTACTGCCCAATCAGGAGGTCTAGAAAGATTCAGAAAACAGAGCATGTGCTCTCTGTCACTACTCCAGAAGCCTCAGCATCCAGACTTGCTAGAACTCAGAATTCTGGCAAAGGAGCAGAAACCTTCCAGGTTTCCAGAGGCCCAGTCTCTGGAACAAAGAGGTTCACCAAAAGCTTGAGTTTCGTCTGAGGGACAGGGAGGGATTGCAGAGGCGTGGCAAGGCAGCCAGGGGGTCGAAGCACTACCGTGTGTAGGGCTATTGGGAGCACTACCCTATCCATAGCCAAGTGTCAGGTCCAGACCCTGAGGGCAGGGGTCTGGGTCTAGGCAGGTCGGCTGGGCAGGCAAGCGAGGCAAGGCCTCAGACCTG
The DNA here is from genome assembly GCF_023065955.2 of Ursus arctos. Classification (NCBI taxonomy): domain Eukaryota; kingdom Metazoa; phylum Chordata; class Mammalia; order Carnivora; family Ursidae; genus Ursus; species Ursus arctos. The sequence goes on from NW_026622897.1 coordinate 50,040,775, forward strand.
GCAGGTGGGCTCGGCAGGTGCCCTAGTATCCAAACTTCACTAATAGACGTTTGGTTTTAGGAGGAACTAAGGTCTGGAGACTTAAGCTCATCCTCTTCCAATAGCCATGATTCTGTGATAGCGGGGCCGGCTCCTCCTCCCAGCTCCTGCCTGTCTAAGGCTCCTAATGTGCTCCTTGCCTCATTAGCCTGTGATTTCCACTAGAAACTCAGAGACGCCAGCTATCTTGAGAGGACGGAGGGGACTGAGCCAAGTGCTAAGAAAGTGGTTCCAACAAAAACCACTTTCCACAGTGCCGAAGAAGGGGAGCTCAGGGTAGGCTGGGTGGGGGAGGGAAGGGATCTGAGTAAATTTCCTGGAAGAGGTGTGTTTGGTGAGAAAGGATTAGGAGGGATTAGAAGACATTCCTGGTGGGAGGAAGGGGTGCTGTTCACGTGAGCTGAGGGGAGCTTGGGCCTCCAAGCCCTACTCCTGTGAACCCAATCCACATGAGCTTAAAGCCAAAAGGATCTGACCCAGCACGTCTCAACTTTTTTCACAGAGCAAAATGCACAATGGTTGATGGGTACATGCAGGATCCACTCCCATGGGTGTATCCAGATTTGGTAAAACAAAGGTGTAGGTTCTGTGCCAACCCCAGCAAGCAAGAATTTTTCCCCCACTCAAAAAGCATATCAGAATGCAAATGAGGGAGAGTGATCATATTACAGGGATAATTTTGGATGCACTCTAATTTATAGCAAAAGGCATTATTTTGCAAAGCTGTGCTTCATTATTCATAATAACTTACTTCTGACACATGGTGTCACTCCTCATAGTAACATGAAGTTACATACCTCCTTTTCCTTCTTTTCTATCTTGGGTGGAGGAGTTCCCCATAAACAGCTCCTAAACAAAGATTTATCTGAAAGTAAGTTATTAGGAAGGTGCCGGGAAAAACAAGTAGACGAATGAAGATGAGGGGGAAGAAAAGGCTATCAGGGGTGTGAGAGCAAGCAAAGTCCAGGAGAGTAACTTCGGCTCAGTCCAGTGGGAGACTTGTGGAAACCAGCTAAGTCACGCCTGGGAGCTGTCCCCAGCGGGGCCAAGGGCAGGAATATTGACACCTCTGCACCTGTCAGTCATGCGTTAAGGGCTGCCCCTGGGGATGTCATTTCGTGTCACTTCTGGCTCTCCATGCCCTCGTGCACTCGGCAAATGGGGCTCCAGCCGCCTGAGGACAGCCTGCCTACAAAGAGTCGCAGGTGTTCGCTTTTGGGAATGAAAGCACACAGCGTTCATTCATTTCAATCTGAGGAGGTTAGTGGAGTCTCAAAGCACCTGCTGTGGTCTCATTTCCTGCCTTATAGTGGGCACCTAGTAAATGCTGCTTGACTGTTGGCTAGTGACAGATGCATCCAAGAGAACAGGACACAGTAATCACCTGCATTAAGCAGACAGAGGACAGGACCCCACCTGTTGTGCTTACCACTGCATCCCTGGCACCTGGCAGAGGACACATTCATATGCATTTGTCGGATAAATGATGAATGAATCTTCGCGCCCCCCCCCCCACTAAGTTTCTCTAAGTTCTAAGTTTCTCTAGGGTCTCCCTAGTTCTCTCATTCATTGCTTGCTTGACTATGGGGCACTCAGGGTGAGCTCCCTGGGATCTCACCACATGGTGACCCTCCCCAATGGACAAGCACCTGCCAACTGTTTGGGCCAACATCCGCCCCTGTTCTCTCCTGATCAAATGTTTCCGAGGACACACAGTGAGGCTCAGTGGGGAGAGCTCAGTGACATGTGGTAGGCGTGGGCTCTAGACCCAGTACTAGCCGCATGAAACCTCACTTGAACCTATAGCAATATTCATGGTAGATATTATTACCTCCCAGTTTGCTTATGAGGCCTGGAGATGTTTGTGATTTGTGCTATTAAGCAATAGAATCAGAATTTGAATCCAGATTTGCTTAACTCCAAATTCGAGGTTATTTCTCTTCTGTCTTAAAGCTGGCGAGTAGGGTTTCATGTGAAGGAGTTCATACGCGAAAAGGTCTGTTGGTGGCCATTCATCTTGCAAGCAGCCCGCGGGTCACCTGACCATCAGGCAAGAGACGCGAGGCATCCCCGAGACTTCCCTCAACTCCAGACGCGGGGCTGCCTTCGCAGGTGTGCGGCCTACGCAGCCTCACAGCCTCCTGTAGCCAGAAGGGCCCGCTCTTGGCTTACTGTTCTGCTGTCTGCATCTTGAAATTCATTAGTTTTTGAATAAGGGGTCCTGTATTTTCATTTGGTACTGGACTGTGCAATTTCTATAGCCAGTCCCGCCACGCTACTTACCCTGTGTGGACAAACTCAGCATGCTAGGACATTCTCGGGGCCCTGGAACTCCAAAGGGATGCTGTGGGCAAGAAAACCCTTACATGTTTCGAGGGGCAGGGGAGACTGACTAGAACCAGCTCAATGGCTTCCCACCCCTAGCCACGCCAAGCCAGGAAATCCCTACTCAGTGGTAAACCTCTAAATCTCCTGAAGTCCCCTAAAGTGGCAAAGATCGGGAAAGAGGAAGTGTAGGGACAGTGCGGCACAAAGAAGATATTAGCCTGGTCAGGGGAGGCTTCCAAGGGGGAGACAACACCCTGAGAAAGGAATGAAGAAGGCTATGGCGGGCGGAGGGCATGGTGAGGGAAGGGCACCAAGGTGTCCTGGGGGTCGTTGGGCACATCTCCTGGGCAAGGCAGAGGAAGGAGCTCAGCAGTCAGCACTGGACTTGTGGTCAGGGGCCAGACAACCAGGCAGGCTTGACTTTGCCTCCTTGCCCCCAGTTTTCTTGGTACATTGTACTGGGCCAGTGCCCCCTTTGCACCTGAATCTTGCCAGGATGGCTGAAATTTATTGAGGGGGAAGGGTTGATCTTCTCCAGATAAATGTTTATCTGCTCTTCCACTCTGTTGTACAGGGGAGGTGAGGAGCTTACAGACAATGATTTCTTCACGTTGATAACACCACCTGGTGGTCACCTGTCACGCACACTTGGCCATTTCAACAGACTGATAGGCAGAAAAATTGGAGAGATTATATCGGACCATAATAATCCCCCGTCCTGCCCCTGTACTTTGTGTAGTTCAGACAGCCTTCGTACAGGGATCCTTTTGACCCACACAACAGCCCCAGAGTTGAGCAATGACTCTTGGAAGATGCTCCCAACACACACACACACACACACACACACACACATGCACACACACACACACACACACACATGCACCACACACACACACACATGCACACACACCAGGAAGTGGACAGAGGAGGAAAATCAGCCCTGGAGGTCCCTTCCTCAGTGCCTTCTGATCCTTGGGTTACTGTGACAGGACCCTTGAGTCTCTGATGTGCTGTCACAACACCATGTGGAAAACTGCGGAGGCCGAGCCTATGGGTGGACGAAGGTGGTCAAAACAGCACTTAGGGGGCGTCTGGGTGGCTCAGTCAGTTAAGTGTCTGACTCTTGATTTCAGCTCAGGTCATGATCTCAGGGTTGTGAGATCAGAGCCTGCTTAAGATTCTCTCTTTCCCTCTCTCTTCCCCTCCCCCCACCTCTCTCCATCTCAAAAAAAACAAAACAAAACAGACTCATGACTCACAGGGCTTGGAAACTTACCTTAGGCCTCTTGGAACATTCAGAAATGATAATATCAATAAAAAGAAGCAGGAGGAGAAGAGGAGCTAGAGGGGAGGATGCTGTTTCTTGAGAGCCAACCCCCTTTACGTATCTTCCTTGAATGCATTTCTGCAAGTACGTTAAATCTGTCTCAGAGTAAGGCAAGATTCAGATGGCAATTAATATACACTGGGTGCCTACTAAATGCCAGACACTTCTCTGAGCACTTTAAATGCATTTGCTCCTTTACTCCTCACCACAGTACATCAAGAGAGGTACTATTGTAATCCCCATTTGCAGGTAGGGTCACTGAGGCACCTGTCTAAGGATATACAGCTAGTACGTGGAGGAACGGAGATTTGAAGCTAAGCCAGTCTGGTCCAGGGCACACACTATTAAATCACTACTCGGGCTGCCTCCTAGGCTGAGAGACAAAAACAAAATGCATATACTCTGTCCTGGAGACTGCTGGGGAGGAAAGATATGTGAGTCAATACCCATAATGCATTTACTTATTTATTGACTCGACTCACTTTTCCTGAAGGATATCTGACACCAGGTTTGGGTGGGTACGTAGGTGTAAGTGACCCCCACTCTGATGGGGAAGAGAAGCCAAACCAGGTTGGACCTGCACACAGAGATTTGGGATGGAACAGCAGGTACTGGGACAAGAAGTAGGGCCAGGCGGTACTTGAACCCTGGTCTAACTGGGTCTAAAGAATATCAGCAGAGCAAATCATGAATCTTCAGCAAACAGCTGCTAGAATCCTAATTATATCTAAGAAGCTCCAGTGATTCTCTCCCTTGAGCTTTAGGCCAACTGCCCAGAAAGAGAAGGGGAACACTGGAGATGAGGCAAGACTCCCCTTCTTAAAGCAAAGCAAGACTAGCTCCTTCAGGGGTCCAGGTTCCACATAGACGGGCCTGAACTGCCATCTACTGGCCGACCATATGTACTGCGCCGGGGATGGCCAGCGTCCGGCCTTCCTCCCGGATGCGGAGGGAAAGGGGCTGAAGGTAGCTGAATCTTTGACCCTTAAGTAGCCTTGAGAGGGACGTTGTTGTTTTCTGTGTTTTACGAATAAAGAGGACTAAGACTCTGAGGCGTGACAAGAGATAGTAATAGCTTTCATTTACCATTTCTCAGGCACTGAGCTAAGCACTTCACATTCATTATTTCCTTGAATCTTCTCAAGAATCCTGAGATTTATCCCCCCCTTTACTTGTTACGCCTCTGGAGTCCCTTTATTCTGTAATAGTGCTGCATTCTTCTTAAGGCATTTGTGGACACACAGGTCATTTGTACTATAGGAGGTCTCACAACCTGGAATGGGGTGATGGGTCTTCAGGGTCACCTGACTCTTAAGCCTCCAAACCTATAAGCTGGCATATAGCTCTAAAGCTTAAATAAATTCAGGTCAATTGTTCAAGCAGGACTAATTCATAGGTACTTTCTATTGCATCCCATTGGGAGGCGAGTAATGTGTGGCTGTTCCACTTCTCATGATGTTAAGGTTTAGTGATGTTAAAGCAATGCTTACTTAAGTGGGACCCTTATTTACGGAAGAACTTCCAGGTTCTGGCGACAGGTGAGATGGGGCAGCTATAGAACCTGAACAGAGGGACGCCTGGGTGGCTCGGTCAGTTAAGCATCTGCCTTCGGCTCAGGTCACGATCCCGGGATCCTGGGATAGAGCCCCGAGTTGGGCTCCCTGCTCAGCAGGGAGTCTACTCCTCCCTCCGCCTCTGCCCCTCTCTCCGCTCATGCTCTCTCTCTGTCTCTCTCAAGTAAATAAATAAAATATTTTTTAAAAATCTGAAAAGAATGCACAGAGCAGTTATGAGGTCTTTAAAAAGTAAACAGCAGCAGGCAGGTTGGGGAGAAAGACCAGAACTTTGAGTGTTCATTGAATTGACTGGGTTTATCTCTTGTTTTCCCCTCTGGAATCCCCCAGCCTTGACTCAAAGCAGCCAAAAACCCAGAGTCGGACATCAGCACAGACAGAATGCTAGCAGAAATCCTGTGTCGGGCTTAAAGAATGAGAGCAGGATCTCCTGAGAGTGGCAGGAGAGGCCCACAGACACAGGAGGGAGGACTGTCCTCTGATCAGAGGAGTGTAGGGTGAAGGACCCTGCTACTTCCTCTGTCATCCTACGGGATTGCCCAGATGCAGCTGTAGTCATTGCAGAAAGTGCATGTCAGAAGGAGGATAAATAAAGCCCCAGATTTCTGGCCCCAAAACCAAAAAGGGGGGACCTCAGGGAAACAAAAACCACCAGGGTGGCTGTGGAGCAGGAGGAGCTCAGGACAGTGGACCCATCCATTGAATGTGAACTCCTGCACCCTCCTAGTTACACAGACGTAGATCTGGCCCTAAACAGTATACATGAACTTTGAGAACTCAGCTGAGGAACAGACTGTGGCCTAGGTTGCAGACTGGCCACTGCGTGGAACACATATACAGAACAGATCTGCGTAGCCTGACAAAGTCTTTGAAAACTGAACGTTGAAACCACAATCCACAGAACACTGGTCAGAACTTGCCTCGTCAAATACTTGCTTTTCACTTTTTTTTTTTTAATTATCCATAGAATTTAAATAAGATCCAGAGACCCATAACATAATATCTAGGATACTCGACGTATGAAGAACCAGGAAAGCCTCCACTGGGCCAACGTTGAGAGGACACAGTTGTTGAAATTATCTAACAAAGACTTTAAAGCAGCTATTATAAAAGTACTCCAAAAGTAAGAGGGAACGCTCTTGAAGCAAATGGAAAGAGAAAGCCTCAGAAAATAAATAAAAGATATAACGAACCAAATGGAAATTTTGCAACTAAAAAAAAAAAAAACACATTAACCAAACGTTTTAAAACTCACTGGATGGCTCGGTCTGGCAGAATGGAGCTGACAGGACAAGAGCCAATGAAGATAGATTGGTTAAAAGTATCCAATTGGAACATTTATCTTTCTTCGTAAGAGAATTTTCTACCAATTAAGCAATTGTTTGCACATTTCTCAAAATATCTGTGTAATATTTTTACTGTTCAGGACTTCATTCTATCAGTGAACAATTTTAGTAAAATGAGAGTTCATTTTATTGTTAAAAATTAATCAACAAGAAGGGCCTGGGAAGCACAAATGATATTCACATGTTATAAACCAAGAATTATGACTAACCCAACTTGGTACACCTGAGGTATAGTTAGGAAAAAAATCAAAATAATTATGGTAATTTTTAGAAGGGTAGAAAAAAAGGAGAGGGAGGAGCCTAAGATAGGGGAAGAAGAGAAGAAGGGAGAAGGAGAAGAATGGGGTTTTTTCAACTTTTTAACTCTGAAATACACTTCATATAAGAAAGACAGGATGCCAAAGGGATTCTGCCCTTTGTTGATCAGTCTTCAAATCTGTTCACTGGGACCCTAGTTTATATATGTGTATATATATATATACACACACACACACACACACATACATACATATGTGCATACGTTTGTGTGTATTGCTTAAAATAAGATTTTTCAAATGTCATCATGAACTAATGAATCTTTACGATGTCATGTGCTTCTGTCAATTACCTTTGATATACAAATTGTCCTATCTTAGGCCAGTTGGCTTCTATTGTCCTTTCACATGACCCCGGCTGCTTTTTAACAGCGTAAGATATCCCAAACTCACTTTGTATGTTTCATACCCCAGAACTGGAATCAATCATTTCTCAAAGGATTCCCTGGTTCCTTTTGCTGAGAAAATGTATTTAGATACCACAATCTAGAAGATATGGGTGCTCACTGCTACAGGGTTTTCATGGCGTCTAGGCCTTTTCAGTGATCAGAGCTAGAAAAAAATATTTTTTTTAATGTTGAGCAAAATCATAGATTGTTACTGTATTTGTGATTGTAATCTATAATTACATGGTTTTTATTTCTTTCATTTTATGTTTCATTATCTTTCCTCCTAAGTTGGAAATCTTGATTTCCAAACACATGAACATAATTACTTACTTATAAGTAAGTTTACTTACAGTAAAACTATAATAGTTCTGAAATGGCAATTAGACTACTGATTATGGTTCAAGATTTCGTTGCAGAACATTTTGGTTTTATTTTTGCTGTAGTTTTACATCATTTGAAGAGTTGTTTTGTTTTTCCCCCTGTGTTTATGCTACTATCTTAGACTATTAGGCTTATTTGTTTCAATGTCTTTTTTATTGTTATTCTGTCTTCATTTTAACTTTATTTTTTTAACTGTCTAAAACATTAACATCGTTCCAAAGTCAAAACTATATAACAACCTGAATTTATAGAATCTCCCTTATATGTCTATCTTCTCCCCCCAGTTTTTTTGTCTCCCCTCATACATAGCAATTAGATATTAGTTTAGCATTTCTATTTTTAATATATTTATTTATTTAGCAAAAATTAGCACACTTGGCCCTATTCTCTACCTTGCTTTTTTTTTTACTTAACAGTGTATCCTAGAAACCACTGCAAATCAGTATTTAGTGATCTCTTCATTACTCTTTGGAGCCTCATCATACTTCATTGCATAGAAGTACCATCATTTCTTCAACCAGTTCCCTATTGATGGACATTTGGGGCTATCTCCAATCATTTGTTACTATAAATTAAACTACAGTGTGGTGCATAGGTCATATTTTATTTTTGTTGCTGTATCTTTAGAATGCTATTCCTAGGGGTGCCTGGGTGGCTTAGTTGTTTAAGTGTCCAATTTTTGCTATCAGCACGGGTCTCCACACTGGGCATGGAGCCTGCTTAAAATAATAAAAAATAAATTAAAAAAAAAGAATCGTATTCCTACAAGTGGGATTGCTGAGTCAAAGGTAGATGAATATATAATTTTGCTAATATGCCACCAAATTCCCTTCTGAAGTTGTCGTATCATTTGGGTTTCTGCCAGAAAGATATCAGGGTTCTAGAGTGCCTGTTTCCTTCACAGCCAGACTTCTCAACAGAATAAAATCTCAAAAATTTTGAATGTTTGCCAATCTGATAGATGAACATTGAAAAATATGCATACTTTTATTTTTTTTGTATCTTATAGTTGAGGTTGAACATCTTTTCACGTGTGTAAGAGCTTTTTTGTTTCTCTTTCTGTGAAACATATATTCCTATCTTTCTCCATCTTTTTCAAAAGAATTGTTGGTCTTTTTTTCCTTCAATGTTTAAGATAGTTAGGCCTTTGTTTGTGATTTGAGTAGCAGATCTTTTCCTGGTTATTACTTGTCTCGTAGCTTTGCTTACAATGTTTTGCTCTGGAAAAAAAAAATTACAGCCAAATTTATCAAGTTTTCTTTTATTGCTTCTAGATTTTGAGACATAAGAAAACTTTCCTTCACCCAGGTTATTGAAGTAGTAGGAACATTTAAACTGTAATTTTAAAAGTTGCTGATGGCTCAGTGTGGACTAGTTTGAGTTAAAAACTTTAGGTGCCCAATTTTAGGGAGACTCCCACACTTTTATGAGTTTTACCTCTAGGAATCCCACCAGGTTCTCAGGGTGAAAGTCAGAGAAAAATCCCTTTATGCTTCCAGCAGAGGTAACAATTATGAAATACATCTGAAGCATTATGTTCTCCTTAACAAAAGCCTGCCCTCAATGGAAATTATTTTACCAGAGCCGTACCTACCTGGAAGAAAAGACATACCCAACTCCAGCCCCTTCTACACTTTTTGTCTCACCTAAGAGGGAAAAAAAGCCTAGAATTGCTTGTGAAAGTCATAGCCCAGGGGCACAGGCTCATTAAAAGACGGAGACCTAATTGTAGAATTATGGAATCTTCTCCCCCACACACACATATGTACACCTTACCACCACATTAACAGGCTTCTGTATGGTAACAGGACATTACTACCGAAAGAACTGCAAAACTCAGACCCTGGTCAAGAAAGAGTCTCTAGGGAATTCCAAAGACTAGGGGAGACAAAACAGGGACAGTACAGGAGATTTCAGTCTCTACCATCTGCAACTATAGCAAATAGTAAACATAGTCTAACTCAGATAAACACAGAACTTTACAACAAAGTCCTGTTTAACTCAATTCTTTTTACCTGCTACATCATGTCCGGCTTTCCACAAAAAAAATGCCAAGGCATGCTAAAAGGCACAAACATAGTCTGAGGAGATAAAGAGCACTTCAAACCAGACTCGGGACAGAAATTTTGGAGCTATCAGACTTGGAATTTAAATTAACTATGATTGATGTGCCAAGAGATCCAATGAAAATGTGAAACCATGTAAAACAAATGGGTAATGTAAACTGAGAAATGGAAACTCTAAGAGAGAATCAAAAGGAAAGTATAGCAATCCTAAACAATATAACAGAAATAAAGATGCCATTCCTGGGCTCATCAGCAGACTGGACATGGGTGACAGAAGAATCAACAAGTTTGAAGATGTGCCAAACTGAGAAGCAGGGAGAAAAAAGAATGGCAGGGGGGAGGAATGGAATGGAATGGAATATCCAAGAATTGTGGGACAATTACAAAAGGTATAACATATGTGTAATGGAATACCAGAAGGAGAAGAAAGAGAGAACGGAAGTGAAGAAATATTTGAAGTCAGTAATGCCTGAGAATTTTCCAAAAGTAATGACAGACACCATGCCTCAGATCCAGAAATCCCAGAGAACATCAAGCATGGTAAATTTGAAACAATTTACACATGAAGATATTATGATGAAACTGTAGAAAAATTAAAGACAAAGAGAAAATCTTGAAATAAAACACAGGGTGTGGGTGGGGGTAGGGACCACTTACCTACAGAGGAATAAGGATAAGAATCATATCAAATTTCTTTTCAGAAACCATGCAAGCAGAGGGGAGTGAAGTATTTAAAGTGTTAAAAGGAAAAAAAAAAAACACCAATTGAGAATTCTGTATCCACTGGCACTTATCTTTCAAAAGGAAAGGAGAAATAAAGACTTCTTCAGACAAATGAAAATTAAAGGAATTTGTCGTCAGTAGATTTGCCTTATAAGAAATTTGTTAAAAGTTCTTCAGAGAGGGGCACCTGGGTGGCTCAGTCGGTTAAGTGTCTGCCTTCAGCTCAGGTCATGATCTCAGGGTCCTGGGATCGAGCCCCAAGACGGGCTCCCTGCTCAGCGGGGAGCCTGCTTTTCCCTCTCCCTCTGACCCCCACTTGTGTTCACTTTTTCTCTCTATCTCAAATAAATAAAATCTTTTTTAATAAAGTTCTTCAGAGAGAAGGAAATTATATATGTTAGAAACTCAGATCTACATAAAGAAAAGCAGAGTGTTAGTCAAGGAATAAATGAAGGTAAAATAACATTTTTTTAATTCTTAATTGATCTAGCAGATAACAGTTTGTTCAAAATAATAATACCAATAATGCATTTAGTGTTTGTAGCTTATGGATAAGTGGAATGATTGCAATGTTATAAGAGTAAAAGACAAACAAGGAGAAAAACAAATAGTAGTTGTAAATATGGTAGATATTAAACCAACTACAATCACTTTAAAAAAAAAAAAAAAGGGAGCCCAACGCCAGGCCCAATCCCAGAACCCCGGGATCATAACCCAAGCCAAAGGCAGACACTTAACTGACTGAGCCACCCAGGTGCCCCACGACTATAATCACTTTAAAATTGAATGTTCCAAATGCATCAAATAAGAGACAAGCTATCAGAAGTTATTTTTTAAAAAAAGACCCCAGGGCGCCTGGGTGGCACAGCGGTTAAGCGTCTGCCTTCGGCTCAGGGCGTGATCCCGGCGTTATGGGATCGAGCCCCACGTCAGGCTCTTCTGCTATGAGCCTGCTTCTTCCTCTCCCACTCCCCCTGCTCGTGTTCCCTCTCTCGCTGGCTGTCTCTATCTCTGTCGAATAAATAAATAAAATCTTTAAAAAATAAATAAATAAATAAAAATAAATAAATAAAAAAAGACCCAAGTATATGTTGTCCACAGAAACGCACTTTAAATATAAGGGGCACAAATTAAAACTAAAGGGATAGAGAAGGACATACCAGGCTGATCCTAATCAAAAGGAAGCTATTTTCAGACAAAGCAGACTTCAGAGCAAGGAAAACTATCAGGGGTAAAAGGGAGCATTACATAATGGTAAAAGAATCAATTCTTCGGTAAATCTCAGCTTCTCAAATCAGTGGCTTTTTGGCTGTGAGCAACATGATGGGGGGGTGACAGAAAAAGATGCAAAAGAAATTATAGAAGATCATGAAAATTTTAGGGGTGACGATTCATTATCTTGAATGTGGCAAAGATTTCATGGATGTATAGATACGTTAAACTGTCAGTTGTACATTTTAAATATATGTAGTTTCCTGTGTGTCAGTTATAACTCAATAAGACCCTTCAAATTTTTTTTAAAAATCTATGCCATCATCATCCTGTTCTGACGGAAAGCCATTATTCATTCCTTTTTCACAGTTGAGGAATTTGACGCACAGAGAAGTTAAGTTACTTGCCCAGGATCACACAGCTGGTAAGTAGCAGTGTCAGGATTTGAAGTTAATTTGACTCTCGAGGCCATGCTCTTAAGCACCTTGCCTCAGTGAATTAACCAGAGAGCCCATGTTTCTGTTGCCAGTTTTAGAGCTGGCGCAGGGCTGTTTGCTATTGTTGAAGTGACCCTTGAGGGCAGGGACATCCAAATAATTATGAAAGAGAAATCTAGAGAAGGCCTGAGTTAATCCAGTGTCAAGAAATCAATTATAGGGGCGCCTGGGTGGCTCAGTCGGTTAAGTGTCTGCCTTCGGCTCAGGTCATGATCCCAGGGTCCTAGGACTGGGCCCGGCATTGGGTTCCCTGCTCGGCAGGCAGCCTCCTCCCTCTTCTCCCCCGCACCACCCGTGTTCTCTCTTGCTATCTCTGTCGCTATCTCTGTCTCTCTGTCTCTCTCTCTCTCAAATAAATAAATAAATAATCTTTAAAGACAAAGACAGAAATCAACCTATAGGTCTGCAAGTCAATGGGGAAGTGATGGGGATGATATGTGTGAATCACACTGGATTCTTTGGGATCTGAAATCGGACTCTTCCCTCACAGCCTTCCGCCTTCCTGGCCTCACCCACGCACACCGCCCAGCAGCAGGCACCCACTTTCGGAGCCCCCTTCACATACTCTTAATAAGATGATCAAGGAGTACGTTGGGGAGCTGGACAGACTGCACTGACCACAAATGAGGAGGAAGAATACTGCGGTTTGGTGAGGTGGAAACATGCCTTCTGGGCATGTCCCAGACAACCCTGGGACTGAATATCTGCCACCTACTAGCTATGTGACCTTGGGCAAGCCGCTTAACTTCTCCACCCTCCGTTTTCCCAAATACAAATTGGAAACAACGTACTTACAGAATTATGAGTTTTCACTGAGAAGAACTAAGCAGAGTCTCTCGCACGGGAACTGGCACATACCACAGGCACAGTGGGTCAGGGTTATTACCGCTGCACTGACATCGTTCTTCTGTGGAAGGAATGTCACACAGTGAGTTGTGACCAGATCACACAGTGAGGTCACTGTCACCTTAGGAGAGCTTTAACAAGGAGGGTATACCCCATCATTAAGGCTGAATTTGGGGTGTTCCTGCCAAAAGCAGGATGATAAAGATAATGACGTCAGTGGTTTAGTATGATGCTGATATTCAGCGGTCTCAGATTTTGCAGCCCATGGGTGAACTGAGAGAGGAGGTGTCAAAATAGACAGCCGGCAGCCATAACTGTGGGCTTCCTTGTCGATAACCTCCTTGAAAGTAGAGACAGAGATGTCTTGTGTCCCTGCTACCTAAAACAAGGTCTGGTGTCCAGTAAACATTTACTAAATCAGTCAACCCCTACACCTGGCCTTTAGATTGCGGGTGGCAGGTCTCCAGTTGTCGCCGTTTAGGACAGCTTCGGCTGAGACAAGTGAGAATGCACCCCATGAGCCGCTGATACCATAAATCCGTGTCAGCTAGTCTTCTCATCCACTTCTAGCTTAATGCAATACAACATTACTTGAACACCTACTTATCCAAGTAACTTATGGACAACTCAACATGAAAGTTAAGTATTAAAAAAAAATCGAAATACAAATTAAATACTCTCATCAATAACAGATATTATCACTGCACGCTTATCAAGTTCTTGCCCTTCACCTGCTGCCAGGTCCCTCTGGGGGTCCCCAGCAAATGCTCAGCTCCTTGACCGAGCTCAAGGGTCCATTGATTTGCTAACACCTTCCTGTTACTCTGACAGTCCTCATAATTGCTCCAAGCTTCAGTTCCTGGATACCGTCTGAGCTGCTGACCTTTGCATATTTTCTTTTTGTCACCACATTCTGAACTGAAGCCACAAAATAGAAGATGCTATTTGCTCTGATTTTGTAGTTCTACTTTTCCTCCTGCCTGATGCTTACTTTTCATTTGACTTTTTACAAAAAGAGAAGGGAAAGAGCTCTAGATTTCTTGAAGGGAGCAGACCCTTTTACCTTCAGAACTCCCTTTATAATGTCAATATTTTAAAACTATCAAACTAAACAGGGCAGATTTTTAGCAAGCTTACAGATTAGGATCTTTGCAATACGTTACAGCCAAATGTCAGACTGGATAATGTCGACATTAATCAAAATGGCCACCTAAGAATTGGAATGATGTAGGAACTACTTGGGTCCCTAACATTCAGGAGGGAGCGTTGCATTAGCAGATGTCAAAGCTAACAATGTTAGCCAACTAAATGTGGAACTTCCTGACCATATGTTGGACATTAGCTGATCAGCATTGATATTAATCATGCTTTGGACAGTAGACAGACAATCTGTAAATTCCCAGTTGGTATCAAGGAAGAAAACTAATTTTATTTTCTCCTATTGCTGTTGAAGCTCTGACCATATTTCTTGCTATCCTTGAAGTAAGTTCATTGACTGTGCTCCATCTACACCTTGTATATACTTCTGTGGTTCAGATTTACTGCCATCTATTCTAATTATTTGTTTATCTATCTCTCTCCCATCCTAGCCTGTAAGATTTTTGGGTAAGAGACTGTGGTTTACTAATACCTGCCAAGCCTACAATGGAATAAAAAGGGGCTTGGGAATTTAAAAGATTTGGATTTAAATTCTGGCTCTGGAACTTACTGTGTCATCATGGGCAAGTTTCTTAACTTCTCCAAGCCTGATAATGCCGATCTGTAAAACAGGGAGTTTAATACCTACCTAGAAGAGTTTATTAGGATTAAATAAATTAAATAACTGACTATATTATAAAGATTCTTTGGTTGTGAACAACAGGGAGAAACTGTATCATTAAGATTGGTTGTAAGCAACAGAGATAAATTCTGGCTAATTTAAGAAAAAGAACATGACAACTAAATGCAATGTGTAATCTGGGATTGAATCCTCTGGATCAGAGAGAGAAATGGATATAAATGACATTTTGGGGACAATTAGTATAATCTGAAAAGTGTGTTGTATATTGTAAAATAGTATTAGTTAATCTTATATTTCCTGAATTTGATCATTATATTGTGATTATATAAGAGAAGATAGAGAAGATCCTTGTTCTTAGGAAATAAACAATGTAGGATTTGGGGTAAAGGAACATGATGTCTGCAACTTTGAAATGGCTCAGGAAAAAATACACATATACATATATCGTGTATATAATATATGTAAAGCATACATATGTACATATACCATATATAATATGTATAACATACAGAGTGCAATAAAGTAAATATGGCAAAATATTTACAATTAATGAATCCAAGTAAAGGGCATGAGAGTTATTTGAACTGTTCTTGTCATTCTATATTATTTTGAAATAGTCTTAAAATTCAAAACAATAAGGAAAAAAGAGGGGATTTATTGAAATAATCATGGAACTCTCAAAATCAATAGGAAGGCTGAAGAACTAGGCTTAGAAACTAGACAGGAACGAGCACAAGAACTATCAGAGTATAACACTGGAAAACATGACTTCCTTCCTTTTCATCACTGTGCACAGGACTCAGTCCTGGGAGATAGAACTGTTTGGTGAATCAATATAGGGGCAGGAGATAGGATCTGTCAGAATGAGTTTCCAGAAGGGTTCACCCAGGACAGTACCTGGCTCAGCACATGGTGGGTGCTCAAAAAATAATTTTTAAGGGTGCCTGGGTGGCTCAGTCAGTCAAGCATCCAACTCTTGGTTTCATCTCAGGTCGTGATCTTGGGGTTGTGGAATCCAGCCCCAAGTCAGGCCCTGCACTCCACATGGAATCTGCTTGGAACTCTTCTTCCCCCTCTCTCTCCATCCCTCCCCCCCGTGCTCGCTCTTTCTCTCTCTCTCTCTCTCAAATAATAAATCTCTAAAAAATAATTTTTAATGCATTTTTATCCTCTAGCACGTGACATGCACATAAGAAACCTACATGGGGTGTTAGTCGTCTTCCTTTCCCTTTTGTACTTCCGGTTCTGAGCACTTTACCTAGCACATAGCAGGTGCTCCACGATAGTTGCTAACTGCACTGCAGCACTGGCAGGGTCTGTAGTAGTAACTGTGACCACACTATGTGTGTGCTTATTCAGGAACCATGTTTTTTCCTTACTGATGAGTGGACACATGGCCTGATTCCCAGGCAGGCAAGAGCATCAAGTGTCTATGCCAAAATACAGGGAGAGGAGCCAAGAAAATAGAGTAGCCTGATTTTAGTCACCATGATGTAATCCTTGTGAGTTTTGGGGAGTAAGTCTCAATCTCTCTAAGTCTTGGTATCCTCACGTATAAAATAGGATGTCTTATGGTGCTTACTTTACGGCCGCTAACCCCCACTAGAACTCCCTAACGCTGCCAAGCAATCATAATGTATTTCCCTACTGCATCCATTCTTCCACTCCCCTAGATAATTATCTCGTGCCTTCTCCTCTTTCTATTATCTACATCGCTCCCTCCTCAAGTTTAGCTGATGGGCCCTCCCTTCAATGAGTCTTCCCAGGAGTTGGAGAGACCACTTCTGTTACATTCTGTTTTCCAGAAGTTAGTTATCTAGTTACATGACCATGCCTACCTTCAAGGGAAGCTAGCAAATGTCTTTATTATGGGGGTCTGTGTACCCTGAAACAGTTGGGCTTCTGCTGTTAAAGGCAGGAAAACAGACATTGAGAGATGTTAGCAGATTTACCATCATGGATTTATCATGTTTCCTGAGACTAAGGGCATCAATTCAAAAGTACGACTCACGTGGGCTCCAATTCTGCCTGGCAACCAACCTATCTTTCTCCAGTCTGTCCACTTTCCCAGTCTCTCAAATGATTATTTCACAGTCTTTTCTGTCTTTTCAAAACTCTGATACCTTCTCCACCTCCTCCTCTCCTTCTCCCTCCCTCCCTCTCTCTTTCCCTCCTCCCCACTCTCCCCTTTCTCTCAACAGAAGACCTTGCCTCCTATTTCTATTTGCCTCTATTTTGAGGGAGAAAGGACTCTGTAAGCTGCCCTATATACTCACCAACCTGTGTGCGTGCCCAGGTACTCTACCTTCTCCTGTTACTACAGGTGAATTGCTCACCATGCTCTCAGGGAAACCCAGCCCTGCATTGACTCACCCCACCCCCTCTCACTACTCTACCACGTCATGCCCAGGACTCTCTTCTCTCTTTCCCACAGTGTTTGTCCTCTCTTTCAGATCTTTCCCTTTTGGTTTCCCACCCAGCAAGTAAGGAACTTAGATATTCTCACTCCTGTCCTCACAAAAAGAAAAAAACTGAATAATCTGAAAATCAATAACTCTTCTTAGATCCATCAGAGAACTGAAGTCACAAGGCAAACTGTTGCCCCCAAAATGGAGAGACAGACCAATTTCTTTTAAAATATAGCCTTAAAAAATGACATAGGAAGAAATAGAAAATCTGCATGACATCCTATTTATTAAGCGTACTAAATTTGTCATTTAAAACCTTCTCATGAAGAAAGTTCTAGGCCCACATGGCTACACTAGTGAATTCCGCCAAACACTTAAGAAAGAAATAATACTCACGTTACATGAAGTCTTTCAAAAAATAATACCCTTTTTTAGAAATTTCACTGTCTCCCCTGACCCATATATATCTTTTCCAATTGACTTGTTTAAATCAGGACCCAAGCAAGTACCCACATACTACATTTGGGTGATGTGTCTCTTAATTTTCCTTTAATCTATAATGTCCTCTCTCCTTTTTTTAATGCTTTTGACTGTCAGAGAAACTGGTGCATTTGCCCTACAAAATTTACTCAATTCTAGATTGGGTTCATTTCTTCCTCGCGGTTTTATTTCACGTGTTCCTCTAATTTCCATATTTCCTTTAAACTAACATGTTCTTTAGAGCAAGGATTGGTTGGCAAACTATGACCAGAAGGCCAGATCTAGTCCACAGCCTCTTTCTATAATTCCTGAAAGCTAAAAATGGTCATTTGTATTCCTAAAGTGTTTTAAGAGCAAATAAACAAGGAAAACAATATGCACTAAAGACTATGGCCTGCAAAGCCTAAAATATTTACCATGTGGCTTTTTGCAGAACAAGTTGGCCTACCCCTAACCTAAAGACTCAATCAGGGGTGCCTGGATGGCTCAGTCAGTTAAGTGTCGCACTCGTGATTTTGGCTCAGGTTGTGATCTCAGGGTCATGAGATTGAGCCCTGCATCAGGCTCCCCAGTCAACAGGGAGTCTGCTTGAAATTCTTTCCCTCTGCCCCTCTCCCTGCTCGTCCAAGATCTCTCTCTCTTTCTCTCGAATAAATAAATCTTAAGAAAAAGACTGAATCAAATTAAAGTTTTATTTGTTTAAATTTGTAAATAATGCTTCTCATAGTATTCTATATGTGCAGGTATTTTCTACTGCGTGATATCAGGAGGCTTATAATGTCTCATTGTCACATTTTCAGTGATGTTAGGGTTAACCAGTGATTTCAGAGGGGGCAGGAATCTGATTAAAGCCTGGGACACAGGAGGGGAGATTATTCATTTTTCTATGAGGGCCTCCTAAGCAGCAGTGGCCAGGAGCTCTCCGCCCCAGGAAGAGAGGGCAGGGTGATGCCATCTTACACACTGCCCCCACCACCACCAGCAGCAGCAGCAGCAGCAGCAGCACAGTGGGACTACAGAGAGAAACACAGCACCTCCAGTGGAGGCTGGAGTTGCTTACACCAAACCCCACCCCCTGCGCCTGGCAGGGGCATCTTTACTAGAGCAGGTCTGATTGTGAGCCAGCACAGGGGGCCTCTTCCTCAGAAGACAAACACAGGCCCCCCACATGTACCAAGTCTACTGATCATAGAGTGCTCCAAAGCACTAGCTTCAATTCTGGAGGAAATAGAACCAGGCTTTCATTTTTCTTTTTCAGTTTTTTATAATTTTTTTCTTTTTCTTTTTTTCATTTTCCTTTGGAATCAGGCTTATAGTTTTTTGTTCATTTGTTGGTTTGTTTCCTCTTCTCATTTTTTGGATCAGGTACCTTTTTTTTTCTTCTTTTCTTTTTTCCTTCTTTCTTTTTCTTTGGAATTAGACTTATGGTTTTTTGTTTGTTTGCTTTTACTTTTACTTTTCTGTTTTCATGGCTCAGGCTTTTTTTTTTTTTAATCAGGCTTATTTTAACAAATAAATCAAAGTACACCTAATTAAAGGTCCAAACACTCCCTACTGCAAGCAAGGAGGAACTCTGCAGAGGACTGACCTATGGGAAAGAGCAGTGAAAACACAATGGCAGAATGCACACAACATACACCAGAAACACTGCCCCAAGCACCAGGCCCTGGACAGTGTGTGACTGTCTTCTTCTTCTTCTTTTGTTTTTTAATGGCACCATCTTTAATTTAATTTAATTAATTTATTTATTTATTTATTTATTTATTTGGAGAGAGAGAGTGCATGTGGTGGGGAGGGGCAGAGGGAGAGAAAAAGACAGAATCTTTAGCAGACTCCACCCAGCATGGAGCACAATATGGGGCTTGATCTCTCAACCCTGAGATTATGACCTGAGCTGAAATCAAGAGTCAGACGCTTAACTGACTGAGCCACCCAGGCACCCCTAACCTCTTCTTAATATAATATTACTCTCAGGAGCGGGAAACATAACAAGCTTTCATAACACGCAAAAGACAGAAACCTAGACATAATGACAAGACAGAGGAGTTTTCCCCAAAAGTAAGATCAAGAAGAAATGACAGCCAGGGATTTGCTCAAAACATATATAAGCAATATATCTGAACAATAATTTAAAACAACAGTTATAAGAATACTAGCTGGGCTGGAAAGAAGAATAGAAGGCACCAGAGAAACCCTGGCTTGTGAGATAAAAGACCTAAAAACTAGTCAGGCCAAAATTTAAAATGCTATAACTGAGATGCCAGACTGACTAATGTAATCACGACAAGGATGGAAGAAGCAGAGGATCGAATAGGTGACATAGAAGATAAAATTATGGAAAATAATGAAGCCAAAAAGAAGAGGGAAAGAAAACTATTAGATCATGAATATAAACTTAAGGAACTCAGTGATTCCACAAAGTGCAATGATACTGTATCATAGGAGTCCCAGAAAAAGAAGAGCCTGAAAAGGAGCAGAAGGTTTATTTGAACAAATTATATCTGAGAACTTCCCTGATCTAGGGAAGGAAACAGGAATTCAAGTTCAAAAGGCACAGAGAACTCCCCTCAAAACCAACAAAAACAGGTTAATACCAAGATATATCATAGTGAAATTTGCAAAATACAAAGAAAAAGAGAGGATTCTGAAAGCAGTTGGGGACAAAATGTCCTTAACCTAGGGTAGACACATAAGGTTAGCAGCAGACCTGTCCACAGAAACTTGACAGGCAGAAAAAAGTGGCATGATTTTTTAAACATTCTGAGTGAGAAAAATATGCAGCCAAGAATACTATATCCAGCAAGACTGTCATTCAGAATAGAAGGAGAGATAGAGTTTTCAAGACAAGCAAAAACTAAAGGAGTTTGTGACCACTAACCCAGCTCTGCAAGATATATTAAAGGGGACCCTTTGAACAGGAAAGAGAGACCAAAAGCTACAAAGATTAGAAAGGAACAAAGACAATCTAAGACCAGAGACTTTACAGGTAATACAATGGCACTAAATTAATATCTATCAATAATTATTCTGAATTTAAGTGGACTAAATGCTCTAAAAGACATAGGGTGTCAGAATGGATAAAAAAAAAAAAAAGCATCAATATGCTGCTTTCAAGAGACTCATTTTAGACCCATAGACACCTCCAGGTTGAAAGTGAGGAGGTGGAGAACCATCTATCATGCTAATGGACATTAACGGAAAGCTGGAGTAGCCATACTTCTATTAGACAAACTAGATTTTAAACCAAAGACTGTAATAAGAGATGAAGGAGGGCAATATCATAATAAAGTGGTCTATCCAGTAAGAAGACCTAACAATTGTAAATATTTATGCCCCCAACTTAGAAGCAGCCAAATATATAAAGCAATTAATAAGAAACTTAAACTCATTGATAATAACACAATAATAGCAGGAGACTTTAACACCCCTCTAACAGCAATGGACAGATGATCTAAGCAGATCAACAAGGAAACAATAGCTTTGAATGACACGATGGACCAGATAGACTTTACTAATATATTCAGAGCATGACATCATAAAGCAGCAGAGTACACATTCTTTTCAAATACATATGGAACATTCTCCAGAATAAATCATGTACGAGGTCACAAATCAGGCCTCAACAAGTACAAAAAGATTGAGATCATACCATGCATATTTTCAGACGACAGTGCTATGAAACTTGAAGTCAACCACAAGAAAAAATTTAGAAAGATCACAGATATGTGGAGATTAAAAGACATCCTACTAAAGAATGAATGGGTTAACCAGGAAATTAAAGAAAAAAATTAAAAATACATGGGGGCGAATGAAAATGAAGACACAACAGTTCAAAACTTTTGGGATGAAGCAAAGGAGGTCCAAAGAAGGAAGTATAGAGCAATACAGACCTACCTCAAGAAGTAAGAAAAGTCTCAAATATACAACCTAACTTACACCTAAAGGAACTGGAAAAAAAAAAACAGCAAATAAAGCCTAAAACCAGCAGAAGAAGGGAAATAATTAAGATTAGAGCAGAAGTAAATGATATAGAAATTTAAAAAATAGTAGAACAGATCAACAAACCAGGATCTGCTTCTTTGAAAGAATTAACGAAATTGATAAACCCCTGGCCAGACTTATCAAAAGGAAAAGAGAAAGGACCCAAATAAATAAAATCATGAATGAAAGAGAAGAAATCACAACCAACACCACAGAAATACAAACAATTATAAGAGAATATTATGAGAAATTATATGCCAAAAAATTGGGTAATCTGGAAGAAATGGATAAATTCCTAGAAACAGGAAGAAATAGAAAATTTGAACAAACCCATAACCAACAAAGAAATTGAAGCAGTAATGAAAAATCTCCCAACAAACAAGAGTCCAGGGCCAGATGGCTTCCCAGGGGAATTCTACTGAACATTTAAAGAAGAATTAATACTTATTCTTCTGAAGCTGCTCCTAAAAAATAGAAACAGAAGGAAAACTTCCAGGCCAGCATTACCTTGATCCCCAAACCAGACAAACACCCCATTAAAAAGGAGAATTACAGACCAATATCCTTGATAAACATGGATGCAAAAATTCTCAACAAAATACTAGCTAATCGAATCCAATAGTACATTGAAAAGATTACTCACCACAATCAAGCGGGATTTGTTCCTGAGCTGCCGGGGTGGTTCAATATCCACAAATCGATGTGATACACCACATTAATAAAGGAAAGGATAAGAACCATATCATCCTCTCAATAGATGCAGAAAAAACATTTGACAAAATACAGCATCTTTTCTTGATAAAAACCCTCAAGGAAGTAGGGATAGAAGGAACATAACTTAAATCATAAAGGCCATATATGAAAGACCCACAGCTAATACCATTCTCAATAGGGAAAAGCTGAGAGCTTTTTCCCTAAGGTCAGGAACAAGGCAGGGATGTCCACTCACACCATTGTTCAACATAGTCCTGGAAGTCCCAGCCTCAGCAATCAGACAGCAAAAAGAAATAAAAGGCGTCCAAATCAGCAAAGAAGTCAAACTTTCACTCTTCACAGATGACATGATACTCTATGTAGAAAACCCAAAAGACTCCACCAAAAAAAATTGCTAGAACTGATACATGAATCCAGCAAAGTGGCGGGATATAAAATCAACATACAGAAATCTGTTGCATTTCTATACACCAATAATGAAGCAGCAAAAAACTGAAATAATAAGGAGTCAATCCCATTTACAATTACACCCCAAACAGTAGCACACCTAGGAATAAACCTAACCAAACAGGTAAAAGATCTGTGCTCTAAAAACTATAAAACACTTATGAAAGAAATTGAAGAAGATACAAAGAAATGGAAAAACATTCCATGCACATTGGTTGGTAGAACAAATATTGTTAAAATGTCTGTACTACAATCTACACGTTCGATGCAATTCCCATCAAAATAATACCAGCATTTTTTGCAGACCTAGAACAAACAATCCTAAAATTTGTATGGAACCAGAAAAGACCCTGAATAGCCAAAGTGATTTGGAAAAAGAAAAGTAAAGTGGGAGGCATCCCAGACTTCAAGCTGTATTACAAACCGTTAATCATCAGGACAGCATGGTACTGGCACAAAAACAGACACATACATAGATCAATGGATCAGAATAGAGAACCCAGAAATGGACCCACAACTCTAGGGCCAACTAATCTTCCACAAAGCAGGAAAGAATATCCAATGGAAAAAAGACAGTCTCTTCAACAAATGGTGTTGGGAAAATTGGACAGCCACATGCAGAAGAATGAAACTGGACCACTTTCTTATACTATACACAAAAATAAATTCAAAATGGATGATGAAAGATCTAAATGTGAGACAGGAATCCATCAAAATCCTAGAGGAGAACACAGGCAGCAACCTCTTTGACATCAGCAGCAGCAACTTCTTACTAGACACATCTCCAGACACAAGGGAAACAAAAGCAAAAATGAACTACTGGGACTTCATCAAGATAAAAGCTTCACACAACAAAGGAAACAACCATCAAAACTAAAAGACAACTGATGGACTGGGAGAAGATATTTGCAAATGACATGTTGGTTAAAGGGCTAGTATCCAGAATGTATGAAGAACTCAACAAAATCAACACCCAAAAAATAAATAATCCAGTTAAGAAATGGGCAGAAGGCATGAACAGACATTTCTCCAAAGACACACAGATGGCCTACAGACACGTGAAAAAATGCTCAGCATCACTCATCATTAGGGAAATACAAATCAAAACCACAGTGAGATACCATCTCACACCTATCAGAATGGCTAAAATTAACGACTCAGGAAACAACAGATGTTGGCAAGGATGCAGAGAAAGGGGAAACTTTTGCACTGTTTCTGGGAATGCAAACTAGTGCAGCCATGCCGGAAAACAGTATAGAGGTTACCCAAAAAATTAAAAAAGAACTACCCTACAACCCAGCAATTGCACTATTTATCCAAAGGATACAAAAATGCTGATTTGAAGGAACGCGTGCACCCCAATGTCTATAGCAACACTATCAACAATAGCCAAATCATGAAAAAAGCCCAAATGTCCATTGACAGATGAATGGATAAAGATGTGAGATACACAAAGGTATATATATATATGTATGTATATATATATATATGTATAAACACACACACACACACACATACATACATATACACACACACAATGAAGTCTTGCCATTTGCAACAACATGGATGGAACTAGAGGATATTATGCTAAGTGAAATAAGTCAATCAGAGAGACACAAATATATGATTTCACTCATGTGGAATTTTAAAAACAAAACATATGAACATAGGGGAAGGGAAGCAAAAATAAAATAATATAAAAACAGAGAGGGAGGCAAACCATAAGAGGCTCTTAACTATAGAGAGCAAACTGAGGGTTGCTGGACAGTAGGAGGGTGGGGATGAGCTAAATGGGTGATGGGCATTCAGGAGGGCACTTGTTGGGATAAGCACTGGGTGTTATATGTAAGTGATGAATCACTAAATTCCACTCCTAAAACCAATACTGCACTATATGTTGATGAACTTGAGTTTAAATTTAAAAATTTTTTTTAATTTAATTTTAAAAAGAACATCATCCAGAGAATAATCTTTTTAAAATCTATAAGTGTTATTACAAAGTCTCCTTTCCCAGGGTGCCTTGCTGGCTCAGTTGGAAGATCATACAACTCTTGATCTCAGAGTCGTGAGTTTGAGCCCCACATTGGGTGTAGAGATTATTTAAATAAATAAATAATTTTTTTTAAAAAAGATGCAAACAACAACAAAGTCTCCTTTCCCCAAGTTTTCAATAGATAAAAAAAAAAAAGTGAGAACGAGACTTTTCTCAGGCTCATATTATATT
This sequence comes from Ursus arctos, assembly GCF_023065955.2. NCBI lineage: Eukaryota > Metazoa > Chordata > Mammalia > Carnivora > Ursidae > Ursus > Ursus arctos. The sequence continues at coordinate 50,065,851 of NW_026622897.1, forward strand.
GCTGTTAACTTCTAGCCTTTAGGTGGGATGAAAGTTGATTTATTGCCATTTGTTTTCTGCTACAGAAAGGGGGAGTGCATAATAAGCAGTCCTTTCAGGTTCTGCTGGTTTCCTAATGAGGAAAAGACAATGAATGTTAGCCTGGATTTCTTTTTTGTTTTGTTTTTAAGAATATTTTTTATTGTCAGTGTATTACATTTTGGCTACATTATGGGTTAAATTGGCTTTGTTTTTTTTTATCAACCTTTTAAAATTAAGATACAATTGACATATAACATTGTATCAGTTTTAGGTGTACAGCATGATTACAATAAACTTAGTTAACATCCATCACCAGCCATAGTTACAATTTTTTTTCTTGTGATGAGAATTTTTAAGGTTTATTCTCTTAGCTACTTTCAAATACACACTACAGTATTGTTAACTGTAGTCGTCATGCTGTATGTTACATCCCCAGGATTTATTGATTTTATAACAGAAGGGATTAACATTAATTGGTGGACAAAGAAAAGCAAATGGCTATCTCCAGTGTGGGTGGGCATTATCCAACCCATTCAGGGCTTAAATAGGACAAAAAGGCAGATGAAGGCTGAATTGCTTCTCTGCCTGACTAAATGAGCTGGGACATCAATCTTCTCCTGCCCTCTGCACTCCTGGTTCTCAGGCCTTCAGACTTGGACTGGTGTCTGTACTGTAGGCTCTCTGGCTCTTAGGCTTTCACGCTACACCACTGGCCTTCCTTGGTCTCCAGCTTGAAGAGGACAGATTGTGGGACTTCTCAGGCTCCATAAACATATAAGCAATATACATACATACATACAATGCATAATAACTCGCTAACTCATTCACTCACTAATTAACTTACTAACACAGGGTTCTCCAGAAAAACAACAAATAGAATATTTCTGTCCTATGTAGTAATACAGTAGTGCTAACTACCAGCAAGATGCCTCAGTTCCTTGGCATGTGGGCATGTTTATAGGGCTAGTTGAGTATCTTTATGACATGGTAACTGGCAGCCCCCAGAGCAATTGGTCCAATAGAAGAAGCAGAAGGGGCAGTGTTTGTTATGACTTATCCTCAGAAATCACACACTAAGACATCTGCTACATTCTTTCGGTTATATGGGCTAATCTTGTGTGACTAATGTGGAGAGGACTCTACGAAAGAGGCAAGGATCATTGGGGCCATTTTAGAGACTGGCGACCACAACCAGTCACTAGGAAATGTAAACCAAACTATGTAATTTTACAGGGCTCCAGCCAAATTGATAAATATTAACTTTTTGGTTTTTTTAAGTAGGCTCCACACCCGATGCAGGGCTTGAACTCACAACCCTGAGATCAATGGCTGCATGCTCTATCAAATGAGCCAGCCAGGTGTCCCAAATATTAAACACTTTTTAAGTGGGGATTGTATCAACAACTTTTTTGTTTTAAGATTTTATTTATTTATTTGAGAGAGTGAGAGAGAGAGAGTGCACGTGAGCTGGGGGAGGAGCAGAGGGAGAGGGACAAGCAGACTCCACACTGAGCACAGAGCCCCACATGGACCCTGAGATCATGGAGCCGAAATCAAGAGTTGGATGCTTAACTGACCAAGCCACCCAGGTGCCCTGAAGCAACAGCTTTTTAATGTAACTTGTAATTAATGTGTGTGTACATACACACTATTTAGGAATATACACACATATATATCTCATAACCCTTAATGATATATATTATACTCTAGGAATGAAAATTAAGTTACTTAATCTAATACATTGGAAATTAAAATTTTACATTTTATCTGTCAATGTACACAATTCTAAAAGTAAACCCTGAGAAGAGGAGCATAAATCAGTTTTCAGGGAAAGTTACATTACCAGCCAATCTTCTTACTGCTGTTCATAGGGGGTGTGGAGCTCGAGGAAGTTCTGCAGGAAATCTATGAAAGGAAATATCCAGGTCCCCGAACGTTCAGGCATTGCTATTCTTGGAGTACAATCTACTTGCCATCCTTGTTTTAACACACCTTTCACAAGCCCCTTTTGTAAGGAGTTCAAAACAGTTTACTGGGTCATTGATATTTTTTGTTTCCTGTTTGAAGTATCAGGGTATAAGCACATCTCCTTTTTTTTAATAATAATATTTTTTTATTATGTTATGTTAGTCACCATACAGTACATCCCTGGTTTTTGATGTAAAGTTCCATGATTCATTAGTTGCATATAACACCCAGTGCACCATGCAATATGTGCCCTCCTTACTACCCATCACCAGCCTATCCCAGTCCCCCACCCCCCTCCCCTCTGAAGCCCTCAGTTTGTTTCCCGGAGTCCATAGTCTCTCATGCTTCATTCCCCCTTCTGATTACCCCCCCTTTCTTTATCCCTTTCTTCTCCTACCGATCTTCCTACTTCTTATGTTCCATAAATGAGAGGAACCATATGATAATTGTCTTTCTCTGCTTGACTTATTTCACTTAGCATTACCTCCTCCAGTGCTGTCCATGTTGCAGCAAATGTTGGGTAATCGTTCTTTTTGATAGCTGAGTAATATTCCATTGAATATATGGACCACATCTTCTTAATCCAGCCATCTGTTGAAGGGCATCTCGGCTCCTTCCACGATTTAGCTATTGTGGACAGTGCTCCTATGAACATTGGCAAAAGAATGAAACTTGACCACTCTCTCACACCATACACAAAGATAAACTCCAGATGGATGAAAGACCTTGATGTGAGACAGGAATCCATCAAAATCCTAGAGGAGAGCATAGGCAGCAACCTTTATGACATTGGACACAGCAACCTTTTTTATGACACATCTCCAAAGGCAAGAGAAACAGAAGTTTAAATGAACTTGTGGGACTTCATCAAGATAAAAATCTTCTGCACAGCCAAGGAAACAGTCAAAAAAACTAAGAGGCAGCCCACGGAATGGGAGAAGATATTTACAAATGACACTACAGATAAAAGACTGGTATCCAAGATCTACAAAGAACTTCTCAAACTCAATACACAAGAAACGAATAAACAAATCATAAAATGGACAGAAGACATGAACAGACACTTGTCCAATGAAGACATACAAATGGCTAACAGAAACGTGAAAAAATGTTCAAAAGCACATCTCCTTTTGGTGTCTTTAAGTTCTTATGTAGTTGTCTGCTCGTTTGAGACCAATGGTGAGTACCCATGCTCCTACGCATTCCAGGAAAATGTCTCTTCCAGACTCTTTTGTCGAAAGGAAAAAATTCTCTTCAGTTAGAATTTGCATATCTTTATGCAGGTTATTCTTTTCCAAAGATAGCTCTCATTATTCATGACATTATATATACTGGGATGGGAGGGTAGTAATCCCTCAGTAGCAGCACGGAACTTTCTTAAAGGAAAAAGTATTTCTCAGAAGTCTGTAGAAAATATCATGCTTAATATCAGTGGTCTACCAAGGGTGGGGCAGTGGGAGGGGCCTGCCCAAGGTGCAGGCAATTAGGGGGTGTACCACTGTAGAAATTTAAAAAACGATAGTAAAATGGACCAAAAGCCCAGCTACTTTTTATTTTTGGTTATAAACCAAAACTGTCCGTGATAAGGCACTCCTTTCTGAAAAAGCCTAAACATTTGTGGAGTTTTATTATTTGGAAACATTTTTTCTTCACATGTAACATTTTTGGAAACTTGGGGGGGGGGAATTTGCCCATTCTTTTCACTCTCACTTCATCAGTGGAAAATGCTGCAAAGATGTAGTCACAAATGTAGGTACAGCCGTGAAAAATGTTCCCAGACAAGATGGGGTGCTCATTATTGAGCTGTGTGGGCACTAAAGAAATTTTGAAAAGCAAACTTCATTCTTTGAAGTTCTGTGTGATCAAAAAGAAAGTATGAGTGTAGGCGGATCGGCTCAGATTTATTGTCTCCTACATGTAATTTTTCTTTTCCGAGTTATCTGGTTTTCCGGTGTGAAATCTTAGAGGTTGATTATACACAGAAATATTTGCAAGCAGCCAGGAATCAGCTTCAAACCATCTAAAGTGAAGTTGCAAGCCTTCAGATTGTTGCTTGAGGATTACCACATAGAGATGTGTACAAAAGGCCATTAACCATGCAACCAAGAAGCAGGGGGGAATGGTAAGAAAATAAACACTTGAATAGAAAAAAATTTATTTTTAAAGCACAGTAACAGAAATGACAAAAGATGTTGGTCTTACATTGGCCAAGTAAATCAAAAGGGCAATTTTGAGTGTCAATAATTTTCTTTAAGAACTAGACACTATTTCTAAAGGAAAGGGTCAAATAATGTCAAGTTTTGCTATCATTCAGCCATTTCTTCACAGTACACCATGGTAAAGGCAACCCACAGAGTGGGTGGAGATATTTGCAATGCTTATAACTGAGAATAACTTATATGTAAATTATATGTAAGAACTTGTGGGCAAAATGGGCAAAAGATTTAGTGAATTCACTAAAGAAAAAAACCCAGTGAAAATAAACATCGAAAGATGCTCAGTAAGGAACAGTAATTGGGGAGATGCAAAGTAAACTGCAATGAGAGATTGCTATACCTCCACCAATATGGCTAAATTTAAAAGTCTGACGGGACCAAGTGTTGGAGAGAATGTAAAGCAACAGCAACTCCCCTAAGTGGTGGGTGACACTCTGGGAAAAGTCTGCCCTGTGTACTAAAGCTGAAATTTGTATGCTTTATGATACAGCACTTTTACTCTTAGATATTATTCCCAGTTTAAATATATACACATTTACAATAAGTTATGTACAAAAAATACTCATAGCAGTGTTACTTATAATAACCCCAAACTGGAAACAACCCAAAAATCCAACAATAGGATGGATAAATAAATTGGGTTATAGTCATAAAATGGGATACCAGACAGCAATGAAAATGAACAAACTTTAGTTATAGGCAACGACAGTGGATTCTCACAAAAATAGTATTGACCAAAAGAGATCATACACAAAATAACCCATACCGCGTGATTCTGTTTACATGAAGTTCAAAAACAGAGGAAACTATAATGTCTAGACTACATACTGAGATGGTGGTAAGACTTTAAAGCAAAGCAAAGCAAAGATTACCAAGACGGTCAGGAGAGTAGGGAAGTTGTGCTTGCCACGGGGAAGGGAGAGGGCAAGAAGAGTCCTAGCAATGATCTTTTTCTCCATCTGAATGGTGGTTAGATAGGTATTCGCTTTATAAGCATTCATTATACATTTGTATTTTAGATTTTTTTCTGTTATTTGCATCGTAACAAAAAACATTTTTTTGAACCTCCTTTCATCCTCAGCAGTGAAAACCCAGGCTATTACTACATGCCAAATTATCCCAAATAATAAGCCATAAAAATTTGTATGCTTTACACATTAACCTATTTGCAGAGGATGTTACAATTTCCTTTCAAGCCCAATTTCAGAAATGCAAAGGTTTGCCAATGAGCCAACCAATTAACAGGTATCAAACTCCAGAGGTAATTGTACAAAATCAAAATTTGTAATAACCTATCTAGTAGCGGACTGTCTCCAGTCTCTCCTATATCTGAATTTTAATGGGTGATGAAAACTTTAGCCACTCCTGGGATTAAGTATGTTTTCTTTCCTCTGCAGTATAGTCTCATAGCATTATAGAAACCTATTTTCTAAATTTCCAGGTCTTTGCCAAACATACACTAAAACCAGAGTGGAAAAGATCAGTATCCCAAAATGGGGATGAGGAGAGCAACTGGATACATAAAAGAACATTAAAGATATTTTTTGAAACAAATTTTTGGTCTTATTTCTAGGAATTTATCCTGCAGATGTACAAGTTCTGTATATGTAATGTGTAAACAAAATACTCAGTGTAGATTGCCCTACTGCCCCAGCAGAGCCAGCGGAGGACGAAGCTCCTTCTGCACCCCTGGGGTCATGCTCCAGCCACGGTGCACTGGTGCTTCCCCCACCCTAAACCTGGAAGGCGGCTTGGGCGGCAGGTGGTTTTGTTACAGTTTCTTTGAAAATAACATTAGAAGTTTAAAAATAGTAGTAGCAGGAGTGGTACAGCATAAGAAAAGAAGTTCAAGTCTCAGAGGGCCTCCCGAAAGCAAAAGGAAGAAACCAGGGAAAGGATGAGACCCAACTACAGATCCAGAAGTGTTTTTCAAAGTCGGTCAGAGTCATCAGGCAGGAAACCCAGGAATTTGCATTTTAACAAGCACTGCTGGTGATTCTGATACACACTGAAGAACTGCACCTAAAATGTATACAAAGTAGATAGAAATCATCTTGAGCCTTCTGCTTTGGGAATTAAAGAGAATTGGCTGATAAAATTCAGGGGATTCAAAAGTGACTATATTGTCACGAAAGGTACAGAGCTCGGAGAATCCTTGAAAACTTGCTGGAGGATGTATAAATTGGAATCCTCAGTTGGGAGAGCAATTTGGCATACCTAGTAAAGCTGAAGATGCATAGCTTCTGCACCCGAGGCATATGATGCAGGGACACTCTTTGACGTGTCCCATCTAGTTTTCTGCAGCAGTCTTGTAATGAAGGGCAGATCCAGTTCTGTGGGTCTTGAAGCTTACAGAGTTTAGGACGTTCTTTTTAAGGAAAATAATACAGAACTACAAATATTAAGGTAAATATTTATGTAGAATGAGAGCAGTTACAAGAAATTTCTAGAACTCTGGAGATTCATGCCCCTCTCTTCTGAGTTCCTTTAGAAACCCTTCCTGATTGCTTCCCCTCCCATTTTTACAACTCCCAGTGGTACCCAGCACTGGGGGGGAGGGGCTGGGGAGAGGGAGATGCTGAGGGGTATGAGACTTATTTGCATACATGCAAATAAGGGGCTCTGAGTTTACCTTTCATTAGCTTCATGGTAAATCCACTGCTGTTTATTATAGAAAAACATTGAAAGCAGCCCAAATAACTATCAGAATGAGAATGAATGAATTGTGGTATATTCATACAACAGAATATTATAAAGAATGAGCTGCAGCTACATGGATATATGTGAAAAACTAAATTTGAGTTGCACAATAATTTGTAGATACCATTAACTTAAATTTTAAGACTATGCAAAACAATACAAGAGACCATAGATGTATGCATATTATATATACATATATATACGTGCACAGATTGTGTGTGTATATATATATATAAAATTGTGCATGTATATAATTAAAGTATAAAAACATGGAAGAAAATGATAAACACTGAATTCTGGATAGTGGTTACCTCTATCCAGGAGGAAAAGAGGGAAATGGGATTGGAGAGAGGTATAAAGGAGGTCCATTTCCTGGAAGGAGGAAGATCTCAAGGAGATAGGACCAAATATTAAGATTTGATATGACAAACCCAGGTGTCAGCTACCAGGTTTTATTGCATTATTTCCGAAACTCTTCTATATACAGGAAATAGTTCACATGTTTTACACACACACACACACACACACACACGAGTCTCTTGTACTGACCAGGGAAAGAAGATGCTCTAATTCTAGCAGCAGACCCGATTCCTCTATTTTAATATTTAATTTATATATTTTTGAGGTATATGTGAGTAAAATGCACAAATCTTAAGTTTACAGCTCCAGGAATGTTTGTCTATCTGATACCGGTAAGCCCACCAGGATTATGATATAGAACGTTGCCAACTCTCTTCCGCACGTACGATTCCCGCTTTCCTGGCTGATATTCATCCTCCGGCTTCAGCTTAGCGGTCACTTCCTCTACGAAAACTGCCTTACTCCCCCAGCACTTGGTTACTACTGCTCTTCTGTGTTTTTCTTTTAATTGATCATTTACTTGTCAGCTTTTCTTTCTAGATTATGAGCTGCTTTTCTGAAGGTTCCAAATGACACATGTGACTTCTTGTGCGGCTTTGTGCCTGTGCCTTTCCATTTTTCAAGTTAAATTGTACTCACCAACGTTAGCTTCTTCAGAGAAACCCAGGATCCTTTGCAATATTCATCCATTCCTTGTCTACACCCAATGTCTCCCTAATTTCTGCATCAGGTACTATGTTCCTCTATGTTTTGAGGTCACGACCTTGATAGCAAGTTTTGGGTGTTGAGAGTTTCATGAGTAGATTCAAGCATAATGAAAACCCCGAACACAGAGTTGTATTTTATGACCACATGGAGAATCAGAGTAATGCCTGCCCTTTCAAAGCCTTGAAACTTTGCAAGTGTAGCTGAAACTTGTCATGCTAAATTGGATTAAAACCTTCTCCAAAGCTGACGATTAATACTGATGGTGTTCATCGCCCAGACCTGTATTATCAAAAGGTAACAATAAGGATGTTTCACTTCTGTTCCTCACTCCAGGGAACCTCAGGGAACTCCCTGAATCATAGAGAGACTGGTAGGCATGCTAAAGAAGGCAAGTCCTCTTTATGTTGTAGGGGGAGCAACTGAAGAGTAGTTTAATCACTGGAATAACAGGTGGGGAAGAGAATGGACTCTGGTGCCAGAGTGCCAATGTAACTTGGTACAAGCTCAAACCCTCTCCAGGCTTCAGTTTCTCCTTTGGAAACTGGGGGTGATGATGCTAAGCCTCCTTCAGAGGGCTATTGTGTGCATTAAGGGAGTTAGTATGTGACAACTTGCTGGCAGGAGTCAGCATTCTACAGCACTAGCAACCATTATTACCAACATAGTAATATATTAATTGTGGAAAGATTACTCTGGCTACTGTCAGAAAGGTGATGAATCTAAAAAAGGTGGTTTCATTCTAATGTTGAAAACAAAAATAAGAAAACTTGATTTGATGTAGTGCAAGATTCATGGAGTGTTTTGAACTTAGCACCAGACACACAGATGCTATAGTCAACTTTCAACTATATACATTTTTAATTACTGCTAATTTTTAGTTTCACCCACTGGTTTCCTTTGTCTTCATCATACTAGTAGGCACTGGTCCCCTGCTTAGAAATTAATTAACCCTTTGGCTTAGACAAGCAGTAGGTGAGAGAGTAAAGGAAGTCAGGATCACTGTGGTAAGGACCATAGTTCTTAAAATACACATTGAGGGGGAAAGGGTGGTGAAAGATGGCAAGACAGAAAAACAGCCTGGGAAAGAAGTGAGCCAATTGGTCACTTCTTTTCATCCCTTGGACAAGGTAGGCATAGTCGAAGGGGAGATTAGAATGGAGAAACACATTAATGCTGTGATCATCTTCTTCCCAGATTTTGTAGCCAATACACCAAAGCCATAGTTATTTTTTTTTTGTTAAAGTCCCAAAGCTACGTAATTCTGAAGGTATTTGGACGTTTCCATATTTTTAAAATTTTATCTAAGTAATCACTAATACCCAATGTGGGGCTCGAACTCATGACCCCAAGATCAAGAGTTTATGATCCTAATAAGCCAGCCAGGTACCCCTCCACATTTCTTCTCAAAAGGTTCAAGAAGTGCTGGTATTTTTGTGAGAGATATTTTTTAGTCTGTCTTGAGAACAATTTTACAATTCTTCCAGACTATTTGCCCTCCTAGCAACCCTCTCTGCTCACCTTCCTGCAGGAAATACTCTTTCTTATATCCCAGCATTGCAAAATTTGATCCTCCTCAAAAAGTCAGTTTATTTCCTTCTCTACACTACCACTTCACTTGGCTCGTATATTTATGTGTACTTATAGGTTTATATTGCAATAATCTATTTTGTTGTCATTCCCCACGTCTAGACCATGAGCTTCTTGGTGGAAGGACCATGATTTTATTTCCCACCTTGAGACACTCTATAGCATAGTAGTTTAGTGCATGGAGCTGGATTTCTGAGTTTAAATCTCACATTTATAGGATGTATTGTATATCCTTGAGCAAGTCACTTCATTTCTCTCTGCCCAAGTTCCTGTATCTGTAATATGGGCATAATAATAGCAGCAAGTTTAAGTTGTTAACCCTTACTTCTATCTTTTAATTAGATGGAAAACTTTTCATGATTGTCAGTGAATTACAGATATATATATATATATACATATATATATATATATATATATTTTTTTTTTTTTTTTAATTTGGGAGGGGGTGGTGGATAAATTTAAAAGGGTCATTGTTTCCCGGTCAAACAAATGCAGATAACTGTGTTGGAAAAAAGAGAGACTTGAAGATTCCAGCGGGCAATGGCCGACATTCCCTCCAGTCTCTCCGACATCTTCACGTTGTCTGTCATGCCTTCTCTGATTTGCAAAAACAAGGTCTCTTCAGTTAATCTTTAGTAGTCAGAGGGCTACCTTCTCCAGCAAGCTATCTCTGGCATCCCATGGTTAGGCTCCGCCAGGGAACTGATCCCTTTTATGCAGTTGTCCGTTTAGATTTCTGACACTACAAAACTGTGACTTGAGCAAAGATCTATGTTTTGCGCCTCTCAGTGTTCCTCTGCATCACCTCGAGGCTTTAGAAATGAAGACCTCTTAGGCCCCGCCCAGGTGTGCTCCCCATTTGCCCCAGCAATACGCCTACAGCAGGAATGCCTTAGCTCCGCCCCTTCTGAGCCTCTGGCCCGCTTCCTCCCCACTGCGCCCGCGCAGGCCTCTGGCCCGCCCCCTCCATAAACTGGAGTCACAAGTGCGCACGCTCCTTAACCTCCTCGTAGCGTGATGACGTTGACGGTGGCGTGTGACGTGTGGCGGCGGCCGCGCGTGTTTCAGCTGTGGGAGGTGGTCTGAGCCGTGGGTTTGGAAACTACGCGGGACCGTGCGGTGTCTCGGCCGGCTACCGCGCGTGGTTTTTTAGGCTTACGCCGCTAATTGTGTTGTCTCCGCTCCGCCCTGTCCGGGGAGAGGGAAGCGCAGGGGAGGTTCTGGGGGAAAGAACTAGAGCCCCTGAAGGGGAAGAGAGTAGCCGCGGGGGGAGGTGGGGCTTGGAGCGCCTGAGTGCAGGGCTGCAGCCCAGAATTGGGGAGCAGTCGAGAGGGGAGGTTCGCCATAGGCAAGGTCCGCACCCGCCTGGATCGGGGCTGGTCCCGAGGAGCGCCTGGGGCAGCCGAGCGATGTTTGGGGCCCGGTGCCTGGTCCGAGCCCTGCGCTCCTGTTCCTCCGCTCCCTGCCCGAGACACAAACCTTCAGCCAGACTGAGCGTGCGGGATGCTCTCGGGGCCCAGAACACGAATGGGGAGCGCGTTAAGGTCCAGGTTGGTGTATGGGAAGGGGGTGGCTTTTTCTTTTTAGTGACTTAAATGGCCCCTCCACGACTAGGCTTGCCTTGTCAGACAGTGACAGGCAGGGAAAGGAGAAAACGTAGGCAGTTGTGTGCGTTCACACTTTTTTCCTTTCCTTGCCTACCGTTACTTTTTGCAAAACTGTTGGGATGCCTGTGAAATCTTGGAACTATGCTCTTACGGTACCAGGACGTTACCTGTGAACTTGTTAGTCATACAGCAGAATAAACCTACGATTTTCCTTTATCCCTCATAATGAACATCCACAGTTAATAGGGCTGCCTCGAGCTAGCTCCTTAAGAGCTGACAGCGTGTCTTTTCTGTCTAGGTATTCACACATGCCTAACAGTAAATACTTCAACTAAACAGTGGCTTTTATTCAACTTTTAACCACCCCAAGGCCTAAGAATGGGGGTTTGCATATAATGTATGTTTAATAAATTAGGAGAAAGAGTAGAGTGTAGTTTGCAACTCTGGAGTCATGCTGCCTAGGTTCAAATATGCCACTTAGTGGCTTATTAGTTATGGGCATGTCTCTTACGTGTTCTGTACCTGTTTCCTTCTTATGGCAATGAAGCTAATAGTAGCCTCAATCTCATAGAGTCCGAAGATTAAGTGAGATGGTAGGTATTAAGACATTTAGAACACTGGCTCACAGTCAATAAATGCTAGCTGCTCTTATTTCTCTTGTTAATATTGTTTGCAACAGCTCCACATAGAAGATTTTCCCCTAAGGGAGTAGACCAAGCAAGGTGGTTTGACCGTTTCTTATAGGTTGTTGAAACACTGATGAAGTTATTTTTTTTGTCCTTGGATATCCTTGATTTTTTTTAATAATAATTTTTTATTATGTTACGTTAGTAACCATACAGTATATTCTTAGTTTTTGATGTAATGTTCCATGATTCATTATTTGCATATAACACCCAGTGCACCATGCAATATGTGTCCTCCTTAATACCCATCACCGGCCTATCCCAATCTCCCACCCCCCTCCCCTCTGAAGCACTCAGTTTGTTTCCCAGAGTCCATAGACTCTCATGGTTCATTCCCTATTCTGTTTACCCCCCCTTCATTCTTTCCTTCCTTCTCCTACCAATCTTCCTATTTGTTATGTTCCATAAATGAGTGAAACCATATGATAATTGTCTTTCTCTGCTTGACTTATTTCACTTAGCATAATCTCCTCCAGACCCGTCCATGTTGCTGCAGATGTTGGCTAATCGTTCTTTCTTTCTTTTTTTTTTTTTTTTTAAGATTTTATTTTATTTATTTGACAGAGATAGAGACAGCCAGCGAGAGAGGGAACACAAGCAGGGGGAGTGGGAGAGGAAGAAGCAGGCTCATAGCAGAGGAGCCTGATGTGGGGCTCGATCCCATAACGCCAGGATCACGCCCTGAGCCGAAGGCAGACGCCTAACCGCTGTGCCACCCAGGCGCCCCCTAATCGTTCTTTCTGATGGCTGAATAATATTCCATTGTATATATGGACAACATCTTAATCCAGTCATCTGTTGAAGGGCATCTCGGCTCCTTCCACAATTTAGCTATTGTGGACAATGCTGCTATGAACATTGGGGTGCATATGGCCCTTCTCTTCACTACGTCTCTATCTTTGGGATAAATACCCAGTATTGCAATTGCTGGATCATAGGGTAGCTCAATTTTTAACTTTTTAAGGGACCTCCACACTGTTTTCCGAAGCGGCTGTACCAACTTGCATTCCCACCAACAGTGTAAGAGGGATCCCCTTTCTCCACATCCTCTCCAACATTTGTTGTTTCCTGCCTTGTTAGTTTTTGCCATTCTGACTGGCGTAAGGTTGTATCTCAATGTGGTTTTGATTTGAATTTCCCTGATGGCTAATGATTTTGAACATTTTTTCGTGTGTCTGTTAGCCATTTGTATGTCTTCATTGAAAAAGTGTCTGTTCATATCTTCTGCCCATTTTTTGATTTGATTATTTGTTTCCTGTGTATTGAGTTTGAGAAGTTCTTTGTAGATCTTGGATACTAGTCTTTTATCTGTAGTGTTATTTGCAAATATCTTCTCCCATTCGGATATCCTTGATTTTTAGCAGGATAGCCCCTCTGCATTTCTTTGGGTTTCATACTTTTTCCATGATACAAATCAAAACCTTTTCTATTCATTCATCTGTTCATTTGACATACATACTTTAATGATTCCTTCGGAGTGGTAATCTAGAAAACATTCAAAGATAAAAGCTACTGCTTAGGTTAGAGGCTTTCATTTTACTGCTGTGCAGTCTAAGATAGTAGCTACCTGCCATTTGTGGCATTGAGCTCTTGAGATGAAGCTGGTCTAAATCAAAGGATAACTGTAAATGTAAAATACACACCAATTTTGGAGAACAAAATACCTCTATATATTTATATTGATTACATGTTGATATTTGGGGCATAATTGGGTTAACTAAAATATTAAAATTAATTTAACCTGTTTACTTTTAGTGTGACCACTAAAACATGCAAAATTACATTTATGGCTCACATTATGTTTTTGTGGGTCAGCCCTAGTCTAATGGTTAAGACTAGTATTTGGGGCAATGTGATTAGTATTGGTGATAGAGAAATTTGTGAGAAGATAGAGAGGGACGTCCTTAACTATGTGAGATCAAGGAAGACTTCTTATATTAAGTGACATTTCGCTTGAGTCCTGAAGGATATAAGTTCCTCAGGCAGAGGAACTGGGATGGGGTGGAGATAGCATTCTAGAGAAGTTTGGTAATAATGTGAACTTCGAACTAAGAACTGTATTTGAATTCTAGCTCTGCTATTTGGGAACTGATTTTAATTATTTAGAGAGAGTATCCTAACTTCTCTAAATATGTTCTTCATCTCTAATATTCACTGCATTAAGTTCTTGTAAGGAATAAGTAGTAAAATATTTATAAAGAGCTTAGAACAGAAGCACATTTTTAAACGGTGATTCACAATGTTACCTTTTACTAAAAAGTGAAAAGCAAGACAGTGGTGCTTTAGGAATTACTGTTGATTGAGCGTGACCAAAGAGCAGCTGCCTTTGGGGAAGCATGGGGAGGTGAAACCAGAAAGATGGGCACACTCAAATGTGAAAGATCTTATATAGGAGTTGGAGGCAATCTATACTTTGTTCAGTGTAGCTCCGGAAAAATGTCAAGGTCTTTCTGGTAGACTTGGGTTCAAGTTCCGGCTTTACGTTAACCAGCAGTGTGAGCTTCGGCAAGTTGTTTTACTTCTTTGACCCCAGGTTCTTCACTTGTAAGACAAGTTATAATGATAATCCACAGAGCTGTTGTGAGGAAGGGATGAGATAGTATATGAAGAAGGTAGTAAAACACTTGTCACACAGTCGATTTTTAGTGCATAGTAGATATTCTTTCACTGAAAAACATTAGTGGACTGTCTATATGCGCTTGACAATGGCCTTCAAAGGCAACTAAAGCATGGTTCCTAAACTTTGGAAATATTATGGACATGCAAATAAGTAATAGAAGAGCTTTAATAGCGATTTCTGTAGGGCATGATGGGAACACAAAGAAAGGGTCAATACAGTTTTTCTAACTAGAATTATCTCCCTTTTCCCAAGCATGTCTGATAGTTAATCAAACACCGTCAGTTGTTTCACAGTTGTTCAATGTCTGCTAGAATATATCCTTTTCTGTGCAAGTTAAATTTAAGTTGGATGTGGTCTGGGAGAGCTGTTTTTAGTAGTACTGGTCTACTAGAAGGCCTCTCGTTTGTACTCACACATACCTGTCATTTGAATTCAGTGTCCTTGAAAGCTTATGTACTACTTAATATATGTTCACAATGAAAAGCTTCTTGAAAACTTTGTGTGATACATTCTAAAGGGAAAAAAAAAATCTCATGAAGATGTTTCTAGTCTATAACTACATAATCTCCCTTCTGGGAATTTTATATAAAAGGAGGCAGGGGCCAAAATATGTGCCCTGTTATTTGTTGTGGTGGGGAAAAGGAGCAAGGGGCAGGAAGAAATACCTGGAATAGCCAATATTGGGGAAATTGATGATGTGAATTAGGCTCTTCACCTAATGCAATGTTAGGCATCTTTTCAGAATGGTGAGTTTTATTAACCAAACAAAAAGATGTAATGCCAGAGCTATATATCACTGCAATAAGAATCATATTGAGTTATATATGCTCAGGGGTGAGCTAAAAGTGATTGATTTGTTAAGACAGGATTGAGGACTTTTTTTTCATTTAGTCTTATATGTGCGTGTGTAATGAAAATGTAAAATGTTTGTGTTTTAAACTCACATTTAGAAATTTCTCTTCATTAGGGATGGATTCGTTCAGTCCGATCCCAGAAGGATATCTTGTTCCTGCATATAAATGATGGATCGGCTTTGGAAAGCCTTCAGGTTGTAGCAGATTCAAGCTTTGACAGTAGGTGAGTTTTTTGGTTGTTTTTTTTTTTAACAAAAGAATCTTTTTTCTTTCATCTCCGCTCCCCAACACTCTAATCCAGTGTTCCTATTGCCATCTGAGTGATCTTTCTAAACAAACCTGCTTTTCAAAGCTTTGAGGCTCAAGTCCAAATATCTGGAATCAAGATCCTTCAAGCTCAGGCCTTTCCTTTCCTTTTTTTTTTTTTTTTTCCTCATTTTTTTTTTCTATTTTTTTAATTTAAATTCAGTTAATTAACACGTAATGTGTTATTAGTTTCAGACATAGAGTTCAGTGATTTATCAGTCTTATATAACACCCAGCGCTCATTACATCATGTGCCCTCCTTAATGCCCATCACCCAGTTACCCCATCCCCCCTCCTCTCCTCCAGCAACCCTCAGTTTGTTTCCTATGATTAAGAGTCTCTCTGGTTTGTCTCCGTCTCTGATTTTGTCTTGTTTTATTTTTCCCTCCCTTCCCCTATGCTCCTCTGTCTTTTCCTTAAATTTCACAAATGAGTGAAATCATGTAATTGTCTTTCTCTGATTGACTTATTTCACTTAGCATAATAGCCTCTAGTTCCAGCCATGTCATTGCAAATGGCAAAATTTCTTCTTTTTCTTTTTTTGGAGGCCTTTCTTTTTCTAACATCTTCATGTAATAATACCCCCTACCTATTCTTTGCTTCAGTCTCTCATTTATTTGCTACCCAAAGAAGGGTGAAACCTCTATTAAATTTTGAAATGTTCTGATAGCAAGTTTTGTTTTAAAATGAGGGTTCCACATAACGATAATCTTGTTTATGCTGGCTTTTTGTTACTTTAGAGAACTGGCTTTTGGGAGTTCTGTGGAAGTTCAAGGGCAGCTGGTAAAAAGTCCATCCAAAAAGCAAAATGTGGAACTGAAGGCAGAAAAAATTGAAGTTGTTGGAAATTGCGATGCCAAGGTATGCTTTCTAATACTTTAGTGGAGACTATTTAGGCTTAATGTAAAACATTAGCAGTCTGTTTTAAGTGTGATTATTGCGAAGATGGCAGTTAGAGCATGTTTCAGTTGGACTTCCCAGATAATTGGAACAGGCTATAGAGCCTGAGGAATGTAGAGAGTGTAGCAAAAAGTATGTAGATGGCTGAGTTTTATGAGTGAAAGTGAAGTATTAATCTGTGCATCTCTTTTGGACACCTGTCACAGTTGAAACTTGCCACTTTCATGAGGATGCCCAGTTAGCTGCAGTGACAGAGACATACTGGGGCAGACCATGTTCTTAGGAAATCCCTGCCTAGAAATGACTTTTGCAGAATCTAGAACTGTGTTGTACCAGTATAGTAGCCATTAGCCACCTGTGGCTATTTAATATCAACTAATTTAATATTAAATCAATCAAAATTAGATAAAAAAAATCAGTTCCGCAGTGACATTAGCCACATTTCAAGTGTTTGGTCATCACAGGCAGCTGCTGGCTACCATACTGGATAGCATGGATACAGAACATTTCCATTTATCACACAAAATTCTTTGGGACCGTACTGGAGTGCTTTAATGCTCGAGCTGAGCAAACATAAGAAATCCTACATTAAGACATGTATGGGGTGCCTGGCTGTCGTCGTCGGTTAAGCATCTAACTCTTGGTTTCAGCTCAGGTTGTGATCTCAGGGTCTTGAGATCAAGAACCCTGTCAGGCCCCCTGGTCAGCAGGGAGTCTGCTGGGGTGGGGGTGGGGGTTCTCTCTCCTCCCTCTGCCTCCACCTGCTGGTGTGCGCACGCTCATGCGCGCTCTCTCTCTCTTCCTCACTTCTTCTATCTCAGATAAATAAATCTTAAAAAAAAAGAGAGAGACATATTTATGCCTATTTTTGAAAGACTCTTTGTTACTAGCTTTTATTTATCACCTGATAAAGAGGTTAGAGGGTATAAAACCATAGGTTATCAATCCAGTTTCTGAATTAGAGAAAATGAGGCCCAGTCAGGTGACCTGACTTGCCCAAGGTTATATTGCTGACTAGTGCCACAGCTGAAATTGATGTCCCAGCCGTTTGACTCCCCTGTAGTTTTGCTATGCTTGTCTTCAAGTATTTAATGAACAAAAAATGAGGAAGTATAGGGAGATTTCCTCATTTTAATTCATTTTTATTTCTTTTGGATAATTGGAGGAAAATAAATATAAGGAAATAAGAGAGAAAATGGGCAACTTTTAAAAAAATGTCATTCTGAATAATTTTTAAAGAAATACTGATTGAAATACTAATAAATACTAATTGACATGTAAAATCTGGAATCAGGTTCTAAGATTTCTGAAAAGTAGACTGAAAATAATTTGGGACTCAGAGAGGAATTGGAGATGGTAAACATTTTTGGTTCTGCTTTTTTAGAGGAGTATAATGATTATTAAAATTTGTCATGTGTTTTACTCTTAAATTGTTCTCTCTTGGCTTCTCTCTTTGTCATTCACCTTCTCTCCCCCTTGATTTCAGGTTCATTTTAATGTATTCAGACATTAGAGAATTCTGATCCCCACGCAGTCTCCACACTCCTATTAGTGTGGTCATAATTTGACTTTAGTAGATGTGGTGCTTATCTCTATTATGAAATAAATTAGCATGTGCACTAAAAGAAATAGGTAAGACTAAATGGAATAAGCTAGCAGTTTGGCTTTTTTACTTAGTTTTTCTGTTACTAAAACTTTGGACTGAAGCTTTGTTTGTGTCTTCTTAATCTTGAAACATGAGGGGGACAGCATGTAATATTTCTACACAGAGTCATAATTTGAAATTTTTGTAAATATACACTACTCTGCCAGATGACAGAAAGCTGTTGACCCTCCCTCATGTTCTTAGACATGTTGAGAAACAGTGAAAAACAGTGCCAATTGATTATAAATGATTGTAGGCTTTCAAGACATTTGGGTGACTTTAAAATTGAACACCAGCTGTGTGTACACAGCTGTAGAAAACATAATCTTTAATATCTACAATATTCTGAACTCTTATGTGCCAAACAGTGGACTATTTTGCATAATTATATCCTAATCTCTCTATTTGTAAGTAGTGACTGATACAAGCTAATGGATGGAAACTTGATAAATAACAGATTAGCCTCAGTAATATTAACTTTGCCCAAGGTTCCACACCTAATAAGTAGTAGAGCTGGATTCAAACCCACATCTCTGATTCCACCTACCATTCTACTAATTTGGAATAAATGTGGACTATATTCATTTACATTAAGAAACAGAAAAGGAAAACATTTTAATTTTGTTCTGAGGCATTACTATTTAACAAGTGTCCTGGAAACTGCTATTATAGAACATTATCTTTTTTAGCTTTTATTTATTTTTTTTTATAATAGTTTTTTATTATGTTAGTCACCATACAGTATATCCTTAGTTTTTGATGTAGTGTTCCATGATTCATTATTTATGTATAACACCCAGTGCACCATGCAGTATGTGTCCTCCTTAATACCCATCACCGGCCTATCCCAGTCCCCCACTCCCCTCCCCTCTGAAGCCCTCAGTTTGTTTCCCAGACTCCATAGTCTTTCATGGTTCATTCCCCCTTCTGTTTACCCCCCTTCATTCTTTTTTTTTTTTTAATTTTTTATTTTTTATTATATTATGTTAGTCACCATACAGTACATCCCTGGTTTCTGATGTAAAGTTCGATGATTCATTAGTTGCGTATAACACCCAGTGCACCATGCAATATGTGCCCTCCTTACTACCCATCACTGGTCTATCCCATTCCCCCACCCCCCTCCCCTCTGAAGCCTGCAGTTTGTTTCTCAGAGTCCATAGTCTCTCATGCTTCATTCCCCCTTCTGATTACCCCCCCTTTCTTTATCCCTTTCTTCCCCTACCGATCTTCCTAGTTCTTATGTTTTTTAGCTTTTAATTTGTTTCTTCCATTTATTGGCAGGCTTTCCCTTTTAAATATAAAGAGAGGCATCCTCTGGAGTATCTAAGACAGTATCCTCACCTTCGGTGTAGAACTAATGCTCTGGGTTCTATACTGAGGGTTCGCAGTGAAGCCACAGCTGCTATTCATTCTTTCTTTAAGGTAAGGTGCTTTGTGTGCTTTTAGCTGTTCTTTTTTTTTTTTTTTTCGTAGCTGTTCTATCTTGTGAAGAAGTTAAATAATTGTAACCTTGGAGTATTATCCTGAAAGTTCTGTTAGTTACAACAGTTATTCCAAGCCCCCTGTATTTGTGTGGTACTTTTTTCTTTGGCTGATGTGAAATTGTCTCTTTATCACTGTTTTTGAGCAATCAGATTATGATGTGCCTTGGCACAGTATTTTTTGTTCCTTGTGTTTAGACCTTGTAGAGTTTCTTGGGTCTGTGTGTTTTAATTTGCATGAAGTTTTTCAGCCATTATTTCTTCAAATATTTTTTATGTTACCTCCCCTCTTTGGAGACATCAGTTTCCTATATATTAGGCCACTTAGTGATACCTCCATAGCTCACTGATGTTCTTTTCTTTTTTTAAATTCCTTTTTCCTTGTGTGTTTTTTTAGGGGGTAGTTCTATTGCTGTGTCTTCAAGCTTACTAATTTTTCCTTCTACAGTGACTGATTTGTTGTTATTCTTATCCAGTGCGTTTTTCATCTCACATGGTAGGTTTCATAACTAGATGTTTGATTTGGGCCTTTTTTTTTCCTGTGTGGAAAAAATATGGAATGCTTCACGAATTTGCGTGTCATCCTTGCACAGGGACCATGCTCATCTTCTCTGCATTGCTGCCGAAGCAAGCACGATTCGGACCTTTTTAAAAAAATATCTTCCATATCTCTACTTCACTTTTTGAACATGTACAATACAGTTTTAATAGAAACTATTTACAGTTGTAATAGCTGCTTAATAACTGTTTTATGTCCTTCTAACATGTCTGTTGATTATAAGTCCTTTTTGATTGATTTATTGCTTTTTTTAATTTGTATTTTATTTACATATTATTTGATTTACTGCTTTTAGCCTCCTAATTACAGGTTATGATTTCTTGCCTCTTTGTGTATCTGCTAATCTTTGGTTAGATGCCAGACAGAAAATTTTACCATGTTGGACATTATTAAGCTTTGTTTTGGTGTGCGGTTAAGCTACTTGAAAACCGTTTGATCCTTTTGGGTCTTGCTTTTTTGATTTGGTAAATAAGGCTGGAGCAGTGCTCACAGTCTAGGGCTAGTTAATTTCCACTACTGAGGCCAAGTCTTCCTGAGTACATTACCTAGTGCCTTGTGAATTTTGAGTTTTTCCCAATCTGGCTTGTGGGAACAGGTACTGTTTCCAGCCACACATGAGCACCAGGCATTGTTTCCTCATAATCTTTTTGGATGGTTCTTTCCTTGGCCTTTGATAGTTTTCCCACATGCATGTGTTTATCATTCTTCTACCTAGTACTCCATAGTGACCCTCTGTACATCCCTGGAGTTCTCTGTGCAGCTCTGTCCTCTCTGATACTCTCTCCTGTGAATTCTAGCCACTTTTGTCCCCTCAGGCTCTCAGCTCTGTCTCCTCAACTCAGGAAGTCTGCTGGGCTCCACTTTATTTCTATGTCCAGCTATGGCCTGGACAGTCTCAAGGTACTAAGCAAGGCTATTGATAGGGTTCGTTAAGTTTGTTTCCCACCTCAGGGATCACTGTCTTTTGTTGTCTGATAGCCATTGTCTTGAAAACCATCCTTTCATGTGGCTTTTTGTGTGGTGGGTGGGGGTTTAGTTTTGGGTTTTGTTTGTTTGTCTGTTTTTGGTTGTTTCAAGGGGGGAAGGTAAATCTGATCCCGGTTTTTCCATCTCGGTCATAGACGTATTTTATTTGTAGTAAGTACTACTTTTAGAGAGTTACTGGTGTTAATCAAGTAGATTGGTGCGTAGCTAAAGGCATTTTGTCTTATTTAGCTTTGCTCGTCATCCACTTCCCCTTACCTGGGAAAGCCACAGGGGCATATAGTTGTTAAGCTGATGAGGTGAAAGGACCCTCCCCCCATGTGGATGAGATGGCCCCAAAGGCCAGGAGTGGCCAGCAGATGAAGTTCAGTGGTCTTCCAAGTCAAGTGATTCTGGAGCTCTTCGTACGCCACTTCTCCAGATCCAGCTGATTGGCAGAGAGTGTCTACCATCATACCCTTCCCTTAGGTGCATCCAAATAGGCCCAGCCCTATTGTAGTTTACCAAGAGAGTTGTGCTCTTTGAAAAGCTCCTTCAGAGTTAGTTTCTGGTGTAACAGCTAAAGAGCATCATGGCTCTGAAGCATACTGTGTTGAACAAACAAAGAAAAATAATCACATTATACTGTGTCATCCTATTATAGTTCAAAAGGTACATTTCCATATGCTCTCATAAACTTTCTTATGCAACTTCCGTATGGCTTTTCAGTAGTGCTTGAACCACACAAACAGAAAATTTGTTCAGATCTAAAAATGTTTTTTGCCCTATATGGCTTTAAACAGTGGATAAAGTAGACCTGCTTCAATACTGAAAGTTTTATAGATTTCTGGCCACTAGGTGGTGATATTGACAGTCCATTGACAAGTGGGCTTTACCTACTTTATACATTTATTACTGGAAGCTTTTACAACTGTGTAAACAATTAAAAATAACAAACTGGGAAAATCTGAAATAAAAAAATAAGCAAAATAACGTTCTAAGTGGTTGCAAATAATGAATTTTAGCACTATTGGTTATAGTTAAAAGGCAGGTAATTTTTGAGTGCTATAAATTCTCTTTGTAATTGTGAAGCCCTGAAAAGTACACTGCTGATAATTCTATAATGTTACCCACTTGCATGTATAGCACTTAGGATTGAACTGAAATCACAGAATACGATAGGGCTTATTAAATAATAGTTACATGTTATTTAGTATTTGGTACTATTTCTGTGACTTACTACTTTAGACTCCCTAAAAGATGTTAAGACTTAAAATCTAAGTAAGAGTTTCATACCTTAAAGTATCCTAACTTACAAGGTACTGTTCTGGTTGATTTCCAGTTGAAATCTAGTAAGATTTCTAGATTAGAAAGTCATTCATTTGGTTTATCAAAACTATTTTGTGTATAAGTTGGTTTTTTCATAAAATTGCTGTATTTGCTGTGTACTAAAACTTGGATATCTAGAATCCTCAAGGAGCGAATTACTTAGAAGAGCTGAGTTTCTCTCATAACAGAATAGTTAGGCACAATTTTTTTTCCAGTTTATGGAAGTTATCCTAAAATATATTAAATATTTCCCTGTATTCCTAATCGACCCAATAGAAGAGTTTGCCCTTTCTTGATGAGTCCAGATTCTTCTTTGAGTATCAGATTTTTCCCTCTTCTGTATGGCAAGGCCTTAAAAGCTTGTCAGGGTGTATTCTTTGCCCCTCTGTTGAATGACCGCAGACTACTGTGTCTTTGCGTTCCTGTGACTGCTTTTTATGGATTTTTTTTTTTTTTTTTTTTTTGTCTTCTTGCTGTCACTTTTTGTTGCCAGTGGCTAGCAGTTTTTGTCAGGTTTCTTTCTTGCTGATTCTGGTTAAATAATGATGCTTACTTTGTGTGAGTGTAAAAGAAAAATACAGTCCATGAAGTTCTGAGTGATATGCATGGGTCTTAGTATGTGAATTTTGTAATTTTCAGATACTCAGTGCCTTATAAATATCTGGTTCTAAAATATGTATCAGAAATATTTAAATATTTAGAGGTGGTGGGTAGAATCAGAAAAATTGGGTGAGTAGGAGTGCCTGGGTGGCTCAGTTGGTTAAGCACTGCCTTCCGCTCAGGTCATGATCCCAGGGTCCTAGGATTAAGCTCCCTCTCAGGGTCCAGGCTCCCGGCTCAACAGGGAGTCTGCTTCTCCCTCTGCCAGCCCCACCTCCCCCCTGCTTGTGCTTTCTCTCACTCTCTCTTTCAAATAAATAAATAAATCTTAAGGGGAAAAAAAAAAAGAAAAATTGGGTAAGTGTGTACTTTTATTTTTGGCTCCTCTGGCCTTTCTTTCTCTAATTAGGAACCTCTTTGCTGTAGGATGGGATAAATACCTGACACCCTGGTGGCGGCGGACAATACTCCCCCACTCCTTGCTGTTTATTTTCTTTTTTATTTTTCTACTTCCCTATCCACTTGCTCCTTTTTGGATTTTGTTCTCTGTGCTTTATTATTCTACCTTTGGACTCTGTTCTTTATAGCTTTTGGTGGGAATGTTATAGACTTTGATATAAGCCTTCTAGCAGCATTAAGGCTTAAAAAGCTGATGACACCTTTTGAAAGGTTTAGCATTAATTGAGTATTAAGAATAATTCCCACTACTTGAGTGATTTTTTTTTAACCCATATAGTTATTTTCATAAGATTTGCAGTTTTGTTTCTTGTGGCAATTGACCAGTTCTAACTTTGGCAATTACATTTAGCCGTTAAATTTTCTCCTCCCTCCCCCCCTCCCTCTCACCACCCTCGTTTCCTTTGGATTTTTCACTTCCTTTCTTTGTTTACTGCACCCCTGCTCGTAGTTGCCTGGATTCATGTGGAATAAATGATTCATGTCCATAATTCTGGTTCCTAGGAGATAAAAGTTTTATGCAGTAATGTTATTGATTATATTTCATTCGTTCTCTATAATGTGCTTTGTGTGGCACCTCTAGGCACGTAGCTCCCAGGTTAAGTATATATTTGAATATTTTCTGAGACTCCTAATTTATGGCTTGAATATCTAATCAGTCTATATCATAAAACAGGTTGTTAACTGGGTACTTTGTATCATAGCCAGAAGACTTGAATGCCACCTTTTTAGGAAGGGAGGGACAGATTTGGGAGGCCACTGGTGTAATGCTGCACTGAGACATTTTACATTCCATCCGTGATAGGCACAATTTGGCAGAGATTAAATGTGCATGTATGAATTCATTGCATTGATTTCAAGACCAGAATTTTTATGTGAAACACATACTATTCTGCTTCTGCAACGTTAAGTTCACTTGAATTACCTCTACTCCCACCTGCAACATTTACACCGAATGTAACCTTTTGCCTACATTCATAGTCAAAACGAAAGAAGCATAACCTTGAAGTTGCTGGGTTATTTCAATCCTACCAGCAAACAGCTTTTGTGGTTCACTAATGGAAATAGCTCAGACTTTGGAGCGGAAGAATTGCAGTTGGGCGCCTCAGTAATGGATGGATTTGCTGCTCAGAATCTTCCTTGAGGCAAAGGAAGTGCACTGCCTATGCCATACTCAGTGTACTGTGCCATCAGCTTAATGACAGACTTCCTAAAAATCATTTCTGTCTTTGTTGCTATTGATTTCTTCAGTCCCTATTTGTCAACTTTAATTTTTCTCCGTTTTTGGTGGTTTGTGACAATTGGGGGTCTCATTCCGAAATAACAACCGAAATTCATATTGATCACTTTGTAAGCCCTTAGCAGTGCGGTAACATCATTGTGCATTAGCCTTGAGTGAGAGAGAGAGTGTGTGTGTGTGTGTGTGTGTGTGTGTGTGTGTGTTTGTGTGTGTGTGTGTGTGTGTGTTGAATCACTACCAGTGTGTTAAGAGAAGTGGGAAGAAAAAAATACACCAGAGAGACCCTAAAGGCCTAGGTTCCAGTCCTGGATGTCTCTGCCATCGACTAGTTGTGTGAATTTTTCATTAAATCTCTCTGGGCCTCAATTCCCTTATCTTTGAAATCACGTTGGACTAGAGAATGTCTAAGTCAGTTCTTGGTTTAAAATTCATTGTGCTTCTCTGCACAGTAAAACACTCAACTTGGTGCCTCATTAGTTATACTTGGAGGTTAGAGATTTGATATGGCATTCTTTTAGTGCTCTTTTAATACGATAATCAGTCGTATGTTCTTAGATTTGTTTTATATACAGATATGCTGAAAAAAGTGGGTTTTCTTATCTTCCAGGACAGTGGCTTTGTGCATATTCATACTCCAATAATCACATCCAATGACTGTGAGGGAGCTGGAGAACTGTTCCAAGTTGAGGTAAGTTGTGCTTCCCATCTTGAGGGATAGGTTGCTCTTTGATATTTTTCTTCGGAAGGTTTGCTTTAAATTTAATAACGGCTGTGTGGATAGACCATAGCTAGAACTTGAAGTTTTGTCAATAGTAATCCTTAAAAAGCACATAGAGAAAATTCAAACTTCTCTGATTTCCTGTCCTACTGGCTATATTACTGACATTGTGACTGAAAGGAATGAATTTTTAATTTAGTACTCCATTTGCTCTCCTATGTAACTGTGAATTGGTGAACTAGAGAAATTTGAAGAGATTAATAAAGCTTTTAAGATCTCTTTCACGCACATTCAAGCCCCAGTTAATATTTTTGGATGTAAGTCATATTTTAAAAGATAAAATAAGAAAAAACATACATGTGCATATTTTCTTTTCCAAAGTCTTTAAAGAACACATTTATTTTATAAGAAATTATTTATGTTCCATGTATCTCATGAAGGCTCTGATTTTAATTCTTTGTTCAACAATTATTTTTTGAGCTCCTGGTATATGCCAGGCATTGTCAGCTTGCCCTTGTTGCATATTATTTAAAAGTAACCAGTTTTTCTTACTTGTGGGCAGTTGAAAGCCTTTCATTTACCAATTTCACAACCTGTTAAACATCATTGGCCAGTAGTATAATAATGGGCAGAGAGAAATGTATGTTGATAAACGGTGCTTTTTGTATTTCTTTCATTTATGTAGTGATTTCTTTATCTCTAAGATGTCAGGATTCTTATTTATACATCTGGGTGATTCTATCAAATGGCAAGACCTGTGTATAACTGCTCTGTTCTGGTTCAGTACATTCGGACTCTTGATAATGATGCTCTTTTTATTAATGAACAAAATATTCACTGGGAGAAGTTGTCCTGGTGTGTTGAAGTCATTGTTCAAAATGATAATCAAATGCTGTCTGTATTCATACATAGTTTGAAGAAATCTTGATAAGCCTTCTGCAAAAAGCAGAATAAAAATGCTTCATTGAACATTTAAACTGGGAATGTTAGCATCTGTAAATGTGAGTTCAAAGAAGGCAGCAAATGATAAAATAACAATACATAAATTGTGAAAAACATTCTCTTCTAGGTGTTTATGTTGTTTGTTTTCTCTTTGCACCTTAGTAGTCTTTGTTGAAGTGAGGAATTACCCACCTTAAATACATTTCATAATCCTTTAATCTAAACCACTGAATATTAAAAAGGAAATGACAGGGAAGGAAAGGTATAATTTAAAGGAGTTTTACAAATAAGAAAGTAATTATTAAAGAGATCCAAATTAAGCAAGTAAAAAAAAATTGTAACATACTGAAATAATGATACATTTGGAGATAACTACTTTGCTACCAGGGAAATCCCATAAGCAAGTCTGAATGATAACAGTATGTGTATTTTGGCCTTTAAACAATACAAAGCAAGTTACCAGGTAAGTATAAATATAGAGGAAGGGAAAATACATATTTCTGAAGCTAAACAAATGAGAAGTGTTCAGCGTTTGTAGCCTTTCAGGGCCACGTTGAGGAATTTCACATTCCTGGGCTCCTGCAGTCAGGCTGTACATCAGATCTCAGCAGTTTGTGGCTTTTATCACCTGCTGGTCTTTGTTGCTTTCAGAAGTTTGGTTTAGAAGACTTGTCTTCTGCCCCTGCCAACCGTCTACCCTTTGAAAGCAGGACCTTCTTATTCCCACCTCACACATGTCTGTACAATACTTTCATTGTGTTAATTTTGTCCTGACTGCGTGTTAAGGCATTGGGGTTTGAATCTTGGTACCCCACTGTTAGGTGGAAGTGGACTTTCATATTTAAATTCTTCCTTCTCTTGGGGTGTGTGAGTGGCTCAGTCAGTTAAGTGTCTAACTCTTCATTTCTGCTCAGGTCAGGATCTCAGGATCGTGAAATCAAGCCCCACATCGGGCTCCACACTGGGTGTGGAGCCTGCAAGGATGCCTGGTACACACCCGGGTTTGAGGGCAGCAGTAAAAGGCCATTTTGAAATGCGCAATAAGGACATACACTTCTCAGAGCGCCTGGGTGGCTCATTTGGTTAAGCGGCTGCCTTCGGCTTGGGTCTTGATCCCAGAGTCCTTGGATCAGGTCCTGTATCAGGCTCCCTGCTTGGTGGAGAGCCTGCTTCTCCCTCTCCCCCACTAATCTTGCTCGTTCTCTTACTGTCTCTCTCACTCTCAAATAAATAAAATCTTAAAAAAAAAAAAAGAACATACACTTCTCTAGTATGCTGTTGAGAAGTGATAGCATGTCCCATCATTTTAGTTCCTTTTTCTTTTTCCTGCTTTCTGTTTCCTGCTTTAAGGCTTGGGATGTTTGTTAAGGTTTGGGTACTACTGAACACGTATGTAGGAGTTTTGTTAAGGCATGCATACATTATTCAGCAGACATTTGTACCGTCTGTGTTCAAGATGCTAGGTTGTCTTGAGAAGATAAAAGAGATTAAAGGCAAGAATTAGAGATTATGGCAAAAATGAGTGTTGATGGAGCATAAGATGAAACTGCCTTATGTATATATTTGAAGTTATAGTCAACAATCGCAGGTGGTATGGAATCTAGAGGAAAATTGGTCAATGAGGATTGACTTGGGCAGGAAAATATTCAAATTTCTGAATTTCTGACTAGACTGTAACCTAGGGAGAATATTTCCAGTACGAGAACAAGTGAGCAGAAATGATTGTGGGGTTTTCAGTGGACTCTGGATGGACAAATTAGTAGGTTCATATTGGCGAATGGTAAGAAATAAAGTTGGATGGCTATAGGAACAAAAAGATGGAACACGTTTTTAAAAAAAAAAAAACTTTATTGAGATATATGTTACATGCCATTAAATTTACCCACTTACAATACAGTTCCATGGTTTTTAGTATATTCACAAGATTGTGCAGCCATCAATCACTACAATCTAAATTTAGAGCCTTTTTATCACCCCAGAGTGAAACCTGGTACCCATTAGCAGTCTCTCACCATCCCCCCTCCCAGTTCTAGGTAACCACTAAACCACTTTCTATAGATTTGCCTTTCGAGGAGCCATTTCATATGAATGGAATCATACAACATAGGGTCTTTTGTGTTTAGCTTTTTTTTTCTCAGCAAAATGTTTTTGAGATTCATTCACGTTGTAGCATTTATCAGTACTTCATTCCCTTTTATATTCAGCTGGTATACAGTTGTGTAGATGTACAGCATTTTGTTTATCCATTTGGCAGTTGATGGGTATTTGGATTGTTTCTACCTTCTGGCTATTATGAATAATGCTACTGTGAACATTTGTGAAAACATTTCAATGAGCATATGATTTCATGTCTCTTGGGTGGAATTGCTGAGTCATATGGTAACTCTGTGTTTAATATTTTGAAAAGCTGCCAAACCATTTTTCAAAGTGGCTGCACCATTTTATATTCCCACCAGCAATGCTTGAGGGTTCCAGTTTCCCCACATCATTGCCAACCCTTATTATTGCCCTTCTTTTTTTTATTATAGCCATACCTAGAGGGTATGAAATTGTATCTCATTATGGGTTTCCTTTTTGCTTTTGAACATTTACAACTTATACGTAAATGTGTAATTCACATTTGAGCTTTTAAAATTACAGTTCTGTTATGTCAAAATGTGATAGATAAATGGTCACACATTATGAAATTAAATTAGGCTGAGAAAATCTAAGAGTAATACTTCATATAATAGGGAACGTTATTCAAGCCTTAGAATTTATACTTTAAATACTTTTTAAAGCTGAGAATGAACTGAAAGTGTAAGCCTGTTAAATGGAACCCAAGAAGACGTGTACTTTTATATCTGAATCTCATACTGTAAAGAGTCTCATGCTGTATCTCATACTATATGTTGAAGTTTGGCATTAGTTTGGTTTGCTTGTGTGTGTGTGTGTGTGTGTGGTTATATATGTGACATAAAATTTCCCATTTTAACCATTTTTAAGTGTACAATTCAGTACCATTAATAATATTTACAGTGTTGTACAACCATTCCCACTGTTTCTTAAAACTTTTTCATCACTCCAACAGAAACTCTATAGCAAAAGTTCTCCTCCCATACCCCTTACCCCTAGTAACCTCTAATCTACTTTTTGGCTCTATGGCTGTCTTGTTCTGGATATTTCATATAAATGGAATCATACATGATATATGGCCTTTTGTGCCTGGCTTCTGTTGTAGCATGTATCAGAATTTCATTTCTTTTTATTACTAAATAATATGTTGTATGGATATACCTGTTTAACCATTTATTGATAGACATTAAGTTGTTTCCACTTTTTGATTATTATGGATAATGCTGCTGTGAACATTTTTGTACGAGTTTTTGTTTGAACACTTCTTTTCAGTTCTTTTGAGTATATACCTAGGAGTGGAATTGCTGGGTCATATGGTTATTCTCTGTTTAACTGATAGAGAAACACCCAAATTATTCTCCATAGTGGCTGCACCATATTATAGTCCCACCAGCAATTCATGAGGCTTCCACTTTTTTTTTTTTTTAGATTTTATTTATTTGAGAGAGAGATCACGTGTGTGCGAGTGGGGGTAGGGGAGGAAGAGAATCTCCACAGACTCCTCACTGAGCAGAGCCCGATGTGGAGCTCAACTCCATGCCCCTGAGATCCTGACCTGAGCCCAAATCAGAAGTCAGACACTTAACTGACTGAGCCACCCAGGCACCCGGAGGATTACACTTTCACTGCATCGTTGCCAATGCTTGTTATTTCCAGTCTCTGTTACAGCCATTCTAATGGATCCATTATCTCATTGTGGGTTTGATTTGCACTTCCTTAATGGCAAGGTCGTTGAGCATCTTTCTGTGTGCCTGTTGGCCATTTGTATATCCTTGGAGAAATGTCTATTTAAGTCTTTTGTCAATTTTTTAATTGTCTTATTTGTCTTTTTGTTGTTGAGTTATAAGAGTTTCTTTTCTATTTTAGAAACAAATCTATCCCCTGCATCGCCCTAGCAGTGTGAAGTCTCTGATTACGGCCCTGGCTGGCTCAGCCATGGGTACGCCCACAGTCACCTAGAGGTGGCGGTGATTCTGGCTGGGCTCTTTTTGGCTGTCTCTTTCCCAGACCACACCCAGCTCTGAAACTCCACTAATTCCAGGCTGATTGCTCTATTGTTTCAACAGTATTCACAGACTGATCCAGTCAAATTTATGGTCCTTTAGAGGTATACTTTCCAAAGTCAATGTTTGAAATTTATCCTGAGCCCAAAAGGTCTCCTCCCTGCTGTCTCTCAGTTTCTCTCCAGCAGATTAGCAGGTCTACAGTTTATCCTTTATCTCCAGTGTCCAAAGCCTCCCATTTGCCTTTCAGCATGACCTTTTTTTTTTTTTCAGAGCACCCTTAGGTTTGAACTTTTCCACATTCTGTGGCAAATGAAGTCAGTTCCTTTAAAAAAGAGATTTGGGGAAGTGTTTTATGGCCTGCTTCTATCCCCAGGCGAAATCTCTGAACAAGGCTGTAGTGCTGGAGGCAGGGACAGTGGGGACTTCTAAGTGACATCCCGAAATAAGAACCAAGCTCAGTGGAGTGGGTGGCTGCAGCTCCAGGTCTCCTAGGTTTGCCTCGCCCACCCCATGAGCCTGGACAAGAGAATCAGGGCCTAGTATTCTTAGTGCCTTGCCCAAGGCAGAGCCTCCTTCTGACCAGCAGCGACTGGGCAGAAGAAGGGAGCCCCCACGTCTTGGCCACACTCACCCAGAACTTAGTTAGCGTCAGCAGCAGGTAGCTGTGGGCGAGGTGAGAAATGCTGGCATGCTGCCCCTACTGCTAAGGTAATCCTCTGACTGGGACCTGAGGGGTTCAAAAGAGCTCTCTGTCTTTGGCTGTTTTATTAGTCTGGAGTGAAGTTTCTGTCATGCTGAGCTTTGATGGGGAAGGAAGGGGGAGTGGGTTGTCATTCAAACACCGCTTGTTCTTACCAAGTTTTAGTAGATTGTCTTGAATAGATGCTTCTTTATTTGCTATATGTCCTTAGGACCATTTTCAGGAACTTTGGCTAGGGTGGAGGCAAGGGTTTTTTTTTTTTTTTTAATTTTTTTATTTTGTGACTTTCATCAATTTCACTGAAGAGTGGGTCTGCAGATCTATCATGCTAAAGTTGAGAGTTAAAAAGGAAAAAAAAAAAGGCTGTCACTTTGGACTACTTTTTACCACAGCAGTCCTCAATTTCCTCACTTGTAAAATGTGATTGACACAATGCTTACAGGTTGTAAGGATTAAGTGAGATGACACATATGAAAACTTAAAATTGCTATTCAAAAATAAAACTTAATATGCAGGAGCAGACTGATATTAGCAACAAAACTTTCTCTTTTCCAAATCGTTGTGTATTATAGAAATGGTAGCAAGAAGTTACTGGACCTCAGGAATTTGGGTGCTTGTAAGTTTTTATAGCTAAGTTACTTATGGCACATATCATTTTGGTTCTGCTTGATGTTTGCACTTTTTAATATTCTTACCTGTTTCTTTTTTTTTTTTTTTTTAAAGATTTTATTTATTTATTTGACAGAGATAGAGACAGCCAGCAAGAGAGGGAACACAAGCAGGGGGAGTGGGAGAGGAAGAAGCAGGCTCATAGCAGAGGAGCCTGATGTGGGGCTCGATCCCATAACGCCAGGATCACGCCCTGAGCCGAAGGCAGACGCTCAACCGCTGTGCTACCCAGGCGCCCCTGTTTCTTTTAAACTTCAGATGTTATGGGGGCTAACCCAGGTCAAACCTCTTACCAAAACAGCTTTTTTAGCTGACATTAAGCTTTTTCTTCTTCCAAGTCTGTCGTCCTTATGCTCAGTTGCTATAGCCTCTTTGGACATTCAGTTGTTCTTTACTGCTTTTTGGGGGGTTTTTTGTTTTTAACCTCTATTTTGTTTCCTTACCTAGACTGCAAGCTTCTTATGGGGAACTACCTGACAGTGGTGAGACACTTGGATACTTGTTGATTAATATTTTCTCTGGGCTCTTTTAGCTTTGCAGAACTTTCATCCTGAAGAGATTAGTCCTTTTTCTGTCGAGGATGTTTATTTCTGTTAAGGAGGTCCAGTTTCTGCATGTGAAAAAGTCCCAGGACACATCTAGGAAAATAGATAAGAGACTCGCACTAGTGTTTGCCTGTGCATGGGGCCTACTGTTCTGTATGCTTTGAATTTTTAATCATCTGCTTGTATTGCTTAAAAACAAAAATTATATGTAAAAGTTACACTGGTCAAAAGTTACAAAGGGGTAAAGTAAAACGTTAGTTTCCCTCCCACTGCTGACTCCCAGCTAGCCTGGTTCTCCTTGCTATAGGCAGTCACTGTTATCTTTTTCTCTAGAGAGTTTGTACCAATTTTTATTTCTGTCAGCAGTATGTGAGTGCTGTTTCTCATGAATCATATGTCAGAGTGTGTTACCAAATGCTTTAACTTTTTTTCTCCAATTTTAACCAGATATATTAACCTTTTCATTTACAAAACTAATCAAAGAGGAGAAAGAAAGAAAATGCTATACTAGATTAAGAGAAGCAAATCTGTTTTCAGGGCACTGAGAAGAGAACTGATTTGATAACCATGTTTTTGCTGCTTCTACTGTGAAGTGAGGATTTTGTGAATCAACACTGTGGTTTGGGGGGAAAAAATCCCTCAGACTGTGAACCGATACAGCGTGCTGCTACTAGGTCTTATTCAGAAGACTGAACTATTTCTTCCACCCTACGGCATCCACCAAGTGGAGTGCATTCTTAAAATGATTTAATCCCATCAGCCACACAACTGGACTAAAACTGCACTATTTGCTTCATCCTATAAATATTTGTTAATCCTCCTTTCTTGTGAAAAGTACTGTGCTAGTGCTATTTGACTTACAAAGTTATTTCTGTTTTGCCTCTCAGCAACATGAATTTGCAAGATATTTTTAAATGGGAAAAACAAAATCCTACAATAATAAATGCCACCAAAATAATGTAACTTTGAAAGCTAGCCATATTAAAAGAAAATTGCAGATACTACAAGGATACGTTTTAAGTCAAATCACTAAGAATATAAAAACACTGTGAAATCTGAAGCCAATCATGCTTGGGTTCATAATTTTAAAATAGTTTTACTTTGATTTAGGTGCCAGCATTTTAATCTGATGGTAGATCCGACTAATAACATCTAATCTTTATACAGTACGTTAAGTCAAATAATATTTGTATAGTACTTTACTGCCGTATATGTTATTTCATTGGTGTTTTTTATAATGTTAGACCACTAGACCGGATTTCTAAAAGGAGTAATCCCATTTTATTAGCTTTAAGTAATCCAAGTAGAAAAAGAAAGAGAAAAAACATTTATTGAATACCAAGTATATTTCAGGCACCATGTCAAGTTCCTTTATATAACATAATCTTTTCAGCAACCCTTTGAAGTAGGAATTAGTTTTCCTTTGGAAGAGCAGAAACCATGTGTTTGTTTCTTGTACATTGTTGTATAATACCTGGCACATTCTCTGCACATGGTAGGTGCCTTAGAAATATTTGTTGAATAAATTATCTTTTATTTTTACATGAGGAAACCAGGCTCAGATTAAAAAACAAACAAACTTACCAAAGCCACATAGTAAGGGAGAGTTGTAGTTTTAACGAGATCTGTTTGGCTGTAAAGTAAATGCTGTTTGTACACACCACATTGACTTCTGAAGTTGGCTTTTGAGAAACAATACCAAAACTTTAAAGTTCTGAAGTTCAAGATTTTTTATGAGGTAGCAGACTGTTAAGGATGAGCACCACGCTAAAGCCTTTTCTTTTCGGCCACTCTTCAAGCCAACCTTTTATTTTCCTGGGGAAAGGACAATAATAACATTTACTGATAGCCTACTGTTGACGAGAATTTGAAGTACTGCTCTTTTTCGTATAAGTAACCTATTAGTAATGCTTAATTCATTTTACTAAATATCACATAGGTACCAAATAATACAAGCTATATAGACCATATAAAGCATGCACCTATACTCACTACTAACCTTAAGAAATAGAACATTATTAGTGCCTTTGATTCCCCACTTTGTTCTTTCCCCATTCCATCTCCCTCCTTTTTCCCACTGTGACAATTATTTTTTTCTGTGCTTTAAAAAAATTAGTTTTACCACATGTGTGTGCCTGTAGGCAAAATATTGTTTCTTTTTGCGTGGTTTTCAACTTAACACAGTGGAATCACACTATTCTGTGATAAGTTGGGTTTTGGGTTTGGGGTTTTTTTTTTTGGTGTTTGTTTTCTCAGTGTTTTGTTCCAATTCAGTCCAAATTTGTGGGAAATAGGATTCAAGCATTAATATTTTTAAGGCTGTCTGGGTGATTCCAATATGCCTTCAAGAGTATATATGAAATAGTGCAAGAGCATATTTTTAACTTCAGCTTTGCTACATAAATCCAGATTTTGCCTGTAGAGAAGAATGAATTTAAACTCCCACCAGTAGGGTGTGCTGTTCCACATCCTTGCCAACACCTGATAGTTTTAGACTTCTAAAATTTTAAGAATCTCATGGATATAAAATGAGATCTTGATGTGATTTCAGTTTGCTTTTCTCTAATAAATTTTGAGATTGAGAATCTTTTCTTGTGATTATTGGCCACTCATTTCCTCCTCTATAGTATTTTCTATTGTGTTGTCTTTTCATAGCGGCATTTTTATATTCTGGATAATATTTACCCTTTGTTGAGTGTACTGTTGCAGATATTTTCTCAGTTTTTTACTTGCCTTTTTTTTAATACTGTCTTTTGGTAAAGAGTTCTTAATTTTAATGTCAAGTTTCAATCCTTTCCTTTATGATTGGTGCTTTTGAATCTTTTGAAGAAATCCTTTATTATCTCCTAAAAATCGTATAGTTTGTGCATTACACATACATGTATTTAATCTACTTGGGACTGAGTTCTGAATATAATGTAAGAGTCCAATTCTTTTTTAATGGATAACCACTTCAGTACCATTTATTGAATAATTCGTTCTTCTTCCTGTGATCACAGTTGCCAGCTTTGTCATAAATCAAGTTTCCATGTATGTGTGTTTCTGTATTTTCTAGTCCAGTGGTTTATCCGTATGCCAGTGACTCACTCTCTCTCAAGTGCTGTAGCTCTTTGAGAAATCTTACTATTTAGTAAGACAAATCCTACCCTTCTTTACGAGTTTCCTGGCTATTTGTGATTCTTTTCTCTTGCATATAAACTATCAATCATCCTGAGAAGCTCCAAAAAAAAAAAAAAATTGTTTGGCCTTTAATTGGAATAACACTGACTCTGTAGATCAGTTTGGAAAGACTGGTATTTTAATGGTATTGAATTCCTGTCCCTGGACATGGTATATCACTCTATATATTTAGGAGTTTTTCAGATCTTTTCAATAGAGTTTAATCATTTTCTTTATAAAGATCATGAATATCTTGGGGCGCCTGGGTGACTCAGTCATTAAGCATCTGCCTTCAGCTCGGGTCATGATCCCAGGGTCCTGGAATGGAGCCCTGAATCAGGCTCCCAGTAGGGAGGAGGCTTTTCCCTCTCTCTTACCTGCTGCTCTCCCTCCTTGTGTGCTCGCGCGTGTTCGCGCGTGCTCATGCGTGTTCACGCGTGCTCACGCGTGCTCTCTCTGTCAAATAAAAAATCTTAAAAAAAAGATCATAAATATCTTTTTATATTTATTCCTAGACACTTTATATTTTTTGTAGCATTAATGTTCTGTTTATCTTTGGAAAGTGTATTTTTCAGTTACTGGGTACAGTGTTCAGTATATGTGTATTAGAACAAGATTATTAAATTGTATGTGTAGATATGTAACGTGCTTATTGGTATTTAATATACTTTATCTGCCATTTACTGGTTATTTAAAATCCTGTTTTTCCATTTTTCTTATAGTTTTTGCTTTATGTGTTTTTCAGGCCATGTTTTTGGGTAAACACAAATGTAGACCTACTTGTTGATACAATCAATCTATAGCTATGTAGTGGGCCTCCTCCTTTCTAGCTCTGTTTTTTGCCTTATTGTCTATTTTGTTTGATAGTAATTTAACCATACCAACTTGGTTTTTATCACTATTTGTTTGCCATGCTTTTTACTATCATTCATCCTTTTACTGTTAACCCCTTTTTTGTTTGTTTGTTTAAAATATGTGTCTGGGAAACAGCATACAGCTTAGGTTTTTAAAAACATTTAATCACTTAGTCTTTGGCCTTTTCCTGTTTAATTTAGTCCACTAATGTTTTTTGTGATTGCTTCTGCATTTGGATTTTTTAAAACATTTTGTGTCTTTGTCCTTTTTTTTCTTTAAAAAAAATCCCTCCCTTTTTTGCCTTCTTTTGAAAAAAATTAAATGTTTTTTCCATATCATTTTTTT
This sequence comes from Ursus arctos, assembly GCF_023065955.2. Taxonomy (NCBI): domain Eukaryota; kingdom Metazoa; phylum Chordata; class Mammalia; order Carnivora; family Ursidae; genus Ursus; species Ursus arctos. The sequence goes on from NW_026622897.1 coordinate 50,102,714, forward strand.
AATGCTACTTATTTAGAAGAGACTGATGAGGTAAAGAAGAAGGGAGAATATAAAGCAGTGATTCTTAGTCTTGACCACATATTTAATTCACCTAAAAACATTAAAAGATATGAATGCCTAGGCTCTGCCCCCCAAAAATTCAAATTAATTGGTCTGAGATATAGCCTGGCATGGGGAATTTCTAAAGCTTACCAGGTGCCATCAATATTGAAAGCTACTGCCTTTGGAGAAACTCTTAAATATATGACATTAAAAGTAGTCACAGACTTAAAAAGCTAGGTGACTATGACCAACATCCTTTTCTCCCTATTGCTCTTTGCCTCTGCCAACTAGGAGAATTCACTAGCTAGTTCATGTTTTTTTTCTGGTATATACTAGTATGCCCAGATTTATGTTGTGTCATATGTTGAGAATTACTTATTTAAAAAAATTTTTTTTAATTAAAATGAGCGGGAGAGCACCTGGCTGGCTCAGTCAGTGGAGCATGCAACTCTTGCTTGACCTTGGGATCAAGCCCCATGTTCGGTGTAGAGATTACTTAAAAATAAAATCTTTAGAAATAAAATGAGCTGGTCCTCAAATCTTTTTTTATCCAGGAGATAAAGCTGACACATGAAGTTGTAGGCAGAATAACTAAATGTTGAATTGGATTTTCTAGGATAATTATACAGAATAATTTGTACAGAATTATTAAATGTCAACTGTGCTTCACATTTTGTTTTATAAGTCAGCTCAGAGAGTTCTCTGACAAGGAGAAATTAGGTGCTAGAGTGATCAGAGATGTCCACAGGGTAAAGTAGGCAGTTTATGACCCTTTTTGATATTTCTGTCTTTGATTTTTGCTCCCAACTTTGTCTTTCACTTTCTGCTTACAAAAGAACCCAGATTCATGTCGGGTCCATTTCCAGAAAGTAAAATTGGTAGGAGTTTGAAGAAGGGAAAGAAGCCCATAGTGAGAAACAAGCCTATAGGGTGAATATAGGGTGATGCATATCACTTACTTAATGCAATAATTAATTCTTTTTCTCAACTAATATTGAGTACATGACCTGTGCTGGGAATATAATGGTGAAAAAGTACACAGAGGTTTTTTTCCTTAAGAATTTATGTATATTTGTAAAAAGGGAAGGAAGCACAGTTAAGTAAAATATATAGTGTATTAGGTATTGTAGTAACTGTCTAAAATAGCTCCCTAGTGTATTCCGCTTCCCAATATTAAAACCCTTCTGTTGTCCCCTCCTGCACTTCATTTGAGCTGTTTCTGTTAACCAGTAGAGCAAGATAGAAATGAAGCTTCCTCGGCTAGGTCAAAACCTCAATTTTCGTCTTTTGGAATGTTCACCCTGGGGCAAGCCACCATCTGTGTAAGAAGACTGACTACCACGAGGCCATCATGCTTTGAGCTAGCCCACAGTAGTCATGTGGGAAAGCTAAGTGATAAGAAAGATTCCTGGCTAGCACCCAGCTGTTTGAGCCATCCCAGCTAGGGTACCAGACTTGTAGTTGAAGAAGTCATCTTGGATATCTAGCCCAGTTGAGCCTTCAGATGACTTCAGTCCCAGCAGCCATTTGGCCATAAACACATGAGACACTCCAAGCAAGAACCACCCAGATAAACCTAGGCAACCCACAGAATCATGAAAGAGCAATAGACATTTGTTTTAAGCTACTAAGTTTTAGGGTGCTATGTTACTCAGCAGTAATCAGAACAGATGGTGATTTGTACCATGGAATAAATTAAAGTTTGGGGAATGGAGGTTAGGGAATTGGGCGGGGGGGATTCAAGTTTAAATTGGATGGTCATAAAAAGACTCAGAAGATACTCAGAAAACATGATGGATGTGAGGGAGCGAATGAAGTTGATGCCTGCAGGAAGGACATCCTCCAGTTAGAAGGAACAGCAAGTACAAAGGCCCTGTGCCTGGAGCTGCATAAATAACCAGGAAGGTCAGAAATAGCCATGAAGGCCAGTGTAGATGTAGTGAATGAGGGGAAGAATAGCACGAGTTGAGATCAGATTGGTATAGCAGGTTGGGAGTAGTTGCAGATTATATAGGGCTCTGATGATGGACTTCATATGGTACAATACTCTTCTTTATAACAAACGTATGTTGTAATCCGTTTTCTCTCCTAAAGTGCAATATAGATAATAGAAGCTTTTTATGCACTTAATTTTATTTTATTTATTTTTTTTTAAAGATTTTATTTATTTATTTGACAGAGATAGAGACAGCCAGTGAGAGAGGGAACACAAGCAGGGGGAGTGAGAAGGAAGAAGCAGGCTCATAGTGGAAGAGCCTGATGTGGGGCTCGATCCCATTACGCCGGGATCACGCCCTGAGCCGAAGGCAGACGCTTAACCGCTGTGCCACCCAGGCGCCCCTACGCACTTAATTTTAAAAAAGAAAACAATACAATGTTCCCAACTTCCTTATGAAGAAGACATGAGATGAAAGTAACATAATTTGCATATTTTGTTATATGAATGCTGTGGTATGAAAAGTCTAGAATACAAGTAGCCATTACATAGAGTTGCTGACTTTGAGAGCTGTATATTAGGACTTAGGGAGGTGTGTTACGTTAGTGACTCAAATGCCATGAAAAATGTTGCTAATGGTGATGGGATTTTGTGATGTAGTAAATTTTTTTTTTTTTTTTTTTTAGAGAAAGCAGGCACGTGTGTGGGGCAGAAAGGGCAGAAGGAGAGGGAGAGAGAATCTTAAACAGGCCTTACACCCAGTGCAGAGCCCAACTTGGGGCTCAATCCCACAACCCTGAGATCATGACCTGAGCTAAGAGTCAGATGCTTAACTGACTGAGCCACCCAGGCGCCCCTATAGTGAGTAATTCTTGGTGGAGTTCTATATCAGACAAAGTACAGGCTTCCCTAGGAGAAATGCATTAATTAGCATGGAGGGTACATTCTGGAAAATTCAGAGTATATTTAAAGAACAAAATTCACATAATGCACATGAATGTTGCATGGGATATTTGAAACTCTGGTAGTACCCACTAAACTCCAATACCGCTCCCTAATCATTGTGATAATCAGCAGCATTCCCACTAGAAACCTCAGATACAAGGCTTTGCAGGACAGTGTAAGAACTTTAACTCTGAGTGAGAAAAGTCATTACGGAGTTCTATGCAAAGGAGTAACATAAATCACTTATGTTTTAATAAAATCATTCTGGCTGCTGTATGGAGAATAAATGGTAGGTGGGTAAGTACAGAAGAAGAAAAACCAGTTAAGAATCTAATGCAGTAATCCAGATGGATAGATGATAGGAGTTTAGACCAGAGTTGAAATGGTAGATCCTAAAATGTGGTTAGATTCTGGATATATTTAGAAAGTAGTTTATGCATGTCAGTACCAGGGCACATTTTCTTTCTTTCTTTCTTTCTTTTTTTTTTTAATCATCTCTATTCCTGGCTTATGTTTTCCCAGTTACTTAACGTTGGCTAGTTCACATCTGCTAGAGACTTTTAAACTTTTAATATGGAGGAGATTGTTTTTTTTCTACAAATGGTTGTTTCCATTGCTAATTTTTTTAATCTTTTTATTTTTTTATCATGATATGTATACTGTTTAATCCCTAAGCCCTATTTCTCCCACCACCCCACCCACCTCCCCTCAGTAGCTATCAGTTTGCTTTCTATAGTTAAGAGTCTGTTTCTTGGTTTGTCTTTCTCTCTCTCCTTTTTTTTTCTTTGCTGGTTTGTTTTGTTTCTTAAGTTCCACATTTGAGTGAAATCATGTGGTATTTGTCTTTGATTTACTTCGCTTAGCATAATACTCTCTAGCTCTATCCATGCTATTGCTAATTAAATAATTAAATAATTAGGGCTGACTGGGTGGTTCAGTCTGCTAAGCATCTGACTCTTGGTTGAGGCTCAGGTCATGATCTCAGGGTCGTGAGATGGAGCCCCTACATGGGGCTCCACGCTCAGCACAGGGGTCTGCTTGAGATTGTCTCCCCCTCTCTGTGCCCCTCCCCCAATCACTCTCACTCTCTCTCAAATAAATAAATAAAATCTTTTAAAAATAATTAGCATAAATTAAATAAAGTATAAAGTGGATTTTCCTTTTTTCTTTCTTTTTCTTTTCTTTCTTTCTTCTTTTTTTTTTTTTTTTTGCTTCCGAGATCAGACAAGATCGGGCGCCTTCAGGAGGTATGGCCGGAGACTCTTTTTTTTTTTTTTTGTTAACGTGAACTTTAATGTTGCTGTCCATACGTTAGAATTTAGTTAAGTACTCATAAATGAGAAGCAAAGGTCAGCTTCATAAATACTAGAAACCCTTTTGAGCTTATTCTCTCCAGGGCCAGTGCCATTTAATTGTTTTGAGGGATGGGTTTTTGTTAAAAGTCAGACACTTATTTTATGGATGCCATCCTTGAAGGAAGCATTCTGTGGCATTGTTGATTTAAGGAGATACTTTGATCCCCAAAAATGATATAAATCTTTTTTTGATAATGTTTGAATAGCACCAAAATGATGAAATTTATATTATACGCCTTATAATAGTTTATTTTTAAGCACCACAGCCAGAGGTAAAGGATAACCAAGGCCTTCTGTTCCAAGTATCATTATCTTGCTTTGTTCCACATAGTAACTGCAAGAAAATATGTTGTCTTTTACTTGTTGGTTGGACTAAATTTTTATACTGGGAAGAGGTATGGGACGTAAGGGACTAGCTTTCATAGAAAGAAATTTGATAAGGATTCAGGATGCTTGCTGCAATTTTGTTTAGATTTGAGTGCCTGTTATGTTTAGTGATAGCCAAGTCCTTTAAGAGGGGCAAGAAATATAACAGTCCCTACCAAGAAAGAGCTAGGGAGGAGATGGGTACATAGAAAGTTGAACAACATTATAAAGTAGTGAATGATTAAGTGGAAAAGATTGGTAAAGCATATCTCAGGGGGAAATTACAGCATAAGCAAACACCCAGGGTAAGGATGACTAAGGCAAATGGGGGAAACAAGATCAGTTAGGTTTAAAGGGTATTGTCAATATGTTTTTCTGTTTTTGAGGGTTTTTAATGCAGAATAATGAGAAAGAATCTTGGAAAGGTCAAGTAGGTTAGAACAGAGTAGAGGACACACTGCAGAACCAGTGACGATTTGTAAGCTTGATGAAAGCCGCAAGAATAGAAGGAGGGAGAGATAGGAGAGGAGTAGGTGGTAGGTCATTGGCCTAAAATCTAGGTATGAAGTGATATGCACCAGGTCTTGATAGCAATGGTAAACATAGAGAGGAGGGAGCGAAAGAAAAGGTTTTTGTTTTTTTAAGAGAGAGAGAACACAGCGGGGGGTGGGGGGTGGCTGGGAGAAACAGACTCCCTGCTGAGCAGGGAGCCCGATGCAAGGTGACATGGGACTCCATCCAAGGACCCTGAGATCATGACCTGAGCTGAAGGCAACTGCTTGACGACTGAGCAACCCAGGTGCCCCTGAAAGAAAAGTTTTTAAGTGTTAAAGCTGAAGAAAAGGTTTGGAGCCAATGCTTTTATGATCAGAAAGGACCAAAGGGGAGTTTTTCTGATAAGCAATATTCCAAATTTGCCTTTACTGCTTGAATATTTTCCTCTCACCTCCTCCTCCTGAGATTCTCACTTCTTCCTTTAACTCAGTAAGTGGGAGGAAATGTTCATTTAGTTGATATGTACAAGTGGTTTAGGGACTTAACTCTGGACAGTAAATTTCCCTTCTCATCGTGTAGGGGCTAGAAGATGGGGTGAGAGGATAGTTAAGGAGCTGGGAGCATGTCATATTCCTTTTTATAGCCCCAGTCTGACAACTAATATGCCAAAATTAATATTTTTTCAATCATAATGGAGAAATTGGTTGGTACATTTACCCTGACCCTTTCATATTTGGGAGCAAATTTGACTTTCGGCAATTAGCATTGTTCTCTGGGGGAAAGAAAAAAAAAGTAAGGTAGCATTGTTTCTTCACCTTTTGTTTTGCCCCAGCCTCACCCCTCTGATCTTACAGACATCAGACCCCTTTTCTCAGTTCTTTCTTTGTTCTTTCTTTCTCAGACTGCTCAGCAGGAAAGCAGACTGTTTACAAACAGTCTGAGCTAACAACTTCCTTTTCTGCTGATCAAATAGTTGCCAAAGTGAAACCTTTCTCAGGGCTGAGGGTGGGTGTTCTAGTTAGTGGGTGTTCTGGAATGTAAATGGATCTTTATTTTGAGAAAGATTATTTTTGTACCAGAAGTTCAGTGTACACCAAGATACACATTCATAGCAATTGGAAAGTAGGGAAACATGAACTGGACTTACTGGAGATTATTAAGATCATTGAAAGGCCTGCTTATATGGCTTGTTAATAGCAGGAGACTCTCAAAATTACCATAACCAGCAAAGTAGAATGCAGCTTATTGAGCCTGTTTCCCTTGGCTTTAGTTTTTATAGATGAGATGCAGTCAGTGCATATCAGGGCAATTTCTATAGTGTGATAGCAGCCCCCTGTGAGACACAGCTTGCCAGGAACATAAAACTCCTAAACCACCCATCTTTGGGGACCGTATGACAGATTTAGTTTCTGTGTTTTGTTTTATATAATCAGAATCCCATACTGAGGAGAGACTTACATACTTTTTTTAAAAAAGCATTTTGAATCCTATTCTGTTGTTTCTACTGCACAGGAGAAAAAAACAGGGAAGCAACTTGGTATATTAGAAAGATAATCATAGTAGAAGCTGGGAAATCTGGATTTTACTGCAAGTCTTGCCAAAAACTGGTTTGGTAGGACATTTGACTTAACATTTAACACAACATTTTTAAGCTTTAGGGTCTTTTTTTTTTTTTTTTTAATTAAAGGGAAGTTATATTAAGGTCTCATCTAACTCAGAGAGTCTTTGATTATTTATTATCTGTATCATGAAAGGCATAGCCTCTCAATAAACCCTTAATTGGGGTAAAGAAAGAAAATAGGGTATTCACTGGTTTCATGGAGCTTACAGATGGTAAGTACTCTCTTTCCTTCATGCTCTTTAAAGGAAATTGCGGATTAGGGTAAACAGGGCAGTAGCATGCTGTTTTGATTTTAGACCTTTTAGGTTTCTGCTTCGTCTTTATACATTCTGTTCTTGACTTTTCCGCCCTGGGATTATGAGTAAACAAAATGGGGGAAAATGTGGGGATGCAGGGGGAGGGGTACAAACTAGAAGATGGCAAAAAGGTATAAGAAGGTAAAATAGGATGTGAGTGCTTCAGTAACTTTGGAGGTTAAATAGATTTTCCATCGTCGATTGCATTTTTTCCCACTGTTCAGTTTACGGCTCCTTACTCTCTCCTTGCTATGTATTTTACATCGAGGCAGAGTCAGATTTGTGTGGGTTTTTCTATTTCATTCCCTTGAGATTTTGAAACTCCTCAGCTATATTTGTTCTGCTATGAGAACAGATAACTAGAGGGCAATTCGAAATACTTATTTAATATTTTCTTGGAAATCCTCAAAGAAACAAAGAAATTTAGACCCCCCGTGACATGAAACTCCCTGGGATACCCGCATTTAAAAATTTTTGGTAGTTTTTGGTTTCTCTTTTCTTGACTTTGTGTTTTCTGTCTTCCAGTGGCAGAATAACCTAGCAAAAGAAAATTTTCTATTGTGCAGGATAGAGAAAGGCTGAGATTAAATAGCACTAATAAACTTTATGTGATCAGGGCAAAGTTAGTTGAACTGAAGCCTATTTGAGTGGGAGGAACTTTAAAATCACCCATTGTGATTTTCAAATGTTTTGCTCAAAGTCATTTCCAAATAAAATCTTTTTATGGTGACCCAATATATAAACTAGATAAAAGTAATAACTGTTTATCAGGCAGCTCAAATCTGCATTATTTGTTCATTTTATACCGACCACCTATATGAATATCTAGCAGAAAGTTGAGAGATTGCCAGAAAAGTCTTAGTTATATAGGACTCTGTAATATATTGCAGGACAACCTTGACTCCTGTCCACTAAATCCCCCTACAAATTTCCAAAATATTTCCTAGGAAACATTATCATCACCGTTGAGAGGTACGAATCTATGATCTCTCTTTCAGTAATCTTACTCAGTTTCAAGGCTTTGTGTACTATCTACATGCTGATGACTATAAACTCTTCTCTCCCGCCCTACCTTCTCTTCCTGAGCTCCAGAGTTGCAGAAGCAACTGCCTACTTGATGTTTTTCCTACGATGTCTAGTGTACATTCAGACATAATATGTCTTGAGTATAACTCTTGATTTCTTCTCTCAAAGCCTCTGCGTCTTCTAGTCTTTTCCATATCAGTAAAAGTTACTGCTATCCATTCAGTTGCTTATTAAGTAAACAGTCTAGAAGTGAAACTTAATTCATGCTTCTCCTGCCTGTCTTCCTCAACCCCCCATCTAATGTATCAGGAGATTCTGTCGATTTACCTCAGTGTAAATCCTCATTCTCTCCATTTCTATTTCCAGTGTTACCTAACTCAAGCTACTGTCTTTTCTTGCCTGTGATTAGTCTCCCCATTTACACTCTTGTTCCCCTATTATCTGTTCTCTCAGACACTAGTGAAATCTTAATACACATCATGCCAAAACCCTGCTTAAAATATTTCAGTGGTTACTCTGTGTTCTTAAAATAAAATCGAAACTTCTTATCGTGATTTATGAAGGCACTACAGTGATCTCACTCCTGCCTGCTTCTCCAACTGAATCTTTTAACACTCTTTCTAATCCTTAATCTTCTCAAGCTACAGTAACCTGCCTTCTACGCCTCAAACATATGAACCCCTTTCCTACTTCCTGAGCTCTCCACTGGATGTTCTTTGTGCCTAGAATATTCCTCCCCCATAGAGCAAACACATCCTTATCCTTCAGATCCCTCCTGGCATGTTAACTGCTTCAGGGCACTGCCCTCCCCACCCCCAATCCCTGACTCATTTATTGCAATTTGTAGTTATCTTGAATCTTTATTAGTTTACGTGTTCATTTTCTTTCTTCCCCATTAGACAATATAAGCTCAGAGAGGACTGTTTTATTCATTGCTTTGTCTTTTAGTCTAGCACAGTGCCTGGATAAAGAAATAACTAGTATATACAGGTCATTATAGGAAGTACATAGGAACATCCTCTTCCTAGCCTAGGCTCAGAGTGGGCATTAGGGGTGGCGGTTAGTAGTGAGAAGCCTTCATGGACAAGTGATTTATTAGCTGAATCTTGAAGGACAAGTAAGTTAGTCCAGTTAGAACATCTCGGTAGAGGGAGCAATGTACTGTGTACAAAGACCCAGAGATTACCGAGGACATTTGCAATTAAACTTGACTAGAGTGCGCAAAGTGAGCATGAATTAGAACAAGAAAGCTTTAGAAGGTCGTTGCCAGAGAAGGAAGTTTCTTTTCTTTGCATTTTTTTTTTAATAAGGAAGTTTCTTTTATGCTAGTTCAAGGGAGACTTTGGGGAACCATCAAAGGGTTTTTGTATTGTTTTCAGAGTAATCAAAATTTCAGTTTTATGAAGATTATTCTGGCAGGAGGCTTGAGGTTTGATTGGACGTTTTCAATATTGGAGACTGTGAGACTTCTGCCTATAATTCTTTTTTGGACATCTTCTATTTATTAAGGCTTTCTTTTAGGCCATGATTAAGAAACTCACTTTGTTTCCTGTTGGGGGAGACCAATTGTTTTGGTATAGCATTCCCTAGACCCCTTTACACCAAAAAGTTATGGAGGACCCTGTCAAGTTTTTGTTTATATGAGTTTGATTGATTGATAATTGTCACATTAGAAATCAAAGCTGAGAATAATTTTAAATCTTTATTACTTCATTTAAAATTAATTATAGACTCATTATTTTAGCATAAATAAAACATTTTTTATGAAAAACACATATATTTTCTAAAACAAAGAATTTTTCAAAAGAGTGTTATTTTATATTTTTGTACATCTCATTAATGTCTGACCAATATAAGATGTCTGGATTCTCTTAGTTGTGTCTGTGTTAGTTCTGTTGTAATGTGTCATTTTAGTTCAAATGCATTAAGAAAATCTAGCTTCATATAGATAGGTAGTTGGGAAAAGAGTATGCTAATGGCCTTCTCAGATTATTGTTACTATTCTTCTTTGATACCGTAATTCAACAATTGGTAGTTTTTTGAGGATTAGTAATATTGTAGAATCTGTACTGATCTCTTCCCTGGCTTTTACTTGTCCTTGGAATACCCTTCCCGGTTCATACGACAAGCACACCTCTGAGATACCGCATGTCAGTTCCAGACCACTGCAATAAAGTGCATATCACAATAAAGCCAGTCAAATGAACTTTTTGGTTTCCCGTGCATATGAATATTATGTTTACACTATATTGTAGTCTATTAAGTTTGCATTAGTATTATATCTAAAAAAACAGTGTACACACCTTAATTTAAATATAATTTATTGCTGGGGCACCTGGGTGGCTTAGTCCATTAAGCATCTGACTCTTGATCTCAGTTTAGGTCTTGATCTCAGGGTTGCGAGTTCAAGCCCCACATTGGGCTCCATGGAGCCTACTTAAAAAAAATGCTTTATTGTCAAAAAATGCTAACCATTATCTGAACTTCCAGTGAATTATAATCTTTTTTTGCTGGTGAAGGATCTTGCGTTGATGTTGGCAACTGCTGACTACTCAGGGTGGTGGTTGCTGAAGGTTGGGGTGGTTGTAGCAATTTCTTTTTTTTTTTTTTTTTAATAATGATTTTTTATTATATTATGTTAGTCACCATACAGTACATCCCCGGTTTTCGATGTAAGGCTCGATGATTCATTAGTTGTGTATAACACCCAGTGCACCATGCAATATGTGCCCTCCTTACTACCCATCACCGGTCTATCCCATTCCCCCACCCCCCTTCCCTCTGTAGCCCTCAGTTTGTTTCTCATAGTCCATAGTCTCTCATGTTTCATTCCCCCTTCTGATTACCCCCCCCCTTTCTTTATCCCTTTCTTCCCCTACTGATCATTCTAGTTCTTATGTTCCATAGATGAGAGAAATCATATGATAGTTGTCTTTCTCTGGTTGTAGCAATTTCTTAAACTGCCACATCAGTTGGCTTTCTTTTGTGAACAATTTCTATGTAGCATGCAATACTGTTTGCTAGTATTTAATCCGCCGTAGAACTTCTTTCAGAATTGGAGTCAATCTTCCACAATTCTGAGGCTGCTTTATCAAATAAGTTTATGTCATATTCTAAGTCCTTTGTGGTCATTTCAATAATCTTCATAGCGTCTTCACCGGGAGTAGATTCCATCTCAAGAAATCACTTTCTGTGCTCATCCATAAGAAGCTACTCCTCATCTGTTCAAGTTTTAGGAGATTGTGGCAATTCAGTCACGTCCTCAGGCTCCACTTGTAATTCTAGTTCACTTGCTATTTCTACCACATCTGCAGTTACTTCCTCTACTGAAGTCTTGAGCCCCCACAGTCATCCATGGGGGTTAGAATCCAGTTCTTCTGAACTCCTGTTCACGTTGACATTTTGACTTCTTCCCATGAATCACAAATGTTCTTCATGGCATCTAGAATGGTAAATCCTTTGCAGAAGTTTATCTGTTTACTTTGCCCAGATCCATCTGAGGAATCACTGTCTATGGCAGCCATAGCCTTATGAAATGTATTCCTTACATAATAAGGCTTCAAAATCAAAGTGACTCCCTGGCTGCAGAATGGATATTGTGTTAGTAAGCATGAAAACAACATTCATTTTGTTGAACACCTCTATCAGAGCTTTTGGGTGACCACGTGCATTGTCAATGAGCAGTAATATTTTGAAAGGAATCTGTTTTCTGAGCAGTAGATCTCAACAGTGAGCTTAAAATACTCAGGAAACCATGTTGTAAACAGATGTGCTGTCTACAGGCTTTGTTGTTCCATTTATACAGCGCAGGCAGAATAGATTTAGCTAATTCTTAAGGGCCCTAGGATTTTAGGAATGGTGAATGAGCACTGGCTTCAACTTAAAGTCACCAGCTGTATTAGCCCCTACCAAGGGAGTCAGCCTGTCCTTTGAAGCTTTGAAGCCAAGCATTGACTTCTCTCTAGCTATAAAAGTCCTAGATGGCATCTTCTTTCACTAGAAGGCCGTTTCATCTACATTGAAAATCTGTTGCTGAGTGTAGCCACCTTCATGAATTACCTCAGCTAGATGTTCTGGATAACTTGCTGCAGCTTCTAAATCAGCACTTACTGCTTCACTTTGCATTTTTATGTTGTGGAGATGGCTTCTTTCCCTAAATCTCATGAACCAAACTCTGCTAGCTTCACACTTTTCTTCTGCAGCTTCTTCACCCTCTCTCAGCCTTCATAGAATTGTAGAGAGTTAGGGCTTTGTTCTGGATTAGGCTTTGGCTTGAGGGAATGTTGTGGCTGGTTTGATCTTCTATCCAGACCACTCACACTTTCTCCATATCAGCAATAAGGCTGTTTGACTTTCCTGCCATTTATATGTTCACTGGAGTGGCACTTTTAATTTCCTTCAAGAATGTTTCCTTTGCACACAAAGGCTAACTGGTGCAAGAGGCCTGATTTGAATGAGACACCAATGGCATTATCCACTAATACTGCACCATCAGTGTGAATATCAACAGAGTGGCAAAGACAAAGAACTCATTACTATTATTATGACAATAGTTTTGACCTCCTGAGCCTTCTGAAGGGATCTTGGGAAACCCCATGTGAGCACAGACTACCCATTGAGAATCACTATTTTGATACAATGCAGTGTGAAATCTTACACACTGCTGGTGGCAAAGGACACTGGTGTAACCCCTTTGGAAAACAGTGTGGCATAATCTGCTAATGTTAAAGACAGGCATACCCAATAACTCAACTCCATATAAATGCACATCACTAGACTTTAAAAAACGCACATAACAGCATTTTTCATATTAGCTTCAAGTGGAAGCAGTTCAAATGTATATGAACAGCAGAATACATTGTTATAAAATTAGTGGAATACCCTACAACAATAAAAATTAATGAATTTCAGCAAAACACAACAACACGGGTGAGAATTATACACAAGTATAATTCTCAGTGAAGAAGTCAAACATAGTAGATTGCCTTTATATTAAGTGAGAAACAGAAAAGTAATACAAAGTTTTTTCTCAACTTTACCGAGGTATAATTGACAACTAAAATTGTAAGATATTTAAAGTGTACGTGATGATTTGATAAACTTACACACTGTGAAAGGGTTCCCCCAACAAGCGAAGTAGCACATCACCACCTTACCTATTTACCTATTTTGGTGGAGAGAACATTTAAGTTCTATTGTCTTAGTAAATGTCAATTATATAATACAGTCTTATCAACTATACTCGTCATATTATACATTACATCCTCAGACCGTATATTATCTTACAACTGAAAGTTTGTACACTTTTACCAACCTTTCCCTATTTTCCCCACCCAGTAGCCATCACTTTTCTACTCTCTGTTCTATGAGTTTGGGTTTTTATTTTTGTTTTTAAGATTCCACATGTAAGTGATACCATGAGGTATTTGTCTTTCTCTGTCTGGCTTTTTCCCTTAGCATGTTGCCTTCCAGGTTCATCCATGTTGTTGCAAGTGACAGGATTTCCTTCTTTTTTAAGCATTCAGTAATATTCCTCTGTGTGTGTGTGTAAATATACACATCTCACATTTTCTTTAACTGTTCATCTGTTCACAGACACTTAGGGTTATTTCCAGACCTTGGCTATTATGAATAATGCTGTTATGAACATGAGGATGCAGACGTCTCTTTGAGATAATGACTTCTATCCTTTGGATATAGACCCAGAAGCAGGATTATTGTATCATAGGGTAGTTATATTTTTTGTTTCTTGAGAAGTCTCCATACTGTTTTCTATAATGGCTTTGCCAGTTTACATTCCCACCAACAAATGTACAAGGGTTTCCTTTTCTCCACATTTCCTTGGCATTTGTTTCCTTTTATCTTTTTGATTAATGGAATCCTAACTGATATGAGGTGGTATTTCATTGCGGTTTTGATTTGTATTTCTCTGATGGGTAATGATGTTGAGTACCTTTTCATGTACATGTTGGCCATTTGTATATCTTCTTTAGAACAATGTCTACTTAGGTCCTTTGCTCATTTTTTATTGGGTTATTTTATTTATTTTGCTATTGAGTTATATTGAATTGCTTGTATATTTTGGATATTAATCCCTTATCGGATATGTGATTTGCAAATATTTGCTCCTATTCCATAGGTTTCCTTTTCATCTTGTTGATGGTTTCCTTTGCTATGCAGAAGCATTTTAGTTTGATGTCAAATCCAAAAAATCATTGTCATGACCAGTGTCAAGGAGCTTACCTACTATGCTGAAGTTCTAGGAGTTTCATGGTTTGAGGTCTGAGTTCAAATCTTCAATCCATTTTGAGTTAATATTTTTGTGTGGTGTAAGATAGGGATCCGGTTTCATTCTTTTGCATGTAGCTGTCCAGTTTTCCCAACACAATTTATTGAAGAGACTATCCTTTTTCCATTATATATTCGTGACTCCTTTGTTATAAATTAATTGACCATTTATGCATGAGTTTACTTCTGGATTCTATTCTGTTCCACTTACCTTTGTGTCTGTTTTTAATTCCGTAGCATACTGTTTTGATAGCTTCGTAATATGGTTTGAAATCAGGAAGTGTGATGCTTCCAACTTTGCCTTTCTTTCTCAGGATTGCTTTGGCTCTTCAGAGCCTTTTGTGGATATATATAAATGTTGGGATTGTTTTTTCTATTTCTGTGAAAAATGCCATTGGAATTTTGATAAGGATTGCATTGAATCTGTAGATCACTTTAGTATGGACATTTTAACAGTATTACTTCTTCTGATCCATAAGCATGTAATATCTTTTGTGTCTTCTTCAGTTTCTTTCATCAGTGTCTTAATTTTCATTGTACAGATCTTTTACTTCTTTGGTTAAATTTTACTTCTTCCTTTCTAGTTTAGATGCCTTCTTTTTCCTTTTCTTTTTGCCTAATTGCTCTGGCTAGGACTTCTAGTACTATGTTGTTTAAAAGTGGTGAGAGTGAGTGTCCTTTTCTTTTCCGTTATCTTAGGGGAAAGGCTTTTCACATTTCATCGAGTATGATGTTAGCGGTGGGCTTGCCATATATGGCCTTGTGTTGAGGTACATTCCTTCTATACCGAAGTTATTGAGACTTTTTATCATGAAAGAATGGTGAATTTTGTCAAGTGCTTTTTCTACAGCAGTTGAGATGATCATATGATTTTTATCCTTTATTTTGTTCATGGGGTGTATCACATTGATGGATTTGTGGATATTAAACCACCTTGGCATTCCTGGAATAAATCCCACTTGATCATAGTGTATGACCTTTTAATGTATTGTTGAATTTGGTTTGCTAACATTTTGTTAAATATTTTTATATCCATATACATGAGTGATGTTGGCCTGTTGTTTTCTCTTCTTCTAGTGTCCCTGCCTGGCTTTGGCATTATTAGGATAATGCTGCCCTTGTAAAATGAGTTTGGAAGTATTCCTTCTTCTCATTTTTTGGATGAGTTTGAGAAGGATTGGAATTCGTTCTTTAAATGTGTGGTAGACTTCACCAGTGAAGTCCTCTGGTCCAGGACTTTTTTGGAAGGTTTTTGATTACTTTTCTTCAGAGTAGGTGTACATTTCTAGGAATCTATCCATTTCTTCTAGGTTGTTCAATTGTGGGACATATAACTGTTCATAGTAATCTCACAATCCTTTGTATTTATGTTATCAGTTGTAATGGCTCCTCTTTCATTTATAACTTTATTTGTTGAGCCCTCTCTTTTTTTTCTTGGTTAAGTTGAGCTAATGGTTTGTCTATTTTGTTTATCTTTTCAAAAAACTAGCTCTTCGTTTTATTGATCTTTTCTGTTGTCTTTAGTTTCTATTTCATTTATTTCCACTCTGATTTTTGTTATTTCCTTCCTTCTACTAACCTTGTGCTTAGTTTGTTCTTCTTGGGAAAGTAATATAATGTTTTGATGCTCAGGTGAACAGTTTGGGAAGGAAAGATGAGTTATTGGAAACAGGGTTACTAGAGTTTTGCCATGTTGTTACTGTTCTGTTTTGTGTTCTGGGCATAGTCACCAAGGCATGTATTTTGTGATAAATCCCTGAGCTGTACTTTTCTGCATGTGTGTTGTATGCTTTTTTTTTTTTTTTAATGTTCAGTTAACCACTGTATAGTACATCATTAGTTTTTGATGTAGTGTTCGGTGATTCATTAGTTACATATAACATCCAGTGCTCATCACAACACATGCCCTTCTTAATACCCATCACCCTGTTGCCCCTCCCCCCGAAACTCCCAGTCTGTTTCCCAGGGTCCATAGTCTCTCATGGTTCGTCTCCCTCTCTGATTTCTCCCCCTTCAGATTTCCCTCCCTTCCCCTGTGGTCATCTGTGCTATTGCTTATGTTCCATATATGTGTGTTGTATGTTTCAAATGGAAAACGTAAAGAAAAAAGATTAGCAGGTGTTTAGTGTTCTTTCAGCAAATACTTTTAGTAGAAACATGTTATTTTTGTTTCATAATTAAATTATTAGCAATTTTTGAGTGCATTAAACCATGTTATCCTAACATCAAAAGCTGTCTTTTCTAAAGCTTTAACTTGTTTACAAATTAATTTTTTTTGTTTTTATCAAGTGACATTATATTCCCTATTGCCAGTACAGTAAGCTTAAAAGTTCCTAATAAGGAATGTTTTATTTTATTTTTATTTTTAAAGATTTTATTTACTTATTTGACAGAGAGAGAGACAGCCAGCAAGAGTGGGAACACAAGCAGGGAGAGTGGTAGAGGAAGAAGCAGGCTCCCAGCAAAGCAGGGAGCCTGATGTGGGGCTCGATCCCAGGACCCTGGAATCACACCCTGAGCCGAAGGCAGACGCTTAAGGACTGAGCCACCCAGGCACCCCATAAGGAGTGTTTTAAATAATGAGATGGTAATTAAGTCAGTTCTGTTCCTCCATATTTATTTAATTAATGGTTTTATCACCTAATTCTGAAAGCTTTGGGCACATTTACAAAGTTCAAAAAAATAAACACATTCCTATTTCTGAGTCTTATCTTTGTGATAAAGAAACCAGAGTAAAGATCAAGATGTGCCCTATATGAATACAAACAACCTCCTCAGCTTCCTGGTTGCTACATGTATTCTGTGTGAGGAGTCTTTTATCTCTTTGTTTACATATGCTGAGACTGATAGAAATGATAAGGATTAAGAAGGGCACATGATGAGCACTGGGTGTTATACGCAACTAATGAATTATTCAACACTACATCTGAAACTAATGTACTGTATGTTGGCTAATTGAATTTAAATTAAAAAAAAAGAAATGAGACCATGTCTCTTGGCAAAGGAAGGATATAACATGTTGATCATAGAGATCCATCCATATGTTGATGGAGTTTTTTAAAATGGGCTTTCCATTTTAGAGCACTTTCAGATTGAAAGTGAAATTGAGCAAAGATTTAAATACTTCCCATAGACTCCCTGCTCCCCATACAAGCATAGCCTCCCCCTTATGAACATCCCCCAGGAGAGTGATACATTTGTTAATCGTTGACTCTGTATTGACACATCATTATCATC
Source organism: Ursus arctos (assembly GCF_023065955.2). NCBI lineage: Eukaryota > Metazoa > Chordata > Mammalia > Carnivora > Ursidae > Ursus > Ursus arctos. Next base: position 50,120,321 of record NW_026622897.1, read on the forward strand.
CAAAGTCCTTAGTTTACATTAGGGTTCATTCTTTGTGTTGTACGTTGTGTTTGGACAAATGTATAAGACATGTATCTACCATTATAGTATCACACATAGTAGTTTCACTGCTTTAAAAATCCTCTGTGTTCTACCTATTCATCCCTCTCTCCACCCTTCCCCCCGGCAACCACTGATCTTTTTTGTTGTCTCCATGGTTTTGCAGACAGAATACCATATAGTTGGACTCATACAGTATGTAGCCTTTTCATATTGCTTTTTTTCACTTAGTAATAGGCATTTGTGATATAACTTTTCATGGCTTGATAGCTCATTTCTTTTTAGCTGAATAATATTCTATTATCTGGGTGTGCCACAGTTTATCCAGTCAGCTACTGAAGGACATCTTGGTTGCTTCCAGGTTTTGGCAATTGTGAATAAAGCTTCTATGAACATATGTGTGCAGGTTTTGATACAAGGTTTCAACTCCTGTGGGCAGGTATCAAATCAGTGCAATTGCTCAAGAGTATATTTAATTTTGTAAGAAACCACCAAATTGTCTTCCAAAGTGACTGTGCCATTTTGCATTCCCACCAGCAATGACTGAGAGTTTATTGCTCTATATCTTCACCAGCATTTGGTATTGTCAGTGTTCTGGATTTTGGCCATTCTAATAGGTTTGTAGTGGTAACTACCAGCTTTTCAGCATGCTTGGCCAAGACACTGCTTGTGAGTCATTTTCTATGGGTCACATGATTTGAATACCCACACCCTCAGCCATTTCTTCAGCAATCTATGAGCCAGGTTTTTGGGGGGTTTTTTGTTTTTAATTTGGGACGCTTAAAGGAATAAGAAACTTGGGGAAAGTTCTCTTAAGTTCCTTTGGGGTGTTAGACGAATTGATAAATTGTGTATATCACCTCCTCCAGACATATTCATAAGTTGCCAAAACTCAAGATTAGTGCTTCATATTAAATAACTTTCGTTTCACAGTGTTAACCCATGAAACTGAAAAATATTGGAGTTCCTCAGGGACCTTGTCTCTTATTCATTACTGTAGCCCTGCATTTAGCCTAATACTTGGCACAGAGTAGGCACTCTGTAAATATTTGTTCAATTGAAAAATGAATTAGGGCATGAAAATATAGGCGATATCTATATTTGCACTGAGATACAAATTTATTTTTCAATGGAGAGACCTTGGAAAAGGCTTCATTCATGTTAATGCTAAGGAATACAGTGATCAAAAATGGTGGGCTGTGGCAACTTCTTTCTAGATAGGTATCCTGGAGCAGGGGAAACAAAAAATAAACTATCGGGACTATATCAAAATAGAAAGCTTCTGAACAGTGAAGGAAGCAATCAGCAAAACTAAAAAGCAGCTTACTGAGTGGGAGAATTTGCAAATTGCATATCTGATAAAGGTTTAGTATCTAAAATATATAAAGAACTATAAAACTCAACAATAACCCAACTAAAACATGGGCAGAAGACACAAACAGACATTTCTCCAAAGAAGACATTCAGATGTCCAACAGACACATGAAGAGATGCTCAACATCACTCATCATCAGGGAAATACAAATCGAAACTACAATAAGATATCACCTCACACCTGTCAGAAGGGCTAAAATCAATGCAAGAAACAACAGGTGTTGGTGAGGATGTGGAGAAAACGGAAACCCTGTCTTGCACTGTTGATGGGAATGGAAACTGGTGCAGCCACTGTGGAAAACAGTATGGAAATTCCTCAGAAAGTTAAAAATGGAATTACCTTAGGATCCAGCAATGTCATTACTGGGTATTTACCCAGAGAATACGAAAATACTAATTCAAAGATATACATGCACCCAGATGTTTATAGCAGCGTTATCTACAATAGCCAAATTATGGATATAGCCCACGTCCATCTATTGATGAATGGATAAAGAAAATGTGAGGTGTGTGTGTGTGTGTGTGTGTATACACATGCATATACATATAAAATGGAATATTACTCAGCCATGAAAAAGAATGAAATTTTGCCATTATAATGACATGAATGGAACTAGAGAGTACAATGCTAAGTGAAATAAGTCAGTCAGAGAAAGGCAAATACCATATGATCTCACTCATGTGGATTTTAAGAAACAAAACAAATGAGCAAAGGGGGAAAAGGGCAAACCAAGAAACAGACTCTTAGTTATAAAGAACAAACTGGTGATTACCAGAAGGAAGGTGGGTAGGGGGATGGGTTAAATAAATGATGGGGATTAAGGAGTGTACTTGTTGTGATGAGCACTGGTTGATGTATGGAAGTGTCGAATCACTACATTGTACACCTGAAACTAATATTACACCGTTAACGAATTGGAATATAAATAAAAACTTAAAAAATAAATTTAAAAGTTTAAAAAATGATGGAATAACCAGAAATTAAAGTGTGCTATAAAGCTTCTAAATTAGTGTGTTAGGGGCACCTGGGTGGCTCAGGTCAATTGAGTGGCCAACTCTTGATTTTGGCTCCGTTCATGATCTCAGGGTCCTGGAATTGAGCCCCACATTGGCGCTTGGTGGGGAGTCTGCGTGAGATTCTCTCTCTCCCTTTGCCCTCCCCCCCACTCTCTCGCTCACTGTCTCTCTCTAAATACATAAATCTAAATTTCATTTTTTAAAAACTTAAAAAATAGTGTTATTGGTGCATAAATAAATTGGTGCATAGAACTTAAAGCTCATTAATAGCCCAAGTTATACCACAAAAATACTGTCTCAGATCATTGAAATAAGTGTTACTAGGTCAACTTCATAGCCATTTAATTGTATGAATCAAAAATAAGTTGCAGAATCTTACTTATATTGTGGCAGATGGTGTGATGTGAATATATGTTTTTCCCCTGGGAATTTTGGGATACTAATGCTGTGGTAATTTCTAGTATTTGCAACACATCAGTAGTACCATGATTCTTAGAATTATGGTACATAATTCATCTACTCTTAACATATTTCTTTCAACCTCTGAGTATTTTAATTGGGAGAAATAATGAAATATAAGAGAATATAAAGACATTTATTTTTTTTGTATTACTCTCTATATATTTTTAATTCAACATAGAGCCCAATATGGGGCTCAAACTCACAACTCTGAGATCTAGATCTGAGCTGAGATCAAGAGTCGGACAAAAGAATATAAACTCTTTTTGAAGTACTGTACATGAAAAATTTTTAGAATCTGAGATTCATTCGTTGTGAAAAATATTTCTGAACATAAACCAAGAAGAATGCTTGGTATCTTGTTACTTGCCTCGTATTTACTTAAGATTTCTGCTATTACGGTGTTTTGATGGTGCATAAAGTACTTTACTTTCTTATTTCTTTTAATTACATTTAATTTAGCTATTTTTTAATATACAGCAGAAATACAATATTCAGAGATTTAGAAAGTTTATTTTTAAGGTGGTTATTTGGATCTTAGAACTCATTTTCCCTTACAGAAATATGTAATAATTATATTCACAGGGCAGCCATAAGATTATTGAATTCATCATGTAGGTAAAATACTGTAACTTTTAGTGATAACTTATAAAACACTGGTAATTAAGCAAAACAAAAATGGTAAAATTGAATAAGAAACTATTTTATTGTTGAAGAAAATACAAGAATGAGAAGTATTGACACAGGGATCATGCAGTCATATGCTGGACATTTTTAAGAGCTGTAAATATTGATCTTTAGTTTTTTATAATTTTAAACATACAGGAAAAGCATAGAAAATAACAACCAAATGTCACCCAGCTCAATATTTTGCTTTAGAAACTTTTAAAAATAAATAAAACCTGCAATTTTTAGTGTTATGTTTAATTTTTATTTTAAACCTTATGACGCTCATAGTGCTTGATGTAAATTTGGGTAATTTTAAGACTTGCAAGCATAAAGAAAGAAGGAAATAAGGAAGCTGTCCCAGAGGTGACTGGGGCTGATTTGTTAAGAGAGTAGAGGTTGTATAAGAGAGTACATAGATATATACCTTCTTTGGAACTGAGTGAGTCACATCCGTGAGAATGCAGAGACAAATGAAATAGAAGAGGTTTTATTTTTTCAGTGATCAGAACATTATATTGATGATAGTATCTTATCCTTTCCAAATTTTCCTGTTTGAATAGATGTCAGAATTAGATGGTGTTTGGAAGGTGGGCGAGAGAATATATGTCTTTTTATATTTAGCCAAAATTGGAATTTAATTATATAGGATGTCTGTAAATTATGTGTTTGTAAGTGGGAGTGGATAGGCGGAAGATAGAGTCATAGTAGGCACACAATTTATTTCTGTGAAGAAAATGAAAAATTTTCTCTAAGCTACTTTAAACTTACAACCATATATTCAAAATATATTCTCTACCTTTTTTATTTTTAAAAATTCTTGTAGATGTTAAGATGATGGTGACATTAAAGAAACAGGAAACACCTATTTATGGGTCTACAGGAAAGTAACAGAGTATTAATTATAAGCAGTGTAGTTATAAGAGTTAATATAAGAAATACTTTCTGCAATACCATCTGCCTATCAGTACCTATGTTGGAAAACAAACATACCACTAAAAGTGCATTAGAGGTAGCTTTCAGACCAGCAAAGCCATGACACTGCTAGAACCTTTTATAGCTAAATGTGCTACATATGCTTTTTTGTGCTTTCCTTGCTTCTTTATCAGACTTTGTCTCTTCTGATTTCTGATGGCTAACTCCCTCTGTTCACCCTTGACTCATTCTTGGTCAACAAGCATTCAAGCATTTATGGAACAATCACTAGTCTCCGGCACTATCGTAGGTGCTTAACATACCAAGATACATAAACTCATTCCCTACTCAAAGAATTCAGTGATCATTTGGCCTTCGCTTCTCCTGGCCTTCCCCCAAATGTGTTTTTAGGACAGGTAGAACCACCTGTCTTCCCTTGGTATTTGACTTTGTTCCATACTTTGTTCTTGGTTTTAAATTTTTTATTGGTGCTGATGAAAGGAATCTGCACCACTATAGGTCAAAAGATAAAATCACGAGTGTTTATGTGATAAAGAATATATGGGGAATGGGGCACCTGGCTGGCTCAGTCAGTAGAGCATGCCACTCTTGATCTTAGGGTCATGAGTGCAAGCCCCATATTGGGCATAGAGCTTACTTTAAAAAAAAATTAATAATTTTAATGATAAATGCAGTCTGCTTGTGTCAAAACCCGTATTTTTAAAAAAAAAGAATACATGGAATAAAACCCATATACCATTTAAGTATTTGCAAATAGTACCTCAGATTGTACTTAAAAATATTTATTGTTTTAATTGTGTTTTTTGAATAGGTAATATAGTTCACGGTTCAAAAGGTACTAATTGAAAAGTACAGAAGGATTCTATCCCACCTTTGTTCCCTGATGATCTGCTGTCCTTCCCCAGAATCAACCATTGTTACTTCTTGTGAATCCTGAAGATATTGTGTGGCACTACCACATTGTGGTTGAAGACAGAGATTCTGGCCAGACCACCTTGATTCATATTGTGCCTCACATTAGGCAAGTTTAATTAACAACCTCTTTGTCTTGATTTTCTCCTCTAGAAATGGGAATACTAGTAGTTTCTTAGGTTGCTTGTGAACTCTTTAGCACAGTGCCTGACACATCCTAAGTGTTAAGTGCGTATTGGCTATGGTTGTTTCTATAAATCTGTATATGTCTGAATGTGTATTCTTTTAACCTCAGGAATACAAAGTCGAATTAAACATAATCTTCATTCATGGTACACTCTTGTTACTGGTCTTTGCAAGGCACTCGTATCCTATTACTGTGTAACAAAACCATTTATTCTTTCCCATGAGTCTACAGGTCATTTGGGTGATTCTGATCTCTGTTGGAGTTGGTTAGCTGAGGTTTGGCTGGGAGCTGTCCAGTTGAGGATGGCCTCACATATCTCTCAGATTTCTCTGTCATGTTAATCAAAGCATGATCTCTTTGGTGGCATTGGTCCAAGAAAGAATATGGAAATGCACAATTATGTTTTTCAAGCCACTATTTTTGTCAATTTCTGTTTCCATATCATTGGTCAAAACAAGTCACATGGCCAAACTCAGATTTAGCATACAATATGCCAAGGGATACTGATACAGAGAGGTGTGAAAAATTGAAGCCATTAATGCATTTAATCTAATCTACTCTGTAGTAATTGCAGTCCGGCACCTGGTGGTTATCTGAGAGCAGGATAGTCAGTAGTAAGGAAAGCAAGCTAGAAACTGGAGATCACCAAGCACCTCGGTGTGTGTGTGTCACTGTGTCAGACTGCCACAATCTTCTGAGAGTCATGACTTCAGCTTTATTTTCTCCTCTCAAATCTTTTGCATATTCCTCTCCAGCAATAGATGGCCAGCTGTAACCTGGAACCAAGCAGGAAAGGGAATTTTAGGAAACATAGTCCTCCATTTCAATGGGAGCAGTAATGTTCAACTGACAAACCACAGTTCAACACAGCCCCTTGTTTTATGTTTTCCTCTTTATCCCAGTCTGTGCTCCCATTCTTTTTTCTTCTCTCTCAGAGGTACTCACTTTAATGTTCTTGATATATCATCTTTTATTGTGTATGTAGCCTCATAAAATATGAATGATCTTTTGTATGTGATTTTAGTTTACATTAATAATAACATATTATGTATCTTGTTCTGTTTCCTACTTTTTCCCCGTTTAACTCTGTTGAAATTCTGTCCATGTAGGTGCATTTATTTGTTGCTTCTCATTGCTACAAAACATTCAGTGGTATTTGCTGCATTTTACTTACTCATTCTTCTAGTTAAGGACTCTTAAGTTGTCCAGTTCTAAGTTACACCCAGAAAAAAAGTACTGCAATAAATAGTCTCCAACATATTCCCTAATCGACTTGTATAAAAATTTCTTTGGAATATATATCCAGGAGTGGAATTCCTAGGTCATAAGGTATATGTATTCTTAACTTCATGAAATTCTCCAGAATAATAGTACCAGTGTACACCATATGAGTTTATGAGGGGGTTCCAGTTTTCCTATGAATTAGTTTTCTATGACTTTGTTAGAAATTTATTGAGAGATTCTTTGTAGATCTTGGATACTATCTGTAGTGTCATTTGCAAATATCTTCTCCCATTCCGTGGGCTGCCTCTTAGTTATTTTGACTGTTTCCTTGGCTGTGCAGAAGCTTTTTATCTTGATGAAGTCTCACAAGTTCATTTTTTCTTTTGTTTCTCTTGCCTTTGGAGATGTGTCATGAAAAAAGTTGCTGTGGCTGATGTTAAAGAGGTTGCAGCCTATGTTCTCCTCTATGATTTTGATGGATTCCTGTCTCACATCAAGGTCTTCTTAAACTCAATACACAAGAAACAAATAATCAAATCAAAAAATGGGCAGAAGATATGAACAGGCACTTTTCCAATGAAGACATACAAATGGCTAACAGACACATGAAAAAATGTTCAAAATCATTAGCCATTAGGGAAATTCAAATCAAAACCACACTGAGATACCACCTTACGCCAGTTAGAATGGCAAAAATTGATTAGGCAGGACACAACAAATGTTGGAGACGATGTGGAGAAAGGGAATCCCTCTTAAACTGTTGGTGGGAATGCAAGCTGGTACAGCCGCTTCGGAAAACAGTGTGGAGGTCCCTTAAAAAGTTAAAAATTGAGCTACCCTATGATCCAGCAATTGCAATACTGGGTATTTATCCCAAAGATACAGACGTAGCGAAGAGAAGGGCCATATGCACCCCAATGTTCATAGCAGCATTGTCCACAATAGCTAAATTGTGGAAGGAGCCAAGATGCCCTTCAACAGATGACTGGATTAAGAAGATGTGGTCCATATGTACAATGGAATATCACTCAGCCATCAGAAAGAACGATTAGCCAACATTTGCAGCAACATGGACGGGTCTGGAGGAGATTATGCTAAGTGAAATAAGTCAAGCAGAGAAAGACAATTATCATATGGTTTCACTCATTTATGGAACACAAGAAATAGGAAGATCAGTAGGAGAAGGAAGGGAAGAATGAAGGGGGGGTAAACAGAAGGGGGAATGAACCATGAGAGTCTATGGACTCTGGGAAACAAACTGAGGGCTTCAGAGGGGAGGGGGATGGGAGATTGGGATAGGCAGGTGATGGGTATTAAGGAGGGCACATGTTGCATGGTGCACTGGGTGTTATACGCAAATAATGAATCATGGAACATTACATCAAAAAACTAAGGATGTACTGTATGGTGACTAACACAACGTAATAAAAAATTATTTTAAAAATATTGAGAGAGAGGGCATATGCATGAGAGAGCACAAGCAGGGGGGAGATGGGGAGGGAGAGGGAGAAGCAGATCTCCTGCGGAGCAGGGAGCCTCATGCGGGGTTCAATCCCAGGATCCTGAGATCATGACCTGAGCTGAAGGCAGACGCTTAACCAACCGAGCCACCCAGGCACCCCAAGTTTTCTATGACTTTGTAACAAATTGCCTCAAACCTAGTGACGTCAAACAACACCCATTACTCAGTTCTGTATATCAATTTAGTCCAGGATGGTGTAGCTGGGTTCTCCACTTATGTCTCATAAGGCTGAAACCAATGTGTGTGCCAGTTGCATTCTCCTCTGGAGTTTGAAGTTCTCTTCCAAACTTATTTCTGCTATCAGCCAAATTTGGTTCCTTGCAGTTCTAGGATTGAAGTTCCCATCTTGTTGCTGACTGTTGGCCAGTTTGCTCTCAGCTCCTAGGGACTGTCCTAAGCACCTTCGCATGTTGCCTTCTCCATCTTCAAGCCAACGACAGCTTGTTGAATCCTTCTGCTTCAAATCTCTGACTTCCTCTTCTGCAGCCAGCTGTAGAAAACATTTCTGCTTTTAAAGGGCTCCTGTGGTTAGGTTGGGAATACCCAGAAAATCTCCAAATCTTGAGGCCATCTGATTTGGAACTTCATTTTATTTTTTCATTTTTTGGATCTTTTAATAAATAAACTGTAAGGCAGGACAAATAAGTATCTATCTATTTATTTATTTATTTATTTTTGCTTATTTTTTCATCATGTTAAGTATACTCTTTAATCCCCATCCCCTGTTTCACCCATCCCCCCACCCATCTCCCCTTTAGTAACCATCAGTTTGTTCTCTATAGTTAAGAGTCTTTATTGATTTGCCCCTCTCTTTTTTTTTCTTTTCCTTTTCTTGTTTGTTTTGTTTCTTGAATTCTGTGTTTTGGTGAGATCATATGGTATTTGTCTTTCTCTGACTTATTTCACTTAGCATTATATTCTATAGCTCTATCCATGTTGTTGCCAATAGCAAGATTTCAGTCTTTTTTATGGCTGAATAATATTCTCGTATACATAGCTATATATGTATATCTCCCACGTTTTCTTTATCCATTCATCTGTCGATGAACACTTGGGCTGCTTCCAGAGTTTAACTATTGTAAATAATGCTACAGTAAACATAGGGATGCATGTATCCCTTTGAATTAGTATTTTTTTGTGTTTTGGTGGTAAATACCTGGTAGCCCAATAACTGCATCATAGGGTGGTTCTATTTTTATTTTTTTGAGTAACCTCCATACTGTTTTCCACAGTGGCTATACCAGCTTGCATTCCCAAGAGAGGGCTTCCTTTTTCTCCACATCATCACCAACACCTGTTGTTTCTTGCGTTGTTGATTTTAGCCCTTCTGACAGGTGTGAGGTGATATCTCATTGTAGTTTCGATTTGTATTTCCCTGATTAGTGATGTTGAGCATGTTTTCATGTGTCTGTTGGCCATTTGTATGTCTTCTTTGGAGAAATGTCTGTTCGTGTCTTCTGCCCACTTTTTGATCAGCTTATTCGTTTTTTGGGTGTTGAGTTGTGTAAGTCCTTTATATATTTTGGATACTAACTCTTTATTGGATACATCATTTGTAAATATCTTCTCCCATTCAGTAGGTTGCCTTTTAGTTTTGTGTTTCCTTCATTGTTCAGAAGGTTTTTATTTTGATACAGTCCCAATAGTTTATTTTTGCTTATTTCCTTTGTCTCAGGAGACATATGTAGAAAAATGGTACTACAACTGATGTCAGAGAGATTACTGCCTGTGCTCACTGATTGGAGACTTTAGTTGCAAAATCCTTCATGGCGGTACCTGGCTTAGTGGTTGATTGAATAAACCAGGGGCTGAGAATCTTGGGCACGTCTTACATATCTGCCTATCATACCCTGAATCTGCACCTACACTTGACATTAAATAACTTTGTACTCTTTGTCAATCTGTTATATGTAATGAATTCTTCTTAAAATGCCTTATTTTCGTTTGCTTTTCTTTAGTTTGTGGTGAATTTGAGTGTTTTCTCGTGCATCAGCCATTCGAATTTTCCTTTTTTACAAATCTCTTTTCATATCCCTTACCAGTTGGGGAGCAGCTTATTTTCTTTCTTGGTTTCTTGTTAGGAGGTCCTTATTTGTCCTGTCCATTAATCACTTGTCAATTTTAGATGCTGAAAATACCTTATTTTTTTTAAGACTTTATTTTTTTATATTTATTTTTTTAAAGATTTTATTTATTTATTTGACAGAGATAGAGACAGCCAACGAGAGAGGGAACACAAGCAGGGGGAGTGGGAGAGGAAGAAGCAGGCTCATAGCAGAGGAGCCTGATGTGGGGCTCGATCCCATAACGCCAGGATCATGCCCTGAGCCGAAGGCAGATGCTTAACCGCTATGCCACCCAGGTGCCCCAAGACTTTATTTTTTAATAATCTCTCCACCCAACATGGGGCTCAAACTCTCAACCCTGAGATCAAGAGCCACATTATCTCTTGATGGAGCCAGCCAGGAACAATGAAAATATTTTCTTCTTAATCTGTCATTCTTCTTCTGACTCTGCTTATATCTTACTTTATTAAATAGAAATCCTTAATTTTAATGTCAAATTTGTCCATTTTTCAATTTATCATTTGCGGTGTGGAGATCTTGTTAAAGAGATCGTACCCACTGGCAGAGTCACAAAATTGGATGCACAATCAGTATATTTTTATTCTTTCTTCATTACTAAGAAGTATTTAAGATTACAAATCTTAAATTTGCAATCCTATGTTAGTTTTTGACCCTGTCAAATCCAGTAGTTACTTGTTTATATATGCTTTTTTAAAAATTAAGGTGAAATTCATATACAATTAAACATTTTGAAGGGTACATTTTGTGGCATTTAGTGCATTTATCATGTTATACAACTACCAACTGTATCAAGTTCTGAAACATTTTCATTATCCCAGAAACAAACCCCATGCCCCATTCCCATTTCTCCTATGTCCTCCAGACCCATGGCTCTCACCCAGTCAGTCTCTATGGATTTACATCTTTTAGACATTTCATATAAATGGGATCATACAGTATGTGGCTTTTTATGTCTTACTTTGACTTAGCATAACATGTTCAAGGTTTAGCCATATCTTAATGTGTGTATAAGTACTTTATTCCATCTTGTGGCTGAATATTATTCTGTTTATATATATTACATTTTGTTTATTCATTTATCTGCTAATGGACATTTGAATTATTTTCACCTTTGGCCTTTACGAATAGTGCTCTTATGAACATGAAAGTACACATGTGTATTTGAGTACATGGCTTTAATTCTTTCAGGTATACACATAGGAGTAGAATTGGTAGGTTGTATAGTAATTCTTTGTTTATCTTTTTAAGGAACCACCAAACTGTTTTCCTAAGCATCTGCACCACTTAACATTTTTAGTTTCATTCCATTACAAAGAAAGAACTTGTATGATTTCAGTCTTTTTTAATTTATTGAGACTTGTTTTATGTCCTAGCATATGGTCTGTCCTGAACAATATTGTATGTGTACTTGAGACAATGTGCAGTCTGCTGTTGTTGAGTGGAGTCGATCATTTTTAAGTTTCCTCTCTTGATTCAGCATTTGTTTGGTTGTTAGAAACCTTTGGCTGTTTTCCAGAGTCCCCACAGTTGATTCTGACAGTTTTTACTCATTATTTTCAGCCTTTCTATGGAGGGACAGTCGTTCAGAGCTACCTATCCCACCATGTTTGCCAACACAACTCTCAGCAATTACTTTTTAAAATATTTCATAATGTCCCTTTAATATTCTGAAATAAAATGTATAGGTAATATAACTTAATTCATTCAGAAGTTTAAAAAAATCAATGCAATGCATAAATTTTAATATAAAGGAGAAATAAGAGGAAGTAATTTTTTAAAATGTAGGAATTTTAGTATGTAAGTATGTATGACATTAGAAGGCATGATGAAGTAGTGATATGTTTATGCCTATTTAAATAAGTTGAATTTAAGAGATGTAAGAGGATCAGATTTCATTTTGTACAAATGCTAATGAATGAAAGACTAAAATGTAGTCATAAAGACTAGACTTTCGTATATGCCCAAGAAATGAGAAAAATCACTTTAAGAGAAGTCAAGATAGAACACAAATATAAATTATAGACTAAAGAGGTGAAGAAAAGGAGAAACTAGAAGATCCTTATAAATGTGCGAGGCCTTATTTGAACCATAATTATTTAGTAAATAGTGAGGAACTACAGAGAACATACTTTTTTATTTTGGAAATCCTAACACTGGTCAGGTCAAATATTTTAGTCTTGTGTACTTAAGTCCTTGGAAACAATATCCTTTCAGTGAATATGGAATTCAAAGATGGATTTTTTAAAAAGCAGTGATAGGATTTAGGACCAGTATCAAAGTAAGTTTGAAAAATAGCAGGCAATTACAAAATAAATGAATGATTTCAGTTGGTAGTTTTTACACTAGATTTCTCATTCATACAGATATATGCCTGTATATGATATGCAATATTTTTAGAACCAGTGGAATTAAACAAGATGCCTTCATTTCATGTGTTTCTATAATTCAGCATTTGATATTAAGTCTCTTAAAAGGAGTCTCACATTATTGTGTATTTAAAATTGGCTTTGTTGCTTTTATAGTAACTGTGCTATTACACTAAAACACTTTCAAGTAAATGCACAATTTGAAGCACAAGAGTAAAGAAATTAACTTTCTTCCATAAAAGTGGGTATAATAGTCATACTTGGATCCAGGCACTTTCTTAATTATACTATTTAAATTGTGTGTATGGGGCACCTGGGGGGCTCAGTCTGTTAAGCGTCTGCCTTCGACTTGCATATGGACCGCTCTCCCTCTGCCGCTCCCCCTGCTTATGCTCTCTGTCAAATAAATAAATAAATAATCTTTTTTAAAAAGTAAAATACATAAATTGCGTTTGACTCCCAAATAATTTTTTAAAAGCTTGTTATAAATGTTGGCTGGCCTGTTTCCTACCTGTTTCAACTGCAATAATCACCTTATCTATATTGTAAGTTTATAGAACTCTTTAAATTAGTTGCTCCCTGTATCTTTTAGAGTTCTGCTCTTCTGAGTTGTGGTAGAAATTAAATTTAATGTATGTAGAATTTGTATTTATTGAAATCTGTATTTAAAATATTAAAAATTTAATAATATGGCAATACATGTTCTAGAGGCTATTCCCTTGAGAAAGTCAAATTTCAATCATAGGTTAGAATTTTAAGAGATTACGTAATTCTTCACATTTAAAAATTTTAATTCATAATCTGGCTTGTCTCAATCAGAATCACTTTTTAGGGAGAAGTGTATCTTGTGACAAAAATATTTTATCCTTTTGTTGTATGAGCACTTTCTAAGCAGGCATTTTCTCTTTTAGGTGTGCACTGAGAACTGCCTTTATTTTCATGAAAATGACCTGTCCTCCCAAATATTTAATTGCATTGTGATTTTTAGTTGGGGCACGTATGTGAATGCGAAAGCAGAGCAAATATCTCATAGCTTTTTGTGGCTTATGTTTTTCATTTGCAGCCTTCAAGCAAAATTAAGGTGCCTGAGGAGAATTTCTTCAATGTTCCTGCTTTCTTAACTGTTTCGGGACAACTTCACCTAGAAGTGATGTCAGGGTACAGAATTCTCTTTTCTTTTTTGCTTTAATGGACTACTGATTATGGGTTGGGTGGGAGTGAAATAATGCTTTCTTTCCCAATGCTAAAACCTAAAAATTGAAATTAGTGTTTACAATTAGTCCACTTGAATTCACCCAAGGTACATTTAGATTTGACAGTAACCAAGTTTCTTCCTAAAATCACATTACTCTAGACTTTTGGGTTTAGTGAAAAATGTAACACTGGAAAGATGAACTTGTGATTTTTTTTTTTTTTTTTGCTAATCTTTTTCTTTTTTTCAAAAATCTCAATGTAATCAAAATTTAAGTGTAATTAATCATGTTTATGAAAGTAAAGGCAGTTATAGTTCACATCTGAACCAGGTATTAGCCCCTTGGATTAAAAAAAAGAAAAAGGTACCTGGAACAGATGGAAGAAAAAATTTTTTAAATAATTGGTGTAAATAAAGAAAATTAACTCACAGAATCATCAGGAGCGACATATAACAAATTAGAAAGTCTTTGAAGTCAGATCACTTGGTCTTGAAAATATCATATACTTAGATTCTTTTCTGATTCATCTTTGAGACAAAAAGTGTTAGTTGATAATTCCAATAACAAGATAATTGACAATATTATCAGAATACTGTGCAAAAAAACTTATCATTGTAATAGCTCTGTGAGACTAGGATTTGCAGAGTGGTGGGTGGAAGAGGTCATGTCAGGTATGTCATGGAAAGTTCCTTATGCCTTTCAAAGCATAATTTTAAGAAATTAAAATCATGACTCATACAAGTATGAAGTGAACATGTATCAAATATTTTATTCAATTCATTAATTACTAAGGGAACAAGTAAAATAGTAACACTAGTTCAGAGAGCATTTGAAGAGCTGTGTATTCATAGACAATTTAATAAAGGAATTTTAGAATAAGATTGCTAGGTTAGTTACAAACTGGTTAATGTCCTACAGACCAATAAACCTTAACCTTTGGAATTTTCTCTTCTACCTGACAAAAATGATTTGCAACTCTGCTAGACAGAAATCTACAAGTTAACATGTAACTTTACTTAATCTGGGATATTTAATTTAGTAGTAAATAGAATAATGGATCAAAATACATTCTCATAAGTAATTAACCTTTGAATGAGTCCATGTCCCCATATTCCGTTGAAAGGGCACACTGTCTACCTTTTGGCCTTATATCCAAGTTTTAGATAATCTTTCTTAAATTTTTGCTATTCATTTTTTAATGTATAAGTACCTTCCCCTCAGAAGTGTCATAATATGTGAAAGGTGTAAATGTACCAAGTATTTGCCATCATAATACCACTGGTGGATTAAATTGTTCCTTCTTTCCCAGTGTAGCGCACTGAACCACAGAACACAGTGTACAGTGAAACTTGACAGAAGATTAAATTGGCAGAATATGAGGTTCTGTATTTTTTTAATGTGTTTTGAAGTATTTCTAATAATGTCAGTCAAATGTGTCTAGTTGAATATGCATAGTTCTAGGATTATTAATATGCAGTACCTCATGTTTCAGATTAATGCCTGATTTAATCTACAATAAGGAATTGTTAGTCTTCCCTCAGCCTTTTCTTAGTTTTATTTAACAGACTTTCAAAATGGAGTAAATGTTAAATTTAGAAGTTTAACATTTTCCAAAAGGATATCTATGTTGGTTTAGTGGCTTTATGGCTCCATTTTAAAGTTTAATTTGGTAGTTATTGTTATTTTTAATAAACTTTCTATTTTTGAATAATTTTAAATATATAAAAGTTGCAAAGACAGTGCAGACTTTTTATATACACCTCTTGCCCAGTTTCCCCCATTGTAAATATCCTACATTGCCATGGTACATTTTGTCAAAACTAAGAACCCATTATTAGTACATTACTGTTAACTACATTCCAGACTTTATTTGGATTTCACGTTTTCCACCAGTGCCTTTTTTCTTCTTCTAGGGTCCAGTTCAGGGTACCACGTTACTTTTAGTTGTCATGTTTCCTCCAGTCTCTTCTAGTCTGTAACAATTTCTCAGTGTTCCCTTGTTTTTCATGGCTTGTAGAATGTATCCCAACCTCAATTTGTCTGATGTTTTTCTTATGTTTCAACTGGAGTCATATGGGTTTTTGGAAAGAATACCATAGAGGTAAAGTGCTCTCACCGTCATCAGGGGGTATGTGATACCCATATGGTGACATTGACCTTTATTACTTGGATTAGATAGTGTTAGCTGATTTTCTCCACTGAAAATGTACTATTTTTCCCTTTCTTTGTCCTTTGGAAGTAAGTCAGTGGGTCTAGCCCACCCTCATTGGAGGTGGGGATGAGGGGTTGGGAAGTGCGAGATGGAATTAAGCATCACCTCCTGGAGGGGAGAGTATTTGGAATTCTTCTATATGGAAGATTTGTTGTCTCTTCATCCTTACTTATTTTTGTAATCATTTATATCAGGATGAACTCATATATTTATTTTATAGGTTGGGTTATACTCTGGTTCTGTGTTATATATTTTGTTGCTCCAACTGTTTTAGTTTTAGTTATTGGGAACTCATTCAGATTGACTCTTGCAGTATCCTTTTGACATGCCCTTATCCTTTTGTTTTTTGAGTACTTCCTTATTCTCTGGTATGTGAGATAGCCCATATTTATTTATTTATTTTATATATTTATTTTTTATGATCAGTGAACCTACACCGACACATATTAATACTCAAAGTTCATAGTTTACATTAGGGTTCACTTTTGGTGATCTACGTTCTGTAGTTTTGGATGACTGCATAAAAATGACACATGTCCACCATTATAGTATCACATAGAATAGCTTCACTGCCCTAAAAATCCTTTGTTCCTCCTGTTCATCACTCCCTCCCTCTTAAACCCTAGCAAACACTGATCTTTTTACAGTCTCCAGAGTTTTGCCTTCTTCAGAATGTCATATAGTTGGAATAGCATAGTATGTAGCCTTTTCAGATTGGCTTCTTCCACTTAATGTAATACACATTTAAGGTTCCACCATGTCTTTTCATGGCCTGGTAGCTCATTTCTGAATAATATTCCATTATCTGGATGTACCACAGTTTATCCATTCACCTACTGAGGGACGCCTTGGTTGCTTACAAGTTTTGGCAGTTATCCTAGGCCTGTTTTTTATTTTCCCTACCCTGGCCCTTGAAGCAGCCATTTCTCCAAAGAGACTTGGTTGCTTATATTGGAAAATGTTATTTAGAAACCAAGGTTCAGTCACTGGGTTTCTTGCCACTGTTAGGGGATTATTGCTTCTAAGCCCTCTGGGCAGACAGAGCTATAAATACATTTTTTTTAAGTAAGAGAAAGCTAAGTGGTTTTATTACATTCTGCCTATAGATATAATTTATAAGTGACATGTTTATTCTGAGAGAATTGGAAATATACTTAATTGCAAAGCCTACATTCAGAAATGTCATATAATAAAATTTTCCATTTCTTGTCAGAGCCAGAATTGGAGGAAGGTTCTACCTAATGTATCTGAAAGAGTTTTTGATGATTATTTTCTTTTCTCGTTCATTGTGTTTTGTTTGTTGTGTGTGTGTTTGCTTTTTGCTTTTGGTGCTTTTTAATAGGTGTTTTTTCCTTATTATGTATTTTTTTAGTAAGGTATGAAGGAAGCATATTTCAGCATAAAACATGCTTTCCTCTTGAACATTGCTGTTGGAGATGTAAATTGGTACAGCCTTTCTAGAGAAATACCTTTTACCAAGAATTTCATTTCTAGGAATTTTTCTTACGGGAATGATCTAACAATTCTGTAAAGGTGTAAAAACAGAAATGTTGAAAGCAACTTTGTTTATACTACGGAAAAAGTAGTAACAATCTAAATGTCTATTTAGGAAGATTGATTAACCCTCAGTATAACAAGAAAATAGTCATCACCATTTACCATCTAGGGGTAATGGACCTTATTTTTAATAAATATCTTTAAGCCATCTTATGAATAATTCGCAGAAGTAAAAATAAGGGGTTAGTGAAAATCACCTTCATTAGAATTTTAATGAGAATGTAAACATAGCAAACCCAAATTTTTAAAAACTGCTTTGTTGAGAGATTTATTTATTTATTTACCATAAAATTCACCAATTTAAAGTATACAGGTCAGTGGGTTTTAGTATATTTTCACGGTTCAAATATCACTATAATCTAATTTAAGAATATTTTTATCAGGGGCACCTGGGTGACTCAGTTAGTTAGGCATCTGCCTTCGGCTCAGGTCATGATCCCAGGGTCCTGGGATTGAACCGGAATCTGGCTCCCTTCTCAGCCGGGAGTCTGCTTCTCCCTCTGCCCCTCCCGTAGCTTGTTTTCTCTCCCTCTCTCTCTCTCCAAATAAAATCTTTTTTTAAAAAAATATTTTTATCACCCAAAAAGAAACTTTTTCCCATTAGCAGTCACTCCCCATCCTCCCTCCCCCTCTAGGCAACCACTTATCTACTTTATGTCTCTATGAATTTGCCCATTGTGGGTATTTCATATAAATGGAATGTGCAGTGTATCATTTTGTATTCTACTTCGCATAACATTTTCAATGTCTGTCCATGTTGTAGCATGTGTCATTATTTCATTTGATTTTATTGCCGAATAACATTACATGTGTGAGTATAACACATTTGTTTATCCATTCAGCAGGTAATAATGGACATTTGGGTTGTTTCTACTTTTTGGCTATTATAATGTTACTATGAATATTTGAGTACAAGTATTTGTGTGAACATGTTTACATTTCTTTTGGGTACGTACTTAGGAATGGAACCTATGGGTCACATGATAATTTTAATTCTGTGAGGAATTGCAGGCTATTTTCCATAGTGCCTGTACCATTTTACAGCAATCTCACCAACAATGTATAAAGGTTCCAATTTCTCCACATTCTGGTCACCAAGTATTACGTGTCTTTTTCATTGTGCCATTTCAGTGAGTTTATTTTTTTTTTTTAAAGATTTTTATTTATTTGACAGAGAGAGACACAGCGAGAGAGGGAACACAAGTAGGGGGAGTGGGAGAGGGAGAAGCAGGCTTCCTGCTGAGCAGGGAGCCCAACGTGGGGCTCGATCCCAAGACCCTGGAATCATGACCTAAGCTGAAGGCAGATGCTTAACAACTGAGCCACCCAGGCGCCCCCATTTTAGGGAGTTTAAAGTGGCATCTCATTATGGTTTTGATTTGCATTTCCCTAGTGACTGCTGATGTTGAACATCTTTTGGTGTGCCTGTTGGCCGTTTGGGGATCTTCTTTGGAGGAATGTCTATTTAAATGCTTCATTCATTTTTTGTTTAGTTGGGTCGTATTTTATTATTAGTTGTAAGAGTTCTTTATGTGTTCTGGATACAAGTCCCTTATCAGATACATGATTTACAAGTTGTTTTTCCCATTCTGTAGGTTTTTTCAGCCCTTTGAATGTAGCTGTTTATTGACTGCCATCGCATGAACCAGGAATATATCTATATTTAATATAGATTCTGGATTTCAAACACTTCTTTAGTAGTTTCTAGCTTATTATTACTTCTGGTTCTTGCACTCACATCATCAAAAAGTAATACTTTTGAGAACGTGACAGTTCATAATTTTGAAGAGAAGGTAGCCATCTTTTTTGATTTCTAATTGCAAAACATTTTTATTTTTAGATTTGTAAACGCCAATGATCAAATCACTTAGTTTTTTCATTACTACATGGTATTTTTTCTTCCATACACTTTTGTATACATACTTGCCTTCAGCCTTTGTTCATTTGTTACCCACATCAAATAAATTTTGGTGCACAAATGTAGATGATAAAAGAATATTGTCACATATCCTTCCAGCAGAAAGGTATGATCCGAGTTCCTGTTGCGTGGTATTGCACGATGAAGTCCTAACTGTAGAGTAACTAATTGGATAGAAATATCATATTTCCTTCTTGTCCTTAGAAATGTATTATTCACTTATCAGTTCTTGGGTTTGAGAAAATTCATTTAGGATATCGTTATCTGTAGGCTCATAGTCTGAGATTTCACTTACACCAATTTTACCATTATTATTGGAGACTAGATTGTTACTATCTGTCTCTTTGCATTCGTTTCCTGGCTTGTCTAATATTTATGAAACATCTTTATCATTTTTCTTCTCTTTGTCATTGAGAGTAAAAAATAAAAGATCTCAATTCTCAACTGTGTTCTCTGAAAACTACAAAAAGACTACAACATTCACGTGTCTGGGCTTTTCTTAGACCTTTTTGAAAGATGACACATTACTATGTATACTGCAATAAGAAAATGTAAGATGAAATAATGGTGGTGATTTCTCTCACTCTGCATCTTCCTCTTACCCACTAGGCACCCATCATTTTCTATTTTTAGTGTTTTATTATTTTTTAACTTAATTAGAAGTAATTGATGAGTAATAATGAAATAATTTCAAGGATGATGAAACAGCAAAATATTTAAATATACAGCAAAAATAAGATCACTAAACCCCATATATATTAGATTCATGAAAGGATTCAATGAGTTTTATTCTATTTGAATAAAATACTACAAATTCTCTGTCTTTTCGATAACCTCAGTAGTAGCTTGAATTATGTCCCCGAAAAGACAATTCCTGTGACTACAACCTTTTTTGAAAATAAGGCCTTAGCAGATATAATCCAATTAAGGTAGCGAATTAGTGGGCCTAAATTCAATGGCTATTTTCTTTATAAAAGAAAGAAGAAGGAGATTTGGATTCAGAGATGTGGAGGAGATAGGCACAGAAACAAGGAAGACCATGTGAAGAAGGAGGCAGAGATAGGAGTGATGCTGAGGAATGAATGCTAAGGATTGCTGAGAGCCACCAGAAACTAGGCAGAGTTCTTCCCTAGAGCCTTAGAAGGAGCATGGTGCTCCCAACACCTTGATTTCAGGCTTTTGGCATTTATGCTGTGAGAGAATAAATTTCTGTACTTTTAAGCCACCTGGTTTGTGGTAATTTGTTACGTCTACCTTGGGAAATTAATACAACCTTTAAGAAAGCATAAATCATGAGATACTAATTTTAAGAACTAGTTAAAACTGCTCAGTAACAGACTCTTAACTATAGAGAACAAACTGATGGTTACCAAGGGGAGGTGGGTGAGGGGATGTGTTAAATAGGTAGTGGAGATTAAGGAGTGCACTTGTTGCGACAAGCAGTGGGTGATATGTGCAAGTGTTGAATCAACGTATTGTACACCTGAAACTAACATAACTGGATGTTAACTATACTGGAATTAATTTTTTTTAATTCTTTGTCTTTCAAAAAACAACAACAAAAACTGTTCAACAAAGAAACTTAAAAATTGAAACTGGGTATAATGGACCCTAGCAATAAACTGAGGATGTAATTAATTATGAAGTCATCCAAGCAGTGGATTACTGTACAGCCATTAAAATTGATGATAACATGTTATAAGAAAAACAGTGGCTTTGAAACAAGAAGTAGAGCATGCCTCCAGTTTTTACTGTGTGTGTGTGTGTGTGTGTGTGTGTGTGTGTGTGTAGGAAAGAGTCTGGAAAAATACACACCAGGATTCAATTAATAAGCAGTGGCTGTCTCTACTAATTTTTATTTTCTTCTTTAAACTTGTCTTTTATTCAGATTTTAAAAACTAGCTATTCAAAAAATCAGCTGTTTCTGTGGGGGGCGGGTAATCAGCTTGGGCTTCCAGTTGATTTTATTCCAGTTTGATTAATTGTTTGCTTTGTGTTTGGTATGAGCAATCTTAAACTCATTCCCCTGGGTCATCTCATCAGTGCAGATGCTGAGCTCAGAAGCCATGAAACATTCATACTCAGGATGTACTCATCCTGTTAAGTGGCTGTGGTGAGAATGTCAACATGTGAACCTGAGCTAGACCGAAGTATCCTTTATAACTGAGTGTGACACTGTCTTCCCATCCCATCTAACTTTCTCATTCTTCATCCATTTGATGGTTATCTGAACTTTGTTAATTTATACACATTTGATTTTCTAGAGTTTTTTTATTATGGCTGTTTAGTTTGTGCTGTGCATTTTCACACACCTCAGTGTTTCTAATGCCTGCCCCTCCCTGTAGCATTAGACTGCTTTTTCATATCTCATTCCTCCAGGGCTCAACTTGACTCCTTCCTGTTTTTCTCAATAGAAATTATTTTTCTCTTTTTCTCCTCTCTTATAGTATTCACCCATCTCATGTCCTAAAGAAAAAAAGTTCCTCTTATTTTTAATGTTTAGCCAGTTCCTAGTTCTTCTCATATCTATCTCATAGATTATAAACATCCTAAATATCCGTGTCTACTAAAAAATATTAGGTATTTGATAAGTATTGTTAAACTGAATTTATAAAGCACACATTCTCATTCTTCTAAACTTTTCTGTGTAGTTTCTGCTGTAAAATTAAGTCCACAATAGAGTTAAATATGTTAATGACTATTTATACTCTATTCCATGGAAAAGATATCACCATGAGACTTTGAGATCTTTATTTCCTGAATAATGATGGTTCTTTATGCTATTCTCTTGATAGTGGGACCTTAAAACAAAGAGATTTCTTCTTTTAGTGAGGTACGTTAAAAATTAACTATTTTCATGGAAATATGAATTAGCAGACTATTGGTATAAAAGATTCAGGAACTTCACCTTACCTGTTTCTTCGTTTGTACAATATAGCTAGGGAATGAGCATTTCAGGCAAATTAAGCAGCAAGTAGAGAGGGTTTAGTAGGAATATTTAGTTTATTTGGGTACAATACAAAAAATGTGAATATTTGGATTAACCAGAGGTTGGGTGTTGCCAAATGCGATTGATGGAAATAGATAGGTACAGAAGATCATGATAGATCAAGGAGGAGTAAGGAAATAGGGGTAGTGGGTGATGATGGATAAAGTGGTGGATCTAAAGAATTGGAGGTCTTCATGAAGAATTGTGGGTGTGGAAGTGCCAGGGTCAAAAGCTGCACAAATTCAAGGTGATGGTCAAAGAATGGTGTTATGAAATCCTTATCTCCAGTGTGGAATCTCTGCTCAGCTCCCATCTGTGAGGTGCCAGCTGTCTTCTCCAGTGGCTATTGTATAAACAGCTCAACATGCTCAAACGAAATTCATCATCATTCCCTCAATCTGTTTTTTCCTTCTGAATTCCCTGTGTCAGGAAATGGCATTACCATCTTCCCAGTTTATCAAAGCAGTAGTGTGAATACCATCCCCAGGTTTTCTTTTTCCACACTCATTTCATCTTTTCACTCATTTGCATCTACTTCCCTTTGCTTCAGCTGTCCCAAACTGCTTATAAATTTCTGATAATGTACAGGTGTTCTTTGTGAATGGGGAATGCCCTTTCCCCATGTGTTTGTCTAGCTAATTCCTGCCCATTCATCTAAACTCAGCTTAAGGGACACGTGGGTGTCTGCCTTTGACTCAGGTCATGATCCCAGGGTCCTGGGATGGAGTCCCACATTGGGCTGCTTGCTCCGCCAGGAGCCTGTTTCTCCCTCTGTCTGCTTCTCCCCCTGCTTGTGCATGCGTGCGCTCTCCTTCTCTCTCTCTCTGACAAATAAATGAATAAAATCTTAAAATTTAAGAATATGAAATGAATAAAATCTTAAATTTTAATAAATCTTAAAATTTATTTAAATTATAAATAAATAAACAAACTCAGCTTAAAAATGATCTCACCCGGAATCCCCACTCCCACCCCCACATCTTGCTTGTTTAAATGCCCTTCTTCTGTATGCCCATGTTGCTTTATTCTTTCTGTTTTATAACATGGAATCACTGTTTTTTTTCTCTATAGCTTAGACTTTGAGCTTTTGGATTTAGGGACTGTTTAATTTTATGACTTTATTAATACAGAATAAAGACTTAAATACCTGTTGGAAAGGATTTATATTTATAAAAAAATTGAAGTTGTCTGTTTAGATGCTTATCTTCCCATTAGCACACAAATTCCTCAAACTGTATCTTGTTCCTCTTTGTTTTCATAGTTTCTATTACTACCATTTGCCTAATTCAGAGCTCAAAAATCAATCTCAATTTGATTAAACATTTGTTGAGAGTCAGCTGTGTGCCAAACACTAGGTTAGTTGCTGGGATACAAAGACGAACAAGACAGATACGATCCCAACCTTCATGACCCTATACAATCTAATGAACAAGATACGCATTAAATAAGAAATTCACAGTGTGGTAGCTGTTACACAGAGCCTGTCCTGAGGCAAGAACAGCATATGGCAAGGGAATTTCAACCTTGTCTAGGTTGAATTGAATTTAGAAATAACTTTATCATAGAGTAATTACATGAGAGTGCATTTTAAAATATCATTTATATTTAATGACCACTGGCTGTTACATTTAGTTTGGATTCTATTGCTTTTCTGTTCTTGGGACAACAGAAATATAGTTAATACAACTTTTCCTCCCTATTGTAGAGCATTTTATGATGTACCATCTTTTAGTTACCCCAGCACATTTTATCTGTATTTGGCTGCGGAATGTCTTTTGATACTTTTATGTCATATTTGATACATTATCCTTGAATGAATTGTATTTAGCCAAATCATGAAAAGTTAGCAAACTGTCTAGCTTTTCCGTCCTGTTCTTTTATCTACTTCCAAATACTTGGAGTCTTAAACTTTTTATGAAAAAGTTGTGATTTTGTATCCTATCTGACTTTAGGGCAACAGCCAGAATAAGAGGGATGTAGACATCATGGTCTAAAGAAATGGTTGAAGAAACTGCATAGGTTTAACATAGGAAAGACAAAGGGGAGACATGCTTTGAAATTTTCTCAGATCTATTTGTTGGGCTTTGTTGAGAGCCCTGGATGCAGATGAGTAAATCATTTTTTAAAGAACAACTTTACTGAGATGTAACTCACCATAAAATTCACCCTTTAAAATGTACAATTTGGTAGTTTTTACTATATTAACAAATTGTACAACTGTACTTAGGGCCCAGGGGTGCAAGAGCCCCTGACTCTAGGGATCCCAAACAGACCAGGTTTGGCCACTAGCTGCTGGCAAAACCCAAAGGCAGAAAGACAGGTCGTGGTGAAACAAGAAAGGAATTTATTTCAGTGAGGCCAACCCCTGGAAGATAGCGGACTACTGTCCCAATGACTGTCTCCAAAGTGCTGAAAATACTCCCAGGTTTATAATGAAGATGTGGGACAAAGGTCTGTGAGTGTGTGCAGGTGGTCAGTAAAGGTCAGGTCAGTCACTGTCTTAGGGGTCAGTCATGTGAGGGCTTGCTGATATCAGGGCAGTTGGTGCTCAAGGGGATAGTTTTGGTTCCCATTACGAGATGCTTTGTCCACTGGGTCTTTTGCCCAAGTCAAAAGATAAGCTTCATCAGTTAGAAAATAGTGGCCCAGCAGTCTGTGTCATGACAAACCTATCAGGTGGTGATGATGCTGAGGACTACTGCCCTAGAGGATGACTCTCTTGTTCCCTGTTTGGGGGGGACATCTGGCGTGCAGCCATTCTGGGGGAAGTTGGAGAGGGCTGACAGTTCCATATGCAGAATCTATCAATGAATCTCCATTTCCTCCGTCTCCAGCCTCACCGTGGTTCTGTGTGCAGGTCGTCTCCTTTCTGCTGCAGCATGCTTACTGTGTATTCTAGATAATGGCTTCCGTGCTTTCACATAGCAGTCATCACTCAACCACTGTTTTCTGTCCTCTGAAAATTGGTTGAAATCTCTTGTCCACTAAGGGTCCCGTTTCTCTTTCTTCCTTTTAACTTACCCTAGGATTGTCTCAGGAAGAAGTGAATGTAAATATCTGTGCTTTTTTTTTTTAAAGATCTAATTGTCTTTATTAAATGATTCATGAATTAGGCATTACCCCATCTAGCAAGTAAAGGTGGGGGGCTTCCGTAAATACCTGTGCTTAATTCACTATTTGAACTTCATTTTTACTAGCTGGAGTGGTAATAGTTTGCTCTTCTGGTTAGGCTGTGCATTAGTTGCGTGATGAGTTAGTGTCTTTGTCTAATGCATTAACTCTGCAATATCTGCATACCACGTTGCAAGTCTAAACACGGGCTTCTCTATTTCTAGTCTTGCTTTCCTTTGTGACAGCACTTACTAATTTCCCTTTTCTCAACTTCAAGTATATGAGAGAATAGCCCCATTCTTCTATTATTTCACTCAGGTCTGGCTGAGCAGAGTATCTGAAGGATTGAATGCCTTTGAAATAAGCAAGTTTGGTGTGAGTTAAAAAAAAAAAAATTACCAGTCAGTCCTTTGAGGAACGATACAAATAGAACTCAGTTTGCATAAAATGCAATGCCTGTTGGCATTGTCTAAAAGCAAATGCAGGTTACTATAGTGAGACACCAATTAATCCTTAGTAATTTGACCATTATGGACAGTAATTGGAGCTATAAAAAGCAAAACTGATATTGTTATTTCTTACAATTACTGTGTAATCTTGTCCAAATTCTATTTTGCTCTGGTGGGTTTAATTACTTTTTTAGGAAAGGGAAAAAAAAAATCTGTGTTTGTTACATGTTTGAAGAATTTAGGTTGTTGAGAACAGAAAATTTATGTCATTTTGACTTTTTTCCCTAGCTTGTTTTCTTCTACCTAAAAATAACTATGGGTACTCATTTATTCAGCAATAATTTTAGTGTTCACCCAAATGGTATGTAACTGTGTTGGACACCAAGAAGGATGTTAAAAATATGGGACAGACTTGTTGATTGACATGTAGAGGATTGCCAGTGCTGTTACAGAGTGAAGTAGTAGCTACTGAGATAATGTCATCCCTACCAGAAGGTGCTGAATTTGTTCAAGCCCTCGGTCATAGAGTTAGATCTCAATCAGAATTCTCCTTCTATACATACTAGTTTTATAAGTTTAATATCTGAGCCTCCACTTCCTGACTATAAAGATGAATAAAAATGGCCACCTTGCCAAGCCAGTGTGAGAATTAGATGCTATGTAAAGCCCAGCGTTTATCAGAGTTTGACGCTGAAATGCTAAGTGTTGTGGTGATGGTTTTCATGACAGCTGGGACCTGGCGAGCCCAGGGTGATTATAAAGAAAGAAGCCGGGGTGTTGTAACCACGAAGAATAGCTGGCAGCCAGTAACCCAGTTGTTTTACAAGAGTAGCCGCACTGGGGTTGACACCAAGCGGAGGATTGAGACAAATAGTGAATCTGCCAGAATTCAGATCTCACAAGACAGGTCAGAAGGTTAAACTAAACCAGTGCCTTGGAGTGAAGGAGGGGATTAGGACACAGAAATAAGATACCTGTCAGAATTTGAAAACCAAATCAGAAGTAAACTCTGAGAGCAGATTAGGTCATAATCTACCCTAGGAGCTCTGGTCAGTTATGTTGACGGTGATCTGTCACTGTGTTCTAGGTTCTTTTGTTCTCTGAAGTAGATCCTTGCTGTGCCCCTTCTATGTTTCCTGACACCTCACCCTTTATAGTTTAGTTGGGGTGTGATTATAATTTAAGTAATTAGGTAACAGGAGAATTGAGTAATTAAGCCAATGCATGAATAAGCTCTTTTTGTTAATTAATACTTCTCAACTTTATTAAATATCCTTTATATATAAAAACCCATTTTAAATGTACAGTTCAATAAATTTTGACAAATTTATAAAACCTTATAATCTTACTATAATAAAAATTAAAAAATACTTCTATCACCAAAAAAATAAATACATAAGTCCCCTTTTTTCTCTTCACAATCAGTCTCCCTCCCTGGCCGCAGGTCATAAACAACCATTGATCTACTTTCTGTTGTCACAGATTAGAATTTCCTTTTCTAGAATTTCATGTAAATGGCTTTTATATAATACTTTATTTAGGTTTATGTAAATGGTATCATACAGTATTTACTCTTTTGTATCTGACTTCTTTCACTCAGCATAATGCTTTTGAGATTCATCCAGTAGGTTTGTTCCTTTTTATTGCTGAATATTATTCCATTGCATGGATATACAATTTTTTAACTCATCTTTTTTTATTTTATATTTTTAAAGATTTATTTAATTTTTATTTTTTATTTTTTAATTCAATTAATCAACATTTAATGTATTATTGGTTTCAGAGGTAGAGGTCAGTGATTCATCAGTCTTACGTAATATCCAGTGCTCATTACATCATATGCCTGCCTTAATGTCCCTCATCCAGTTACCCCATCCGTCCAGCCTCCTCCCCTCCAGCAACCCTCAGTTTGTTTCCTATGATTAAGAGTCCCTTATGATTTGTCTCCCTCTCTGGTTTCATCTTGTTTTATTTTTCCCTCTCTTGCCCTTAGGATCCTCTGTTTTGTTTCTTAAATTCCACATATGAGTGAGATCATATAATTGTGTCTCTGATTGACTTATTTCACTTAGCATAATACCCTCTTAGTTCCGTCCACGTTGTTGCAAATGACAAGATTTCATTTTTTGATGGTGGAGTAGTATTCCATTGTGTATATATACCACATCTTCTTTACCCATTCATATGCTGATGGACATCTGGGCTCTTTCCATAGTTTGGCTATTGTGGACACTGCTGCTATAAACATTGGGGTGCAGGTGCTCCTTTGGATTACTAAATTTGTATCTTTGGGATAAATACCCAGTAGAGCAATTGCTGGGTTTTAGGGTAGCTCTATTTTCAACTTTTTGTTATAGTAACTATGAAAGATAGAGGTTATCATTCCCACTTTATAGAGACATAAATTGTTAATTAATACGCCCAACATCACTGACCTAGAAATGTTGGAACAGGAAATAAAATGATTTTAATGTGATGTTTCAAAAAAAATATTTTATTTATTTATTTGACAGAGAACAAGCAGGGGGAGCTACAGAGGGAGAGGGAAAAGCAGGCTTCCTGCTGAGCAGGGAGCCCAACTTGGGGCTCAGTCCCAGGACCCTGGGATCATGACCTGCCCCGAAGGCAGATGCTTAACTGACTGAGCCACCCATGTGCCCCAGTTTGATAAGTTCTTCATAGATTTTGTATACTAGCCCTTTATCTGATAAAACATTTATAATTATCTTCTCCCATTCTATTAATTGTTTTTTGGTTTTGTCAACTGTTTCCTTTGCTGTGCAAAAGCTTTTTATCTTGATGAAGTCCCAATAGTTCATTTTTGCCTTTTTTTCCCTTGCCTTTGGAGATGTGTCTAGCAAGAAGTTGCTGTGGCCAAAGTCACAGAGGTTGTTGCCTGTCTTCTTCCCTATGGTTTTGATGGATTCCTGTCTCACATTGAGGTCTTTCATCCATTTTGAGTTCATTTTTTTGTATGGTGTAAGAAAATGGTCCAGTTCCATTCTTCTGGATGTGGCTGTAAGTTTTCCCAACACCATTTGTTGAAGAGACTCTTTTTTCCATTGGATATTGTTTCCTGCTTTCTCAAAGATTAGTTGACCATAAAGTTGAGGGAATTCATTTATCTTTTGATGGACATTTGGGTTGTTTCCAGTTCGGGGCTGTTATAAATGAAGCTTTATGAAAATGTATGCACAAGTCTTTGTGTGCACATGTTTTCATTTCCTTTGGGTAAATACCTAGGAATTGCTGGGTTGTATAGTAAGTGTATGATTAACTTTATGAGAAACTGCCAAACAGTTTTTCAAAATACTTGTACTATTTTGTATGCCCACCAACAAAGGATGAGAGTTTTGTTTGTTCCCCATGTTTGACAAAAATTAGTGTTGTCAGTATTTTTTTAGTCATTCTAGTAAGTATATGTCTCATTGCAGTTTTAATTTGCATTTCTGTGATGATTAATATTGTTGAACTTTCTTTTCTCATGTGCTTATTGACCACTTAAATATCTTCTTTTGTGAACTATCTTTTTAGTTCTTTTGCCCGTTTTTGGTAGATTGTCTTTTTTATTATTTAGTTATAAGAGTTCTTTATATGTTCTGGATACTAGACCTTTATCTGATATATTATAGATACTTTCTCCCAGTGTGCCTTGCTTTTCCATATTTTTACAGTACCTCTTGAAGACCAGGGTTTTACTTTATCACTTTTTTCTTGTATGATTCGTAATTTTTATGTCATATTCAAAAGATTACAAAGATTTTCTCCAATTTTTTTCTCCTAGGAATTTCGTCATTGTAGCTTGTAATTTAGGTCTGTGATCTCCCCTAGTAGTCTGTATAAGCTCCTTGAAGGCAAAAGGCTGTGCCTGATTTTTATCTGTATTTTCCGTGGTGGTTAGTAGTCTTAATAAAAGTTTAATGAAGAAATAAATGAATATGATTTCATGATAGATAATGCTAATTGTAAGATAAGAACAAATAGCTAGCCCAAAACTGCTGTATTTCTTCTTGGCCGCTATGACCTGTGGGCCTGAATTACTTCTGTGCTTTTGGCTTATTTTACCATTCTGTTCTACTTAAGAAAAAAAAAATTCCATCAGAAAATGCATTAATAAACTTGGAATAATATTGTATTGGACCTAGTTAGATATTGTAAAGTAACTTTATTATATGAAAGTAAAATTTCATTTACCGTCCCATGTTGTTGGTATGAATTTCTCTTTGTATAAATTTCAAAAATTGAGTATTAATAAAAAAAATTGGGGGGGGGCGCCTGGGTGGCTCAGTCAGTTAAACGCTGTCTTTGGCTCAGGACATGATCCCAGGGTCCTGGGATCGAGCCCCGCATTGGTCTCCCTGCTCAGTGGGGGCTGCTTCTCCCTCTCCCTGCTGTTCCCCCTGCTTGTGCTCTCTCTCTCTTCTGTCAAATAAATAAATAAAATCTTTGAAAAGCAATTTTTAAATCACCTGTAAACTATATACATGAATTCTAGAAACCACTGAAACACTTCTGTGTATTTTACTTTAGTAAGACAGATTTGCTTCCTTTTTTACAAAATAAAAGGAAACTTCATTTTTGCTCCTGTAGAAGAAATTGGTAATAAAGAAACTCAAGCAGCCATGGTTTTTGCTTCTCTCTCACAGTAGAAATTAGTAACAGATAAGCTCAGTCCCATATGTTGGTTGATAATCATATTATTTTTATTTCTTTTGATGTCAATCCCCACTTTATTTCCTGTGATATACCCCTACACTGAAAAAATAAAACCCATATTTTGCCACGTGAAACAGGTGCATAGAACAGATAAACATACATGTGTCACACAAATCTCTACAATTTGGAGAATATGCAAAACCTGAACCAGTTGTATTTCACATTTAAGAGGCAGATTTAATGTGTGAATTATGATGGAGGTTGGGAGATAAAAATAAAAACCTAAGTGTTTTTGTTTGTGGAACATCTTTTAGTGACTTTTACGTAGTATCTTCAACTGGGTAGTTACTCTGCTTTCCTCATGATTCTACTTCAGGACAGTACAGCGTAAGGTTCAATGACAACATTTGAACTCTGGCAGACAGTACTTTAGGGACTACTGTACAAAGAATTATCTCAGAATTTACAAGCATTCCCCTTATAGCCAAAATATGTGTTTGGTTTGATAATACTGGTATTTCATATATAGCTTTTGAGAGTTGGGTGTGACATGGGAATTTGAAGATAATTGCTCAAAATAGTTCAATCCAAAGTCTCTCTACATTTTGTGTAGATCATACCATAATCCATATCATTAAAAGTATTTGTTTCTAGTATTTTTACAACACTCACTCTTTCTTCCTGGCAATTAGCAACATATTTGTAAGTGAAACCAAATAAAAAAGGGGAAGAACTATCCATTGCATCATGTATGTTTTTAATGTTCCTTCTTAGGGAGCCATTATCATTGGAGAATAGTTGGTTCATCCTCATCTTTAGAAGATGATAAATAAGTTGGCTTATAATATGCCCACAGGATGATTTAATACCCTACCAAAGCCTGGTTCTCAGAGTTAGGCATGCACATAGATGGAAAGTTAACAAAAGCTAGAAATGTTGATAATCGAATAAGTCTTAGGTTTGTGTGTCAGTGCCTTTCAGAAAGAAAGCCATTTTATCAGAAGAAGGGAGCTATGCCTGCAAACACAAAGAAGTAGGCCATTAGTTTTGTAAAGCAACAGATATGAGACGGGAGGAGAGCCACAGGAACCTGACATAGCAGATCAGTAGCTGTGGGAAAAATAAAATATGTATGACTTGGCATTGGGACAAATTCAGAAGCTGTACCCAGAGTTCTGTCCTCCATTGATCTCTTCCCTCATGTTGCATTGTCTGAGCACACTGTCTGTTTTATGCAGTTGATTATTTTCTGTAGATACTGGGATTTCAACAGTCTACGCTGGTGCTGGACAGTAGGACTTATTATAGTGATGGAAGTGTTCTGTATCTGCACTGTCCAGTATGGTAGCCACTAGCTGTATGTGGCTATTGAGCACTTGAAATGTGGCTAGTTTGAGGAACTGAATTTGTATTATTTTTATTTAACTTTAAATAGTGTAGGTTTAAGTAGCCATATGTGGCTAGTAGCCACCATATTGAACAGTGCAGATTTAATTGGCCTCTGTCCAGATCATAAAGCATTGAGTTGCCCATGTCATATGCTGTTAGGAGGTTTGTGTTGCCCTTAGCATAGTAATAATGATGGACAAGTATAGGTACTCAGGGTATATTAATGTTTGCTGAGTTAAATTGAATGGATAGGGAAAGAAGGGAAAGGCGGAGCAAGAAGAACTGAGTGGTGTCCTGCTAAGGTGTTTTGGGCTCTGATGCCAATGCCCGACATTTAGTTTTCATCTGATTTTGTCATTTCACTGTTTATTGTGTTCCATTAGCTTGTCCATCCTATGTCTTTTTTGGTGTCTAAATATCGCATAGACACAAAGTTTTAAACAGATATATAGGTAAAATATAAAGAATAATGATACATTCACGACCCCTGTCTTCTCAAGATGTTTCATTTCTTTGGTCTCCTGTACGTACTTTCCCCTTCCCTCCCCATGAGAACTAACCTCAGTTTTGTGTTTATCACTTTTTTCTTTATAGTTTCATCACATACATTCACAAACAATTCATTTTTTAGTTTTACAAGTTTTTTTTTTTTTAAGATTTTATTTATTTATTCGACAGAGATAGAGACAGCCAGCGAGAGAGGGAACACAGCAGGGGAGTGGGAGAGGAAGAAGCAGGCTCATAGCAGAGGAGCCTGATGTGGGGCTCGATCCCATCACGCCGGGATCACGCCCTGAGCCGAAGGCAGACGCTTAACCGCTGCACCACCCAGGCGCCCCTAGTTTTACAAGTTTTTGAATTTTATATAAGTGGAATCATCTGTATGTATTCTTCTATGACTTCCTTTATTCACTTAACATTATATTCATAATAACATCCCCGTTGTTACATTATATTCATGTCGCATAGTCTATTCATTTTCACTATCATGGGATATTCCTTTGTAAGACTGTGCTACGAATCATCTTTTTTGTTACTGATGGGTATTTTTTCCTAGTGTTTAGCTTGTGCATTACCATGCAGCTGTGAAATCCCTGTGTCTATCACTTGGCACACACGTGAAAGACTTACTGCAAGGCTCAAATGGGTATTTCTCTATTCTGTGTCTTCCTCCTCTTCTTCTCCTTTCTTTTCTTCTCCTTTCCTTCCCTCCCACTTCCCTCCCCACCCCTTCCTCCTCTTGTAGAATTCAGGGAAAACAAATGCAAAGAAATAGAGATTTTTTTTTTTGCATTATTTCTGATAAACTAAGTGTTTCTTAAAAAGCATCTTGCCTCTTTCTAGTCTGCCATGGTCCCTTTATGTTTTTGTGTTTATAGAGCAAGCTCGGATTGGGAGTCAGTCAAAAATATTAGAAATGTCTTATTCATTCATAATCTGTAGCTCTTATGCAAATGCTACCTTTTGTGAAATAACACCTTTTATATCAATTATTTGTCCCTTTTACTTTGCATTATAATTGGAAATTAGAAGGTCTAGATCAGTGGTTCTCAACTCTAGCTGTCCATTAGAATGTCTGGGGACCCTTTTAAAAAATCTTGATGCAGGGGCGCCTGGGTGGCTCAGCGATTAAGCGTCTGCCTTCGGCTCAGGGCGTGATCCCGGTGTTATGGGATCGAGCCCCACATCAGGCTCCTCTGCTATGAGCCTGCTTCTTCCTCTCCCACTCCCCCTGCTTGTGTTCCCTCTCTAGCTGGCTGTCTCTATCCTGTCGAATAAATAAATAAAAAATCTTAAAAAAAAAAAAATCTTGATGCATCATATTTCAGCTCAAGCCCCCAGAAAAACAGTTTTAATTGGTCTGGGGGTGGGACTGGGCCTCATGATTGTTTTTGAAGTACTGTAAGTTATTCTTTGCAGCGAAGATTGAGAACCACTCTAGATCAGTTGTCCTCAAAGTGTCCTTGGACCAGCAGCATCAGCATCATGGGAACTTATGTAAACTCTCAGGCCTCCCCTAAGGCCTACTGAAGCAGAAACTCTTGAGTGTGGGGTCCTACAGGCTGTATTTTAGCAAGTTCCAGGTGAGTCTAATACACACTGAAGTGTGTAGAACCACTGCTGTAAGTCATTTAAGCATTAACAACAAAGCTTTCTTTTACTTAAGTCCAACTTTGTAGAATCCACAGTGTTCCACTAAAGCTCTAGACCTGAGAGTAGCTAAAGGAAGTGGGGGGGAAAGAAGCATGCCATGAAAGAAGTCATTTTTGGTAAATGCCTGAGCAAAAGGGGTCATAAAGAGAGCTATAAAGTATATTGGTTATCATTCTTTTTGTAACCTAAAATGAATGAAAAGGTGTCCTGATTGACCATCAGTGCTTAAAAATGAACATCCCCTTTCACTAAGAAGGGACTGTAGTTAGAGGAAAGCATAAGATAGAAAAGAGCAGCCGTAAGTGGTAGAAGGGGCAGTCTCAGAGACTGCAAGTGGATGAAACATGAGTCAGGAACAGCCACAAGAACAGGATGACAACGTTGTATAGTGTTTTGTAGCGTAGCAAGGATAAAATAAAACATGTGAAGTGCCTCATGGACAATTTGTTCCAATAAACTTTAAAAATTTTATTGTGATAAAATACACATAACTAGAAGTTTACTATTAGTGACATTATGCAACCAATACCACTGCCTAGTTCCAGAACATTTTTATCACCGCAAGAGGAAACCCCATACCCACAAAGCAGTCACTCTCCATTCCCCCTTCTCCCTAGCCCTTGGCATTCACTCTTCTGCTTTCTGTCTCTATATATTTGCCTGTTTTGGATATTTCATAGAAATGAAATCATTCATTATGTGGCTTTTTGTGTCTGCCTTCTTTAATTTCAGCATAATGTTTTCAAGGTTTATCCATTTGGTGGGGGTATATTAGTACTTCATTCTTCTTTCTGGCTTAATAGTATTCCATTGTATGGATTGATCTCATTTTGTTTTTCATGAGTCTGTTAACATATATTTGAGTTTTTTCCACTTTTTGGCTATTATGAATAATGCTGCTATGAACATTCATGTACAAGGTTTTGCTTGAACACTATTTTCATTTCTTTGGGGTATATACTCAGAAGTGGAATTGCTGGGTCATATGATAGTTCTATGTTTAACTTTTTGAGGGATCACCAAACCTTTCCACTGCAGCTATACAATTTTATATTCCCACTGGCAGTGTGGGAGGAGTTTCTCTAAATCCTCACCAGAACAACATTATTGTTCATTTAAAAATTTTAGTTATTGGGGCGCCTGGGTGGCACAGCGGTTAAGCGCCTGCCTTCGGCTCAGGGCGTGATCCCGGCATTATGGGATCGAGCCCCACATCAGGCTCCTCCGCTATGAGCCTGCTTCTTCCTCTCCCGCTCCCCCTGCTTGTGTTCCCTCTCTCGCTGGCTGTCTCTATCTCTGTCAAATAAATAAATAAAATCTTAAAAAAAAAAATTTTTAGTTATTAAGAGACTTTCTATAAGGGATCTTGATTAGGGAATCTAAACATATTTTAGAGTAGTGGGTCTTAATGAGGGGTTCACATAATAATTACCTGTGGAACTTTTAAAATACTCATGGCCGGTACCTTCCCTAGATTTTCTGAATGGAGGTGTCCAGAGGTAAAGCCCAGAATTATACTCCCCATTAAGAACCATTGCCTGAGATAGTGGTTCTCGGAATTTGGTCTGGGGATCCCTGAGGCCCCCTGAGATCCTTTTAGAGGAGTCCTTTGAGTTTAAAACTACTTTCATAATCATACTAAGACAGTATTTGCCTTTTTCATTCTCATTCTCTCATGAGCACACATTGAAGTTTTCCAAATTCTTCATGACATGTGATAGCACAGCAGATTGAATGCATAAACAGATATGAGAATCCAGCTGTCTTCTATTAAGCCAGATATGAAAGAGATTTACAAAAAAGTAAAACAGTACCACTCTTACGAATTTTTATTAAAAAATTGTTCTTTATGACTTATAATGGGTTTATGATTTTTAAATCAGTTTATACATTTTTTAAAAATTTCTCAGTTTCAGTGGTACATACTGGTAGACATAACCTGCATAAATGAAATCTCTTTGAAACCTTCAGTAATTTAAAGTGTAAAGAGGTCTTGAGACCAGCCAAATGAGAACTGTAGACCTTTGGGGAAAAAAGGAAACAAAAACAGCTATTACCCATTTGTTGGATGCTTACCATTTAGTTTATATTAGGTTAAGCTTTTCACATGTTTTGTGTCATTTTATCTTTACAATAACTCCATGACATAGTATATTTAACCCCATTTTCGCATGGAGAAATTTAGTCTCAAAGAAGTTAACTTGGCTAGTTCATAAGTGGACAAGCCAAGATTTCAATTTAAGTCTTTAGAGTACATGTTCTTAATCACTACCATAACCTTAACAAAGCAAGGGTCATCTGTACAGGAAATTGTTGCTAGTTCAATACCATAATGACTTATCTACCTCTAGCATCAGGCCTCAGAAAGATAACCTTTGAAATCTTTGTAGACTTAAATAGTATGTAAATACCATGTGGTACATGTACTAGCCTATTGTTCTCTTTAGTGGTCCTCTGTATAAGGACTGTTAAATAGGAGAAATATAAGAAGCTTAATCTAGGCATAAATAGATGCAGTTGACAAAATGTTTACCTTTTTTGGAAAAGTGATTTTAGCTTATTAAAACATGAGGATAAATATTCACTTAGAACAGTCCACAAATTGTGGCCTTTTACAAGAATCTTATTCTAAAACCTCATATCCAATCAATCAGTCCTCTGAAGAGCCCATCGTTGCCGGATTGATAAAGTATAATAATTATTTTAACTTGTTGGTATATCCTCTCTCACAACAGCCAAAAAATCAGGTGCTGCTGTGTTTACATAGAATAAGACTTAGGGTAATTTTTTCATGTGATAATACTTCAGTTTGTCAGGAAATAAAATATTTGCTAATTAGAGAGGTTCACCAGATCTAGTCCTTTTCAAAAATTTACTTTGCTGCCTACAGAGTAAAAACTAATATATGGGTAGTCACTTTTCAAAAAACTGATTCTGTATCTCTTAGTGCCTTCTGTGAAAAATTATTTCAGAGAATAGCAGAATTTTTTGCTTAGTAATTTATATTCTGTTTACCATCTTCCTCTTCTTACTCCTCTATCCTCACCCCCCATTCCAATGCTGTTTCAACGATGCAGTTTGAGGATCAGCATATTTTATAGAAAATGAGTTATTTGCTTAT
This sequence comes from Ursus arctos, assembly GCF_023065955.2. NCBI lineage: Eukaryota > Metazoa > Chordata > Mammalia > Carnivora > Ursidae > Ursus > Ursus arctos. The sequence goes on from NW_026622897.1 coordinate 50,157,859, forward strand.
TTGACAAACAGTAATTATCTGGTGTGTGTTGAGCACTGGATTAAGACCGAGGATACTATAATGAACCAAAACATATATAAGGTCATGAAATCTACAGTCTAATGAAGGAGATGGATAGACATTAAACAAAGGATCACATCTGCTTCTTTCTTTCTTTCTTTCTTTCTTTCTTTCTTTCTTTCATTCATTCATTCATTCATTCATTCATTTTAAAAGGTGCTGTGAGCAGTAGTACATGGTGTTATTAAAAATTTTTGAGCCTAATGGGAGGATTGACCTAAGAAGGTTAGAAGACTGAAGCCAAAGTGGGGCTAGGGAAAGTCGTGAGTTCCATTTGTGACAAGTGAAAGGATCAATCCAGTAGATAATACATGCTTCTGGAGCTTAGAGAAGAAATCTGGGCAGGAGATAGAAATGTGTGAATTGTGTGCCAATAGGTTGTTAATTGAAATTGTTGGCTGAGGTGAGATCATTTAGGGAGAACATATACAGTGAGAAAAGAAGAGGGCCTAGGGACTAAGTTTTGAGGAATTCTAGTGTTTATTATACAGAGTAGAATATAGAAGGAGACAGAGATGGACATCAAATAAATAGGAAAACTAGGAGAATACAGTGTTAAATGTTTCAAGAGGAGAGAATCTTCCAAGGAGAATCCGATAAAATCCAGACTCTCCTTATTACCATGGCTTTCAAGGGACGCCCTACATGATCCCTCCCCACCCACCTCTTTGACCTCTTACCATTCATATTGCTGCTGGCCTACTTTTATTCTCTAAACACGTAAGGTTCATTTCCTACCTCAGGACCTATGTGCTTAGTGTTCCCTTTTCTGGAATGTCCTTCCCCCAGTTCAGATTTTATCTCTTCAGAGAACAGTAGCCAACCCTCCACTCCTTTAGCAGGATTGTTGTCAGACTCTATCGATGTTTGAATCTCATTATACAGTTAAGATTATATTGTGTTTGGGCCTCACACTCAGTTCCAGATCGAATATTTAGGACATGTTAAAATTAATTTTTCAGAAATGTTTAGCAATGGTAGTAGAGAATAATTTTTAGATTTTAGAGTACATCCTCCCTAAGGCATCTTGACTTGAATTGTTGAAATGGTGAGAGCTATCTCTTATCCCCTTCCGCCAAGTGTATTGCAGGATGGTTAGAGGAATAGGGGAAAACTGAAAAGGAGATGCCTGTAGTCTGCTCTGTAGAAATAATGAATGACAGAAGTGTGACAGTATTGATAATCCAGTGGATTCAAAGCAAGAGTAAAACATATGATTATTTTCTGAAAGATGGGAACACCATTTGACAAAGATTGTTCCAAAAACTAGTTTAAAGCCGTGAGTTCACTTCAGTTCAATGAATGTTTACTGAACTGACCACAGAGAAGTGATAGGAAGTTGGGAGTGGGGGCCTTAGGAACAGTTGCTGATCGACCTGAGGCTGAGTAAGTTCTTCCCCAGCTGAAGAACAGTAATTCCTCTACTCTTTCAAAATATAAAGATTAGCTCTTGAATTTCAGGGCCAGAAAGAATAAATGGCCAAGCAATCAGTGACCGTTTTATAGTAATCCACTTGCCAATTTAGGGTTTCATAAAACCCTACAGAAGGAAGAAAATGACCATTGTAGAACTTTTGGGGGGGAGGCGGTAACCTTATTTTTTATTTTTAAAAAGCCATTTTTGTAGTTAACTTGGTTGATGTGTATTAAATGTACTTTTGTTATCTTAAACATCTACTCCAAGCTCATGGACTTTCCTTTTATAGCTTGCCTTTCTCCATAATCTGGCACAAGAATGCTTTTTAGTGCTGAGTGTTTTCTTTTTCTGCTGGTCGCTTCTCACAGCAGTACTGGCCTTTCACCTGGTTTTGTATCTTAATTTAGAAGTAGCCTTGTTTTCAGATCTTATTTTAAGTGTTGGTTCATCCAAGCGTTGCTGCAAATGGCTTCATGTCTGTGGAAGACAGAAAAGAAGAAGTCAGCATAAATTAAAATGAGAACGATTTCACGTGGACCCAGAAACAAAATTGTTGCAAAGACAGTAGAGATTAATGCCAAGCTGCCCCCATCTCCCACTCATGTAAGAATCTGAAGGCCAGAAAGGCTAAATGACTTGCTCAAGGTTATAAAATATTGATGAAAATTTATTATTTACATGAGGGCAATATACCCTAGTGAGCTGTAATTTTAATACATAAAACAAGCTATTCATAAGGAAGGTAAATATACCAAACTGTTTACCCTAACTATCTTTGAGAAGTTTGGGGGTGCATTACAAAGTTTTCTTCCTAATTCTCCAGGTTTGTCAGTGTTCGGTTATGAACATCAGTATTTTCGTATCATGATAAAGGCTGGGTCCACTAGAGTCACATCTGGATTTGAATCTGGCCTGTACCACTTCCTGGGCTGAGACTCTGTGACTTTGGGGAAAGCTTCTCAACCTCTCTGACCTTCCATGTCTTAGCCTGAAAAATAGAAGTAACAGTCCATACTTCATTGAGTTAACTATAAAGGAGTTAACTTTGAGGTTCTTACAGCTAGTGCCTGGCCGACAAGGAACACTTCTAATGGAGCGACCATCGTTGCTACTACTGATGCTGTCCCTGCTTTTATCATAGGACACTGGACTGGCATAGGATGTCTTATCAAATGATTTAAATATTCATCTGCTTAAAGGCTAGATGCTGAATTACACAGTTTTTTAACATACCTTCTGGTTCATTTTATCTTTCTGTTAATTCAGAGAAAGCAGCATGGTCATCAGATTTTACTTACCCTATTAGAATAATACTTAACTCTTGGATACCTCAATCAGAGACCGATCCTTATTATAATTAAAATAAAAATCTCTGACCCTCTTTATTGTTTTATACTAGAGAGCTTATCCAGCATTGCTAGGGAAAATTATTAACTGCTTTAAATTAAAAATCCCTTTGCTACTCAACTTTGAGCACCCTACATAGAATTACCATGTGAGAAGCAGATACCCTTGTGACTTGAATTTGTAATTCTTTTTGGAAACCACTGTTTTCTCTGCAACTGGTATTTTAATACAAATAATATATCTCTTTTGAACAGCAATTTCATTGGCTTTCCTTGTAGTTCAGGAAGATCACTGCCCATTTCTTGAAAGTCTCCCTCAGAGCCCCCAAAGTAAATTTTACCTATGCCCCCTAGTTTCTGGTTTTGACCAGGAAAATCTTGATAAAAATATCCTTTGTTGTTAGTGAACATTGGTATAAACAATTTTTTTGTGATTCAGTCCCAGAAAAAAATGTCATTTCATTTATGTAGCTATATTATTGCCTGCCTACCTACCTAGAGATTGCATAGTCCCAGATTGGAAATTCAGGGCCTTATAATTTTTTAATTTATTGTTTGGGACAGGACTGCATTGTTTGACCTATTTTAAGTACTAAGTAACAGCCACAGTAAAACATGTGAGTATTTTTCTGTACATTATTTGTAACGTTACTGTTTATGAGGGTGCTGTACTTTTCCAGTTTACAACTGAGGAAGCCTGTCATCATCATTAGTACTCATTCATTCAGCATGAGCACCTGTTTTATCTTAGGCACTGGAGATGTAAGTATGAATAAAACATGATTCCTGCTCTGGAAAATTTCATAGTTTATTGGGGGAGAAAGACACAGATATATATATAATTACATTTCAAAGCGATATGTTCTGTATAACGAATATATGAACAAAATGTCATAGTCATATAAAGGAGGGAACAGTAAATTTGGGGGTGTATGGTAAGGTTACAAAGAGAAAGTGGCATTTGAGCCAAGTCTTGAAGGATAGATGGGAATTTGCCATTTAGAGAGAGAGGAGCCAGGAATGGTCAGTAGAGGCAGGGAGCAGCCCACCAAAGGCCTAAACGCTCGCCCTGGCGAGCTATGTGAGGGGAGTGTCTTCAGTGTAGCTAGAGAAAAGGGTTTGTGAAGGAAAGTGAGTCAAAGTGAGGAGCTTGAATTTTATCTTTGAGCAGTAGGAAATCATGGAAGATTTTTTGAATTATGGTTGATATAATCAGGCTTGAGTTTGAAAACTCGTAACAGTTTAGGTCTGGAGAAAGAAAGACAAGTGGCAGACACCGGGTAAAAAGTGGTAGTCCTCCAAGCAAGACGCAAGGGTTTACACTAAGACCATATCTGTGTATATTTAAAAAAAAAAAAGGCTAGGAGTGTGTCTCTAGATTTGAGAGAATTTTCCTAGGTGTGAACAATATGATTTTGTGATCAATATGATATGGGAACCGTGGGCAGGGGGACATCTGGTGTGGGTGATGGGAGTCGAGTAACTGAAATGAATAAAACTGGGGAAAGTGAAAAATGAAAGGAAGGATTGTTCCTTGTTTTGTTCTTTGTCTGTTTTGGAAGCAGGCAAGGCTTTTCATTTTCCATAAGGTAGGGTCAGTGTTTTCAAGAACATTCTAGCAGACATGTCTGGATCTGAATCTTAGCAGAGAGGTTACCATAGTAATATTGTTGAGTTCTTACTGTTTATTTTTCCATTAAAAACTAAGGTTCTCAGAGGTTAACTGATTATGGTCTCAGGAAGGCGGCTGTAGAAGCAAACATAAATTCCTAAGCTTCTTACCAACCAGGCCTTAACTAAAATAGCTTTTTTGGGGGAAAAAAATCTCTTGATTTCCACTATAATTGTTTTACTGTTTCATTTCCCAGAGTGTCTTTACTTTAAAAAAGCAACAAAACAAAGCCCAACTGGTATATTATCCACAGTCTATTTTCTGCACTGTTTCTGATCATAATGTTATTTGACTGATGCCAGTCAAATGAAGAGCGCTCAGGATAATAGCTGAGGAGCCCCAAACCTCTTGTTTTGTTTTAGCAAAACCTTAAAATTCAGAGATTAGATGGTCCTCAGGAAATACTTATTATTTCACATATGTTTGATCTAATCCCAGTTGTTGCCCTCGTTCCAAATAAGGGAAATGAGAAGTGTTAAAGCACGAAGATGTAGTGTCCACTTGTCTGCAGGAATTGAAAAGTACGACTTTCCCCCACTATTTGGATTGTTGAGCTATAAGCTATTCTCTTGAACACCAGAGAATAAAGTAGACCGTTCTTCAAAATCCATCCTCACCCCCAAGTTTTAGGGGTCATTCAGTGTTCATTGAAACACTGGGGTGGTTGTGAAGGACTTGAGTAGGCTTTGAACAAGGCAAATCATCGTACACATCTGACACTCTTTTCACATATTTAAAAAAAATAATTAACATCCTTTAGCCACATGAAATTCTGGTTTTAACTGTTACTGTATAGATTCTCTGTGAAGCTCGTTGAGCTGTGGTATTTTTCCTTTACTTTGTTCTTGATTGCTGTGAAATGTAGTTGCCTGCTGTCTAAGGCAGCTGCAGTAGAGTGCACCCAGAAGTGGTTATAATTCTATATTTAGTAAGCCATAGGGTTTGTAAAGCATTTGCAAATTCCTTTGGGATAAAATGGTTTCTATAAATGTAACATTTTTAATGAAACTATTATTATCACCCATTAGAGAAATATAGCAGCTAATATGTACGGATTTGTGAAGAAGACAGAGGCACAAAACTTTTTTTCTTAAGAGTACATTGAGTATTTTAAATACTTAAAAGTAATCGTGTGAATCCTGTTTTTATACTTTTAATCTTGAATTGCAGAGCTTTTACTCAAGTGTTTACCTTTGGTCCAACATTCCGAGCAGAGAATTCTCAGAGCCGGAGACACCTGGCAGAGTTTTATATGGTAGAAGCAGAAATTTCTTTTGTTGAGAGTCTTCAAGACCTCATGCAGGTAGGTATACAAGTTTTAAAACAGTTTATAATAACAGCTTTCTGTGACATTAAAATGCTTCTGTATACATTTTCACCTTGGACATCTGTGCATTACAGGTGTTAATGGAGTGAAGAAGATGGGGAACTACTTAATTTGATAAACATCTACTGAATCCCTTTAAAGTACAAGAGTCAAACAGATTTAAGTTCATATCCCAGCTCTGCCATTAATTTTGTTTTGATGTTACCAAACCTTGGAGACCTTTGGTTTTCTCAACTATAGAATGAGAATAATAATAACTATTTTGTAAGGTTATCGGGAGGAGTAAATGAAATAATGGATGTATAATGTAAAGCATCTAGTATTGGCCTTAGCATATAGCAAGCTCACTAAATAATAGCTCTTGTTATTTGTTACGCAAATAAATAAAACACCTTTATAGTTAGAGAAACATCTACATAGCTGTATTGGAAAGCATCTACAGGAACCATCAGAGCTCTGTTTCGGGGGCAAGAGTTAAGGCCAGAAGGATAGTCAAGAGTCAGATCTTGGAAGAAAGACTTTGTAAATCGCCATGTTAAGTAGATCAGAAGGTAAAAAAGAGAGTTCTCAGTTGGGAAAGGCCATGGTCAATTATAGTTTAGAAACATCACTCTAGAAACAATATAAAGAATGATTCAGAGGGGAATAAAAATGAGGGTGGGAGTCCTTTTAGGAGGCTATGACCATAATCCAGATAGAGCACATAAGCTCTGAAGTTGGATGGACCAGGAATTGATTTTTAGCTCCACACTTACTTACTATGTCCCCCTTAGACAAGTGACTTAATTTTCTGAGCCTCAGTATCCTCACCTATAAAATGAGAATAACAGTTCCCACTTTATAGGGTAGTTCAGAGGATTACACAGATTATATATATAAGGCACATAGAGTAGTTCATGGCACTTTGTGCCCAGACGTTATTGACTGTTACTATGAATTCTCTATCTAGTACCATTAGTACCTTAGTTTGGATTTGTAATCACAGGATGTTAATTTTGACAATTTTAGTCACCTTTCACTTTTATTCATTTTATATCTTCCTACTTTTAATCCAGTAAATGACCCAATTCTGCTTAAAACATAAATACCACATATATCATCAAATAGAATGGACTTATTATTTTATTGTCCTGTCTTGGTTGGATTCCCTAGTAAACAAACTCTAAAGCAGAGGTTTGGTGATGGGGCGGGGTGGGGGGAAGGTTATTGGAGAATGCTCTAGAGAGCAACATCTGTGAGGAAAGGAAGAAAGCAGCATTGGGCAGAGGGAAAAGTTGAACTATAATGCATGTACAGAGGCCTTAGCTAAATCTTTGAGGAACTTCGGAGCTGGAACGGTCCTTCATAGTTGTCCCATAAAAAGGCAAGGGGGTGGTGTACCTTTGTTCTTCCTCCATCAAGCAGGTACCTGACATGGGCTAGCCTTGGGAAGAGGCATACTCTTGGGTAAGATAGCACTCTTGGCCTGGTCAGTTCCTGAAGAGGGACTCAGCTAGGAGCCATCAGCAATTAATATTCCCAGTGGATAAAGCTCTTGGTCCTGAAGGGGTGTTTTGACCATAAACTGTCCACACAGTATCCATTTGTTTACCACTTTAACATCTCCCACTGATTGTGGTAGATCAGTGTCCCCCAGGGGACATTGTTGGTTGTCCTTGGGCAGTGGATGGAGGAGAGGGGGCGGTGGTTGCTACTGGCATCCAGTGGGTAAAGGCTAGGGATGCTGTTCAGCATGCTAACATACCCAGGTCCCTCCCCCTCAACAAAGACTTATCTGGCCAAAAATGATAGTAGTAACACTGTCAAGTAATTCTTTTCTAAAATGTAGGGATTTAGAATTTGAGCCTCACAAGGAGTCAGTAAGATTCCTTAAGCAGCTTTCGGTTCCAGCCCACCACCCAGTTCGGCATTACTCTCTCACTTAGGCAATGAGAGTATTAAAAGCCACAGAACCCACTGGGTGTTATATGCAACTAATCAATCATCGAACTTTACATCAAAAGCCAGGGATGTACTGTATGGTGACCAACATAATATAATAAAAAAACATTAAAAAAAATAATAATAAAAGCCACAGAACCACACCCTTTACCTCCCTGTTTCAGCCTTGACCCCATCTCTCCTGTCCCCACATAAATACCAGAGAAAAGTTCCAAAGACATAAATTATGTTAGAAATTATTAAACATTATAATTATATTTTTCTATACCGAATAATTCTTTAGTATTCCACTGAGTGGTACTCAGCATACACTGTTCAATGATTTTTAATTAATTGAAATACAAACTTTTTCTTAAAGACAGAAAAAAGGTATGCTCCCCCCAAAGTAATCTATTTCTCTTAATTTTCTCCCTTTTATAAATTACATTCTGTGAAAATTATTATCTTGACGAAAATACTAAGAATACTGTAACAAAGGAATCTTCCCCTCATAAGGTATAATAAACAAATATTACTATTTTAGTGCCATTGAGTCATATATATTTAAAAACATCTGAAGGTTATGCTAACCCTTCAGTTAAGTTTCTGTTTTCTTCAAATATATTTATAGAGCATAGTCTGAAAGTCAAGGTTAGAGAAGCCAATGATTTTCTTCTTCAAATGGAAATTTACTGCTCATATGAAAGACACCAGTTTAACATCCCCAGTGGTCAAAGTCTTCATCTTACAGAGAGGTGTGTTGTGCCCCCAACAGTGCGGGCTTAGTATCCAATCTGTTTCTGTTTGCTCCCCATATGTGTCAGTTTTTTTTAGTGATCGATGTGTATGACCCTTCATAAAGCATTCAGTTACTTAGTGATTTCTTTATCTCACTGCTCCCAGATCAAAGGTAATATAGCCTCAAGGTAAAAGATCTTTAGCCTCCTTTTGCTCTTCTTTCATCAAGTTATTCCTTACCCTTATACAAAATACATATGTAAATATAAAAATACAAAATATATAAAAAATAAATATATATACATATATTGTATGTACTATATATATTTACCAAGAACAACCAGATACATGTGTGTATATATGTATGTTTAGTAGATGCTTACGCCCCGCCCTGTGTCTCCAGCCTTGATAGGGTGCAGCAGGGATGCTGGAGAAGGAGGGAAGATCCTGCCTCTGGGGCAGCCTGTACTTACCGAGTGTGTCTCTCTTTCTGAGTCCAGCATTGGGAGGGCCTAATAGGATCTCATGGACTTCAAACCAAACATTTTAGTTTTGATTAGAAATATTTCCCATTCCAATCACTTTTTTCTTCTAACAAGTTTTTTCTGTGGGATGTGTATGGATACCCCTGGTGGAATGCATTCTTACAGACTGATTTGTGTTGTATCATGATTTGTGTTATTTTTACCGTATGCTTTAGCAAAGCAAAAATGCCCATATCTAGATGTAGCTCTATCTCATTGCTCCTCTAACTTTAAAGTCAGCCTTCATTTACCAGTAACTGAATGAAGCGCCTTTCAAAGTGTCTCATTCTTCGCAACAACTGTTTGTTTCCTTCTCTGAGCCAGACGCTAAAGCTAAGTTGTATACATGAATTATCTCATTTAATTATTACAACAATCCTGGAAGCTAGGTACTGTTACTGTTCTGATTCTACAGGTGAGTATGTTACAGTTCAGAGAGGCATTAGTCAGTTTTGGCTGTTTATTTGATATCCCACTTCTAGTATTGAAACTATTAACAAAAGATTCATACATTTTTCTTTCCTTTTTTTATCCACTCTGGGAAGAAGTTGTACTGCCTCCCGTGACCAGTCTAGAAAACTGAACTAATTTGCTGTAGTATATTCGGGGATTAAGAGGCCTAAAGGGTTTATAGCTGCTAAAACCTGGAGAGCAGTCCTTACAGGACCCTAAATAGGTTTTTCATATGCAGTAGCTTACTTGTCAGGCAATTCTCTGTCATTTCTCTTAGGTTATGGAGGGACTTTTCAAGACTGCAACAACGATAGTTCTCTCAAACTGTCCTGAAGATGTTGACCTCTGTCACAAGTTCATAGCTCCTGGCCAAAAGGTAATTAGTTTTGTGAATAAAGTCCAATACATCTACTCTTTAAATGTGTTAATTACATATAATAAATATAATTACATTTAATAAATTTTTTTTCTCTTTTCTTACCAAGGACAGATTAGGACATATGCTAAAAAACAACTTTGTAATGTAAGTAGATATTATACTTTCTCTGAACTTTATTCATATTTTATCATACTATTTTTCACACTCTTAAATTTTTTTCTTTATATATCTGTTATCACAAGGAAGGCCCATGTTTTAAATATTTTTGTAGCTCTTATATCTGGTTCATAGTTGATAAATAATGTTTCATGAATAAATAAATGAATAAATCATAGCAAGATAAATGAACACAGTAATTATTAACTGAATTAATGCAATTCAAACTAATATTAACTTTAGTAATAAAAATTTGGCTCAATTAAAAAACTTTTATTTTGGGGTGCCTGGGTGGTTCAGTTGGTGGTTAAGCATCTGACTGTTGGTTTCAACTCAGGTCATGATCTCAGGGTTGTGAGATCAAGCCCTGCCTTGGGTTCCAAGCTCAGTGCAGAGTCTGCTTGTCCCTCTCCTTCCCTCTCTACCCCTCCCCAACTCACACTGGCTCGAGCACTCTTTCTCTCTCTCTAATAAATAAATAAAATCTTTTTTAAAAATTTAAGTCCAGTATAATTAACATAGGGTGTTGTATTAGTTTCAGGTGTACAATGTAGTGATTCAGCAATGCTATCTATGTTATTCAGTGTTTATCACGATAAGTGTCCTCTTAATCCCCTCCACCTATTTCACCCATTCCCCCACTCACCTTCTCTCTGGTAACCATCTGTCTGTTCTCTGTAGTTAAGAGTCTGGTTTTGTTTTGGTTTGGTTTGGGGTTTTTGCTTGTCTATGTTTTCTTTATTTTTAAAATTCTACATATAAGTGAAATTGTGGGGTATTTGTCTTTCTCTGACTGACTTGTTTCACTTAGGGTTATACTCCCTAGTGAGTATAACCCTAAGTTATACTAGCTTCATCCATGTTGTTGCAAAAGGCAAGATTTCATTCTTTTTTATGGCTGAGTAATATTTCATTGTATATATGTACCACATCTTTACCCATTCATCTATCCGTGGACACTTGGACTGCTTCCATAATTTGACTATTTTAAATAATGCTGCAATAAACATGGGGGTGCATGTATTTTTTCAAATGAGTGTTTTTGTTTTTTTGGGTAAATACCCAGTAGTAGAATTACTGGATCATATGGTAGTTCTATTTTTAACTTTTTTGGGAACCTCCATACTCTTCTCCACATAGCTCCACCAGTTTGCATTCCCACCAATAGTACACGAGGATTCCTTTTTCTCCACATCCTCACCAACACTTGTTTCTTGCATTGTTGATTTAACCCATTCTGACAGGTGTGAGGTGATATCTCATTGTAGTTTTGATTTGCATTTCCCTGATTAGTTATGTTGAGCATCTTTTCATGTGTCTGTTGGACATCTGGATGTCTTCTTTGGAGAAATGTCCGTTCGTGTCTTCTGCCCATTTTTAATTGGATTATTTGTTTTTTGAGCATTGAGTTGTATCAGTTCTCTAACCCTTTATTGGATATGTCATTTGCAAATATCTTCTCCCATTCAGTAGGTTATCTTTTAGTTTTGTTGATTGTTTCCTTTGCTGTGCAGAAGCTTTTTATTTTGGTGTTGTCCCAATAGTTTATTTTTGTTTTTGTTTCCCTTGCCTCAGAAGACATACCAAAAAATATGTTGTTGCAGCTGAGGTGAGAGAAATTACTGCCTGTGTTCTCTTCTAGGATTTTCATAGTTTTAGGTCTCATATTTAGGTTCTTAATCAATTTTGAATTTATTTTTGTGTATGGTGTAAGAATGTGATTCAGTTTCATTCTTTTGCATGTAGCTGTCTAGTTTTCCCAACACCATTTGTTGAAGACACTGTCTTTTTCCCAGCAGATATTCTTCCCTGCTTTGTCAAAGATTAATTGACTATACTATTGTGTGTTTATTTCTGGGTTCTCTTGTTCTGTTCCATTGATCTGTGTGTCTGTTTTTATGTCAATACTATACATTTTGATTACTACAGCTTTGTAATATGTCCTGAAATCTAGGATTGTGATACCTCCAGTTTTGTTCCTCTTTTTAAATATTGCTTTGGCTCTTTGGGATCTTTTGTAGGATTGTTTGTTCTAGTTCTGTGAAAAATGCTATTGGGACTTTAATGGGGATTACATTAAATCTGTAGATTGCTTTGGGTAGTATGGACATTTCAATAGTATTTGTTTTTCCAGTCCATGAGCATGGAATATCTTTTCATTTGTTTGTGTTATCTAAAAAACAAACTTGTAAAATATATACATGTAATGTCTGCCCATCAGTTTTTCTCTGTTTCAGTCTTCTTTTTATTCACCTTCAATTGCTCAAATCTGATAATATATTCTAAACTGGTTTTTTAGCCACTTTTTTTAAACCCAAAGATCTGTGTTTTAAGTGTAACACATACGTTATTCCTTCATTTCCACTACAACCCTATACCAGTAGTACTTGATATTAGACTGGTTATTTATTCCACTAAGCATACTAATCAGGCTGTTCCATTTTACAGTTTATTATAAAACAAACACATATTTGATATGGGGTGTGGCCCACTCACATTATGGAGGGTAATGTGCTTTACTCAGAGTCCACTGATTTAAATTTAATCTCATCCAGAAACACCTTCATAGAAACATCCTGAATGTTTGACCAAATATCTGGGTACCAGTCAAGTTGACACATAAAATTAACCGTAATGGGCCAGGGTGGTGGTAGTGGAGGTACAGAGAAGTTGTCCTATTCTAGATATATTTTAAAAATAAAAGAAACAGGATTTGCTGAAAATGGGAAAGAGGGAGAAGTCAAGTGTGACTGAAAGTCTTTTGTCTTATAGAGCTGTAAAAATGAAGTTGCCATTAACTGAAATTGGAAAAGCCATTAGAGTAGCAAAGGGTTTTGGGGGGAAGTGGGGATGGTATCAGGATCATCATCATCATCGTCACGTATCGTGTTAAGATTGAGATGCTTTTCAGACATCCAGTTTTAGATGTTGGGTAGGCAGTTGCAGTGTACCAACCTAGAGTTTACAGAAGAGTTCTGGACATTGCATATTAATAGAAGTAGTAAGTAAGCAGGGAAGGAAAGAATTAATTTGGGCGTCCTAAGGAATCAGTGCTGGTGACAGAAAACCAGGGAGAACATCTTGGGAGAAGTTATCCATATCCTATCTAGTGAATAAGATCTAAGATGGGGAAAAAATATCCACTATTTATTGAATATTTGCTATGTGCCAGACAGCGATAAACTTTACATACATACATGTAAAAAAAAAGTTCATTTTATCTTCACAACTCTATGAGTAGTTATTACTGCTCTTCTGTGGCTGAAGAATCAACTCAAAGAGAGTAAGCAAGTGAAAGGTGAAATGGAAATTCAAACTCACTTACCTGATTTCAGAGCTCATGCTTTCAACCGCTACGCTTCGAAAGGGCACTAGAATTAATGCTAGGGTAGTCGTAGCTCTTCACTGTCCCTATGACCCTCACATATCATTTGTGCTTTGGAGTCCAGGTCTGTAAAATACTGAGGTTGGGAAATGACCTCATGGGCTGTGCCACATCAGTCATTGCCAGCATCATCACGTTCCACAGCGCAAATCTTAGGTGTGGTTTAAATGTATACCTGTGTTGATTTGTTTAGTGTTTGTCACCTCCATGTAGTCAGGGACTTGTTTATCTTGTTTACCGTTACACCCCCAGTGCTTAGTGCCTCTAACAGGAACTCAGTCAATATTTATTGAATAACTGAATGAATGAGTAAATGACATTTGAGTAGCCATGGGAGTGAGAGTATTTTCCTTTTGGCTAGGTCCTCTCCCTGAGGTTTCCTGTTAACTCCTATCACTGTTTACTTATCACTGGGCACTGAGTGTAGTGAGCTATGACTTAGAGGACCTGGATTCTAATTCTGGCTGTACTTCTTATCGGCTGTTAATGAATGTGGTAGTACTTTTCAACAAATATTTATTGACTATTTACTATGAGTTAGGCACTGTGCTAGTCATTGATGATCCATGATAGAGACATGGATTGGTCCTTTTACGGAATTTAAAATCTAGAGGAAAAGATGAACAGTTCACTGTTTGAATGAATGATTATTTAATTACAACTGTGAACTTGATTAATAGTAAATCTTTAACCTTTCTGAACTTGAGTTTCCTCATCTATAAAGTTATAACTTGTCTGTCATATTGTTGAAACGATCAAATGGCTATACTGCTTAAGCAGTGTGCCAGACTACATAACTTAACACTGCTGCTATAAAACATCTAAAAATGATTGTTAAAAATTATAAAAATCCTTTTAAATACATTGTTGAGTTCACTAGAAAGTAAGAGAAGTTCCAGCAGCTACAAATGAAGAGGGAACTGAGGACCAGAGGGGGATGCATAAATGGCATGGTTCCTCAAGGTGGAGGGTACGGTAGATGGCGGGGGTGGGGCAGTGCGGGTGGGGGAGTTGCCAGTCTTTGAAACCAGAGATTTTAATAGCCATAAGAGGACATAAAGTAGACCTAAGCATGATTACTTAGAATCAAGATACTCCCCGAAGTACACATATGCACACACATGCACGCACGCACAGAAGATAGCATGTGACTTGTATTCCTTTGCATAGATTTCATTGTATTCTTGACTACTTAGTATGATTGTTTCATATGAAAATAAATTATTTAAAGGACTTGTATAATAATTGAATTTAGCCTTTACCAAGCAGAAATAGAATTCAATTATTTTTATGTCTCCCTTATGGCATTAAGGTTTTTAAAATATAGAGTACTTACCTTCTTTTGCTCTTCATTTATCTGCAAATTTGAGTCAAAGAATGCTAATAATTTTAGCTTAGCAGTTTTTTTTTTTTAAAGATTTTATTTATTTATTCGACAGAGATAGAGACAACCAGCGAGAGAGGGAACACAAGCAGGGGGAGTGGGAGAGGAAGAAGCAGGCTCATAGCGGAAGAGCCTGATGTGGAGCTCGATCCCAGATCGCCGGGATCACGCCCTGAGCCGAAGGCAGACGCTTAACCGCTGTGCCACCCAGGCGCCCCTAGCTTAGCAGTTTTAACCAACAGCTTCAGAACAATTTTCTTAAACCATAAAAAATTTAAATATGAAGGTAGTTTGATCTTGCTTCATGCAGTATCACTATGTCTCTTCCTCCTTTCCTCAAAGTACTTTATTTTTTTTTTTTTTAAAGATTTTATTTATTTATTTGACAGAGAGAGAGACAGCCAGCGAGAGAGGGAACACAAGCAGGGGGAGTGGGAGAGGAAGAAGCAGGCTCACAGCAGAAGAGCCTGATGTGGGGCTCGATCCTATAACGCCGTGATCACGCCCTGAGCCGAAGGCAGACGCTTAACCGCTGTGCCACCCAGGCGCCCCTCCTCAAAGTACTTTAGAAATAGCTCCTGGAAAGAAGAGATATTATTCTCTGCACGTATAAAAAAAAAATTAGGATAAAGAGTTGATAAAGGCCATTAAGGATATCCAGTATCAGAACTATAATTTGAGCTGAAAAGCTCTGTCTCAATTTAAGATGGAGGAGTAGGGCAGAAAATCCAGGATAACAACAGATACACAGCAAGTCAGTTTTTAAAATAATGTAGCAGTAACCTATCAATGGCACAAAATCCCTGTGCTTCCCACGTTGACTGCTCTTCTATTTCTCAGGATAATGAGTAGATCATATCAAGTAATTGATGGAATAGAACAATAGAATGTCTAAGCAGAGAAGAACTTTAGACAGTATAGTCTAATCTCCTTATTTTACAAATACAAATAATTTTTTGATGGTTGTATAAAACATTACAAAAATTTATAAAATGCTTTCATTAAGGTGAAGTGATTTACATAGTAGCCAGTAAGGGGGTAGAGTCAGAGGGAGAGCTCAGGGCCCATTGTCTTTGCTTTGATTGAGCATATTAAACTTCCAAGTGTGTTAGGCATTATCTTTGTAGTCAAAAGCTTAGGCTTTGGAGTCGGCACATCAGGTTTACTACTTACTTACGTCAGTGATTTGGGGCAAGTTACTGTCCCCTCTGTAAAATTTTACCATCTGTAAAATGTGTTTAAAAATGATTACTACCAGGGGCACCTGGGTGGTGCAGTCCTTAAGCGTCTGCCTTCGGCTCAGGGCGTGGGGATCGAGTCCCGCATCGGGCTCCTCCGCTGGGAGCCTGCTTCTTCCTTTCCCACTCCCCCTGCTTGTGTTCCCTCTCTCGCTGGCTGTCTCTGTCACATAAATAAATAAAATCTTTTAAAAAAAAATGATTACTACCAACACCACTATCATTTTTGCCTTAGATATTGTTACTTAATACTAGATTTTAATTTGAATAAAATTTTCATCTTGGAAAAACATCACTCAAAACATACTTTGGAGGCTTTATTTGTGCTATATACACAACTCCTTCCAATTAGTTATTATAGGTATGAATTTAATTTTTCCTTCATAGAATAAGTTTGTGTTTGGTAACTTATTTTTTTACTTTAAAGTCCTTCAGAAAGTTGGTAGATTTGGGGGTTTTGTTTTGTTTTGGGGTTTTGGGGGGTTAGGGGGAGGTTTTTGGATGTTTTATTGTAGATTTTTGTTTTTAATCATGCAAAGGACTGTTGGAGTGGTGCCTGGATGACTCAGTCGGTTAAGCATCTGCCTTCCCAGGATCCTGGGATCCATCAAGTTGGGCTACCTGCTCAGCAGGAAGTCTGCTTCTCCCTTTCTCTCTGCACCTCCCCTTCCCTACTCATGCTCTCTCTTGCTCTAATAAATAAATAAAATCTTTTTAAAAAATGTTCAAAGTGCTGTTGCAAAGGGCATAGGGAAACTGACATTTTTGCATACTACCAGTGGGCATAAATCGGTATAACACTGTAAAAGGGAAGCAGTATCTTTGGCAGTATCAAAATATCTAAAAACCATAAATGTAAATACACTGTGATCCAACAATTCTGTTTTTTCCATATGCAAAATTAATATATAAGAATTATTTATAATAGATGTATATAGTCATGATTTATAATAGCAACAGCTAAATTATCCATCAATAAAATAGAGCTACCCTACAACCCAGCAATTGCACTACTGGGTATTTACCCCAAAGATACAAATGTAGTAATCTGGAGGGGCACCTGCACCCCAGTGTTTATAGCAGCAGTGTCCACAATAGCCAAACTATGGTAAAAGCACAGATGTCCATCGACAGATGAATGGATAAAGAAGGTGTGGTGTGTATACACACACACACACACACACACACACAATGGAATATTACTCAGCCTTCAAAAAAATCTTGCCATTTGCAACAACGTGGATGGAACTAGAGGGTATTATGCTAAGTGAAATAAGTCAATCAGAGAAAGACAATTATCATATGATCTCACTGATATGTGGAATTTGAGAAACAAGACAGAGGATCATAGGGGAACAGAGGAAAAAATGAAACAAGATGAAACCAGAGACGGAGACAAACCATAAGAGATTCTTAATCTCAGGAAACATACCGACGGTTGCTGGAGTGGAGGGGGGTGGGAGGGATGGGGTGGGTGATAAACATTGGGGAAGGGTATGTATTGTGGTGAGCACTATGTATTGTGTAAGACTGATGAATCACAGACCTGTACCCCTGAAACAAATAATACATTATATGTTAATAATAAAAATTTTTTAAAAAATATCCATCAATAGATGAGTGGGTAAACTAATTAGGATACCACAAAATGGAACATTATATAATAGTTCAAAAAATGAAGCAGCTCTTTCTTTATGTACTGATATGGAAAGATCTGCAAGGTGTATTATTAAGTCAAAAAAGATGGAAAAGGGTGTATATAGCATGTATATGGTGGCTGCCATCTATTAAACAAAGGAGATTGTCTATTAATATTTGCTTATAGGTGTAATATGTGCTTATCCTCTGGAAGGATACACAAAAATCCAATGACGATAATTGTATGTGAGGACAGGAGCTACGTGGCTATGGGACAGGGTGGAAGGGAGATGTACGCTCTTTTATACATCTTAATTTTTTTTTCTATGTTCATGTATTACCTATTCAGTTAAATTGAAACAAATGCTTGGTTTGGCTTGCTTTAAACATGAGAGTTTCTTACTGAGGTAGCCAGTGATATTTTTCCTGAACAGTCTTACCATGCTTAGCGTATGTTACAAAGCCCTGACCATGGCCTGAAAGAATCCATGAGATCTGACCTCTGACAATCTTTCTTACCTAATTTCCTGGCATTCTTCCTCTTGTTCAGTATGCTACAGGCACATTGACTTTCTTGTTCCTGGAATGAGCCAAACTGTTCCTTCACTTCAGGCCTCTGTACTTACTGTTCCTTTTGCCTGAAATACTTACCCTCGGATATTTATATGGTTCATTTCCTTGCTTCAGATGTCCCCAACTCAGTGAGTCCTTTCTTGACCATCTTATCTAAAATATCACCCCCAAACACCCTCTGTGTTCTTACCTTGCTTTATTTTTCTTATAGCACCAGTGGTTTCCGGCATTATATTCTTTCCGTTTACTTGTCTATCTTACCCCCACCAATCCCCCTCACTCACACACACAAATATCACTTCCATAAAGGCTTTGTTTTTATTTACTGTCTCTCCAGTGCCTAGGATAGTGCCTGGCACTTAGTAGGTGCTCAGTAAATGTATATTGAATGAATGAATGATGACTGTATGGAAAAACTTTTGCTCTTTCAGCCTCAATATTTCACACCTTTTATTAGGGCATTGGCATAACATGAATTCAGAGAAAATCTTTACTTGCTTAAGTGACTGGTTCTTCTGTATACACTGCAAGTAGATCAGGAATGGGATTACTGGATGGCCACTTCTCTTCATACTGATCAGACTCTCATGCGATTAGATCAGCCTTAATTCCTGATTACTCAGTGATGATATATTTATAATCATTCCTGATTACTCAATAATCATTTAATACTCATTTGTGATCTCAAAGATTGTGTGGGAATAGACCTTTTGTAGTTTTTCAGATGGACTAATTAGCAACATACCATTGTATTGACCTTTCTCTGCTTTTACCCTGTTTCTTCCCAGCATTTCTTATACTGAAGCAATAGAGATCTTAAAGCAGTCATCGCAGAACTTCACCTTCACCCCAGAGGTAGTATTTATATTTATATTTACATTTATATTTATATTTTATACACTCTTGTCCTCATCACATTTCATCAAGAATCCTGGGGCACCTAGCTGGCTCATTCAGTAGACCATGCAACTCTTGATCTCAGGGTTGTGAGTTCAAGCCCCAAGTTGGGCGTAGAGCTTACTTTAACAAGAAAAAGAAAAAGAAAAAAGAAAAAGAATCCTTTCAACTAATCTTATTTCTCTGGGGCACTTGGGTGACTCAGTCGGTTAAGCGTCTGACTCTTGGTTTTGGCTCAAGCCATGATCTCAGCATCCTGAGATCGAGCCCAGCATCAGGCTCTGCGCTCAGCGTGGAGTCTGCGTATCCCTCTCTCTCTGCTCCTCCCCCACACGCGCTTTCTCTCTCTCTCTCTCTCTGGATTAAATAAATAAAATCTTTAAAAATAAATAAATAATCTTATTTCTCTTATTAGCACTGTTTAGTATTTGCCCATTTTTAGATTGGCTTTTTTTGATGTTTGCTTAGCCTTGTTAAAATATTTAGAATAAATAATAACTTTGAAGTAGAATCATACCATTTTTAACAGTAGTGGCTAAAGGATTATAAAGAAGTTTCCCAAGTTTAGGAAGATGAAAATCCTTGGAAAGAATGGTAATATGTCCAAAGAGGCCACATGATTTATCAGTGGTCATGCACATATTAGAGGCAAGTCTCCTCATTCCTATGCCAGGGCTTTTTTCCTATAATTAAGATATTGGCAGACAAATACAAATAATATAATGTTAGGAATGTACTGTAATAACTTTGTCTCCAAACTATTCCATATACCAGTCCTATCCCCAGTTAAGTCAGATCCTCTTATGAGGTATAATAGTTGTGCTTGTTGTATTTGTAGTTAGTTCTTTTGTTTATATAATTTGTTTTTAAAGGTTTTATTTATTTATTTGACAGAGAGAGAGAATGCCAGTGAGAGAGGGAACACAAGCAGGGGGAGTGGGAAGGAAGAAGCAGGCTCCCAGCGGAGCAGGGAGTCCAATGCGGGGCTCGATCCCAGGATCCTGGGATCACAGCATGAGTCGAAGGCAGACGCTTAACGACTGAGCCACTCAGGTGCCCCTATATAATTTTTTATTTAATATTTGTCTCCTACCCTGGAAGCTTCATGAAGTCAGGAATTCTCTTTTTCATACCACTATGTTCAGTACCTAGCGTGGTACTGGGATTTAATAGGCACATTAGTATTTGTTGAATAAATAGATGAACAGTGTTATTAAATATTCATCAGAGCATCTGATATCTGAATTGACTCTTTTATTAAAAAACAATTCAGTGAGAGAAGCCATCTAGCCAGAGACAGACTCAATATTAAGAATATTATCTTTCATCATTTAATTTCCTGCAACCTCGGAACAGTAGCCATAGAAGAAGCTCTAGGCAATATTAATAAAAACTATGATTTTGAAGTCAGTTTTTACACACTGTGGGAAGGGTACTTTGTTTTCCTGCAGATGCTATTCGTCTGCTAAGTGCTGCTCCCCAAGGTGGGGGACAGAAAGCATAGTGTTTATCTCCTCGTTTCAGCTTTCATCTTTCCAGGCCTTCGGATGTTCTCGTAACACACCTCTCTGGCTTAGTTATCTGTGTAGCCTCAGCAGACAGCTCCACACATCACTGATCCTCAGAGGAAGCCTTGGAACTGATACAGGTTATTTTCAGGGACTGCATTGTGTATTTCAGCTCTGTCTTCTCCTTTGATAATTTCTTTTTCTCCTTACAGTGGGGTGTTGATCTGTACACTGAACATGAAAAGTACCTGGTGAAGCACTGTGGCAACATACCAGTCTTTGTCATTAATTATCCATTAGCACTCAAGCCTTTCTACATGAGGGATAATGAAGATGGCCCTCAGCACACAGTAAGAAAAATCATTAAGAAAATCGGGGTTGGTCATCTCAGAGTCTGGGTTTTTCCCTTAATTTAATTTCATTTATCATTTGGCATATTTTTAAAAATTATATCCATCACACTTTACATCTCTTAAAATGATAAAATTTCTCAAAGACACCTCTGAAAAAGTGTTCCTAAATAGAAGATCCCAATGTTCTATAAACATACTTGTTATTTCTATCGCAGGATGTCCTTCTTAGTTTAGCAGATGCAAATGTAAATGTGTTTTGTTTTCTTCTGTTTTTTAAGTACTTGGGAGGAAGTGGCCCAGAAAACTGTTTAGCAGTGCCAGGTCTGCTGTCAACTGAAATACTGATAAGGAGACGGAGGGACCAGGGGATGCTGGGCAAGAAAGGAAAGCAGTGGCATGGTCAGGCAGAGGAAGAGCTAGCTCGCAGAGCAGGAGGCTCAGAGTACTTTGGTTTGGTTGCCACATAGAGATTGGGAGGGGAGAGGATGGAGGGACTGAGAGGTCTAGCCGGATTCCTGTCCCTTCTTGCTGACTGTCTTGTCTCTGTCTCTCTCTCTCTCTGCTTTCTTTTCCCTGTCTCACACTCTGTCCTTTTTCCACCCTTAATTTTGATTGCTTTCTTATTCTTCGAGTTTACTTTTTCCTTTTTTCTTCTTTTGTCTCTTCTTCCCTCTCTAACAAAATTAGCAGTAATATAAAATAAGAATGTATTTGACCCTTTAAATACTTACTGAATAGTTATATACTTAATATCATTAACTGTAAAAGTCTGTGAGACAAATATGTTATGTTTATCTCACAAAAGGTCCAAAAACTAAACTTTGCTCTCTGATGCTTTTCACTTGTCTCTAGGTAAATACCAGTAGAAAAATGTAGATCAGGGCCCACCGGTAAATAAAATGCCTCCATCTTAGGTATACAAGGTTACCTCTTTTCTCTATATATTATAGTATTACTAAAATGGTATTATCCATCAATTAGTAGATTCTTGTTAGGCAAGCACTACCATCTCATCTCTAAGTCCCGGAACAACCTTGCCAAGAAACTTACTATTTCTCCCATCTTACAGATGAGAAGCTAGGGTTCAGGGACACTGATTGCTCTTTCCCAAGCCTTCATTAGGTGATGAATGACAGAGTTAGTGACCAGACGTGACTCCCTCTGGTTCTGAAGT
Source organism: Ursus arctos (assembly GCF_023065955.2). Classification (NCBI taxonomy): domain Eukaryota; kingdom Metazoa; phylum Chordata; class Mammalia; order Carnivora; family Ursidae; genus Ursus; species Ursus arctos. The sequence continues at coordinate 50,180,001 of NW_026622897.1, forward strand.
CTGTGTTTTTCTGCCTCAAAGCCATAAATATAAAATTACATTGATTTGATGCATCCCAATCTTTCACACAGTGTTATCCAAAACCAGTGAGCAGCACAGTTGATTTATGATTCTTATTTTCTCTTTTCCCTACCAACCTTCTGGTATAATTGATTATGAAAAAGGAATTGGCCCATAGGTTGGCAGCAAAAAATAGGAGAGACTAAGGGCATAGATTCTCTGATCCTAAATAATTCAGTATTGAGCCTACATCACAAAACAGGACTGCATCCATATCTCTTGACTTTTTTTATCACTCCATCCCATCCCTTTTGCACCTCCCCAGCCCCCCACCACCACACACACTTACACACCATGTAGTCTTTGCATGCCTAACATTCAGCACTTCTCAATCATTTGGTTTTGCACTTCTTAAATACTGTACTTAAAGCTCTCCTTTCTATTCTCATAATGTTGTATGGTGACAGATGGTGACTACACTTATTGTGGTGAGCCTTGAGTAGTGTACAGAATTGTTGAGTCACAGGGCATCTGGGTGGCTCAGTCAGTTAAGCAGCTGCCTTCAGCTCAGGTCATGATCCTGGGGTCCTGGGATCGAGCCCCACATCAGGCTCCCCACACAGCAGGGAGTCTGCTTCTCTCTCTCCCTCTGCCTGCCACTCTGCCTGCTTGTGCTCTCTCACTGTCTCTGACAAATGAATAAATAAAGTCTTCAAAAAAAAATTGTTGAGTCACTGTGTTGTACACCTGAAATTAATAAGACATTTTATGTCAACTATGGTAGTTCAAAAATTAATTAGTTTAAAAATTTTTTAATTAAAAACTTTGCCTCTCTGTAGACTTTCCTTGGTTACCCAGTCACCTTGAGTCTTCCTTTTCTGGTTTTCTATAGCATTTAAAGAATTAGTAAAACTGGTAGCATTGTATCTGTTTTTTGTACTCTGTAGGTTTTGCTTTCTCAAATGAAATTCTTAGCTTCTTCAGGATGGGAATGAGATTTCTATAGCTACCGTGGCTTCTGTTGCTCATTCCTCATTCCCTCTGATGTGACTTCCACCCCTGTCATCGTAACATGAAGCACCTCTTTCTAGGGTCAGTAATAATTGTCATGTTATTAAATCCAACAGACTTGATATGTACTTCACCTCTCAGCATTACTCAGCACTATTCGTGACTTTCTTATTCTGAAAACTATCCCCTGGCTCCTGTGATATCGTGTTCTCCTCTGTTCTCAGGGGTTATTCTTTCTCAGTCTCCTATATAGGTTCATCCTCTTCCACTAATCCAGTAGGTGTTGGGATTCCTCAAGGCTCCGTCATAGGTCTTTTCTCTCTCTCGGGTGATTTCATGGGTATTCACAGCTCACTATTTATTTTCAGACAACTCAGACAGTCACATCTCTAATCCTTACTTCTGCTCAGAGCTCTTATTGCCATTTATTTATATATATATATATATATATAAATATCTATCTATCTCAAAGGTATCTCAGCATAATCTAAAACAGAACCCATCCATGATTTCTACTCTTCTCCCCTCCTCCCACCAAATTGGATCTTCTTTCAATGTTCCCTGTCCATCTAAGTGTGCAAGCCATATACTAGACTCATCTTTGAAATCTTCCTCACTCCCCATATCCAAGCTGTTACTAAGTAGTCATTTTTATACTTTTAAATAAATCTCAAATCCACCTACTTCTCTGCATTTCCACTTTTACCTTTTTAGATTAAGATACCATCATCTCTTGCCTGGATTATTCCAGTAGCTTCCTGACTGGTCCTCCTGTGTCTGCTCTTGTCTCCTCTGAGTCAGTTCTCCCCACTTCAGTAAGCTTTTAGAGAATGTAGATCTGTTTGTGTTATCTCCCCTCTTAAAACCATTCAGTGGCTTTCCACTGCTTTTAGTATCCAAGTCAGAATCCTTTCTTTGGCGTCTAGGCTGCTGCTGATGTACTGTGCTGCTCCCCTTTGCCATCTCTGCTCATGCATATCACCCTCCCATGTCTTCAGACGTGCACTGCTTTCTCTCACCACGGTATCTTTGGACATTGTGTTCCTTCGGTCTAGAGCAGTCTTCTTCACCTAAGTAATTTTACTGTTTCTCCAAATCTCTACTCACTCATCATCTCCCCAGGGAAACCTTCGGTGACCCTCTAGACTGAATCAGAGACCCCTGTTAGACACTAAAACACTACCGTGTTAAATTTCAGACCCAGAGCTACTCACTCATAATTCATCATAATCCTTAACACAGTTGTAATTTTACATTTTTTATGACTATTTAATTAATGACTCTCCTCTTTGCCACAGGACTTGAGGATCTCCTTTTCACTCATCATGGTATCTATAGTGCCTAGAATAATGCCTGGAATACAGCAGGCACCTAATATCTATTTGGTGATAAATAGGGGATTGGATGATGGGTGAATCAAACCCAACACAGTTGACATACAATGGACAAGTAGTGAGTGAGTGACTTAATTTGCTAAGGAGTTTCTGGGAAGTAAAGAACAGCTTTTACTCTAAATTTTTTGAGTGATGGTAACATAGTATAAAGGAAAGTCCAGTGGCTTTAGAATCAGACACTCTCGGGTTCAAGTCCCAGGTCTGTGTGTTATAGACCATGTGATCTTAAATAAACCACCTAATTTCTTTGAGTCTTAGTTTCCCAATCCATAAAAATAAGATGATAATCTTACTCCAGAGTTGTGATAACTTAATTAGACAATATATGAAAAAATATAGCAGTGTTTGGGGTGATGGGTAGTCGATAAGCTTAAAGCCCTCTTCTAAATTTTGGTGAAGTCTTTATCGTGATAAAGCATGATAGTGTTAAAATATGTGTATGTTTTTCCACATCAAATATGATATTACACAAGATTCTTTAAAAGGCAATTCCCTCATAGGCCATAGTCACAAACATTTTTTACCTTTAGAAGTACCAGGAGGCCTTCATTATGACAGATTCTCTGGTAATGTGGTCTCACAGCTTGAAAACTGAAAGCACTACAATGATACGTTAGTGTACTTATGTAATTTATATAGTACTACAATATATATAGCTTCTCGTAGCTAAATTATTAAAATATAATTTATTGGGGCACCTGGGTGGCTCAGTCAGTTAAGCGTCTGCCTTCAGCTCAGGTCATGATCCTAGGGGCCTGGGATCGAGCCCCACATTGGACTCCCTGCTCAGCAGGGAGCCTGTTCTCCCTTGCCCTCTGCCTGCCACTCCCCCTGCTTGTGCTCTCCCTCTCTCTCAAATAAATAAATAAATAAAATCTTTAAATATATATGTCTATCAAATTTATTTAAACTATATATATTAGACATAGATTATAATATTGATTCATTAACAACCTCGATTCTTTTCAACGCACTTGTGTAGAGTGCCTGCTTCTACCCCTACTTTATTTTTTTCAGTGGTGAATGAATAGGCTTTGGGCCAAATAACTAAGTTCGCAGTTTCTTTCAGAAGGGCTATAATAACAGGTTGTTGGTAGGGTTGCAAGAATTTCTACAGTGGGTACAATGCAATCTAAAAAATTAAGACATATATTTCATAGATACCTTCCCTAGGGAATCAAAAGAGAAGGGTAGAGAAATGTTTAACCTACACTTGTTGTAACATTTGACTGGAGGTCATAAATAGTAAAATAGCATATTTTTACAGCTACTGTTCTTTTTCCTTTCTTTCTGCCCCCCCATCCCCTCCAAAAAACAAAAAATGAAAGTATGTACTATATTGTAATGAAAAGTATGCTGGACTAAGGAGTTAATAGTGCCAGGTTTGAAATTCATCTTTCTTACTAGTTAGCCATACAACCTTAATCAAGTCTGTCCAATCACTGAGCCTCAGTTTCTCCCTCTGTAAAATCAGAGAGTTGGATTAGATTACCTCCAGAGTACTAAACAACTTTAAGATTCTCTAATTTCAAGTAGCCTAAGTTTTTCCCCATTTGGATAAATAAGAATAATTTATGAATTAGCAAACGTATTTGATAATTTGAAGGGGACAGATCATGGGCCTAAATAAAATGAATTAAGCAAACATACAAAGAACTGTATGCCCCTGGTTCTGGGTCCCTAAATAAGTCCCTCAAAGGCAAGTGCCAAGTTTTCAGCCAGGGAAATGGCTTTGCAGAGAAGAATATCCATTCATTCCAGCCATTGTGATTAGGAAAAAGTGACTGCCCGACAGACTTTGATGAGATGCCAAGATCACCAGATAATGTTCTAATTTTTTAAATTGTATCAATATTACATAGCAAATCATAAAAATTTAAGCATTAATGGGCATGCAGCAAGTACACACTATGAAGTCAACTTGGAAGGAATAGTACTCAACCAAGGGATATCTAATGAATTTCCCTGGTTGGTGCTAATTAACCAAGCTGCATCAAACCAATAGAAAATAGCGATGAAGGGAATGACTAATTTTTTTCCCATATTGAGGACAAATGACTATCCTGGGAATTTATGTCAAAGTTGAAAATATGCATTTCAGTCCATTTAAAAATGCTCCCAGTCTAACCATTTACTAGCCAAAGTCCACTGTTAGTCATCGTTACCTGCAGCCCATTTGAATCTTCACACTCTCACATCTAGAAGGCTCTCATTCCTACCTGTGCCTCATTGTTTTTAGGGGCAAAATACTGTGTCAGCAGTGAGAGCGAAAGCTCATAGAGGCTGAAACCACAAACATGTTTCCTATGGTTTGTGGAACATTGTTCTTCTCTTGATAATAACATACAATGTTGCTCCGTTGTTGACAGCAGCCTGTGAGAAACTGAATAGGGAGGTGTTCAGTTTGTGTTTTTCATGGATACTTAAAAATACTGAGGTAGGAGGAGAGAGGAAGGGACATTAAATCCCCCCCCCCAAAGTTAGCATAGAGAAGGTTATATATTAAAGGCCTTGTTCCTATCTAGCCTGTTTGTTGTTTAATTCAAGGTCTGCATTTTATTTTCAGTACATTGATTGGAATCAAAAGAGTAAGAGTCAAAAGGGAGTGTCATAAATAGAGACCCGGGCTTGTTCAGCTTGAATACCAACACAAACTATTTCTAGACAGCATGCCGCTGCAGCTGTGTGACTTAAGCAAAATAAAAAGTCACACACAGTGCGGGAAGATGTGTCCAGCAGCATTCTGGCCTAGAAGACATGCCCAGAGTGGAATAAGCTTTGTTTAAGACTAAGAAAGTTAACAAAGAGTAGAGTGCAATGACTTGTAGCCCCTCATTGTTATCTGTGTAGGAGAGTGAAAGGACAGCAAAACCGAAAATTTCCACTTCTCTCGAGCCTTCCAAAGATGCATAGGAACACAGAGGAGATTGTAGCTACAGAAGTGCTTAAATTTAGCCAAATTTGTGAATTAAGAGAACATTTTACTATACAGCCTGTGAATTCTCACTTTCCCTAATGAAGGGCAGGATTGCTCCACCCTAGCTCTTGAAGCAAGCCTCAGACTCCCATAAAGTGCAGACCTGCCAGCCCACACAGGCAAATTATAATCACCAGCTAATGTTCTAGGCAACTTGCCTGTTTCTAGCCTGCTTGCACTCTAACCCCTCATCACCCATCACTTGGCAAACACACAGCCAAGTTTTTCTCATTAGTTCTTAAGAGATTTGTGTGATTCCATCCATGTTGTACATTTTGTGCACCCTTGTGTCATGGTTTATATTATATCTGTAGGTACCCTTTACCTCCGCTAGAACCCTGGAAAGACTGCTAGTTTCTGTAGTAATTAGGTCAGTAGTTACCAGAGGGAGACACAACATAGAAGAATCCTCTTGGGAATCTCAACCCTAACGAAAAGGTATGGAAATTTGAAGGGGTTGTGTTAGTAATCTTGAGGAAATGTGGTATTTTTTATACCATATCGAAAGAAGCGCAATTCCATGTAAACCAAATTTAAATGTCTTTATTTATTTTGAGGAATACTTTGCTATATTACAGCTTCTCAGAAAGTGTGCAGAATCTCTAGAGAGAGTAGAGGGTATCATTGTAAAGGAAAGCAGGAAGTCTGATAGGATTGAAAGGAAACAAAACTTAAAGAAAAAGAGAAGAAGATTATATGGAGGAAGAAGAGAGAACAAAGCCTTTGTGGGCTTTTCTTCACAAAGATAAATGCATCCTTGATAAAAAAGAAACAGTACCCTTTGGTCTTGGAACAGTTATGAGGCATTGTAAAGGAATGCCTTACTTAAAAGATACATTTCTCTTAAAAGGAGAGGCAATTTTACTCTTTGTCAAGAAAACATACATGAAATTCACCCACCTGAAAGTGTGACTTTTCAGACCATCTGGACAAAGAAAGGATATAGATGATGTATGTATTCCTCCTGCATGTCACAGAATTAGGAGTGATATGGGACTTTATCTGGATGTTTTCTAAAATTTTTACTCAACTAAATTAGACTATTTTGTTAAATTCTTCTATTTTGGTAAGTTCTTTTCCTTTTCTTTTTCTTTTTTTTTTTTTTTTAAGATTTTATTTATTTATTTGACAGAGAGACAGCCAGCGAGAGAGGGAACACAAGCAGGGGGAGTGGGAGAGGAAGAAGCAGGCTTCCAGCAGAGGAGCCTGATGTGGGGCCCGATCCCATAACGCCGGGATCACGCCCTGAGCCGAAGGCAGACGCCCAACGACTGAGCCACCCAGGCGCCCCTTCTTTTCCTTTTCTTGATAACCTCCTCTCCCAGAGTACAGAGGAAGAAAATAAAACTATTCTGACCTTAATTCTAATTAACAGTGAGGATTTGGTTGGGAGAGTGGAAGTGGGAGTCCATGTCGGTGGGGGTAGAGGGGAGGCAACCGAGTAAACTGTTTACTCTACATCAGTAGTTGCCACTACTCTCTCAAGGGAGATTATACTTCCCTGCCCCATCAACGTGATTTTAGTATTGGCCGAAGAATTGTGAGCAAATGTGACCTACATACATTACTCCTGGACAAATGTTTTTAGTACATAGCTGTCCGTGCTCTTTTTTTCCATCTGCCAGATCAGCAATACCTTATAAAGTAACTTTTTTATCAGCTTCAAGCCAGGATGGACATGTAGCATAAGTTTTAAAAAGCCCATTCATTGTTGTAAAGCAGTGGTTCTCAGTCAGATATTACTTTGTGTCATCACCCCCCAGTGTGGTGCAGGAGACATTTAGCAATGTCTGGCAACATTTTTGGTTGTCACAACCAGTGCAACTGGCATCTGGTGGGTAGAGGCCAGGTATGTTGCTAAATAACCCATGATGCACAGGACAGACCCTCACAACAAAATTATCTGGCCAAAAATGTCACTAATGCTGAGATTGAGAAGGCCTGTTGTAAGCTTCCGGGATTGTTTATTACCAGGTTATTACCATAATCTAATCTATCCTGACTAGTACAGCAACGACCACATTACTTTTATAACAACTAATGCAGAAATAACTGGCCTTACCAGTTAGATGCCTCGGTTATTAGGAAGACAGGTTTGAAAGAAATCCAGGGAAAAAATGCAGATATCATACTATGGCATAAGGTTTTGAAGGTGACTCAGGAGCAATTGGGTGGTTCAGTCAGTTGAGTGTCTGACTTTTGATTTCGGCTCAAGTCATGATCTCAGGGTTGTAAGATCGAGCCCCGCACTGTGCTCTGTGCTGGGCATGGCGCCTGCTTAAGATTCTCTCTTTCTCTCTCTCTCTCAAAAAAAAAAAGAGAGATTTTAAAGGTGACTCTGTTGCTGTGCAGTTGCAAATATTCTAGATAAATAAAAAGTAAACAGAGATGTCTAAAACCAGTATGGTTGTACACTGAATTCTCTAGGGAGCTCAAATATTAAAATAAAGGAGGTTTGTAATCAAAGATAAATCTGCATCTCTCATGGTCCTCTAAAAATAGCATTAAAAAAACTAAGTTCAAAATTAACATAATTGAGACCTACAGAAAGTGCTAAGATCTCCAAAGGGTTTTGTGCTTGTTTTAGTTGTATTAGCAGCAAGACCAAGCAAGAAATGGGTGTCCTATTTGATTCTTATGAACTGATCTAGAAAGCAAACAACTCATTCCCTCATGGCCCCAGCTGGACTACCTATTTACTGTTCTTCCATGATAGCTGATTCTCCAGCATCTTTTTTTTGAAGCAGTGAACCTTTATAGCTCTGGCTTTTAAAGCTGTGCCTTATACTTACAGTATCAGAAGCAATTACTGCTCACCTTTCTGGCTTAGAATTGCCTCAGCTTCAAAACCTTGGAAATGATAAATTTTGGATATACTTGTCCCTTCTTAATAGAGCTACACAAAGATGGAATGCTATATTTTGAGGGTAGTAGTTCTCAGTCTTTAAATATTGTCAAGCAAAGGCCAGAGAGCTACTTGGCGTCTGTTCTTTTCTAATCCTGATTGCCTGTAATTCTAAATTTAAAACTCTGGATTAAGGTTAAGAACAAATTTTCAGGCAGGTCTCTCTCAACTTCTAGTATATGTTAGCCATGTCTAAAAGCAAGATACTAAGAAATAAAGATGCCAGTCCTTCAGTGGTCATAAAAACTCCCTTGAAACTTCTCTTTTCTCTGAGAATATGAAGGGTAACTGCGGGGTCCTGGTTGGAGTCCAACTCTTAATTGTGTAGCCTGTGAGAATTTCTTCTCAAGGCTGTCTCATACACCTTTTCGAAGTTTTGTGTTTCATTACCTGTCCTTGTATCTGAATCACCAAATCCACATTCTGAATTACCTGCTTGCTCGTTGTAGTTCCCCCAGGTTCACAGAAGAATTACTAAGATGTGGTCAACAAGCGATGGTAGTGTGCCAAAATCTGTTAAGTGCAATTCTTGATCTTGGGGTCATGAGTTCGAGCCCCACGTTGGGTATAGAGCTTACTTAAAAAAAAATGTTTTTTAATTGAAGATTAAAATGTGTTTTATGAATTACTAATTTTTCATTTGTTGCATTATATCTTTCTTAGTTTTGTGCCTTTTTAATTTTTTTTTTAAGATTTTATTTGAGAGAGAGAAAGAGCGCAAGCAGGGAGAGGAGAAGGGGTCGGGGAGGGGGGAAAGAATCCCAAACAGACTCTGTGCCCTGAGTGCAGAGCCCAGTGGGGCTCGATCTCAGGACCCCAAGATCATGACCTGGGTGGAACCAAGTCAGTCAACCAACTGAGCCACCCCTGCACCCCAGTTTTGTGCCCCCTTAATAATGCTTACCTGCCCCACCAGAAAGAATCACCAAGTCACAGAGTAATACAGATATAAAATAAACATCTCAAAATTAAATATTACTGGTAATTGAAGAAATACAAATTAAAATATCAAGCTACCATTTTCCACCATTAAAAGATTTTTTGTTGGTTTCTTATTACAAAAGTATAACACGTCTTCATTGTACAAAATAAGAAAATACCAGAGAACAGAAGAAATCACAGTGGCAGCATCATTAACATCTCATCATGTAGATGCCAGTCTTTTTCTTAATCCATGTCTAGGATTTACCCAACAGTCGGCTCCTGTTGAATGTACTTGAAGTTCTGTTATCATAAGTAATGCTGCAATAAACATCCTGTGCGGTAATCTTTTTTGTTCTTTTTTTTTTTTTTTTCCATCTCTGATTATTTGTTAGGACTGGTTCCTAGAACTACCATTGCTGGGTCAAACATATGGCATTGTTAAGGGTTTTGATGATCTTTTCCCAAGTTGCTGACCAGAAAGTTTCTATCAGACGTGTACTGGCTCATCTGGCTCATGCATCTTCTAATCCGTGTTGTTTATGTTGTTTTCTTACCTTCACATTTGGATAACTCCAATATGCTATCTCGTTTCAGTTTTTACTTATTTCATTAATAATGAGAACATTTTTTTTTTAAGTAGGCTCCATGCCCAGCGTGGACCCCAGTATGAGGCTTGAACCCACAATCCTGAGGTCAAGACTTGAGCTGAGATCAGGAGTCGGACACTCAACTGAATGAGCCACCCAGGTGCCCCAATAATCAGGACATATTTTCCATGTCTTACCAAAATACTATGAAGAAAAATCTTCGTTGTCAAATTATTTAGGAGAAAACAAACAAAAAACATACACCAAAATGTTCAACAAAGGAAAAGCAGTTAGATAAAAACTTGTACTTCTAAACAATAAACTGTGCAGCTATTAAAACATTAAGTATGGGGCACCTGGCTGGCTCGGTCAGTGGAGTGTGTGACTCTTGATCTCAGGGTTATGAGTTCGAGTCCCATGTTGGGTGGAGAGATTACTTAAAAAGAAAAAGCATTAAGTGTGAAAAATATTTCAACTGACATAGGAAAAAAATGTATAATATTAAGTAAAATATTAGAATGGTAAATGTTCATGTATAATTTGATCTACTGTACGCCTTAAGTGTGGAAGAAAAAAAACAAAGAAAATATGCCAAAATGCAGTTGCTTCTGCATGGTGATAGGTAACTTTTAAAATCTCATAATTTTTAATTCCACATTTTTTATTATTAATATACCACATTTGTGAAGAAAACACATCTGTTAAGTACACTGCATACATGGTGTTAAGAGAGGAGAGGAAACTGGGGCACCTGGGTGGCTTAGTCATTAAACGTCTGCCTTCGGCCGGATCATGATCCTGGGGTCCTGGGATCGAGCCCCACATCAGGCTCCCTGCTCGGTGGGAAGCGATCTTCTGCCTCTCCCTTTGCTGCTCCCCCTGCTTGTGTTCCCTCTCTCACTGTGTCTCTCTCTGTCAAATAAATAAAATCTTAAAAAAAAAGAGAAAGAGAGGAAACTGTCCATCTGCAATTTGTATATCATGTATTCTAAAGATAATATTTAAAATTTGATTTTGAAACAGGCAGCATAAACAGATAACATAAATAAGATTCTGGTAAGCAGTTCAACAGTCACTTGTCAAAATGTTTAAAGTTCTACTTGCTTGAGAAGCTGACAGTTGTTGGAATCCCCTGAAAATGTGAAATTGTTGACAACTTTTTTCCTTTTTTCCTAGGTTGCTGCTGTTGATCTTCTGGTTCCTGGAGTTGGGGAGCTCTTTGGAGGAAGCCTCAGAGAGGAACGGTACCATTTCTTAGAGCAGCGACTGGCCAGGTATTGATCAGAACTAAAGGAAAGAATATTCAGAAATTGGGGATGAGGCACTCGAAGGCAGTCTTGGCAAAGTAACAGAGAACAGCGGAAGGGCCTCAGCGCCTGCCTGTCCTGGATCTCAGATTCTCTGTAGCCTTGAGCAAGTTGTTACCTGACCTTTCTGAGCTTCCCCTTCTTAAAGATTAGAACTGTTATGTGAAATGAGGCTGCAGTGACATGTGCCCACTATCTGGTATGTATCTCTCCCTATAGAAATTGCTTTTTAAAAAGTTAATGGCAGAAAACAACCTTCAAGCTCATTCTTCACTTTTTCTCTTCTTTGTGTTCTTTTTTATTTACTCTAAATTATGATTGGGGACATAAATAAAGACTCCTATAGGGACATAAAGAAAAAACAGCTCTGAACCAGGGAAAGGATAAAGATGGAGAAAGATACTAAAAATATCCACTAAACTAACATTTAGAATAAGCAGTTTTCCCTTCCTCAGGTTTTCTGCCATGTAAGGGTCTTGATTAAGCTATTTGAATAACTCATTTTAACTTGCTGTGTGAGACCTAGGAAATGAATCCATAAACACACAGAAAATGTTTTGGAGATGAGAAGTAGGGAATCATGTTTCTAATTGAACTACCACTCCTATGTATGCATGGTCTGCCAAAAAACCACAATGACTTCCTAAACTAACCAGGGTTATAAACCTCTGTTTTCCATGGTTTCTACTTTTGCTATGCCAGACTTCAAGAAAGAAAAGAAAGGAAAGGAAAGGAAAAGAAAAGAAAAAGAAGGAAGGAAGGAAGGAAGGAAGGAAGGAAGGAAGGAAGGAAGGAAGGAAGGAAGGAAGGAAGGAAGAAAGAAAGAAAGAAAGAAAGAAAGAAAGAAAGAAAGAAAGAAAGAAAAAAGGTTTTTCCCATAAGGCTTAGTCCCATTCTCCTACTCTCCAGATAATACTGGATTTCATAGTAACCTGGAAAAGCCATAATAATTTGAAAATATCCTGTTAAATTAGCGATTTATAAGGCCTTCTTTTCCTAATGGAGAAATGCTTAAAAAGTTGATGCTTTTCCAAGATCCCAACCTATAAATTTGTTGGGTAACTTGGTTTTGTAATCCCAATCATTTGAACTGCTCTATTTGGTTAGGGTCCAGAAGAAAGGAAATAAATATGTTCTGAGAGGCCTCTTTTTTATTAGACTACTAACTCCTTACTACTACTACAATGTTAGAAAGTCCTGGGAAAATCATGGAATTGAAGTAAAGGTCAAACTCCTTAGATGGAAAGAATTTGAAGATTCTCTGGTTTTTTTTTAAAGCACAATAAAAATCACACATGGCAAGAAACCTCATCTGTTGAAAGATTAATTGGTCTGTTTTCTTTGCTTGCTTCCTTCCTTCAGGAAACCTTTCCTCATAACATTAACATGTTTACCTAATATCTGATAATATCCAAATTTGTCTTTTCTAATGAAATCGTTGTATGTGTTTCCCTGTCTCAGGAATCTGTGACTTCTGTTCATGTTTTCTGTGTATCCAATTTTTTTCATTGTCCTTATCATTTCAGATGCACTTTGACCCCAAGCACTTTTTTAGAGGGCTGAAATTAATTTAAGATTTTATTTTTAAGTTATCTGTACACCCAGCATGGGACTGAAACTTACAATCCCGAGATCAAGAGTTGTACACTCCACTGACTGAGCCAGCTGGGTGTTAAAGGGATGAAATTAATTTTAGTGAGTACTAAGAGCTTAAATTTTATTAACATTTTTTTACATTGGCAAAAAAAAACAATTTGCAACCATATTCTGAGGACAGAATCTATATTATGATTTTAATGTTACAGAATTAAAGGTGTCTTTATGTCCCTTGTGTGTGCCTCCCAGCAACCTTAAGTAGTAGTGCTTTCTTATGTCAGGATAATAAGCTCATCTGAAATGAACCCCTTCTTTGGGGCTCTGGACCATACTTTCTTTCTATTGCATTTATCGTCTGTATCGCTTACTTGATAATACCTAGGACTATTGGCTAACTTACCTTGCTTACCGTATTAAAGAGTCAGCTTCTCAGCTATATTGCATGTTCTTTGAGAGCACAGGTTTTTGTGCGTACTTCTTTATTAGAGCACCTTGCACACAACCCAGAATAAGTGTTTGGTGGTTAGTATCTTTATCTTATTGCCATTTTCTGAAAGAATTTTGTCATTTTCCTCCTACAGATTAGGACTAACGGAAGCCTACCAATGGTAAGAATGTGGCCCTCGATCATTCTTATTCTAGCTGTTGGTCTGATTGTTACGTAGGTGTTACATGTACTCCCTCGGCACTATGGAAGGGTATTAAGAACAGGGAATAGGTAGGTCCTCAGAAGATTACTTATTCCCTTTGATTACTGGGAAAATCGTAATAATTTTGGCTGCCATTTATTTATTACTTATTGTGTGCCAGATAACTGTGTTAAAGTTTTAATGTATTTTTTAAAAGATTTATTTATTTGAGAGAGAGAGAGAACGCAAGCAGAGGGGGAAGGGGCAGAGGGAGAGGGAGAGAGAAAATATCAAGCAGACTCCCCATTGAGCATGGAGCCCAACATGGGGCTCGATCCCAGGACCCTGAGATCATGACTAAGCTAAAATCAAGAGCCAGACACTCGGCCGAGCCACCCAGGTGCCCCTTAATGTATATTTTCTTATGTAATTATTATAACATCCTGTGAGTTAGGTACTATTTTTATCTCCTTTTTATTACTCCTCCAGACCTAAGGTCGAGAGATGTTAACTAACTTAACCAAGAGCACACAGTCAGAAGCATAGAGCTGGGGCTTTGTTCCTAACCATTATGCTTCAGTTTCTCTATGTGTGAAATTAGGGTTTGAGCTAAGTGGTCCCTAAAGTCTGTAGAAATCTAAGCTACGGAGGGAAGATCACTTGTCTGCATTCACACATTTATGTCTCCAGAGTTGTTCTGGTTTTCTTTCTGCAGACCCTTTCTTAAGTATTTTTCAATACATACAAATTATGTACTTACATTTTTATAGTAGCGTTCCTTCATAGTAATTATTATTAATATTATTCCTTTGCTGTCCTCAGGAGAGGGAAGAATCAAATTACACACCTGACTTTTGGTAATGAAAGAGCTAAGTTATAGAAATGCCAAAAGCCTAAAATTATGTTCAGGTCATGACCCCTTGAATGCTTTATTATTTACCAATAGTGACCTTAGGCATACTTAATCTCTGAGTCTTGGTTTTCTTCGTTGTAAAATGGAATGATAATATTTACTTAAAGGGATTATTGTGATGATGAAATTAAACAATATAAGTTAAGTATCTACCTAGAAGGGAACCTCAATTAAGAGCTAGTTTCCTTTCCCCTTCCTTCCTTTGTTCTCAGTTTTGTTATTGGGTAGATGAGCCTGACCAAGCTTATGCATTTTGCCTGTTTTTGTCTATCGACAAAATAATCTTCAAAGTGTGTAAAAACTGGCTAAATCACAAATTTTGATTGTTAAATAGGTGGAGGCCTTTTTGGTCTTTATTAATCATTTCAGTACTATTCTTGTCCCAACTAAAGTTTTCAGACTCTTAAGATCTCTAAATATAAATGTCTATTATTTGAGTCTGCTTCCTTTTATCTAGTAATCATAGTATTTTAAAGGTAGAAGGGGTTTTAGAAATCTTCAAGTCTGCGATCTCTGCTAGTGTTCCACTACACTGTGAGTAGCCACCCCAGGTGTCTAAGAATTTACTCGCTTCCTATTTCTGCGTGCCACATGCAAATAACATATGTAATTAGTTCCACAAAGTTTGTACCATCTCTTCTATAATCTGGCTACCCTAGAATCAATTTAACAACAATAAAAAAAAAATCCAACAAGTACGTATTTGTTTGAAAACTTGTTTTTTAGAAGTGGATTTTTCTATATATCGAAGCAAGGGCAAAAAAAATGCTATAGACTGAATCCACCTGCTGAATTCCGTTTACAGACATTAATGCCAGTGTTTTGACATCGATAAACGAGAAATTTAGAGGCAGCTAAAGCTATTGCTGGACTTCTAGCAGCCAGCCCAGATCCTGCAGATATTTGGGGCAGGTGGTTTGATAGGCCTTTCATCTCATTTTCTCAGTAAATGAAAGTATATCCTGCCTCCATGCCTTATAACCTTAACGTTAATTCAGCTACAAAACATTTCATTTACTCAAGACTGTGCTTCTTCCATTTTCCCTGATAGTTCTTAATAATCTGAAGTTTTATACTAGATACTCCTGTTTATTGATCCCTCACTTGATTGTAATTCGCCTTGTTGCAATTCATCTTTTATTTTAGAAGGATAAGTATTCAATCTTAACTGCCTAAAACACCAATACATGTAGTCATTATTATTAATAGTGGGGAAATAGGTGATAGTCTTTTTTTTTTTTTAAGATTTTATTGATTTATTTGAGAGAGAGAGCGAGAGAGACCATGAACAGGGAGTGTGGGGCAGAGGGAGAGGGAGAAGCAGGCTCCCTGCTTCTTCGAGGGGCTTGATTCCAGGACCCCAGGATCACAACCGAAGCCGAAGGCAGATGTTTAACTGCCTGATCCACCCAGGCGAGCCATGATAGTCTTTATTCTTGAAGAGCCATATGACTACCAGCTATTGCTCTTAAGTTTTATTCTAGAACTGATTTTTATAAATCATTCAAGAAGCTATAAACTTGCTTTAGTCAATATTGTATAACTAAAGAATTCCCCCACCAAGTGACATAATAAAAATACTTACAAAATCTTCCTCCTCTTCCTTTCATAAAATGAATTTATCACAGGCTCGTGTGTTGGAATCTGAGTTTGAATCATGGCTGCACCATTTTCTAGCCATGTAATCTTAAATGGAAATAGAATGAGTATAAATAAGCTTCTGAAGCTATCTAGCCTTCCAGAAAAATGGCTCTGGACTTATTCTACTAGGTTTGAAGTACAGAACTGGAAATTTCATTCTAGCATTCAAGAGTACATTTTTGTGCCTTCAAACAATAAATCTTCATAGGGTAATGAAGCATCGACTCCAGAGCAGACACTGGAAATAAAGGGTGACACAGTTCCTGCCCTCGGTAGATCTTACAGTCTAATCTAGTAGGGGTATCTTTTTATAATATATCAGGCAAAACTCTTCACTCTCCTCTGTGTATTGAACACTATGATTTTAGTAAGGAAAAAAATCATTAACATACTAAGAAATAGAAGAGGAATATATTTTCAAGAAAAATAGTAAAGTTATTAGAACATTTTCTATAGTTTCATGAGGCAAGTTTTCTGTATATAAGTACATATGTAACTTAAAAAGGATCAAGTGGCCAAAGCCCATGAATGCATGGCAGGATTTGCTACTGTTTGTCTGATAACCTTAGACAGATCATCTTAACGTCTCTGTGTCCTTCACCTGTCCTTGGAGGGAAAAGATTTGTTTACCACAATGATGTAGATGATAACAGATGACTGCAAAATACTTTTGAAACAAAATTCTGTCATGACACGTGATCCAATACAGCATCTATAGGTGATAATCTCTTTTTTTCAAAACCAGGTATCTGGACCTCCGTCGATTTGGATCTGTTCCCCATGGAGGTTTTGGGATGGGATTTGAACGCTATCTGCAGTGCATCTTAGGAATTGACAATATCAAAGACGTTATCCCTTTTCCAAGATTTACTCATTCATGTGTTTTATAGCTGGAAGACTGGTTACGGAACATCATCCCATGCCAGAGGTACCGCGTGCGAATATGCATACAGGAGAATGCATGTTTGAATTGTAGAAATGGAGAAGTTTTCGGTATGTAATTGTCATGCCATAAGATAGAGCATGTGAAAAGTAGACGTGATCATGATTTTCTTAGAAAGTTGAGAGCATTTCACGGAAAGATGAACTCCCTCAAGAAGAGGTACTTGTGGCAGGTAGAATCTCAAATCTATGTCAATTAAGAGGAAATGAAGAGACTGAACTGTGGTCTCAGAGGTCCTTTCGAACTCTCAAGACAGGATGAGAGAGTGTTATTTTAATTTGTTTTTAATCATTAGATCACTGCCCTGCGTGACCTTCGAGAACTACTAATAGCTAAAAAGAAAATGTTGTTGGATCTTTTCTCACATGCCATTGATAATTGCCCATCTTATTTTCATCACTTTACTAGACATCACAGAAGAAAATATTCCTTTCGGGGTCCTAATTGAGTTAATAAAGTTACTATTCTCAATTGAAACCTTCTTTCATCAGACTGGGTGATAAAAGTAACGTTTAGTAACTGTTGATCTTTAATTATAAAAGTGAATGAGATGTATTAATTATCTGAACTAATGACTGTTGTGTTATAATTTGTTTATAGTAGCTGTTTATAACTTCTCTAATAATCAGTAAACTAGATTTTTGATACCTATGAATGAAAAATACAGTTACATTTTTAAATTCCACTTGTGAATTTTGGAAATTTGGAAGGTTGGTATTTTCAGTGCAAGATGAGGATGCAAATATAGCTAAACCTCAAGAATGGGTGATTCTGGACTCAAAAAGTAATATTGTCTTTTAGAGTTTTTGAGAGGATTGCTGATTTGGGAGTTCGAGGCTTGACAGTTGTAGCACTTTATGTATGTGATTTTAGACAGCCACTTACTCTGTATGAGCTCATACATCATTTTCCTCAGAGTTGATACAACAGTTACCTGAAAGTATTGTGTGTGTGTTTAAAATTGTGAAATGCTACTCAAATTGTTTTAATTTTTAGTCTTCGTTGAGTTACGTATCGATGACTTACAGCAAAGTTGTATACTCGGTAGACTTTGTATGTATCAACTAATGATAAACAGCATGCATGCCTGAATAATCAATTTTCTGTGTCCCATTAGGTAATTTATCTTAGTTTATTTCCTAATGAGTTTGTATGTGTACTTTATTTCATCCTAACTCAAATCAAACAACTGAAAAGAACTGTAGAACCTTAGAGCTGGAAACCACAAAAGTCACTGAGATGGTCTCATGATCAAACTTGTGCCTGATGCAGAGAGAGCCTATGTACCTAGGCAGCCTCTTCTGGGCAAAGTGCTCAGTATCCCACCAGATAGCTCATTCCATTTCTACATCGCTCTAATTGGAGCTTTTGCTGAGCTAAAATCTACTTCCCTAGAACTTTAATCCCCTGTGCTTCAATACTGAGTTTAGGACAGGACAAAAGAGGTAATTAGGGCTTTCATAAAGCTTGCCTCAATCATGGGTTAGACAATAAATTCATTTGTTCAACAAATATTATTTGAGTTTATTCTGTGCCAAGAACTGTGCTAGGTGCTAAATAAATGATAGTGAATAAAACAGAAATGACCCCTGCCTTCAGGGAATTTACAGTCTATTAGAGAAGATATACAATCAGTAAGCAAACAAATGTATTATTTCAAAATATGACATAAACTATAAAATTTTATAAAGAACAGGGCAAGCATAGATAAGCTTGCTAGAGAAGGCATCTCTGAAAAGGTGATCTTTTAACCTTAGACCTGGGACATAAATGCAGAAACCATTCTAAAACATTCTCAGCATCAGTCAGTCAGTATTGATTTGACATTCAGGTCTTGATACTGTATTAATTTTGTGGAGTGAGAATCACAAACACTCACAGGTCCCCAACCCGGAGGCACTGATATTTTCCAAAGCTATCAGGAATCATGTCTCCAGCGATTCTTGAGGAACCAGATAGAATTCTAATGTTAACATGATGGTGGGGTCTCCTAAATAACAGTGCTATAAAGACTAGTGAATCAGAAAAACCCCAGGTTCCCATCCCAGTGCCATCATGGATGTAGCTGTGGAACACTAACCAAGCAAGATCATCTTTATGCCCTCCCATTATGTCACCTGCAGAACTGTCCTTTCCAAGTGCGAGAAGGTCCTTCTCAAATAAACCTTGTTCCCTGCCTTTTTGGTAGTCTTCAGCAGTGTATTTCCCGACTTTCATACTTACTCGTTCTTTTCCTCTACATCTGATCACATAGTGAGTATCTGGTTGAAGCCAAACACTTGCCACTCTTAACAAGCCTAAAAATTTACATCTTTGGCTCAATACTTTTATTTTACTAATAAGTGAACAGCAACAAATACTGATGTCAGACAAAGATGATGAAAATGTGAAAACTAAGCAGCAACAGCAGGAAAGAAACTTTAAAATGTCCGTTTGTCAGCTGGTATGTGAATATCCAAATTCTACAGATAAGCAGCTTCATATGATTGTATGTTTAATGAAGAGAAGTGTGGATTTAATAGTTGAGGACAGCCTGTACTATAATAATAATCTTATGGGACAATTTGTGAGAGAAAAGGTGACTTGAGGGTATTAATTTTTTATTTGAGTAACCAGTTTCCAATGAGGGAAAAATCAGATTCTGTTTTCCCAAGATTTCCAAACATCACCTCAAAATAGTAACCCCAGCCACCCAAGAAAGAGTGTATTTTGAAACTTAGAAATTGTTTTTCCATCATTAATTTCCATTCTCATTTCAAATTTTGAAGTAGGTGGAGAAAAATAGTTACTTTCCATCTGGCTGTCCTTTTGCCTGGGGAAGTTGTGCTTTTTTTCTTTCTTTTTTTCTTTTTTGGTCTGACAAGAACTTAATTGTGTGAGTGATCCATTCCAGATCTAGACCTAACTCTCCCACCCTCTGACCCAGCCCAGAGACTGACTGTCACAGAACAGCAAAGGAACTGTTTGACCTTCTGTCCCCCTCAGACAGGATCTGCCAGAAGCACCCCTCTACAATGTTATACATTCATACTCTCTGTAAATTGAATCTAGACATTCAGGCATGACTGAACAGGCATTGAAGATGCAATTGGTGAGATGGATTAACTCTACTCTTCTTTAAATCTCTTGTTTCAGATAATTATAGATGAAAGATGCTTATTTGGATTGGATTGCTATTTATTCATATATTTATTTTAGTAAGTGGTGAGGCAAGAACATAAAAATGCAGAGTTGAAAGACAGATTGGCCTGGATTGCATTGATAAGAAATGTGTGGAGCTTTTTGGCTTCTGATCAATATTTGTATTCAGTCTGCAATCTAAAGTATGTATAATAAAAAGAAAACAGGTGGGAGTAATATCTGATTGTAGTTTCTTCCCAGTGGATAGCCAAAATTAAAAGACAAAGCATTAAGGACAAAAAATAACCTTAATCACCCAACACCAAAATGATTAATAGGACTTGCATAAGATCTTATTAGGTCATGGTCAACACGTCTCCAGAAACCTAGACATTCTGCCATTACTGGGAGCCCTGGATTGCCCCTCTGATCAGCTAAGGCTCCAGTTAGCTGCAAATGGCCCAGGTTCTGCAAAAGACAGTTCTAGCTGTTTCTATGTGTATGTGTAGCATAAAAAACTTCTGCTGGATGGGCCTACCGCATTTCTATTCTCAGAGCATCATCCTGACATAACAAAGGTTAACCACTTTGGGGAGGATATTAATAATCTCCACCAAAGTTTGGTTTGGAGTCCAGTGAATTTACAGCCATTATTAGCACACCGGGAGTTCCTAGGGGAGCTTTGTAAAGAAGTCAGAAGTTTAGGTGGTTCCTAAACTGTTGTTCAGGCAGCTATTGAATTAACATGACTTTTCAGTAACTTTCTGCTACTTCTTTACTGCTCATAATCGTTATCATTTGAACGTTGCTTTACAGTTTACAAAATGTTCTAACGTATTCACAATGTATTATGGACCTTGTTCTTTTGTAGCCTACTATGCTTCAAATTCATTTGATTTAATAAAAGATTAGAGGGGTTTTTTGTTACAAAGTTGGTTATTAGGAATTCCTAATATCAAGGGAGAATGAGACTGCAAATTAAGTTCACCACTCTTAGCCCCCAGAGAAACTGAAAACCCAGAGCCTTGTAGTAACTAAAGAGTTTTGCATCTTCAGCCCGAGTTTAGTGGACATGTTGCAAAATACACACTTTGGCCTCTGATGTCCTTGTTTTGCACAAGGAGAAGAGACACAAGAGTGTGCAGGGAAATGACAATTGAGTTCAAATGCATTCTAGTAAAGAGAAACACTGACAGTGGAATAAAGGACCATAGACTCAGCAGCGTACTTAAGTTCACTATGCCTCTTTTTATTCTTTTTTTCATGGGTTTTTACTCAGTATTTGCCGTACCTTCCTTTTAGGATCATCCTAGAATATACATAGAAAGACAGATGAAAGGACTTTGGTGGAGATTATTAATATCCTCCCCAAAGTGGTTAACCTTTGTTATGTCAGGATGATGCTCTGAGAATAGAAATGTGGTAGGCCCATCCAGCAGAGGTTTTTTATGCTACACATACACATAGAAACAGCTAGAACTGTCTTTTGCAGAACCTGGGCCATTTGCAGCTGTAACTCCCTGACTTATAACCTCTGCACACCGGCTCAACAATAACTGCTTTGCTATTTTCGTACGATCCTGGACTTGAAAAATCTCCTTGAGATCTTATTTCTCCCCCTGTCTATGATACATAAACTATCCTCTCCTGTATTTTCCCAGCTCCTAGTAGTTCACGCACTCACTGTCCCTTAGGTGAATAGGAGCTCTCTACCTAAGAGAGAACTTTTTCTATGCTTGGAGAACTCTGATCTGGTATGACCAAAACCTTCCTCTCTATAGCAAGTGTAATAAGTTAGAAACACAGCAACACCGTTTCTTCTCCCCGGCCTTCTCTCCTCCAGGAGAGAATCTCTGTAGCCGCTCAGATGGAGAGTCCACCCTTCTCTGAAGGGCTGCACCCTACGAGGTTACTCATCAGGCGGTGGATCCTTGAAATGGGCCTTTTTCTTGGCGAAAAGGCTTCCCTCCAGTGTCCACTCAGCTGCTACCCAAGTATCCTGTGATACCAGTCTTGATATTAGAAGAGCTTCAAAGTCTCCAGTGCCTCCTTGCCAGCTGTCTTACAGCCTGTAGTAGTTGTTCCTCTTCCAGGGTGTGTAATAACTGCCGAGAAATCCTAATTACAGTTGCAGAATGTTTAGGGCAGTCCCAGCCCCCTTCATTTGAGGATCGCAGAAATGGATTCGGGTCATATGAACATTGGGTGTTGAAGAATAATACATTTTTTCACTGAAGATTCCCACCAGTACACATTTTCTTTGCAGTGCCCCGAAAGGCAGGAACTCATTCCTGTGCAGTTAGGACATAGCTGACCAGTGATCTCTTTACGTGTAATTTCCATCTTCCACACTCTGCACTACAGGTTTTCACATCAGGAAACCGTTGGGTCAGGTTCCTACCAGAAAATGTGGTGGATGTTCAGTGTCTTGGAAAGAGTATCAGACATAGAGGGAAAAGACTCTGATTGAAGTCTTGGTGTTCTACTTTTGAGCTGTGGGACCCTGAGCAAGCTACTTCACCTGTGGGTTGGAATAGGCATCTGCTGAATGAGGGTAATCCTTATCATACAAAGTGTTGTGGGAAACAGTGAACACTGTGTAAAAGGGCTCATAAACTGCACAAATAGAAGATCTCCTGAGGGGGGCGCCTGAGTGGCTCAGTTGTTAAGCGTCTGCCTTCGGCTCAGGGCGTGATCCTGGGGTTCTGGGATCGAGCCCCATGTCAGGCTCCTCCATTGGGAGCTTGCTTCTTTCTCTCCCACTCCCCCTGCTTGTGTTCCCTCTCTCGCTGGCTGTCTCTCTCTGTTAAATAAATAAATAAAATCTTTAAAAAAAAAAAAAAAAAAGATCTCCTGAGGGAAACCTTTTCAAAACTCAAAATCTGTATGAACTAAGGTGTTTATTGCCTACTGAATGAAGTATTTGATAGCCATTAAAAATTATAAGAGAAAATGTGTTAAAAATGTTAAATTGTGGTCTGCAGTTACAATAGTGTAAAATCCATATATGCGACTGAAGCATCTAGGGGAAAAATGAGACCAGCTGTTTCAGGGCAAGAGAACTGAGCAGTTTTTCTGTCAAAACCTCATTGGTGTATTCAGTTCAGTTCAGTAACCTTCCTGAGCACTCACTGTGCCAGGCCCAGTGCTCGACTCTGCGCAGACAGATAAATAGCACCTGCTCCTTGCCTGGGGGCCTCCCTGGCGTGCAGTGTTTGCGCATTGTGAATAAGAATCACCTGGGGAGCCTATTAAAAATTTCAGATTACCTTGGTCCTACCCTAGAAAGTCTGATTCAGTAGATGGACCAGCCCACAGTTGGCGCTTCTGAAACAGTCACCCTGAGCGATCCTAATGTAGGCGGTTTAATTCCAGCCTCAGAAAGCTTCAGTGAGGTTTTCATATTTTTACAGTAAAAGATAATTACACAAATCTGCTCATTGAAGAACACACTATGTTGGATTGTTCTGCCTGCACCTTTGAGCTGGTTTTTATCCCTCTGTGTCAAGGAGGGAAAGCCAGGCCACAGAGTGGTCTTACTCTTAAACCCGTGTAGCATGAGGCCTGCCACACCTCTTGACCTAGATCTCTTCCTCCCTTTCTTGTCCACTACCTCACCCTTGTTTTTTTTTTCTCCCTGCGTGTGTTTCTCTGCCACTCTGATGCCTCCTTTGCCCAGTAATATATCAACATCCAGATTCTTCCCCTTCATTTCTCCAACTTACTCCCCAACCAGGTATGTCAGTTTTATTGAAATCAACAAACATATCTGCTTTATAGACTTGTTCTGGAAGGCTTTTATGTATATGGTTGTTTTTCAAAAACTTAGAAGTGGTCTATTCATTGATCAACAACCACAAAATTATCATATGTGGAAACTTTTGTGTTTCAGTGCCTGATATCATTTAGCTCTTGATTAACTTTCTTCCAGCAAGTTAGCACAGCCCTCGACAGACTCCTAGTCCTGCCAGTCGAGTTAGAGTGTACCCTGCATTCTGATGCAGCACGACCTGTCTCCACATGCCTGTGAATGGGCTTGGGTGGCTTTCTCAGTCTACACACCTGTCACCTCTTAGTCACCCAGAATCAAAATATTACAACTCTAATCACACTTTCTGAGGCAATGAGGCTTTATTTCAAGAGGGGTGACACTCTAAAATGCAGCTAGGATTTCTGCATGTTCACATGTTTATATTACTTGTACTTCAGGGTACCAGTGGTTGGACAATGGCTTCCAGACTCACTCCTTT
Source organism: Ursus arctos (assembly GCF_023065955.2). Classification (NCBI taxonomy): domain Eukaryota; kingdom Metazoa; phylum Chordata; class Mammalia; order Carnivora; family Ursidae; genus Ursus; species Ursus arctos. The sequence goes on from NW_026622897.1 coordinate 50,204,198, forward strand.
CGTTATGCTCCCTCAGAACCATATGCAAATACTGGCCATCTTAAACTGTCATTTGTCTTCTCTGCCAGAACGAAAGCTCCATAACACAGAAGAGACTGCATCCATCTTTTTACCTGCAGTGCCTTGGAGAGTATCTGGCACATAGTGGGTACTGATTAAATAACTCTTGAATGAATTAGGTGTCACTGAGGTGTCCAAAAAAAAAAAAAAAAAGTATGCCCATCAGACCAAAGGAAAATATTCCTTAAAAAGTAATTCCCAAACTGGCTTTTTTCCCTCTTTCTGTGTCTGGAAAATTTTATAAATTTTTAAACTAGCCTTTCAGCATAAAAATCCAAGTTTGGAGCCACTGCCTGAATATAGAACAGAGTCAGGAGTCAGAAGTATTTATGAGTTCCGCTAGTAACTTATCCTTAGGAGCTGTTACTGAAGCTGAGTTTCTAGGGCACAGTAACTTAATAGACTTCTCAGGAACGTTGCTCTGCAGTTCGTCATTATATAACCAGCACCTACCCATGTGCCACATAGTAGGTGCACACAGTAGGTGCTCAGTAAATAATGAGTGAATGTAGTTGATTGATGGAAGAAATTCAGAAGCAAGTCCCAGCTGAACTTAGAGTTGCTTAGATTCTCCATTAGTGTTCTCGGCCTTGCTCTCCAAATCTAGACAAGCTTCTTGCGGCCAAGTTGAAGTAGCTTACATCATTAGTTCAGCAAATGTTAATTAATGCTAACTCTGTGTGTCCCTCTGTGGGGCACCCCAAAACAAGACAAACCTAAGATCTTACAGTTTCAGTTCCCATACAGCTGGTTGATAACTCCTTGTGCTCCCACCATCCTTTGAGCAAACCCCTGTTATAATAACTTTGCCCATATGCTGCTATAGACATCTGCCTACCTATTTCTCTCCCCCGAAAGACCCTGAACTTCTTAAGACCCTGGTCTTTCTCATCTCTGTGTTCCTATGCTGAACTTATAGTAGGTTCTAAGAAAATCCTTTTTGAGAATTGAACAACAAGGACATAAATAGCCTTTTCTAAGTAACATTTTTTGGATATATCGTTTGTATATGGATAAAAGTATATGCCTAAGTGTTTCCTGAGTTTCAAAGGATAGGTACTGGCCACATCCTGAACGAAACAAGATTGGTTTTCATGCCTCTCTTAAATACTTTTCGAGGTGTCAGCTTAGTTATCAAACCCATTCCTCCTCTGAGAATTCCCCCACCCCATCCTAGCCAGTGGATCCCCAGCAGACATACTGGGGACAGGACCTTCCCTTGCTGACTGGACGAGGGGTGGACACCTGACCCAAAATGGGCCGGTCTCATTTTCTCTCGGAAAAGTTGGGTTAAGAACACTAGAGAGTCTGGACTGGTTGCTTGAACCAGGAATATGTAAATTGCGGATATGTAGGGCAACCATGTGTCTCAAGAGAGAGAGAAGGCAGTCTGCAGAGAGAAAGAAACGAAGGCACATGCTCAGAGATGAAAAACCATATGGCCTGTGAGAGAGACAGACACACACATACAGACTGGCAGCCTAGTTTTTGCTATATTTAGGCCTCAGTTGCCAACCTTCCTGAGGCCAGATTATTCCTCTTTTTCTTGTGTTCCATGGGGTATACCTCATTTTCTTACCAATAAATTTCCTCTTTAGGCTTAAGCAAATTTAAAACTGGTATCTGCTTTTACAACTGAAAAGAAAACATTAATACACTATCTGACTTACGGAAAGAATTCTCATTACTTTTTTTGGTTTGTAATCTCATTACCTTTTAGTCATATCCACATATTATCCCAGAATATATGTTAATCAGGAAATTATTTAGATGAGAATTTCCTGATAAATAAAATGGCATAGGAGGGGGTAAGTGACTTCTTTGCTTTTCAAGTTTCTTGATTCCCTAAGTCACAAAAACAGAAAACAAATCAAAGGAGGCTTATTTACAGAGGGGATTGGATAAATATTAGACCTTTCTTGAACTACAAAATTGGACTAAAGAGGTTTTGAAGAACCAGTACATTTGGCAGCTTTGCAAGACATCTATTTTTGAAGATTCTTTCCAGAACTGTGTTAAGAATGGCTTTTGTCAATGAGCCTTCGCTGTGTTTCAGACTAGCCAAAACTGAAAACTCTGAAGACACTAAATTAAAAAAAGCGTGTGCGCCTACAGCAACCCAGACCCTGCTGCTGGCTGGCCGTAAACAATGAAAGTAAGAGAAAAGATTGTGCTCTTCAGAAACAGTTCCAAATGTGCACAGAGCTCTGTGTGCCACATTCGTTCAGCCCTGGCATGCCGCACCCTGAGCGGAGTCCTCACTTAAAATCACCACTTTGAAAACTTGCATGGAAAAGAGGGAACTGTGGACTGCTAAAATCATCATTTGGTGCAGGAGAATTTTTCTGAAGAAAAACTTAGGGCTTTTTCCTAGAATGTAATGAAAATGTTAAGTTATAATGATTACTGCCAACATATTTCTAATCACTCTAGGAAAAGAAAACAACAGCAACAAATAAGTTTCCAGCTCTTTCCTCGGTCAACACCCTGGACCTTGGAGAAGCTTGCATGTAATTTGACTGCAGCTACTTTCCTTTTTTAGTTAATTGTGTTAAATGTGCCTCATAACTCCTAATCCCATTGGGACTGTCATTTAGAAGGGGCTGGGGGGAAGCTGTTTTAATTCTGGCTTTTGTTTCAGCCACTAAGTGTAATACCACATGATTGTTGACCCAACAGTAATCCAGTTAAAAAACAGTCTTCAGAGTTACTGCATCATCAAAATTAACCCTGATTACATCAAATTATGTTGAAACAGACCACAGCTGTTTGCCCTGTTGAAGCAACTGCTTGAGAGCTCATCCAGAAGATATATCTGGGTGTCAGGAAGATACATTTTGTTTTTTATTTTTGTTTCTCAACACAAATGTAGGAGGGAAACACTCTGTTCTTCCCAGAGTTGCTTGGTGGGAGTTGAAAACTTTGTGATACTCCAGAATCAAAAATCTTCTTAATTCCAAAGTAGTTTCAAGAAAATCTGAGACCTTCTAAGGTTTCGGTTTTCTATAGGAAGGATGTAAGAAGAAGGAAATAGAAATCTATTGAGTATTGCTCTTGTCAGCAAAAAAGAAGTGGAACTTACTACTACAGAGAAGGATGGTGGAACTTTCTGTGGTAGGCTGTATGCAGTCGTACGCTAAGACTGGCTTGTACCAGCCCATGAGAACAGATTGTGGTGAAAAATTTTGCAAGCTGGTTGTTAAGAAAAAATTTATATATAGCATTATTAAAATTAAATAATTTAAAATGGAAAGTAAAAAGTATTGGAGAAGATGGAGACAGATTGGAGCTTTCATACGTTGCTGGTAATGTAAAATGGTGTAACCCACTGTGGGAAACAGTTCAACAGTTCCTTAAAAAGTTAAACACAGGGACGCCTGGCTGGCTCAGTTGGTAGAACATGTGACTCTTGATCTCAGGGTCATGGGTTTGAGCCCCACATTGAGTGTAGAGATCACTTAAAAACAAAAAAACAAAAAAACTAAACACAGACTCACCCTATAATCCAACAGTTTGACTCCTAGGTATATACTCAAGAGTAGTGAAAAACAGGTCCACACAAAAACTTGCACAGGTGTGAATGTTCACAGCAACATTATTCATAGTAGCCAAAAAGTGGAAACAACTGGAATATCCATCAGCTGAAGAATGAATAAAATCTGGTATATCCAGTCAATGGGATATTATTCAGCCAAAACAAGAAAGAACTGATGTATGCTGCAACACAGATAAACCTTGAGAACATTATAGCAAGTGAAAGAAGTCAGACACAAGAGGCCACATATTGCATGATTCCAATTATATGGAATGTCCAGAATTGCAAATCCATAGAGACAAAGTAGATTAGTGGCTGCCAGGGTTTTGGGATTAGGGGAACGAGGAGTGACTGCTAATGGATATAGAGTTTCTTTTTGGGATAATAAAAATGGTCTGAAATCAGAGAGCAAGGATGGTTGTACAACTCAGTGAATATACTGAAAACCACTGAATTGAACACTTTAAAAGGGTGACTTATGACATGAATGACAGGTTAATAAATTAACTCATAAACTTACAATTAAGTAAATTATATTTAAAACAAAGGGAATAAATAACCAAAATTCACCTAATTATTTCACTACATTTCCCTGTTACCTCTGCTCTTCGTGTGTTTTGTCTATTTTATGTGTTGGAAGTACTAAATAATGTATTACTGAATACCTCTTTAACTGTGTTCATACACAGAAAGTTGATAGCTTGAAATTGGTCGGGGAGGTGGAGAGGGTATAGTATTGGCACCACAGATTGTCACATACTACAAATCAAGGCTACTGCCACCACCACCACCAGCAGAGATCTTGTTTTTAAACATTATCAGCACATCCCTGGCTGTATAGGTCAGACAACCATTTTGGGTAATTCTGGTAGGATTAGTTAAATGAGATGGTCTCCTGTGGCTTTTGGGTCCCCAACAAAACAAGAAACCAGCAAATCTGCAAAGCCACAATGCATGCATTTGGTGCAGAAGAAAATGGCATTTCTTGTCACCTGTTGGAAGAAACCCACTTTAACTCAGGGGACATGATTTCTCACATGTGTGGGTACAAGGGGCTAAGTGATAGCACCCCTATAGGACTGTCAGAATGAGGCCAGATATCAGATAAACCACAAATGATTTATTTCTTAGTCCCAGAGAGGAGAGTGTCTGGGGAGTCTGCACAACAGTGTCAGGGTTTGGAAACTAAGTGTTAACAGTTACCTCTCTGGAACTGAGAGAAGTCAAAAGGTCTAAGGAGCCATTGTTTTAGAAACTACCCAAGGATTTCAACCACCTCTAAAACTGAAACTGCATAGGATTACCTCTATCTGCTTAGCCCTTCCCACGAGGCCAGTCCCTGTGGATTTAAACACTCCAGCTGCTTACAAGTATCTTCACAGATACTATTTTCTGGTGTGGATGGATCAGAGAGACTTCTGGATGCTCCAGGAGTCCACAGCCCCCACGTGCCATCCTTTAAGGGTTGTTGGTTTGTTTTTGTTTTTGTTTTCATTCTCACAACATTCCGTGAGTATTGACTGTGTGCCTGACGCCATGCAGGGAGGCTTCGGGATACAAAATGAGGAAGATGCAACCCTGCCCAACTATTTGCAGTACACTGTGAGAACCTAATTTATACAGGTGCAGTGTGAATTCAAACAAACATGAGCAGCTATGCTGAGGAGTGGGGATGGTGAGTTTTAAGGAAAGGGGCTTGGTTCAAGATCTAATTCAAGGTAGGAATTCTCTACGAAGGAAGTAAGGGGCCATCATGCAAAGTATAGTTTGGAGCACGAGGGCACTTTCTCAGGCACTTGACAAGTCTTTGTCCTTGGGAGAATGTGGTAACTATGCAGCATGATCTGTGAATACACTGGTGTACCGCCCTCACCAGTGTAAGCAGAAATGTCCCAGAAGCTTAACTGCCCCAAAGCAGCACAGGTTCCAGTTTCTCACAAAGGAGAAATTGGGAAACCGGACTTGCTCAAACTTTTCCCTATAAGAAAGTTTATTTCCAAAATATCTTCCACTGGGTGTAATGTCAACTCAGTTTTTTAGCAGCTGCAGACAGGGAGGAAACCCAATTAGGTCTTCAGCCACACCCCAAGCCCACTTTCAGATCTCAGTCCCCTTCCGATGCCAGAAATTGGTTTGAGTAGGTCACAGTAATTTGATGGAACCAAATGGCTCAAAGCATCCAGGGGTTAAAGAGGCAAACACCTCAACATTCATGAATCCCGTGTCCTGACAGTCACCAGCTGAGGTGGCTCAGCTGGCCACACTGACCTTGGCAAGCAGTACTCAGCTCTGAAATTAACCTGTCAACTAAATTGAAGGGGAGAAAAGGCAGCATGGCTAGGACACAAACATCCATCCCCCACCCCCGGTCCAATCACTGACGTCAAGCCTGGCGTGGGTGGTATTAATCATGCCAGCCTGGTGTGCAGTTGAGGACAGCTCTCCTTCCAACCCGTTCCTGGGACCGTTCCATCAGCCATGCACCTGCCGCTGGCCACAAACCCTCAACTCCCAGACAGGCACGGATGCAAGGCTGTTGCTGACGACACTCAAAGCCAGAGTGCACCCTTTAGAACCCAGGCTTGGGAGGGACGGAGGAGGGGGAAGAAAACCTTGTGCCCGTGTTTTCTTCCCAGGTGTGCAGTTCTCTCATCTCTGCAATGCTTCCTCCAGAGGAGCTCTTGCCATAAGATGGTCATTTCCTGAGGATTTAATGAGAATATAGAATTAATGACCCAAAGCGCTCTTTGCAGCCGGTCATTAATTCCCCTCAGGAAATACCCATGGTCTTTAATCAAAATTGCCTAAATTATAGACTAGTGATGCATGTCCTCACAGGTTTGGGGGCTGGGGTTGGGGGGCTGTCATCCCTACTGGTTCCGATAGATGGCGCCTATCTTCATGCAAATAAATCACTCCTAATTCATTTTCCATTTCTCACCAGTGAAAACCAGAGGGCGAAAGAAAAGAAAAGAAAAGAAAAGAAAAGAAAAGAGAAAAGAAAAGGAAGGAAGGAAGGAAGGAAGGAAGGAAGGAAGGAAGGAAGGAAGAAAAAAGAAAGAAAGGAACAGCAGGGAGTGGAGAGGACTCAGTAAAGGCCCAGACAGGAACATTCTGTCCGAGGACTGTTCCCAGCCCTGGCACACACCTCAGGCTCAGACTGAGCCATACCAGGGTGCAGCCAGGGACCTTAGCAGCTTTCCTGCCAACTATGGGTGCAGCCTGAACTGGGTGCTGGCAGCTAAGTAATGAGAAAGGTGGGGTGGGGCCAAGAAAGCACCAAGAAGAGCCCCTTTTTTCTAACTTTTGGGAAAGGAACGGTATGTTCAGAGACTTCTTGAAGCTGATACAAGTTTCCCTCACTATCCAAAAGTTTGCTTTATGCCCCTTCACTTTTACAGAATACTTACATTACTACTTGGTTTTGCCCACCAAAAGAAATTCAAGGAGGATTTTCACTTTTAGGAGATATTGCTTCTTCACGTTACCCCATGTCAGCCTACCGAGAAGTTTCATGGGAATGTACCACTTTCGGATTTCGGGGAAGACCTGTACTCTGTAACTGTTGGCTTTCAAGGCCCCTCCTGTCATTGGCCCAAAACATCAAACTTTTATATTTCCACATGGAATTATAAATAACGGGGGACAAAGGGTCTTTTGCAAAACAACGTAAGACCCTCAAGAGCTTCTGGCAGAATGCAGCCCAACCACCATTTCTGAACCAGGAGTCTGAACCAGTCTGTGTTGAATCCTACAACTATCAGAGGGTACGTATTAGAAGACTACTCTTCTAGGGAAGGATAAGGCGTTTGTAAGCCTCACTTGCATCCTACACCCCAGCTGCAAACAAACTATGCAGCTCCCTCAGACTGCAATCACTGAGACTTGGCACCATGACTCAGATGTGAATGAAGTCAGAAAGATTGCTTTATTTTGGTTGGGAGTCACCGCCTCCTGATTGATTTGGCAGACTTGACTATTTTGATATTTGTCTCACAGGGTTTCAAGATACTTAAAGCAAGAGGTTAAAATGGCTGTAAATCTAGTGGTGGCCCTTCAGTGTGGCTTAAAGATCTCTAAATTGGAAGGCTAAGGGAGTTCTGGTCCCAGCCAAAGCCTGATAGTTCTGGCTTAACATTCAATCCAGCAGCACACCAGATCGTGAAGAAAGTCAATGAAATGATGGGTGCAGGGGAGCTGATCTCTACCTCTCAGGATGCTTAGAAAAGCTAAGCATATAGTAAAGGATTAGCTTTTACAAACTGATTGAAGAGTGAACTTTCTCCAACCCAGGCAAGATCTGTAAAACTAGAACAGTGTCCAGCAGCTTGAAACAAGGAGCTTTGCTGCGCAGAGACAGGAAAAGGAACAACAATAGCCTTGGTCTTAAGTTGTATGGGAAGTGTTGAGATGAGGCTTCTCCCACTCATCTACCCCCCGGCACAGTACCCTATGATGAAATGGCTTACTGTCCTCTTCTCGGAGAACTTGGGGGAGAACCTTCCTTTTAATGCTGCTCCTAAAAGGTACTTTCTGAGTTGAAAAGAGCCCTGACCAAAGGTGGAGTTTTTTTTCTCCACCCTCCCCCAGAAGTACTGAGGTTATCAAGTGTGTGCTTACACATAATTTATTTCAGTTAAACCTCACCACAACGCAGTGAGAGAAGTTATCATCAGATTCCAATTTTCATCTGAGCCCCAGAGTGGTTTTATAACCTGTGTCAGTGAGTTGGAACTCTGCGGAATTTTGACCCCAGTTTCTTGTTCTACACCACCTTGCCTTCCAATTCACTATGAAATACATTGACTCATTTTTGCTTCGATTCTGCAAATCACACGAATTTTCTTCTGAATTGTTTTCCCCAGAGGCAATGCGGGAGCCAGCTGGACTTAATTTCCTGGTAATAAGAGGCCCCCAAGTTGATCTGTAGACACTAAAGCAATTACCCCACTTTAAATAGCAGATGAGCAAGACCACCCTCACCCCACCCCCAGCCCCAGCATTAGAAACTTGCCTCTCCAATGCACAGGCTTCGGGGCTTTAGGCTATCTGCAAAATGGGACTAATAACGGCTCACCCAGTTTGTAGATTTGTGAAGACAATCACGTAAACAAGGAATGTAAAAGCGCCCAGCAGGTAATAGTCTGTTTTCTTCTTTGCTTCTCCCGCCAAGGGGGTGCGAGAGTTAATGAAACTCTTGCTGGGAAGCGGATCACTAATTTCTGCCAGAACCTGACCCACTGAAACCTGAAACTCGGAATGGATAGGAAACGCGAGCAGCCCTTGGGTCCCTGCCTGACGACCCTCTGTGAAAAATCGATCCGCGATCGAGGGCGCGCAGCCCCTTCCCTTCACCCCACCCCCACCCGGGGCGCGGCCGCCTCCACTGCTTGCTGTTGAGGCTTGGGGCGGAGGGGAGCAAGACCCGGGGACGCGGCCGGCGGCAGGCTTCGGCGTCCGAGCCAACCTCGGGCCTCCCCGGTCCCAAGAAGCCAGGCGCTGTTTGCGTCTTTGAAGGCGGCCCGCCGGGGGGCGCGGCGGACTGTGGGCGTGGCGAGCGCGCGCCGCCCTTTTTCCTGCTGTGGCGCCCCCACCGCGGCCCGGCTGGGAGTGCGCGCCGGTTTGGGCGCGCGCAAGGAAAGCGGGAGCGCGCGAGGCAGCCGGGCCCGCGCCGCGCCGCCTCGTCCTCGCCCCGCGGCCGCCGGCCGCCCCGGCCCCTCCCCTCCCCCGCGAGCTGCGCACCGCCGGCCGGCTGACCCAGCTGCCCGCGCCCGCGCCCTTGTCCGTCCGACCCCGCGGCGGGCTCCAGGCGGCCGGCAGCATGAGCGGCGGCGGCGACGTGGTGTGCACCGGCTGGCTGAGGAAATCGCCCCCCGAGAAGAAGTTGAGGCGCTATGTGAGTGCTGGCGGCGAGCGGGTGCGGCCGCGGAGGGCGCGGGTGGGGGGCGCCCCGCGGCCTGCCAGGGGCTGGGGGCTCCGGGAGGGGCGGCGCCGACGGGGAGGGCGGGCCCTAGGGTTCCGGGGGGCGAGGAGCGGCCGGCGCGCCCCGCGGCTCGGGGCTGTGTGGGGCACCTGCACACCTGTCACAGGTGCGCCGCGGAGGGGCGGAGCGGGCGGGCGGGCAGGTTGAGGCTGCTGCTCCTTCTCCGCTGGGCGGGCGCGGCGGCGGCGCCTCCCCAGCCAGCGTCCGTGTAAACTAAATACGGTATTGAAGTTTGTATTGATTGTTTTTAGAGACCGAGAGAGTTGATTCCCCGGGCTGGGAGACCATAGTAACCCCGGGCGGCTTCAGCCTGCAGGGCTGGGGGAGTGGGCGGGAAAGGGGGGGCGCAGTCTGCGGGGCGGCGCAGCCCGGTCCCCACAAAGGGCGAGGCGCCTCACACCCTTTCCCCCTTCCCTTTCTCTGCCCGCCCCTCCCGGGTGACCGCCTGCTTCCTTCCAGTCCACAGCCTCTGCATCACGGGCAGCGTCAGCGGCATGTGCAGCTCTTGTATTAAGTGACTCATTTGTTTGTCCCCCTTCTCTCCCTTTATTCTGTATGTCTCTCACATACATCCCCCCCCACCCCACCCCACGATGGTGACACTGCAGTTTGGTCTGGTGTAACTGGCTCGGGTTTTGTGCGGTCCTTGGTGCCTGGGGTCGGGAGAGATCCAGGTTCTCAGTTGCCAGGTGGTGCTAACCGACGGTGTTTACCGAAATTGCTGGGACCGCCTCTCCCTTCTGTGTGAGAAACTGGCAACATCGAGGGGAAGGTGGTATACAGTCTGGTGCTGACTGGTGAGGAGGTCCGGCTAACACCCCCCCCCCCCCCGCCCCGTCCCATGCCTTGCCTGATGGGGTCAAAGTACAAGATGGTGCTAATTACAATCAGCCCTGGGCTATTGCAGGCGTTTGGAAATGGAAGGTCGGTAAAAGGTGTCAAGGTCTCTCTCATCTGTTCCCTCTTCACTTCTCTATGAAATGCCCTTGTTAAACTGACTCTTGGTGCTGGACTCTGGGATCATTCCCACAGCATGAAAGTGAGCTGTTGCCTTCCAGCTGCAGTGCATCAAGGGAGCTCTGAATAGACCCTGCCCTCTGTCAGCTGCACCAGTGGCTGTCCATGGGGGGAGAGGCAGAAGCTTACCAGAGTTTCCTGTCTTGGCTCCCCAGATCAGAACTGAGGGACTTCTGGCCTCTGGATTGAGGAAGTGACATTCTGTTTTTCAAAGGAAGTGTTGTTGGGGAGTGCAAGTGTGTGTGTGTGTGTGTGTGTGTGTGTGTGTGTGTATGTATGTATGTAAATGAAAGCAGGCTCTTATTTAAATCACGCTGAGAAGACTCTATTTAACAATGACTTTTGAAAGTGGGCATAGATTTAAAATACAGTAGGAATGAGGCAATGAAGTATTCATCCCAGTTCTAAAGCTCATTTTTCAGGGATGTCCAGGTAGCCAAAGCAGTATAATTACTAAGAAAGAAACTTTTCCCCTTTGCAGAGTTGTTATCAGCTCTTTAGGAAAGGTGAATTTTTATATTAGGCTAAGGATGAGTAATTTGCTATTTGTGTTTTTATAAATATAAAAACAAAAGAAAAAAAATCATTGGCCCCAAAGAGCTTCTGAAACTCTTAGTAAAAGTGTAATAACATTACCAGCGAGTGAAATAGAGTATCCAGTGAAAATGTGACTTAATTTTCAAGTTAGAACACTCTCTAAAGAACCTTGAAACTTTTTGATACAGTTTGCAAACAATTTGACACCCTATCTGTATTTGCCTGATGACTATTTCAGGTCTATCACCCAGACTCTTTTTATGACACATTTCTTTGGTATTTTTGTTCTCAAGCAACTTTAGCTCAAAAAACAAAAAACAAACCCAGAGAACACAAACAGAAAAACAAGATTGGAGGCTTTGGAGTCAAGCACCTTTTTCACTCATCTGAAATACTTGACACCCTACAGTCATAATGATGACCTCAGCCTCTTTCCCATTATCTTTGCAGTTCCAGCCCATCGACCTCTGATCAAGCTACTAACAGCTTTTCTTAGGCTTGGGGGTGATGTGTTCCATTGGTATGACTGGAAGTCTCCCCTCCTGTGGGAGCTCAGTTCTCTTAGTTAAGACCGAGCTGATCTGTCTAACCCCAAACTCATGGGCTTAGAGTCTTCCTTTACACCTTATTTTCTTTTTGCATGTTGAGAATTTTTGCACCTTGTTTTAAGTTAGAATTTTGTCAGCTCCCTGTGTTCATGAGAAGCAGTCTGGGAGACAGATAATTCCCAGCTCCATTGCTAAACACACCCCCAAATAGCTGCTTATTCTGATATGTATCAAAGGCGTGTGGTATTATGGATGGATAAGTCTTCATTATAAGAATATATCAAGCATCTGAGATAAAGAGAAAAGAAGTTAATGAAATAAATTGCAAGTACTTACAATTAATTTTTAAAACTTCTTTCTAATTTGAGGTGCGGGTAAGTTTAGGGGGAAAAACAACTCGAAAGAAGCCATGGCAAATGTTACCAGGGATTACGTTTAAGGATTTTTTTTTTCATCAGTCTTTTCTAATTTATTAATCATAGGAAAATGTAGATATCTATTCAATATCTATCTATTGCTGTGCATATTGGGGGAATTGCAAAAAGTGACTTCTGGAAAATGGTATTGCCTCTGGGCCATCATGATACCTTTGCAGTGGGAGGCTAGCAGAAGGAACAGACCTCCCATCATGCTGTAGTATGCCTGTATGTGAGTGTGTGTGCATGTACACAAACAACACACACACGTACACAAACAACACACACACGTATATAAGGCTGAAGCCAGATTTTCTCAAGGAAAAACATTTTATGGCCTACAGTGCTCTAATTTTCTATTAATTTCACTGGGTTGATAGATTGAGGGGCAAAGATTGGTAGCAACACTGCCCTCTAGTGGCTAATTTGGAGAAAATTGTGTATTGGTTCTCATGAACAACTGCAGTGAGGAAACGGTTTATTTTTATTTTATTAAGTAAACTTATTTATTAAGTATCTGTGTCTCAGAGACTGGAGTAGATGCTGGGAGTAAAAATTGAGCCATCCCATCAGTCTTAGCAGATGACCTTGCCTTCTCCACAAAGAACATTGAAGCTGTCAAAGAGTAGCTGTGTGTACATACTACAACCGTATTTCCAAATTTACCCATATCTGCATGTTTCCTTTACTTTTTCCCTCTTCATAGAGTAGGTGAGGTGTCCCTTCTTTAGGGAGGGACAGTGCTGAGATAATGACCTGAGCTGATGCCCCGGTGCCCTGATGAGGTGCCCCTTCTAACTGAGCAATCCTGCTGCCCGTGCTTTGGATCATACCTCATCCTGTCTATTCAGATCATTATTGCCCCTTCTATCATGAATCTTCTATGTCTTCCCCTTTAGCTATCCCTTTCCATTAACATGTAAACATACTCCCCTTTAACAAAATCCTCCCTCAGTATCACATCCTTTCCTTCTCACGATGCTTTCTCCTTTTCTTATTTATGGTTGTTGATACTGTCTCCATTTCTCCTGCCTTCTTGTCATTTGGCTCCAGTCTGAAACCTACTTTGTCATTTCACTAAAGCTGTTCTCTGAAAGGCACCAGTGACACCCAGGTCATTAGATTCAGAGGTCTGTTTTTTCACTCCTCATTTTAATTTCTTCACTGCTTAGTTAATATGATAAATGCCTGACTTTTCTCCTTTTTTTGGCCACTCTAGTCTCTTTTGTTAAAATGACCCTCTGTACCCAATCCTTAAAGTTGGAAGCTCATTTATAGTCACAGGGGTTGTGGTCTAGGCTCTTTTCTCCTCCTCAGATGTCTCATCCATTCTCCTGGCTTCAATTATCATTGCATGCTGGTCATTATCAAGTTAAATTTCCATCACAGAGCTGTGTTCTGAACTCCAGACTTGCATATACAGTGGTGAACTGGACATCTCTACTCAAATGTCTCCCGGTCATCACACGCTCACCACACCCAGAACTCTCAGGTATTCCTCTGCTCTGTAAATGGTGCCACTGACTACTCACTTGCTCAAGTGTGAAACGGGAATCAACCTTGACTCCTTGTCATCCACTACCCCACATCTCATCTTTTACCAAACCCACTAGGGCTATCCTGTTTCTCTATGCTTCTCCATCTTCACTGCCATGACTCTTTTTTTTTTTGTTAATAATGATTTTTTATTATATTATGTTAGTCACCATACAGTACATCCCCGGTTTTCGATGTAAGGCTCGATGATTCATTAGTTGTGTACAACACCCAGTGCACCATGCAATATGTGCCCTCCTTACTACCCATCACCGGTCTATCCCATTCCCCCACCCCCCTCCCCTCTGTAGCCCTCAGTTTGTTTCTCGTAGTCCATAGTCTCTCATGTTTCATTCCCCCTTCTGATTACCCCCCCTTTCTTTATCCCTTTCTTCCCCTACTGATCATTCTAGTTCTTATGTTCCATAGATGAGAGAAATCATATGATAGTTGTCTTTCTCTGCTTGACTTATTTCACTAAGCATTATCTCCTCCAGTGCCGTCCATGTTGTAGCAAATGTTGAGAACTCATTCTTTCTGATTGCTGAGTAATATTCCATTGTATATATGGACCACAACTTCTTAATCCAGTCATCTGTTGCAGGGCATCTCGGCTCCTTCCACGATTTAGCTATTGTGGACATTGCTGCTATGAACATTGGGGTGCATATGGCCCTTCTCTTCACTACGTCTGTATCTTTGGGGTAAACACCCAGTAGTGCAATGGCTGGATCATAGGGTAGCTCAATTTTTAACTTTTTAAGGGACCTCCACACGGTTTTCCAGAGTGGCTGTACCAACTTGCATTCCCACCAACAATGTAGGAGGGATCCCCTTTCTCCACAGCCTCTCCAACAATTGTTGTTTCTTGCCTTGTCAATTTTTGCCATTCTAACTGGCGTAAGGTGGTATCTCAGTGTGGTTTTGATTTGAATTTCCTTGATGGCTAATGATTTTGAACATTTTTTCATGTGTCTGTTAGCCATTTGTATGTCTTCATTGGAAAAGTGTTCATATCTTCTGCCCATTTTTTGATTTGTTTATTTGTTTCTCGTGTATTGAGTTTGAGAAGTTCTTTGTAGATCTTGGATACCAGTCCTTTATCTGTAGTGTCATTTGCAAATATATTCTCCCATTCCGTGGGCTGCCTCTTAGTTTTTCTGACTGTTTCCTTGGATGTGCAGAAACTTTTAATCTTGATGAAGTCCCATAAATTCATTTTATCTTTTGTTTCTCTTGCCTTTGGGGATGTGTCATGAAAAAGGTTGCTTTGGCCGATGTCGTAGAGGTTGCTGCCTATGTTCTCCTCTAGAATTTTGATGGATTCCTGTCTCACATCGAGGTCTTTCATCCATTTGGAGTTTATTTTTGTGTATGGTGTGAGATAGTGGTCAAGTTTCATTCTTTTGCATGTAGCTGTCCAATTTTCCCAGCACCATTAAGATTGTCGTTTTAATAGTCTTCGTTGAGGACTTACTCTGTGCCAGGCACTGTGCTTAGGCCATTGATCTCTTAATTTAGTCTTTTTTTTTTTTTTTTTTTTTTTGACAGAGACAGCCAGTGAGAGAGGGAACACAAGCAGGGGGAGTGGGAGGGGAAGAAGCAGGCTCCTAGCAGAGAAGCCTGATGTAGGGCTCAGTCCCAGAATGCTGGGATCACGCCCTGAGCCGAAGGCAGGCGCCCAACGACTGAGCCACCCAGGCGCCCCTTAATTTAGTCTTTTTATCCCTAGGAGAAAAGATGTGACTTGTCCAATGTCACCTGATTTTGTCCCAAAGCCTAAGCTTTTTAAAAAAATTATTATTATTAAACTTCTCCTCTGAGGTAATCATAGCTGCACATCCATTTGTAAAAATAGTAAAGAGAGATATGTGTACTCTTTACCCAGTTTTTCCTATGGTAACTCTCTGCAAAACTAGAGTGCAATATCACCATCAGGATATTGATGATGGTAGAGTCAAGATACAGGATATTCCATCACCACATGATCCTTCATGTTGCCCTTTTTTTGTCAAACCCACCACTATCCCATTCCCACCCTATCCTTAACCCATGACAACCACTAATCTCTACTCCATTTTTATATTTTGTTTCAGGAGTGTTATATAAATGGGTTCATACAGTTTGTAACTTTTGGGGATTGGCTTTTTTCATTCAGTGTAATCTTCTGGAGATTCATCCAACTTGTTGTATGTATCACTAGTTCATTCTTTTTTATTGCTGAGTAATAGTCCATGGTATACATGTACCATATCCATTCATTAAACTGTTCACTTATTGGTTTTATTTTTTAATTTTTATTTTTTTTAAGATTTATTTCAGAGGGGAGGGGGTAGGGGGATGGGGTAGCTGGGTGGTGGGTTTTAAGGAGGGCATGCGTTGTGATGAGCACTGGGTGTTATATGCAACTAATGAATCATTGAACACTACATCAGAAACTAAGGAGGTACTGTATGGTGGCTAACTTAACATAATAAAACAATAGAACAATAAAAAAATTTACTTGAGAAAGAGAGAGACAGGGAGGGGGTCAGAGGGAGAGGGAGACAAGCAGACTCCTCACTGAGCAGGGAGCCTGACGTGCGACTTGATCCCAGGACCCAGAAATCATGATCAGAGCTGAAATCAAGAGTCTGACACTTAACTGACTGAGCCACCCAGGCGCCCCTCACTTATTCATTTTAATTTCCATTTCCCTATGGCAAATGATGTTGAACATCTTTTCAGATGATTATTTGCCATCTGTATGTCTTCTTTGGTCAAATGTCTCTAAGTCTTTTGTCTTAGCATTGTTTGTTTTTCTGATTTTGGGTTTTTTTTTTTTTTATTTAATTAATCTGTACACCCCACGTGGGGCTTGACTCACGACCCCGAGATCAAGAGTCGCCTGTTCCTCTGACTGAGCCAGCCAGGCACCCCTACATTGTTTGTTTTTTTTACTGCTGAGTGTTGAGAGTTCTTTATATGCTCAGGATACTAGTCCTTGTCAAATAACATGGCTTGCAAATATTTTCTCCCAGTTTGTGTCTTGTCTTTTCATCCATTTAGCAGGGTCTTTAATAGAGCAAAAGTTTTTATTTTGGATGAGGTCCAGCTTATCAGTTTTTCCTTTTATGAGCTGTACTTTTTTTTTTTTTTTATTAAGTCGAAGAACTCTTTGCTAAGCTGTGGGTTGCAGAGCTTTTCCCTCTTTTCCCTAAACATTTGTTAGTTTTAAGTCCATGATCTATTTTGAGTTCATTTTTGTATAAGGTGTGAAACTTAGATTGAGACTTTGTTGTTGTTGTTTATTTTTGACATTGGATGCCCAGTTGCTCCAGCACCATTTGTTGGCAAGGTCATGCTTCCTTTATTCAACTGCTCTTGTACCTTTTTCATAAATCAGTTGGGCATACTTTCATGGGTCAATTTTCTCTTCTGCTCCATTGTTCTGTGTTTCTATCCTACTGCCACTACCACATAGTCTTGGTAACTGTATGATAAGTCTTAAAATCTGGTAGACTGATTTCTCCACTTTATTCCTGATCAGGTTAATCTTAATTTTTTTTAAAAAGTAAATTTGAAAAGTCAGCTCATCATTAGAAAATTTGAACAATATTAAAGTATAAATAAAAATTAACTATAATCCCATTGGTGTTGAATTTTTCTTTAAACTTGTCTTTTCAACAAAGAATGTAAATGTAGCAAATATGTTAGTTTAATAGTTTATGAAGTAGCCATTATATGCTAAGCACTCAAGTTCTGGGACTACGAAGAAGAAGAAGAAGAAAAAAAGTCTTCCTGGAGAGGAGGCCATAACTAGAAGTAAGCCAAGAGAAGAAAAAGTCTTCCAGCCTGTGAGACCACTGATGGTGGAGGACCGGGGGAAGGAACTGCAGAGTGTGTGCAGGGGCACTAAAAGAGTTTGTTGTTGCTGTACCATTTGCAAGGTGATGAAGATAGTGGGCTGTGAAAAGAACATGGAGGGGGGTGCCTGGGTGGCTTAGTCAGTTAAGCATCTGCCTTCAGCTCAGGTCATGATCCCAGGGTCCTGGAATCGAGTCTTGCATCCGGTTCCTTGCTCAGCGGGGATCCTGCTTCTCCCTCTGCCTCTCTCTCTCTCTCTCTCTCTAACAAACAAATAAATAAAATCTTAAAAAAAAAAAAGTGGGTTGGTAAGAACAAGGAAGAGGTATAAATGGCCAACAGGTACGTGAAAGGGTGCTCAACATCCCTTTCATCAGGGAAATGCAAATCAAAACCACAATGAGATATCACCTTACACCTGTTAGAATGGCTGTAATTAAAAAGAAAACAGTAGGGAACTTCCTCAGAAAATTAAAAATAGAATGATCGTATGATCCAGCAATGTCACTTCTGGGTATATATCCAAAGGAAATGAAAACAGGATGTTGAAGAGACATCTGTGCTCCATGTTCATTGCAGCCTTATTCACAATAGCCAAGATATGGAAACAACATAAGCATCCTTCAGTGGATAAATGGATGAAGAAGGGGTGTGTGTGTACTGTGCTTGGTGTTTTCTGAACATTCTTCATCCATGAGAAGGAAGGAAATCCTGCCATTTGCAACAACATGGATGGACCTTGAGGGCATTATGCTAAGTGAAGTAAGTCAGAGAAAGAGAAATACTGTATGCTCTCGCTTATATGTGGAATCTAAAAAAGCTGTGCTCGTAGGAGTGCCTGGCTGGCTCAGTTGGAGGAGTGTGTGACTCTTGATCTTGGGTCATGGGTTCAAGCCCCACACTGTGTAGAGTGGTGTAGAGATTACTTAAATAAATAAAACTTTAAATAATAATAAATAAGCTGAACTCATAGAAATAGTAGAATGGTGGTTCCTGGAAGTTGGAGCATGGGGGAAGTGAGGAGATGTTAGTCAAAGGATACAAACTTCCAATTAAAACATGAATTAAGTTCTAAAGATCAAACGCACAGCATTGTGATTGCAGTGAAGGTGCACCATATTGTATACTCGAAAATTACTAAGTAGATATTAAATGTTCCCATCAGAAAAGAGAAATGGTAATTATGTGATGTGATAGAGGTGTTCACTGATGTGGTGGTGGTAATTGTATTGCAATATATAAGTGTATCAAGCCATTGTTATACACCTTAAACTTATACAATGTTATGTGTCAATTAGATCTCAATAAACCAAAGACCAAAAAAAAAAAAAAAGAAGAAGAAGAACAACAACAACAACAACAAGGGAAAAGGAGGTCTCAGAAACAAGAGAATTTAAGATTTATTTCTAAACCATCCTAAGAAGCCAGAGCTTTATTGCGACAGACTTTTGGAGTATTTAAATAAAGCTTATGTCTGTCCAAATTCCTGGGACAGATAACCAGGTGGACATTCCTTTAGCCGCTTTCTCTTCTGTGGTCCTAATCACTGGATTGATTCCTTGATAGTGTTTATCACATCAAAGAGACTGCTGTAACCCAGGGCCAGTCGCTGAGCTTCTTATCACTAGCATTGGATCAAAATTCCGCATTTGGAATCAACCACGTGGCTATCAACAGATAAATGAATAAATGCATTTTATAGAAATATATCCAATGGACTATTATTTGGCTCTAAAAAGAAAGTTTTGACATGTGGATGTCCTGCACCATGGATGAATCTTAGTGACATTATGCTAAGTAAAGTAAACCATTCGTGAAAGGGCAAAAGCTATGTGATTCCACTTACGTGAGGCACCCAGAGGAGTCAGATTCATAGAGACAGAAGGTAGAATGGTGGTTGCAAGGAAAGAAGAATGGGAAGCTATTGTTTAATCAGGGCGAAGTTGAACTTCTGCAAGATGAAAAGACTTCTGGGGATAGATGGTGGTGATGATAGCCCAATAATGTGAATACTTCATGCCAGCGAAATGTACACTTACAAATGGTTAAGATAAATGTTATGATGTGTGCATTTTACCACAATTTACAAAGAACATGACTCCTCATTTGCTAAGGGTTGGTACGTGGCGCAGCTAATACTTCTAATCCAGGGGAAAAAGGATAGAATCTCCGTAGCATTGAATGAGTCTGGAATGTTCTCTCGGGGACATCTGAGGTCCAGAAGCAGTAAAACTGTACAAAGCAGGAATGCACGCCTGCTGCTTTGCTTAATGAAACAACTTTGATGTTGCTTTCTATTTCTCGTTGGCCTTTCTCTAGAAGAGAATAGTGGACTAGGAGAAACAAACTGCGGGCTTCAGAGGGGACGGGGGTGGGGGAATGGGATAGACTGGTGATGGGTAGTAAGGAGGGCACGTATTGCATGGTGCACTGGGTGTTATATGCAACTAATGAATCATCGAACTTTACATCAAAAACCAGGGATGTACTGTATGGTGACTAACATAATATAATAAAAAATACTATTATAATAAAAAAGAGAGAGAATAGTGGAATATGGTAACCTCAAGCTTATAGGAAATGCTGAGGAGTATAGGTTCCTGAGCAGGCTACTGCCTGCATCCAAGTAACATTGACAAGCATTTATAGAGTATGTTTTGTGTCCTTTGTCTTCCCAAAGGAATAAATCAATATTCAACCCTGGCTTTAAGGAACCAGCAGGCCAGGGAGACCAGAAGTACACATGTAAAACAGATCAGTGCCCTTACATAGAGATATATGGTCCAGGTAGCATGTTCATGAAGGCAAGAGCTATGAGCATAGAAAAAGATAGAAGGGCCTCCTGGAGGAGGAGGTGGGGGTATGAGTTGGGGCCCAGGAAGGAACATAGCAATTGAAGTGGGAAAGGGGCAGCGCACATGGGATGGGGGCATGGAGCAGTGAAATTCCATCCACAGTGCGGTCTATAGTAGAAATCAAAAAGAGGTTTGAAAATAAGTGGAGAGCTGTGGGGGATAGTCCATGGAAGACCTTAGATGATAGAACCTTTATTAATGAAGAGTATCACTCTAACTCAGTGAGTCTCTGCCTCTCATTCCCTCCTTCAGGGTGAAGTGTCACTGGTGTGTTGACATTGTTTGTCTTCAGAAGATCTCTGTCTTAGTATTTCAAAGGCCTTTGGGTCCCTGAGCAAATGACTTGATTCTCTGAGCCTATTTCCTTGAGCCTATTTCCTTGTCTATAAAACTGGTATAATATTTTTTTTACAGGATTAAAGAATTAACTAGGATATCAAGTGAAAAAAATCTTAATGCAGGGTCTAGCCCAGAGTAGGTATTTAATATTGGGGGATGTGGCAGTAGGCGTTGATGTCAATTTATAATTGTTAACCCTCTCATAGGAACTCTGAATGTGAGCACGAGTGTCTTTGCATCCTTTTCAAATTTGGGCCAGACCTGAATTTTACAGTATCAAAATATAAGTGGAATTCCCAAGCTAGATATGACATCAAGTTCTAGGAAGTTAAGTTTTTCCTGAAAGGAACATCTCAAGGGCCTTCTGATCTCAGAGAAGGGGAATAAAATCACACGGGGGTTTGTCTGAAACTATAACTTTGGCCAGTCCCTGGGAAACTTGGATGTGCTAGGGGATGTAAAGATCAATGTAGGAGATTCTGAAGCCCATGTTCAAAAATCTTCCAAAAACTTCCCAGTAAGTGGTAACCCTTTAAGCCCAGATGTCCCTCTACCCTCAGGGCTCCTCCAAAGTGAGCCCTCTTCTTGGCTTGTTTCCATGGCGTTTTTCCGCCTCTAGTTCGACATTCTCACATCAGGCTTGTATCTGTCTCCCTTTGCTAGGCAATGAGCACTTTACATGACAGTGTAAGTATCTCACTTAAAGCTTTGATGCAGGCTTGGAGCCACTTGTCCGGTAGCAGCTACAAGGAAGGCAAAGTGGTTGTCATTTATTCTTAACAACCTCCTCCCCTGCCCGCCCCCCCGCCGCCAGCTGTATACTTGGTTCTTACTGTTCATCTGCTAATTGTGAAAATAGTGAGTGGGTCCCTTGGGATCCTTCAAAGTAATTAATTAGGACATCTGTAATATCATTATGAGATTACATATTTAAATACATTTGATGTGTTTGAATCTTTTCTAGTTCTTTTTTTAAATTTTTTTTTTAAAGATTTTATGTTTAAGCCATCTGTACACCCAACGTGGGGCTCAAACTCACCACCCCGAGATCAAGAGTTGCACGCTCCGCCGACTGAGCCAGCCCGGCGCCCCTAGTTGTTATTCTTATCGATGCTCATGTTGTAATATCTTTAGCCAGTGGCTAGAATATCTTTAGCCTTCTGAGTCCTTTCAACATGACCTTACTAGTATTTGATAGCTTCTTTGTTATCTGGTATGGCAAGATATTTCAGGTTTGTCTTGTACATTTTCTGATCCAGACCTAGGATTAGCCATTTGCTCAAAGAATCCTTTTCTTTGAGTAAAAATGTTATCTAGAAACCCACATGGGCATTAAGGGGCTCTGACTGCTGTTGGGTTGGTCATACGTATAATTTTACATGGTTATAAGCAACTTCAGCTATCACTTTGTACTCTGCTTTTTCTCCTCCACAATCCAGCACTGTGAATATTTTCACTTCTTCGTAGTATTTTTTCCAGTTTTTAATTATGAAAAACTTCAATCATACACAGTAGTAGAGAAAAGGGTCTAATGAACACCAATTCACACAGTTTCAAATACTATCAAGATTTTATCGCATTTGTTTTATCCCTTTTACTCTTTCTTTGCTAGAGTATTTTAAAGCAGACCCTGAACATAAGTCTTAAAAATAGCACGTAAGTGAGCGTACCATACCTTATGTACACGTGTCCTTTGGTTAGACGTATATTGTTACTTCCAGTTGTTCACTGTGATAGACTGTACAGACCTCTTCTGCTATATAGGTGGAATTTCTGAGAATTTCACCCCAGCTGATGGCATTTAAGTATCACACAGCATCACTACCGCTCACTTGGAAGATTTTCTTGGACCGGCTATCCCTGTGTCTTCCCTTCGCCTGCCTTGGAAGAATGTTCTGGTTGGAGTTCTGCTGGCTTGCAAAAACAAGGGAAAGTGCTAAGTTTTATATATAGTAGGCTGATTTCCTTATGAGGATTATAGGAATGAGTCTGTTGCTTTGATCTTTTGGTACAGTTTTCTAGAGGAAAAAATGAATATAGGCTAGGTATACAGACGCTTTTTTGGATATCAGCAGAGGCTACCTTGTGTTGAGGTTAATGCCCTTTAGAGGTCTTTCTGAAGATACTCTCATTAACAAGTAATAAGAGTCTACAAAGTACATGGTGTTCCCCTTCGAGTTTATAATCTTGTTGGGAACATGGTTGAATTCTAATGGCAGGCTGTACACATGCCAAGGACCAGTGCTGTAGGCGCCCAGGAAAGGCTGGTCTAGCGTGGTCAGTGAGTTCAGATTCACATGACCCATGTTTGTATTTTACTTGCTGCGTAATCTGCAGTTTCACATTTCTACACTGATTTCCTGATACATTCTTAGGACTCATTTCACGTGTCACGTTGTGCCTGCCTTTGATCCTGCCCTCCACATAGAATGAGTCCCAGGACCCCTTCTCCTGGCTCTTGTGTTATTATGTAGCCTTAGTACCAGGGACTAACTGTTGGTTTAGCTTCCAGAGTGTACCCTTGTAGCCCTGGTACCTAAAGCATAGTAAGTTATTGGTTGGCTAGTACTTTATATGCTTTTAAGTTTTGAATAAATATTACTTGAGGATTGGTTACGTTTCTTTGGAGAAAAAAAAGCTTGAGCTGGAACTGGATTGAAAATGCAATTTTTTTTTAAGCAATAAGTTTTGGGAACTTCCATGGGATAGGCTATTAAAAATTTAATTTTTGGTAATACTTAAATGTCACCCGTATAATAAAGTTATTGGAAACAGAAGATTACAAAAAGCAACAATATGAATAAGGAGCACCTATAATACCCTCCCATGGCATAAACAATGTTAACACTTTAGTGTATTTCCCAGTCTCTTTTTTTCTATATGTGCTTTTTACAAAGTATAAGACCGTATCACCTTTTGTATGCTTTAGTATATTGAAAATATTTCCCTGTGTTAGAAAATAGTCTTCTAAGACACGGCTTTTAATGGCTGCTTATGCAGAATAAGGTAACACAGAGCTTCTCAAGTATGTGTAATATAAAGACACTTTATTCAGAGGGGAGGGGGGTGGGGAATGGGATAGACTGGTGATGGGTAGTAAGGAGGGCACGTATTGCGTGGTGCACTGGGTGTTATACGCAGCTAATGAATCATCGAACTTTGCATCAGAAACCAGGGATGTACTGTATGGTGACTAACATAATATAATAAAAAAAACATTAAAAAAATAAAAAATAAAAAAAATTTAAAAAATATAAAGACACTTTAAACAATTTTACAGGTTTTTGATGTTGAATTAAATTACCTTTATTATGTTACCAAAATGTCTATAAACATAAACTATGAGATATAAATATATACTTAGAGCTCTTCTACAATTGTAAAAACAAACAGAATAACAAATTAAAAGGAAACCCTTCAGAACCAATATAATTCACATTAACAACAGTAGATATTTTGCTGAAACTAAGTTGCTCCTTGAAATATGAATATGGCCCTTACTTCTGTGGAACCTGTCTGTTCTGTGCCTCGTTCTTCTCTCTCACCACATTTCTATGTTTGAACTACAGTGAAACCTTGGTTTGTTTAGCAAGCCATTTGGCTTTTAATTGGTATGACCACATTATTTATATGCTGTCACCTCTGTCTTTTCTCATTAGTCATTAGTGTATGAAAATTAAAGAACTTAATACTTGATATTAATAAAATTATAAATGTAAATTCTGGTAATCAAGAGGCAGCATTTACTCTTAAGATGATCATTCAGATATCTAGACTAGGTATTTTAAGATCACCCTGAAGGTGAAAACTCAGTATTGAAAAAAAATGTTTGAAATGGATTTGCAGATCCCTGGGAGTATGGCTTTGGGCCCTGTATTAAAAAATCTGGGTATGGGATGCCTATGTGGCTCAGTGGGTTAAGCATCTGCCTTTGGCTCAGGTCATGATCCCAGGTCCTCGGATCGAGCCCCACATTGGGTTCCCTGCTCAGCGGGGAGCCTGCTTCTCCCTCTCCTGTTCATGCTCGCTCTCTCCCTCTCAAATAAATAAATAAAATCTTAAAAAAAAATTCTGGGTGTATTGTAAAAAGCATGGGCTCTGGGGTCAGCCCTGGGTTAGAAGCAAATTTCTTTATTTCAGAGCTTTGATTCCCCAATTTGTGAAGTGGAGATAATGGTAAGATCAGCTAGTTAACTGAATAATTTTAACTCAGAGTGGTGTAATCATAAATGCTTTTATCTTTGTCCAGTCATAACTCCCAACTGTGCTTCGTCAAAGTCTTCTCTGCAGGGCAGATCCCTTGATACCTTTGGCAGAGTCCACAGCCTTCTGGTCACTCAGGGTTATTGATAGGCCACCATTTTAAAATTTCAGTGTACCTAATTGAAAGCTTTTCCTCCTCCTATTACTGACCCAGACTTGTGGTTCCGGTGATATTAGGTGGAAGAAGGTAGATTTGGTTTATTTGTCTACTTCCATTCTCTGTTCCTCATTTTGGAGAATGTAGGGTTGGGGGACAGGTAGTCTGTCTGGGATACTTCTGCTCTGCCTCTTCTAGGCATGTGTAGGGACAGGCGAGAAGGAGAGGAACAGGGATAAGTGTCTCAAATGGCCACTGTTGTGTCCTCCTTGATGGCATTTACTGTTGCCTGACCAGCACTGCCTGTGTGTGTGCTCCCTACACTTGTGAGTTCTTGGGAGGGTTTTCCCACTGCATGGTTTGTAGATTTGGAGACGAAACTGGTGTTAAGTTCTTTCAGCCTCTCTCAGGCCAATCCCTCCCTCTCTTGTATCCCACAGCTGGGCTCCACTTGCTCATGTGACAGCACTCTTGGGGCGGCGTGGGGTCGGGGGGTGGGGTGGGGTGGGATCTGATAAGAGAGCTCAAGGCCAGCAATTTCCATGGGACTGCTTGATCCAGGAGACTCCCATCCATGCCAAACAATGGGTGAACAGTATTGGTGCCCCTTCTCGCTCCATTTCCCCTTTCCCTGTCCAGAATGGTGCAGGGCAGATCTGTAAGTTAATTGCCTGAACAGGTATTCATTAGGCATTATAATTTTTTAAAAATTCTTGTCCCGGGGCGCCTGGGTGGCTCAGTCTTTAAGTGTCTGCCTTCGGCTCAGGGCGTGATCCTGGAGTTCTGGGATCGAGCCCCACGTCGGGCTCTTCTTGCTGGGAGCCTGCTTCTTTCTCTCCCACTCCCCCTGCTAGTGTTCCCTCTCTCGCTGTCTGTCTGTCTGTCAAATGAATAAATAAAATCTTAAAAAAAAAAATTCTTGTCCCAAGCCTTTTTTTTTCCGCCTCTAATCTCTGTAAGGGATTCTCTTAGAAGAACCCTCCATAGGGGTAGGGAGACTACCAGCCAAAATAAAGCACTACCCACTAGGGCATGGGACCCATGGTTTCCTCTCCTCATCACTGCTCTTCCTTTGCGTAGTGAGGAGGGAGAGAGGCCGTGTGGAGGCACAGGTGATGGTTGCATGAGAAGGTCTCATACAATAGCTTCTTAATAAATTCTTGAATTAGCCCAGCCCTAGTTACTGACTGCTCTCTTTACCTTATGAGAAACTTACCACCTCTCTAATCTTAACTCTGGGTTCTGTTTACCACTTGAAAAATCTCACTCATGGTAAGCACTCTGTAAATGGTAACTGTTACGTTCATGGCAGTGCCAAATTTATTTGACTCTTCCGTTGTTCGACATTTAGGTAGTTTTCTATTTTCTGCTATTTTAAATAATGCTGTGATGATCTTTATAGCAAAGACTTGTACTCTTAGGACAATTCCTATAAATGGAATTTCTAATTCAAAGAGTACAGTTATGGGGCACCTGGGTAGCTCAGTCATTAAGTGTCTGCCTTGGCCTCAGGTCATGATCTCAGGGTCCTGGGATCGAGCCCTGTATCCGCTCCCTGCTCAGCAGGAGCCTACTTCTCCCTTTCCCCCTGCCTGGTCTCTCTCTCACTCACTCTCTCAAATTAGTAAAATCTTAAAAAAAAAAAAAAAAAAGTACAGTTATTTACAAGGTTTCTGTTATAGCATGCCAAATTGCCTCTCAGAAGGGATGAAGTTTTAGTTCCCTGATTCTTCTCTGATATAGTGTTATTTTTGAAAATACTTGACAATTTGACAGGTAAAAAAGTAGTTCCTTGTTTTAATTTTGATTTCTTTGCTACTGATTTGAATATATTTTCACATATTATTGACTCATTTTTTTAATGAGTTGCTTCTTCAAATGATAGGTACTTTTTGATATAAATAGTTGATGTAATTGAGAAGGAGGACTGAGTGGCTTTGGGTAAGGTAAACAGGGAACTTGGAATAACCTGAGCAGGGATTCTCCAGCAGTAGGGAGGGAAAGACTGACCAGACGTACCCAGACGTTCCTCTTATTTAGTGGTTCCCTTCTTAGACCTTTTTAGCTCTGATTCCATAGATTTTCCCCCCATGCAGCCGTCTGATCTTAATTTGGTTTCAAGGCCTACCTCAGATGTCACCTTCCTCGTGCCACTTCCTGATTTCCTTCTGAGGGAGCCTGTCTTCCCACATCATCTCATTATACCTCTGCACAGCTCTTATGACGTTGCTATGTGACTGTGTTTTTAGATCTCTCTCTCCTTAGTTGTGTGCCCTCCTCAAAGGCAGTGATTTTTCTTTTTTGACCTAGTGTTTGGCACATAGGTACTCACGCAAGAGATAAGGTGATGGATAGGAATCATCCTTGCTGTCTGGTAACTCCCAGTTTATCAAGGAAAATAGACCTCTAAATTTATTAAATATAATGGAGAGTATTCTCCTATGCCAGGGGTAGAGGAGAGTGTCACAAGAGAGTGGGGTACAGTGATCGATTCCACTTGGAGTGGAGCAGTAGCAGGGAATGCTCAGGGCAAATGACAGTTGAGGTAGGGTTTTGAAGAATGAGTAGGAGTTCATCAAGTTGGAAAAAGAACATTTCAAGTAATGAGAACAACTTAATAAAGCTATGAGCACATGAATGTTGAGGGAAGCTGGATGGGGAAAGGATTAAGAATGAGGTTCAGGGGCGCCTGGGTAGTGCAGTGGTTAAGCAACTGCCTTCAGCTCAGGGCGTGATCCCAGCGTTCTGGGTTCGAGCCCCACATCAGGCTCCTCCACTAAGAGCCTGCTTCTTCCTCTCCCACTCCCCCTGCTTGTGTTCCCTCTCTCGCTGGCTGTCTCTCTGTGTCAAATAAATAAATAAAATCTTTAAAAAAAAAAAAAGAATGAGGTTCAAGGGGCCCACTTCCTTCTCCCCAGGACCCCACCTTTACTCACCATGAGCTCTTTGCTTTGTCTGGAATTTCTTCCCTCTCCCCTGACTCCTCGGACCCTATCAGCCATTCCAGGAGTTACTGAATACCTATCATATATCATGTGCCAAGGGAAAAAAGCAAAATTCGTGGACAGCTCTGGGAATGTTAGCGCCATATTGAAAATGTAGACAAGAGAATGGTGTCTTACCGGATTCTTTTTGGATGGCCCAGATTATAGCTTCTGTAGATAAGATAGGTATTCCTTTTTTTTTTTTTTTTGAAGATTTTATTACTTATTTTAAGAGAGAGAGCACACACAAGTGGGGGGAGGGGTAGAGGGAGAGGGAGGCTCTCAAGCAGACTGCACACTGAGCATGGAGCCCGACGTGGGGCTTGATCTCACCACCCTGACATCATGACCTGAGCCAAAATCAAAAGTTGGACACTTAACTGACTGAGCCACCCATGTGCCCCGATAAAATAGATACTCTTAACAATAGTGTTATAGTTTATTTAGTCTCCTGTGATGAGATAAAAGTTTATCTCAAACCAGGCTTAGACAGAGAAAATATAGCCTTTTTTTTTTTTAAACTGATCTGCTTCTCTATCATTTCCCATCTGTTGTCCCAGTTACTTTTGCTTCATGATAAATCTTTGGACATGATAAAGCATGCCCAAAACTTAGTGGCATAAAATAACCATTTTGTTTTGCTCATAGATTATGTGGGTTACAAATTCAGACAGGGCATGGCAGGAACTTGTCTTTGTTCCCCAGTGTCTGGGGCCTCATGTGGGAAGCCTTGGATGGCAAAGTTGCCTCGGCTGTTAGGAACTGGAGTCATCTGAGCATGTCTTCACACATAAATGTCACCAGGGCTGGGATGACGTGGAGACTGTGCCCGGCTGGGGCTCTCTCTGGAGCACCTGCAAGTGGCTTCTCCATGCAGCTTCCAAGTGATCAGTCTTCTTACCTTGTGTCTCAGGGGCTCCAAAAGTGAATGTCTTAGGGGCCAAAATGGATACTTCATGGCCTTTTTTAATGGCCCAGCCTTAGAAGTTACACAGTGTTCCTTTTGTCAAACTCCCGTGGTCGAAGGAGTCACCAGCCCACTCAGATTTAAGGGAAGGTAAATAGACTCACAACCTCCCGCTAGATAGAACGTCGAAGAATTTGTGGGCATTTTTAAGTCTGTCATCATCATATAATTTTTCAGGATAAACAGTCTCCCTCGAGTCTTTTCAAAATTCAGCTTCCTAGGAAGAGCTCTTTGAGTAAATGCTCATCGTTCAGAGTTCTGCCCACTTCCCTTCCTCCACCCTAAAATCTTGTTAAGTCAGGGCAGGGACTATGCGGCATTTATCTCCAAATCCTTATCAGCCTGGGATGGTGTCTGGCAGACAGTCGATGCATAACCCCTATTAGTGCCTCCTTCACGAGAATGCATACCGTGTCTCTGTGTGAGTTAAAGAGGATCCGTGAGGATATCTACACTGGTATCTGTGTGCTGTCCTCTGCTTCATTGTCGGATTTGGAATATATCCTGGAGTTGTTGGCTGAGTTGTAACTAATTCTGTGTTGTCCTTTGGATGTGATGTGCAGAAACCCTCTGTGGAAGCTGTGGTGTGTTGTCTCAAAGTTCCTGTACACGGAGAACTCTTTGCTTCAACCACAGTCCTCTGCCGGTCCAGCAGTCTCTTAGTAACTTCCGAAAGCCCCACACGCCATACTCAGGCTTTAGGGAATGAGCAGTGCTGCCCCAAGCTCATCTTTTGGCCTCCTCCTGCTGCTATGGCCAAGCCTTTGCTTTCATACCATATATCAGCACAGAGCTGAAAATGACCTTGAGTAGCCTGAAGCCCGTGCCCTGTTATGTCTGGGAGAATGGAGTCTTGGTATTTCGGAAACTCCACGGCTCCCTGAGTTGAACCTGCTCTGATGGGAAGGAGGAGTGTGTATGTGGGGAGCAGGCATATGAACGAGAGTCATGTATTTGTTGATCTCTTCTCCCCCTTTCCTTCCCCATAGAGCCAGAAGGCACAGGCTTCTCTCTCTTACTTCCCCTTCCATGGCCAGAGCTGCTCCTGATCCCATCCTTTCCTGCCCAAGCTTAGCTGCTAATTCAGGAGGCACTTTATAGATGGAGTACGTGAAGAGAAACTGCTCTGTCCACAAGAGGGTACAAATTAGAAAACATTTCAAAAATACTGAAGTCTGAGTAAAATTGTATTATATTGAAGCCCAAGTAAAATTACAAAAAAAAAAAATGGTTATAGACTTGCTTCTTTCCCCTCAAGCACATTTTCACAACTCCAGTACCACAATTCCAGTGAAGTTTGGAAACTTCATAGCAGGAAGATGCAGGTCATCATCAGGACCCAGAAGTGCTTCCCTGTCCTTGCTGCTGACTTTAAAGACTGAATTCCTGAGCCTCCATTTTCTCTTCAGTCAAATGAGGATATGCTCTCCGTCTTCTGACTGGCAGCTGTAACAAGTTTAATGGGGGATCGTTACATGAATACTCGGATGATTTGCATGGAAACCAGCCTCCATCCCATTCTTCCTAAAAGTTCCTAACAACTGAGTGTTTCCAATTGATCTGGAGAGCTTTAAAAAAATTCAGATGCCAGCCTGCTGGGGTCTAAGTAAATCAGAACCTCGGAAGGTTGGGGCTAAGGGGTGAGTGTTGAAAAGTTGAATTCGTGTGGCTTGGCGTACCCCCATCAGAAACCTCTGAAAAAAAAAAAACTAAAAGATGAGACATACAAGATTGTAACATTCTGCGAGTCTTTCTATGAGATTGTCTAAGCCTTCTGTTTAAGTTGGACTTGACCAAGTCAGAACTCATTTATTTATAGCCTGCTCTCGTGGCCTCCAAAGTACTAATCGCCTTGCCAAGCCCCGTTTCATTTATTCCAAACCGTTTGTAAACGGAGAGGACAGATGCAGAGCGCCTCCTTATTTACACGAGCGTTCATATCGGAGTGTTGTATTAACCGGGTTTGTGATCGGTAAGCTTTCAGCCTGAAAGTGCCGTCCGCTCTTGTTACTGCATTTGCTGTGTGTGGTGCCAGTAAGGTGGCCCGGGCCGGAGCTAATGAATTTGTGTGGTGGTGGATACGACAGGGCGTACATTATCCTGGAGGGAGCAGTAGTATCTTATCCTTGTACAAAGGGAATGTGCAACGAGTGCCTAAAATGCCCGCGGTGCGCAGGGACCTCTGCGAGGCGTCGTGAAGAACCGGAGTGTTCTAACACGGAGTCCCTACTGAGCTGACCTGGGTAACCACCAGGGATTTGTGTAGGAGGGGCGGTCGGAGGGGTTGCAACTTTATAGTGTCTCGGGTTGTTTTTTGTTTTGTTTTTTTTCAATAACAGCTTTATTGAAATATAATTCAGAGACCATAAAATTCACCATTTTAAAGTGTATAGTTCAGTGTTTTCAGTATATCCACAAAGTTGTAAAACCACCACCACTACTTAGTTCCAGAACATTCTCTTCCCGAAAGGAAACTTCATACCTAGTAAGCAGTTACTCCCCATTGCCTACTCCCCAAAGCCCATGACAACCGCTCTTCTGTTTTCTGTGTGTACAGATTCGCCTATTCTGGATATTCCGTATAAATGGAATCATATAATACGTGGTCTTTTATGACTGGCTTCTTTTACTTAGCATAATGGTTTCCAAGTTCATCCATGATGTAGTGTATATCTCCTTCATTCCTTTTTACATCTGAATGATATTCCACTGTGTGAATAGATCACATTTTATTTAACAAGTTTAATATGATTGTTAAACGAAGCTTGAATAATTTGCATGGAAACCAGTTTCCTGTCCCATTCTTCCTAAAGGACCCAGTGGAATTGCTAGGTCATATGGTAAGTCTATGTTTAACTTTTCAAGAAGCTGCCAAACTATTCGTCTCAGTTTTTTAAAATAATAAGTATATATTCATATGCTATTTTTGTACTTAAAAACCAATTTTAAGTTACTTTTAAAATGGAACAGTATTACAGGGGATGCTAAGAGTATATACCCAGTTCTGATTGTATTCTCTGGAACATGCCAAGTTCTGTTGCCTTTATAAAAAATTAAAGTCCAAGAATCAGAACAGAAGATCTACTTCCGTTCTATTAGAGTCTCTAAAAGAAAAGAGGGGGAAGAACATGGTCTTGTTCTTGATGTCAGTCTCAGATGTTTCCCCCACCATAAAATGTTACCTTCCCTGTTCTCTTCTCAGAGCATGTTGATTGAAACTCTGTCCTGGCACGTGGCTCTTTCTGCCCAGGAGCTAGTAGGTCTAATCCTGCTTGATTATGAGGACTTTGAGAGCAAAGACTGTTCATGTGTTTGTATGTGCAGTACCTGTAAAGCATGTGCTTAATATATAGCCATTAAAATGAACCTGAATTGTATTAATATCCTTAGACTTTTCAAGTTGATATTAAGAGGAAAACTCTTTTCTGATGAAGATATCCATAGTTCACTTCTCTGTTAAGTGGAGTTTCTCATTCTTCTGTTTCCACCCAAAGAGCTATGGTTTTGGGCAAAGTAAGAGTTATCTGTTTTTTTCTTTTTTTAAGAAAAGAAATGTAAGCTAGACTGATGGTAGGAATAAGAGCATTACGTATTATGAAGCTGTGTTCTCTCCGTATATCCATAGCTCTGAAGGCAAAAGCTTGGTAAAGAGCATTTGGGTGAAGATAAGAGAAATTATTTTGTAAGAATATATTGTGAGACAAACACATACATGTGTGTGGGTGTATGTGGACTCGCCTACTCCTATATGGATAGATTTGTGTATTCACACACAACACACAGACACACACGTGTATTATCTCAATCTTCCCTGCAGCTGTAAGAGATAGGCACTTTTATTTTCTCTGTTTCGTGGATAAAGAACTGAAGAACAGGGAATTTAGGGAATTTAGTAAGATTTCTCCATAGAAGAGAGAGAAGACGGATTTTTGACCCGAAGCTGTCTTCCCCCAGTGCCTGGCTGGCCTCCCTGTATAGAGTAAACACATGTTCTTGTCAGACAAATCGGAGTCTGCATCCTAGCTCCACTACTTAATAAGAATATGACCTTGGACAAGCGATCTAATCTCTTTCCGCCTCCTTTCTACGTGGGGTAGTTGGCGAATTGTGAGTCAAGTTCCTCATTCCATTTTAATTCCCTCTGCCACTTCTTCGTGGTGTGTCTTTGCTAACATTACTGTTGAACATGTCCTTTTCTGCTATGTTGACACCTTTGCTTTCTCACCTCATTGAGAGACCATCGTGACTGTGGACCTAATTCTGACCCAGTGGGAAATACTTTGATAATATGAACTTGATGAGAGCTTAGGAATGTGATGGCCAATATAGTTTGCTATCAGTGAAGAGAGAATATTGTACCCCAGACTTTAGGAATGCATATTTCAGAAAGTATGTGTCTTTTGTGTGTGTGTGTGTGTGTGTGTGTGTGGTTCTTATCTTAAGATCTTGACCAGCGCGAGTACCTCTGGAGGAAGGTGGTCAGGAGCTCGTGTGGGAACCAGGTCAAAAAAGGAGCATTTGGAGCCTCAGAGACCTCTTGGTGTGAGGGAAAGGAAAAGAAGATTTATTTTCTTCTAGCTATGGTATTTCTTGTGCTTCAGTGTTTGAGTTCATGAATTCTGTATCTTATTCTTACTTCCCATGCACATAGTAGTATGATCTACTGCCTTTGCTGGAAGCCTGTTTATAAAATCAGACTAAAGTTATATTAAATGTATTTTTTGAGAAACATTAGAAAGTCTGAGAGAAAACTTTCATTATGAGTAGAAGAACCACAGCTCATAACCACTAGTTTTGATCCCATACCATTGATCCTATTGGAATCCCTTATTATTAGTAGACACAAAAATAAAATGTTTTCTGCTCTCAGCTCTACAGGGACTATATTAAAACCGGATGGACAGTATATTCTAGTGTTTTGAGCTGCTAGAAGAATCGACTTTATTATGACTAAGTCTAAAGGAGGTTCATGATTACAGTTGGCTGGGGAAGATAGGAATGAGTTGCTCTCCATGTAT
The DNA here is from genome assembly GCF_023065955.2 of Ursus arctos. NCBI lineage: Eukaryota > Metazoa > Chordata > Mammalia > Carnivora > Ursidae > Ursus > Ursus arctos. Next base: position 50,238,199 of record NW_026622897.1, read on the forward strand.
GGTGACTTGGCTTTGTGTAGGCAACTATGCAATACACAGTTATATAAATGCTGTTCTTAGAAAGTCCTTTAGACATAAAAATATCAGTGTCCCTCTTGTTAATTGTGCTGGAAAAAAAAAAGGCATAACTCGAGTCTTCCCCTTTGTGGATCCAGGAAAGCTTTGTTCTGGTATATGGGGGCCCTGGCAGAAGAGGGCTAAGGAGATGTCGGCTTTTACTGAGTACCTACAGGATGCCTCTCACTGAGGATGTAAATGATACAGTCTTCGGTTTTCAGGAGCCTAGATTAGAAGGAAATCAATCCGTCAATCGATAGCTAACCGAGACCCACTGAGAAAAGTGCTGCAGTACAGACATAAACAAAGTGCTGTGGGAACACATGGGAGGGTACAACTCACTGAGTGGGAAAGATCAGAGAAGGCTCCCGTGAGGTCTTGTATGAACCACATCTGGAAGGACCTGGGGGAGACTGGATTGGAAGGGGAGAAGAAAGGTGTTCCAGGCAGAGAGAACACCTTGTGGGACTGGGCCCTGCCATGATGAGAATGGAGCTGATGGGAGTGGGAGGGGAGGATTGGCAAGGTAAATGGCACCAGGCGATAAAGATTCTTGTATATTATGTTAGGGAGTTAGAGTTTTTATTCTTTAAGGACAGGGAACTATGGAGATACGTGTGTAGATTTTAACAGCCTGACCTCAGACATGTGGTACAGCAATCTTTGGTTTTATGGTCACGTAATTTGGGAAGCATTGCATACTGTGTTTCTCTTTCTTGAAGATTTTATGTACATAAGCAGATTGAAGGCTCTGAGATGATAAAACCATTTAAGTTGTTTAAAACTCAGTCAAATGTGTTTAAATGTGGAATTCTTTTTTATTTTATTTTTTTATCTTTTAGTATCATGGTTAGGACATCTGATACAGGGAAAGGAGGAGGAAGAACAACACGTTTCTAGAAAAAGAAGAAACTTGCTCACTAATCTATCAATATTTGGGGACAGGATGGCAGTTAGGAAGTGGGGAGCCATGTCTTTTCTTTTTTCAGTTTTTTAAAAAAAAATTAAGATTTTATTTATTTGAGAAAGTGAGAATACAAGCGAGGGGGAGGGGCAGAGAGAAAGGGAGAAGCCCATTACCTGCTGACCAGGTAGCCTGACACAGGACTGGATCCCAGGACCCTGGAATCATGAACTGAGCCAAAGGCAGATGCTTAACCAACTGAGTCACCCAGGTGCCCCTCAGTTTTTTAAATTTAATTCGTTAGTTAACATATAGTGTAGTATTGGTTTCAGGAGTAGAATTTAATGATTCATCACTTATATCTAACACCCAGTGCTCATCCCAACATCCTCCTACCGTACCTCCCCTCCAGTTAGCCCATCCTCCTACCGTACCTCCCCTCCAGCAACCTTCAGTTTGTTCTCTATAGTTAAGAGTCTCTTATGGTTTACCTCCCTCTCTGTTTTTATTTTATTTTTCCTTTCCTTCCCTTCTGTTCATCTGTTTTATTTCTTAAAGTCCAGGTATGAGTGAAATCATATGATGTTTATCTTTTTCTGACTGACCGATTTCTCTTAGCATAATACACTCTAGTTCCATCCATGTTGTTGCAAATGGCAAGATTTCATTCTTTTTGGTGGCTGAGTAATATTGCATTGTATATATCTACCACACCTTCTTCATCAGTTGATGGACATTTGGACTCTCTCCATACTTCAGCTATTGTTGATAGTGCTGCTATAAACATTGGGGTGCATGTGCTCCTTCAAATCAACATTTTTGTATCCTTTGGGTAAATACCTAGTAGTGCAATTGCTGGGTCGTAAGGTAGTTCTATTTTTAACTTTTTGAGGAACCTCCATACTGTTTTCCGGGATGGCTGCACCGGTTTGCATTCCCAGCAACAGTGCAAAAGGGTTCCCCTTTCTCTGCATCCGTGCCAACATCTGTTGTTTCCTGAGTTGTTAATTTTAGCCATTCTGACAGGTGTGAGGTGGTATCTCACTGTGGTTTTGATTTGTATTTCCCTAACGATGAGTGATGCTGAGCATTTTTTCATGTGTCTGTTGGCCATTTGTATGTCTTCTTTGGAGAAATGTCTGTTCATGCCTTCTGCCCGTTTCTTAACTGGATTATTTATTTTTTGGGTGTTGATTTTGATGAGTTCTGTATAGATTCTAGATACTAGCCCTTTAACCAGTATGTCGTTTGCAAATATCTTCTCCCATTCCATCAGTTGCCTTTTAGTTTTGTTTCCTTTGCTGTGTAGAAGCTTTTTTTTTTTTTTTTTCAAAGATTTTATTTATTTATTTGACAGAGAGAGAGACAGCCAGCGAGAGAGGGAACACAAGCAGGGGGAGTGGGAGAGGAAGAAGCAGGCTCATAGTGGAGGAGCCTGACGTGGGGCTCGATCCCGTAACGCCGGGATCACGCCCTGAGCCGAAGGCAGACGCTTAACCGCTGTGCCACCCCAGGCGCCCCTGTGTAGAAGCTTTTTATCTTGATGAAGTCCCAGTAGCTCATTTTTGCCTTTGTTTCCCTTGCCTTTGGAGACGTGTCTAGGAAGAAGTTGCTGCGGCCGAGGTCACAGAGATTATTGCCTCTGTTCTCCTCTAGGACTTTAATGGATCCCTGTCTCACATTTAGGTCTTTCATCTGTTTTGTATTTATTTTTGTGTATGGTATAAGAGAGTGGTCCAGTTTCATTTTTTTGCATGTGGCTGTCCAATTTTCCCAACACCATTTGTTGAAGAGACCGTTGTTTTCCATTGGATACTCTTTCCTGCTTTGTCAAAGATTAGTTGACCATAGAGGTGAGGGTCCATTTCTGGGTTCTCTGTTCTGTTCCATTGATCTAGGTATCTGTTTTTGTGCCAGTACTATATTGTCTTGGTGATTACAGGTTTGTAATACAGCTTGAAGTTTGGGATTGTAATGCCTTATGCTTTGCTTTTCTTTTTCAACATTACTTTGGCAATTTGGGGTATTTTCTGGTTCCATACAAATTTTAGGATTATTTGTCTGGTGCTATTTTGATGGGGATTGCATTGAATGTGTAGATTGCTTTGGGTAGTATAGACATTTTAACAATATTTGTTCTTCCAATCCATGAGCATGGAATGTTTTTCCATTTCTTTGTATTTTCTTTAATTTCTTTCATAAGTGTTCCATAGTTTTCAGAGTACAGATCTTTTACCTGTTTGGTTAAGTTTATTCCTAGGTGTCTTATGGTTTTTGGTGCAATTATAAATGGGATTGATTCCTTGATTTTTCTTTCTGCTACTTCATTATTGGTATATAGAAATGCAATAGATTTCTATATGTTGATTTTATATGATGTGACTTTGCTGATAGCAGTTTTTTTCAGTGGAGTCTTTCAGCTTTTCTACATAGAGTATCATGTCATCTATGAAGAGTGAAAGTTTGACTACTTCTTTGCCAATTTGGATGCCTTTTATTTCTTTTTGTTGTCCGCTGAGGCTAGGACTTCCAGTACAATATTGAACAACAGTGGTGAGAGTGGACATCCCTGCCATGTTCCTGACCTTAGAGGAAGAGCTCTCAGTTTTTCCCCATTGAGGATGATATTAGCCGTGGGTCTTTTGTATATGGCCTTTATAATGTTGAGGTATGTTCCTTTTATCCCTACTTCCTTGAGGGTTTTTTTATCAGGAAAGGATGCTGTAGTTTGTCAGATGCTTTTTCTGCATCTATTGAGAGGATCATATGGTTCTTATCCTTTATTAATGTGGTGTATCACGTTGATTGATTTGCGGATATTGAACCACCCCTGCAGCCCAGGGATAAATCCCACTTGATCGTGGTGAATAATGCTTTTAATGTACTGTTGGATTCGATCAGCTAGTATCTTGGTGAGAATTTTTGTATCCATGTTCATTAGGGATATTGGTCTGTAATTCTCCTATTTAGTGGGATCTTTGTCTGGTTTTGGGATCAGGAAAAAGCTAGCCTCATAGAATGAGTTTGGAAGTTTTCCTTTCATTTCTATTTTTTGGAACAGTTACAGAAGAACAGGTAGTAAGTCGTCTTTAAATGTTTGGTAGAATTCCCCTGGGAAGCCATCCAAAAGGGAAATATTTCTTAAACCCAAAGAGAGCCCCAGGCTGGGTTTAAGGTGGTCTTGGTTCTTATTCTGGCTTTGCTGTGAAATAAGCTGTGTGCCCTTGGTCAGTTCATTGTTTTGAGACTTCACTCTCAGGACACAAACAATGCTGCCTTACCACAAATTAATTGGAAAGTGTGTTAAGCATTTTACATGCATTAGCTCGTTAAATCCTTAAAGCAAACCTAAGCTTAGATTCCCATTTCTAAGATGAGAAAACTGAGGAATTGCGGGATTGAAAAAACGATTCAGGGTCACTTTTTAGTAAGTGAGCGTTCTGAGGTAAGTGGGGGATGGGGCATTTTCAGTGGAAGAAACCATGTAAAGGCACAGAAGTGAACAGGGGCAGGCAGTCTTCAAGGAACCACATATATTATAATCTAGTGTGTAGCCTGTTTGGAAGAATGGTGGGAAAGGTAGGTTTAGGCCGGGTCATAGAGGGCCTTTGAATGCTGTGGGGCTTTTTTGTTTTTAAGTAAGCTCTATGCCCAACATGGAGCTTGAACTCAAAGCCCGGAGATCAAGAGTCAGATGCTGTACTGACTGAGCCAGCCAGGCACCCCGTGAATGCTGTCTTATTTACATTTTATTTTGTAGACATGACAGCACCTTTCTCATCCCAGTTTCCAAATGAGGCCTTACAAGGGCTTTCCTTTTCATTCAGTGCTCATTGACTCTAAGATGGTATATATGTAAACACACACTGTTATTTTACGCAGTACTAAGAAAAGACACGCCCTACTGGAAGAGTGCTCACAGAGCAGGGCATGGATTTACCTTTGTCGCTGTCTTATATACACAAAAAGGAAAATATCAGCGAGGTATGTTGGTAAAGGATTCCTAAAACTTCTTGATATGTGATTCCAGCCTCGAATCGCTTTCTGACTCATTATCGACATTTTTCCACTTTTTTCCTCTGTGCCATCAAGAGCACTGATGGTACAACATTTCTTTAAAAAGTTCCATTATTTTTGTCCTCGTACTTTTCTTCCAAGTCACAGACACATACTCTTTAGGTTTCAGTGCTGGCACTTCCTTGATCTTACCAGAAGATCTTAACAGAAAGTCTTCTCACGGCGACTGAGATTGTGTATTTCTTCCTGAAAGGGGCCTTGAATTATTTATTCTGGCTTGTCCTTGAGCAGTCCCACCACCAGAAATGACAACCAAGTGCACCCTTGTTGACAGCTCTGTCCCGACTGCAGCTTGAATGTAAGGAACATTCTGATTTTGATGTTAAAATATTCAATAAAAACGAAAAGGATTTTAGAATTAATGAAATATGGTAGCTTATTGAAAGTCACACGGTGGTAAACGTCACAGGACGAGCATTCAGAAGTAAGGAATATGGATCCTGGAGCCAGACTGCTTAGGCCCTCCACGTACAAGCTCCGTGATGTTGGGCAGGTTTCTCCACCTCTGAGTCTTTTTCCTCATCTGTCAAATTAGGATAGTAACACCTGCCTTAGTGAGTCGTGGAGAAGAAAAACTACGAAGTGCTCGGAATCACGCCTGGTACTTATTAAGCATTCTCTCCGTATACATATTATCTTCTGCCGTTAATATTATTTTTGACAGAACAGATCAATACCTGTAGGGCATTTCAGTCTATCTTCAGTGCTTACTCTTTGGGCCTCTTTAGTAGATGGAGAGACGTGAGACCATCTGCTCCTTTGCATCCTCACAGCTGGTCAGTGGCAGACCTGGGCTTCTGGTTTTGTGCAGTGCTCTTTGCGTTGCTCTACTTCGTCTCCCTTCCTACTGGTTCTATCAGAACCATGGCTACTCAGGGCTCTGCGGTGCTAGCCAGCAGTCAGAGCAAATAGTGGTCTCAGGAAAGACATTCACTACTGCGCCTTTACTTGCAGTCCTGGAGGAGTCATCATCTTTGGCTGCCAGACAGGTGTGTTTGCAGTTTAGGTATATCTAGGCGTCTTGGGGCATCAGAATAAATCTGTCCCCAGTACGGTCTGTAAGATTGGGTCTGCTTTGTGTTCTTGAGGACCAGTAGATCTCTGGAATGAAGGTAACGTCACAGGCATCATCCCCCTAGTGTGAATGTCTTCTGATGTTAAAAATATAGCAGGGAAGGGGCACCTGGGTGGCTTGGTTGTTAAGCGTCTGCCTTCAGCTCAGGTCATGATCCCAGGGTCCTGGGGTGGAGCCCCGCATCAGGCTCCTTGCTCCGCGGGGAGCCTGCTTCTCCCTCTGCCTGCTGCTCTCCCTACTTGTGTGCTCTCTCTTTCTGTCAAATATATAAATAAAATCTTAAAATATATGTATATAGCAGGGAAGCTGGATTTGGTATGCCTGGCCAAGACTTGGACCCTGTGACCTCAAGGATGGGACATGCAAGGCCTGTGTCCTCCCTGAAGAGGCCACTGTAGCTTGCTCCTTGTCAGGCATGTCTAAAGGTCCTGTGTCACCTGTCTGCAGTCACGCCTAGTAGACCGTTTATTAGTATTTCTGCCATTCTTTGTCTAAGCAGAGAGGAAAAGAGGGAACAAGTGAAGACAAAGTCTGTCCCTGGAAAAACAAGATACATAGAAGAGGCTCTTCTCTCCTCCTTTCTTTCCCCCAGGCTTGGCTCTTCCACGAATGAGCTGCTTCTGCTGCCATGTCTCCTTTCTGCTGCAGCCCTGGGGGTATAGGGTATAACCTGGGGCCATGTCTTTCTTCACTTGCTACGTTTGGCTCTTCAGTGTCCCTTTTCCCCCAGCACCCGAGGTCGCTAGTTGTCTGACAAGGAGATAGAGGACACAAATCAGCACAGGGTACCAGGGCTTAAGTGAGGCCCTGAGAGGAACCTCCCTCGGCAAGAACAAACGGTGGCAAACATATGAGTCTAAAATACAGATTCTGTTTCAGAACCAAAGGGCTGGATGAAGACAGGAAATAAACAAGAGACCTTGGCTTTGCTGGTCAGAGCCAGGTTCAGAGACAAGGTGTTCCTGCTCTGAGGTCCCACGGCACATAGCATTTCTCTCCAAGCTGCATTCCTCAGCAGAACTTCAGAAACTTAGGTGCATCTTCTGTGTATAGCCAGATGCTTTTCTAGAAAGGTAGAGGCTTGTTTTGGACAGATGATTATATTTAGCTTAACTTGATGTCATGTGTTGTTGTGGCTGAAAGTCTGAGCTTCAGAGTCAGAACCAACTGGTTTCAATCCTGGCTCTTCTGCCTGATAGCTGTGTATCTTAGGAAAATGTACTTCGTCTGTTGAGCCTTGCTTACCACAGCTACAAAATGGGAAGGGAAGGAATACCTACCACAGGACTGTTGTATGAAGAACTGATACAAGGTAAGGTCAACATAAGGCATTTAGCTCCATCTCTGACTTACAGTAAGCAGTCAGAGAAGCTACTTGATATGGCCCATACTGCCTCCCGGTTCTGTCTCCACCACAATGCCCTCTTGTTCCCTACCAGTCAGCAGCAAGGGCCCCTTTTCTCCTCTTTGAAAGTTCTTCCCCACTTCAGGGCCTTTGCACTTGTTCTCCTTCTGCCTGGAATAGCTCACGCTATTGAGGATGCCCGTCGCCATGTCTGGCTCCTTCTCACCCTCCTGGTGTCAGTGAGTATCTTCAAGGAGCATAGCAAGATGGCGGCAAGAGTGTAGACTCTGCATTCAAATCCTGGCTCTCCCAGTCACTGCCTCTGTAACCCTGGCCAAGTTACTTCTGTGCATCCCAATTCCCTCAACTCTAAAATGTAGTAATAATATCTATTTCATTAGTTATTGTGAGGATTAAATGAATTACTGTTGTGTAACACGCAGGAAAGTGGGTGGTATGTAGAAACAAAGCTCTGTAAGAGTGACGGCTATTACTATAAATTGTCGCTGTCAGATCTTCTTTGACTAGTTTATCTAGAGTTTCCCCCAAACCACGGTTAATGACTTTTTGTGATCACTGACATATTTGGGTATATCTCTGCTGTGGTATTTCATGCTGTTTATCCTGCTTTCTGTCCCCCCTCCCTTCCATTGGATTCGTCTGCTTTCTTTCATGGTTAGGAATTCACTCATCCTATTTCTATTATTTTCATGAATTGTCTTGCTTTTTTTGTACAGTTTCCTTACTTAAAGCCTAAAGTAAAAGATCTTTCTTCTCCTTGGAATTCAAGATTCTTAGAAATTTCTGCTTTAATTCTGCTTACTCCTTTTATGTTCATCCTTATTATTGTCTAGTCATTTGTTTCCGCCTTATTTTTCCACTCCCCAAATTAGTTGCCATTCTTATTTTACAGTGTTAGAGCCTTAGATACCCACATTTGCCCATTTCTTTTGCTATATTAGACATGTTGGTTGGAAGGATAAATGACCATAATAGTGGAAGGTAGGAGTATAAACCAGGAATACAGTATCTTCTTAGCAAAACCTCTGTACTCAATGCCCCCGAAGAAGACTGAGGCATCATAAAGCATATCTGGTTGTCACATGATATTTGAGTCCTTATAGCTGATCATATTATATTAATTCAGCAAACAGTTATGCCCCCACTGTGTTTATAGCCTCAATAGGATGTACTAGTGATGCTAGCAGAAGATAAGAATTTCTCTGCCTTTGAAGAAGCCTGTACTTTACACATGAATAATAAAAACTAGTACTTACTCATAGAAAAGTATCTAGTAAACACTCTCTGTGAGGCCGTATCCTGAATAAGAGTGACAAGGTGCCTGACGGTGGTGCTTACGCCGGGGTCGGGGGTGTGCAGCGAAGGCAAAATGACAGCACAGACAGGGATTAGGAAGTGTGTATGTTTAGGGTACAGTTTCAAGAAAGATAGGCAAGGTCTCTGAGAAATTGACTTTTGAGTAAAAACTGAAAGGAGGTGAGGGAGCAACCATGCTGTTGTCTGGAACAGGAATTGCAGAAAGAAGGAACTGGAGGGGCAAAGGCTCTGAGTGCAAAGATCATTTGGACAGGCCCAGTAAGGAGAAGTGTGGTAGGAAACGAAGCCAAAGAGGTAATGGGGAAATAGAAAACTTGGGGCATTGTGAGGAATTTCATCTCAGCTGAGTGAGGCAAGAGTGTTTATTACACTCATTATGAAGGAATTGAGTGGTTCACTAATAGAGTAACGTGCTCTATCACGAAATTCAGTAAATATGCAACATATAAATAAAATACTCAGTATTCAATCAAGTACGTCAAACACTGTTTCTTCATACTGTTTTTATATGTCTGCATTGAAGATGATTTATCTTCTGTGAGTTTGGAGTTTTCCATCCTTAAATTTTGAGGTGGGAGAAGTTCCAGTTCCAGTGATGGTGAGGTCACTTTTATCCGATTCAATCTACTGCAGAAAAAAGAGCTATAAGCTCTCGGCGAAATATAAAAAAAAAATGATTGTCTGAAATCACTGAAGAGCAAGCAACCAGAGCAGGCCAAAACTAGAGAGGATCTGACTTGTAAAATTAGGGATAGATATTGGGTGAAAGCCACAGTTGTGTGGCTGTTCTTTTGAGGGTTTAGTCCCCAGCCTGCCTAAAGCAGACGGCTGGAACTCAGAAAGCTGTATTCTTGACCTGAGAAGTTTGGGATTGACAAAACAACTGGAGATGGAGAGGGAAAATCCTGGAAGAAGAGAGGAGCAACAGAGTGTGTGTATAAACACCCCTCAAATATTGGGTCGACCTCTGAATTGTACGTGCGTCAGTGAGACCTTCAGGGCCCACGGAGGAAACGACAGTCGGTGGCTGAATCTGCTGACCCGAGACTGAGCTGCTTCCCAGCAGGGAGATGGATTTTATAGTCAGAGACCTGCTGGGTTGGAAGGGTGCAGGTAAACACCTCAAGTTTTCATTGAGACCTTGTAAGATCCACAGCTTGGAGTTACAGATGCTCTCCCCAGAGAACAGAGGGAATCACCATACACCTAAAGGCAAAAACCAAACATACCTTTCCCGACAAAGCACAAAATGAAGCCTCCACAAGTTCAAGGTTCTTCTTTAGTAAGTCAACTCCCTGCCAAACAAAATTACTCTTCAGAGAAAGATAACGGAATCCAGAATCTCCTCAGTGTATCATACACACACACACACACACACACACACACACACACACACAAGACTCAACATGGGAGGGAACTGGAAAATATGTCCATACTCGAGGGAAAAATTAGTTTTTAGAGAACTACAAACAGCCCAGATGTTGGAATTAGGGGACAGGAGCTTTAAAGAAACTGTGATAGGGGCACCTGGCTGGCTCAGTTGGTAGAGCATGCGACTCTTGATCACAGGGTCAAGAGACCCACACTGGGTGGACAATTTATTTAAAGAAATAAATAAAATAAATATTTGGGGAAAAATTATAAATACATTGATGTGTACAGCGAAAAATGGAGATAGTAGGTGAATAGATTGGGAATTTCGGTAAAGATTTGGAGATTAGGGGTGGGAGTCCAAATGGAAATTCTGGAACTAAAATACGTAATGTGAACTAAATTAGTAGGATTAACAGAACATTGAAGAAGAAAAAGACAGGAAAAGTGACATAAGTTCAAGACCATAGTACAGGAAAAAAACCAAAGTACAGGAAAAAAAGGTTTAATAGAGAATGAATAGAAGCTCAGTGACTTCTGGGATAGTATCAAGAAATCTAATATATGTATAATTGGATTTCCAGAGGAGGAGGAGGTAGAGGGGGAGCTTAAAGCAGAAAAAATATTCGAAGGAATATTAGCTGAAATTTTGCCAAATTTGACCACAGACAGCAACCCACAAATCCTGGAAGCTCAGCTAATTCCAAGCAGGAAAAACGCAAAGAAAGGCATACCCAGGCACATCATGGTCAAACTGCTATAAAAAAATAATAATAAAAATAATATTTAAAAAAATCTTAAAAATAGCCCAAAGAGGGAATCACACACACACTCTCACTCTCTCTCTCTCTCTCTCTCTCCCAGAATGACAGCCAACTTTTGTCAGAAATAGTGGAGGCCAGATGACAACATAGTAACATCTCCACGGTCCTGGAAGAACACTATCATCTTTGACCCTATACCTAGGGAAACCTCATTTTTTCTATACGAGGGCAAAATCAATTTCAGATTAAAACAAGAACATAAACACAAACAGAAAATTTGTTACCAGATGACCCACAGTATAGAAAAATGCTAGAAGAAAGAATCCAGGCTGAAGGAAATTAGTACCACATGGAAAGTTAATTCTATAGGAAGGGAGGAAGGGTGGGCGGAAGAAATGAAAAATATATGACTAAATCTAAAAAAAATATTTTTTGTCAATTTTTAAAAAGTCAACTGGCTTTTCTTAATTTTTTTAAAAGGTTTTATTTATTTATTTGACAGAGAAAGAGCACAAGGGGGGGGGGCGGCAGGCAGAGGGAGAAGCAGGCTCCCTGCTAAGCAAGGAGCCCAATGTGGGGCTCGATCCCAGGACCCCGGGATTATGACCTGTGTGGAAGCCAGATGCCCAACTGACTGAAGCACCCAGGTGCCCCAAGGCAATTGGCTTTTTATTATTTATTATTTTTTTTAAAGATTTTATTTATTTATTCGACAGAGATAGAGACAGCCAGCGAGAGAGGGAACACAAGCAGGGGAGTGGGAGAGGAAGAAGCAGGCTCCTAGCGGAGGAGCCTGATATGGGGCTCGATCCCATAACGCCGGGATCACGCCCTGAGCCGAAGGCAGGCGCTTAACTGCTGTGCCACCCAGTCGCCCCGGCAATTGGCTTTTTAAACCAAAATTAGTAATAGTGTATTTTGGGATTTATACATAGAAGTAAAATGTATGACAGAAAAATATGTATGTATGATAGCACGAAGGATGGAATGGAGTATAAATGGAATTTGAAGTTTCTTGCATTATAATCTAAAGTGATATAATATTCTAACTATACTGTGATAAATTCAGGATGCATATTATAATCTTCAGAACTTGCTCTAAAGAGAGAAGAAGAGGGAGGGAGAAGAGGAGGATAAAAGCTTAAAAACTTGATTAAAAGAAGAAAGAGGAGAAACAGAAAGTCTATTTAAACCCAACTATGTCAATAAATATATTGAATATAAATGAGCTAAACTAATTAAATGACCGAGATTGTTACATTGGATAAAAATCCAAGACTCAACTACAGTGAGTAGTTATAAATTATATCTCAATTATATACAAATTATATCTCAATTTGAAGAGAAAAAAAAAGGTCTGTGTAAGAATGTTTACAGCAATTTTATTCATAGTTGTCAAAAACTAGAAACTCCCAAATGAGCTCTGTATTCCACAACTGCAGAATTCTTTTTCTTTTCAAAGATTCAAGTACTACAAGTTCAGGTAACACATGTGAATCACAGCTGGACTTTATTTAATTATCTTATCAGTCAAATGAGGTAGACTGTGGCACCCTCCTGTTTATAAGTCAGGAAACGAGGTTCAGAGGAAGACTGGTCTTGTCCAAGATGGCAATCATGAGAGGTGGGACGTGTCTCACCATGAATATAAACAGTGAACATCTGTTCAACTTGAAAACTGTTCTTTCTACTCAAGAGTTTAAAGAGTGAGTTAGAGTGTTGGATCTAGAAGCCAACTCTCCTGAATCCTAATGTAGAACTAGGAATCTATATCATCTTCTTAATACTTTCTAACAGAAATTTTTGTAAAATAACCATTTGCTCCCTATTGTCAGTCCAAACAGTGGGAATCTGTTTTATTGGTCAGTTGGGTGATAAAACCATTTTCTAACAGAAAGCCTTCCCTTATTTATTTTCCCATTTTTTTGAGTTTATGCTTACTAAGGAGGAAGCCAAGGCAAGGAGACAGCCAAGAACATTTTAATTGAGTCAAGTGGGACATGCTTTAATCAAGTCTTCAGTGTTACAAGTTCTGGAAAGTGCCTTGCAATCTCTTATTAATCTCGCCAAATCAGCATTTCAGTTTGGTACTCACAAGTGTTTAGAGAGTCATTGATGAACTAACTAGCTTTCCTGTGGAGAATAGTTGAAACCTCTGGAGGACAGCAGTCTTAAATTAGACTGAGGAAGTGTGCGATCACAGTAGAAAATAATATGAACGGAGGGAATTATTGATTGATGGTTCAGAAATACAGATAATCTTAAAAACTTGTTTATTCCAGTTTTCCTTTTGGGTATATAGTGAACAGTTGTTGATTGCTTCCCCTATGTGCATTGTCCCCTTTCTCCTTTCTAGCAGCATCTTTATTAAGACATCTGTGTGGTTCTGGGGCAGCTGGTTCCATCTGCCCTTAAGATTTGGCCAGTCAGCCCATTCCATTCCCTTGGCCACCATGATTATTTTGGATTGGGCATGTGGCCCAAGCAAGTGCAATCTGGGTAAACTCTCACTGGTGTGGTATGTGGTTGTGATGTGGTTAATACAAGAAGCGACTATCAGTGGTAACTCCGAGGCTTATGAAAGGGTTCACGCTATGTGGATGTACCATTGGAGTGAAGGGGGTAAGAGAACCAGGACCTTCCCATCAGGGCTGCTGTGAGGATTGAATGGGATCCATCCCGTCCAAAAAGCACGTTACAAAAAGTCTGGCATAAAATATAAATTCGTGTTTTAAGGGCTTTTGAGTTACTAATGACAGGAATTACCTCAGATGAGTATAAGCAAAAAATAGAAATGTATTGGAACAGTATTAAGGAAGCTCTGAAAATTGAAGAAAATGTTCCAGATACCTGAGCAAGTCTGGGGACTTTGGTCCCAGAATCATATTTCGGTGCCCTCAGCACTCTCTCTATCTGTGGTAGGATTTCTTTTCTCGGAGAGGTAAGAAAGAAAGTCACCAGCAGCCCCCAGTCTTCCCATCTTTGTGACCCAAAAGGCAAAGTCCTAACTCCTGGAACTTGAAAAATCTTGGGAAAGGATGCTGACCCCTTGGGACATACTTATACCCCCAGACCAATGGGTCTGGCTAGGGATTGGACATTGGACAATTTGCTAGGTCAGAGCACCCACTGGACACTCCCTAGGAGGGGGGGGGCTGTGAGCGGTAGCCTCACCCAGAATCACGTTTGCATAAAAAAAGAGTTTCCCCCCAAATGGTGCTGTATAGTAAAACAGGTGTCCATAGTTATTCAGTATTGCTTTTCTTTCTCAACAGATGTCTTCTCCTTATCTCTCTAATGGGGGCCAGGTGGGGAAAATGGGAAGCAGTGGGGGGGAAGTTAAGTGTGAATTTTATTCACTCACTGTGTATTGCATGTATTAGCCTATTACATCTCATTTCATCTTTACTGCAGCACTATGTGGTAGATAATATTGCCATTTCGGCCAGAAACAAGCCCCGGCTAAGAAACTAGCCCCAGATCACAAAATATAGATGTGATAGAGCCAGTAGCTGAAGCAGGGTCCACTTGTCTCCTGAGTGTACCGTGCTTCTCAGGATGAAGTAAGTTATACTTACCTGGTCAGCCCTAGTCACTCTCGTCCTCCCTCCCCATCATGAGCCTGCATTAGAACTTGAAACTTGGGTTTCTCGAGACTTATAAGGACATGCTTGTCTCATCCCATCGCAGACGAAGGATGTGTTCCCCATTTTATAAACTGAAGTACTTGTTCCTTGACCTAAAACTGGAGAACACGTATCTGAAAAGAGCTTTTTACTTACAGGGAAAAGTTGTAGGAAGATCTACGTGGCCTGTATTTGAATCCCACTGCTGACTGAAGCAGACTTCCTGCTCCCAGCCCCCGGCCCTAGCAAGAGCCTGATGTGGGACTTGATCCCAGGACCCTGGGATCATGACCTGAGCCGAAGGCAGATGCTTAACGTACTGAGCCACCCAGGCGCCCCTCTCTTTGTAATTTTGCCATATATTTGATATACAGTTAAAAGATTTTTCCATGTTAACATTTACGACAAAAACTTCCCCCATGTCTCTGCAACTTAAAATACATTTTATCCTGAGGCAGGGCCTTGGGTTTTTCAAACTGTATCTGCATCAAAAGTCAGACTGCTTCAAAATCAAAGTGAATACTTACAGCCTTTGATTTCAAAAAGCTCATAGGATGGACGAGAATATTTTGTAATAGTAGTTTAACTCAAATACCCAGATGTTGCAAAGTGTGCATGTTACAAATGTCCCTGTGTGTGAAATAGAATTTTCCTTATAGGAGTGAAAAGAATATTGGAACGCATTTGATGCTGTTCTTGCTCTGAGATCCAACTTAGCAGCTGCATTTGTTCTCTTCCCACCCCTCTGCTTGATGTATGCATAGAATGAACAAACCCCCAACAAGTTCCCTCTTAGTTCTTCGTTCCCACTTAGAATAATGGGTGTCACCTTCATGCTTCTGTAGAACTGTGTGCATCCTCACATCACAGTTCTTACCACACTTGCGTAGCAGTTGTGTGTGATCGATCTCGAGCTCTAGTAGAATATCAGAATCTTGAACAAAGGGATGTTCTCATTCATCCTTGTATTTTGGGCATTCAGCACAATGCCTAGCATATAATAGGCATTCAGCAAATATTTGAATGAAACATCATTTTATATATAAAAAAATGGATGATTAGTGAGTTTTAATGACTTTGACAAGTCAGCGCAGGACTAGAAACAGAACCCCTGCCCTGGGTCTTTCCATTACAGTAGGTGTTTTTGGACATGGGCAGTAGACAGTAAGGTCCTACAAAGATAATTTTATAATGAGTTCAGAAATGGCACAACCAAAGCCAAACCTGTGACAAATATCAGGTTGTTTGTATTGTAAAGCCCGGTCTTCAATTTTTGGTTTTCTTTGACAGTTGAGACGAGGTCATGAGATCAGACAGACACATACAGTAGTCAAGTGGGTGGAAAATCTTTATTGAGGAAGTGGTATTTTTGAATTACAAAACTAAATTGGGATCGACTTTTTAAGTCACTTGTTGGAATGTGTGACTGCACTTGGCCTGTTTATCATGTGTTACGGTGCGGTATTAGTTCCATCAGACCTTCTGATTTGTCAGATCTCGGCCAGGCGGTCTCACAGAACTAAACCGGGACTGGAATGTTGCACTTACCAAAGGCACGTCCTTCAGCAAGCATGCGTGGATACCTGCCATGTGTCAGGCTCTGTGCTAGGCTGGAGCAACAAAGAAGCTCCTTGCCTCGGGAGCTATTAAGGCAGCGTTCTCCCTAAAGTGAATGTCTGCACAAAGTTGTAAGTTCTGTGACAGTGGTATATGTAGATAATCAAACAACAGAGGGGCTGGGGGTGGCGAGGACCTGATCAATAATAATAACAAATAGCTGCATTAATTGAGGACCATGTCAGGCCCTGATTGAAGCAATTTTGCATGCATTGATCAAGTATTTGCTGATGGTTTTGGACGTTTTCCTTGTCTTGGGTCCCTTCAATATATTGAAGGATTTTTATCTCTGCAGTCAGAACCTTTGACCTTTTTTGTTTTATGACTTGGGCTGTTTTGTTTGATCAGAGAGAGTCATTACAACCACCTGGCAGATTAGAGCTGCCTGTTTACATAGTCTGTATAACAGGGAAGAGTTATATCACTATTTACTGTTTCCCCCTTGCTTTCTCCCTGGCTTCCAAGGTGCACGGGCTCTTGCTTTCTGGGTCTTCTCCACGGACTCTACTTTAATAGGTTAAATGGAGAGAAAATATAAAAATTAGGAAGACACACAATCTCCATAATAAAAAAAAATTGGAAGATGAAGAGGGCAGAGTGCAGATTTACAACTGGGTTTTGAAGGATGGGGGGCAGGGCAAGTTGGTGAGTAAGAGACCCTTGAACAACTATAGCAGTTGGTGAGAAGATGAAAAGTGTGGAGTATAACTTTGATTGCTTTGGATACCCATTGAAAAATTGCAAATAAAGACAAGAATTACTTTTTCTTTTTTCTTTGCTTTTCCCTTTTTTTTTTTTTTTTAACCTTGGATTGCTGGAATGAGGGCTTTAAATACCATTCTGCGCGGGACTAAGGCACCTAGATTGCTGGGGTTTATTCAGGTTACACATGTCCTGTCTTTCCACTTTAGCTGGCTTTTTGTCCCTTTCTCTGCTTAATAGTTTTTCTCTTTAGGCAAGTAACTGATAAATAAGGAATTCTTACATTTCTTTTTAAGAGTTTTTCCTGAAAGAAAAGTTTTAGAGTGAGCCTAGGGAATAAAACAAGCCTTATGTATCTGCTATTGAATCTTAAGGGGCTGGTTGAATTTACTTGAAATACTGTTATTTTTTTACTGTAGGATCAACTAAGACTTGGATATCTTTCTTATTTATTGCATTTGTGGATGCAGCTACAATCCACTTCTGTTCCAGGGGCCACAGAAGCTCTTCATCTCTCACCAGCTCTAGCGGGTATCCCTGGCAGGTCTAAAGCAAAGGCAGGAGCCTAAGAACTGAAAGAGAGAAGCTGATGTGAAAGCATTTTGTAAGCTTTCAAAGAATGATATTTTGTACAAAGCCTGGCATATAGCTGGCATTCCATAAAATTGTGTTGAATGAAGAGGGAAAAAAAGCAGATGTCTTTCAGTTACACCAGATACTGCTTTTCTGATCCTTCCCCCGCCACCATCACCACCAAAAAAAAAAAAAAAAAAAGCCGTTCGATTACAACTTGGGACATCTGCCAAAGAGTTGCCCAAATCGCCCGTAACTGGTGATTTTCCAGTATATGTATTGCCCACGTTGTGGGCCACCATTCAGTAAGTTAGAATTGTATTTGATTGCTAGCAATAGAAACTGAGCTCTAGTGTCTTAACCATGCAAGGATTATTCTGTCGCATAAAAGAAGTTCAGAGATTGGAATCCAGGTTGGTATAATGGATCTATGGAGTCTTAGAGACCTAGGCTGCTTCTGTCTTTGCTGCTGGGGACTTTCATCCTTAATCAGCTGGGAAAGCTCTTTTCCCTTCCCGTTGCTTCCTAGCCTGTAGAAATAATGGTGGTGCTCCAAAAGTCAGCTTGTACCAAAAGGTCCCAAACACAGAGTGAACTGCTGCTGAATCTTTTCTATCTCTGCTGTCTCTGTAATCTTTAAGAACAGTACCAACGCTGAAGGAAATTTGTGTTCTGGATAGATTTCCCAGTTATGTTTCAAAGTAGTTTCTTTTTCCTAGGAAGAGAAATAGGCCATTGATTCTCTCTGGCTGTAAGTTTTCAGAAAAGAAGGAAGCAACAAGTCGAAGGATGCTGTTCTCAGGGCTCAAGTTCTCCTTTTCTTGGAGCCTCCTGGGTAGTGTGTGTCCCTCAAATAAATAAGAGAAGCTTCTATCCCAGTGGAAGGAAACTGTCATTTATTTGTCCCTCACGTGGTTTGCATGGTCTCCCTCCAGCCAAAAAGTACCCTTCAAGATCCGGAAAAGGATGAGACCTTTCAAACCACAGGAGCTGTGGAACGGAGCAGCCTTGGTCAGGGTTAAGCGTGTGGGGGTGGGAGGCATAGACTAACACCGTGTCAGTCGTCATTTCTACTACGTGAGTCCTTACAATATCCTGCAAAAGGTACTGGGATCCCCATTTTATGTTTAAGGGAACTGCAGTTTTAGAGGGTTTGTATCACTTGCCCAAATGTGACCATGTAGTAAGGGATGGAACGGGGGTTGGAATGCAGCTCTGCCTTTGCTTTGTCTCCCATCTGTCCTTTTATGGCCAGAACAGTGGTCGGACTAAGTTAAGGGAGCCTCATGGGTTTCTCAAGTGACTTTACTAATGTCATATGAAAAGAGTTCTCCCCTAAGAATTGGTGTTTGGAGTTCTGGTACATTCAGCAAATGTGTGGTCAGGCTCAGCTGTGAACTGTGCTAAGCACCGGAGGGGGATGTGAAAGTATCAATAACCCTGTCCTCAAGGAGCTTCCTGTGAGTGAGCATATATAAATCATGCTGGGCAGAATTAGTGTAGTCTGAGGTCTCCTGGTGGAGCATGGAGGGCATCAAACGAGGGAGGGGAGAAGAATCAGCCTCTCTGATGGAACGGGCAGACCCATGTCTGTCAGAGGGATGCCTAGCATCCCTCTCAGCCACCCGGGCTCATTTAATCTTCACGTAGCCTTGGAGTATCCCAGTTACACGGATGAGCAACCCACCCAAAGTTTCCCAGCAAGCGCTAGATGGATAGGAGTCTCAGACCCAGAACTGTCTGGCTCCCCAAGTCCCCTGCCCTTTTCATTAGGCCACTGAGTATAGGCTAAGTACATTTTTTCTGATGTTTCAAAAAATAATACATACATGCTAGTGAAAGTTCCACTCTATACACAACCATGTGTGTTGTATGGGACTCAGTACATCTACCCAGGTTCCCTTGGTTCTGCCTGACCCTCAGGCCCTAGTTGGCTTGTGAAATGGTGAGTCACAGCTGCTGCTGCTTTTGCCATACTTCCTAACACTGCTGGCCATCTCAGCCTTCCTCTGAGTGAGGCCTGGGCTCTGGTATGGTCTCTGCTGTGCCCACTGCGGAGAGAGCCACAGCAGCTCAGAGACCTAGGCTCCCAACTGACCAGACCCAAAAGGGCTCTGGCTGCTCTTCCCCAGTGACCACCCAGAGGGCTGGATAACGCAGCCTGGAGGTGGGGTAGCTAATACCTCCGACCAAAGATTTGGAAGCTAGGGAAGAGAAGGAGCCAACAGGTAAACTACTCACTCTGTTTTTCTCCTCCTCCCCTCCCCATTTCCTCACATACACTGTTCTCAGCTACAGAAGTTCAGTACAGTCTATGCCCTTTCTTTGGAGAGAGAGCGCACAAGAGAGAGTGTAGGGATGGGGTAGGCGTAGAGGAAGAGAGAGAATCCTATGCAATCTTCGAGCTAAAATCAAGAGTCAGGTGCTTGACTGACTGAGCCACCCAGGCGCCCCTGTATGGTCTATCCTGAAAAATTCTTAATGATCTTGCAGTTGGTTATGTTTTCATGTTAAGCTATAGCCAGTTTATCGATGCATTGCTTTGTGTTTCCTTTCCTTCCTACTCTGCCTTGCTAATCTTTATTCCCTTTCTGCTCTGACATTTCAACACCTGAATAAAGCAGGTAAGTTTTGCCATAGGCTCTGTTTTCTAGGGAAACTGAGCAGGGCAGTATTCAATGAAAAATAAATATCTTTCCCATCTCAGACCCTTGCGCAGCTTACCCTGTTTTGTACCTTGTTTTTCTTTAGTATATTTAACAGTGTAATAGTAGGTAATAGTTGAATGCTTATGTGCCAGACTTTAAGTCCTTATGATTAATGTGCAGCATAACCCAATGAGATAAAATAAACCACGGAGATAGTTCCATATGAGCATGTAGAGATGATTTGCATTTGTTTTGTTTTTTGGAGGAATGATTATCACTTTTTTTTTTATAAAGATTTTTATTTATTTATTTGACAGAGAGTGAGAACACAAGTGGGGGAGCGGCAGAGGGGGAGGGAGAAGCAGATTCCCAGCTAAGCAGGGAGCCAGATGCGGGACTCGATCCTAGGACCCTGGGATCATGGCCTGAGCTGAAGGCAGATGCTTAACCAACTGAGCCACCCAGGCATCTGTGATTATCACTTTGGTCAAAATAATAGATGTTCATTATAAATCAAAAAATGGTGAAAAATTCAAAAAAGCAAAAATTCACTCAAACCCCACTGCAAATAACTAAGCAAACAACATTCCATGCAGTTCTCATGAACCTCAAGTTTTCACAGCAACTGTATAAAATACCATAAGTGTAAGTGCCTTTGTTATTTCCATAATTCACTGGCGTATAACACATGTTTCTCTCCCTTCAACCCCAAAATTGTACCCAGATATTACCTTGTGTCGAATGCACCTGTAACGCCAGTGAAAGTCTCTGGGCCAAAGCAAAAGGTATTCAACAGCAAGGTGAACTGTGATTTAATGAGAACGCAGAATATCACAGGGATAGGAATTGCACATCCTAGAGTTTTAGTCACCAAAAGATGCCATAGGCCACACACAGCTGATCAGAGATATATTTGAGGTTATTCCATTACAGTTTAGATTTAAATTTTGCTACTAAGTCACGGATGAAAAGTAGTAGAGGCACTGATGTATCATTAAGATCACGGACACTGCAAAACCACCCCAGTTAAAGGGCAACAGAACCCTGTTTTGAAGGCAGGGGCGACTCAATTCCTGATGTGGTATGTGCCAGTGATTAAGAGAATCATCTGGAGACCAGCACGGATGATGAGTTTTCCTGGCATTGGGGATGAATTGCCTGACTTTGAAGATGATTTTCTAGGGTCTGAGGTTGAAGAATAAAATTTCTACAATTAGATTTTTTTAATTTTTTGTTTGTTATCATACTGTGCGGTTCTTTCTATAGGTGTATAGTCACATTCGTTTAAATACCAGCTTCTATTAGAATACATTGTTTCCTCTCTCACTTGCTATGTACAAATAGTGACATTCTTGCTTTATATAATATGCTTTGTTCCAATTTTTATAAAAGTATTTGCTTATACTGTGGCTACCTGTATAGTAATTTGTGTACATTTATTTTAGATTATAGCATGCTTTTTAATCACCAGTACCATATTTCCGTGACTTCTGGGCAAATGTGATTTAGCTGTAGAATCAATTTCTAGTAGAATTTCTGAGTCAAAGAGCATGTGCATTTAAATTTTTTTTTAAAGATTTTATTTATTTATCTGACAGAGAGATAGAGACAGCCAGCGAGAGAGGGAGCACAAGCAGGGGGAGTGGGAGAGGAAGAAGCAGGCTCATAGCAGAGGAGCCCGATGTGGGCTCGATCCCATAACGCCGGGATCACGCCCTGAGCCGAGGGCAGACGCTTAACCGCTGTGCCACCCAGGCGCCCCGAAATTTTGATCGACATTTTCAACTTACCTCTGTAAGAAATGACGAGAAATAAAGGAGGATGGAGTGGGTTCATTTTTTTTTTCCCATATATTTTTAAGGTTTTTGTTTTGTTTGGGGTTTTTTTGTTTGTTTCGTTGTTTTTTGGGTTTTGGGTTTTTTGCCTAGAATAATAGACATAAAGCCCCTGCTTTGGGTATTTGAGGTGACAGAACTTTTCTGAATATCTTTCCAGATAGCAAGCCTAGTATAGAGCAGATGGAAATTAATCATATTAATAAGCAGTGTTAATCTGTTGATTGATCAGACAAACCAGCAAGGCAGCCGCTTAGATAGTGTTGCTGTTTGCGGACTTTCTGGTTGAAGAAAGAGGTCCAGCCATTTTTAGCAAGGAAGTTCTGAGGCAAGTGTCCACAGGTCGATGTAGCCAGTAAGTACTATGAGAAATAAACAAGGGGAAAATTAAGAATAAGAATATTCTGGGGTATTTTTTGAAGGAGGCCTTCACCTCCTTGATGTTTGCTCAGACCTGCTTAGCTAGAACTGGTTCCTCCTCAAGTCCTGTAGCACTTAGTTTATGATGCTTATATATGTAACCAGAAATCATGGTACTTTTTTTTTTAAAAGATTTTATTTACTTATTCGACAGAGATAGAGACAGCCAGCGAGAGAAGGAACACAAGCAGGGGGAGTGGGAGAGGAAGAAGCAGGCTCCCAGTGGAGGAGCCTGATGTGGGGCTCGATCCCATAACGCCGGGATCACGCCCTGAGCCGAAGGCAGATGCTTAACCGCTGTGCCACCCAGGTGCCCCCATGGTACATTTTCTAAGACAAAGTCATAAACTGGTATCTTTGGCCTGAATTCTATTCACAGAATATTTTGAACCGTTTTAATCAGTATAGATTATGAAAAGCTGAGAGATTTTACATAAAATTTCCAGCATCCAGATCTGGGAACACTGGGCCTAAATTTTTGCTTCACAGCCATTAGTTAGAAGCCGTTGGCCACTGCCCGCTTTAGCCAGAAGATAGGCTTTTTAGATTCTCTGTATTCTCTCCCCTCCCCCACCACAGAGTCACACATATATACACCTACTTGGCTCTTAACACCTCATGAACATATGCCCTCTGAATGCAGGATTTTTGTCTGTTTTGTTCACTCCTTTTTCCTCATGACCAGAGTGTTGTCTGGCACATAGTAGGTTAAAGAATATTATTTGATGGAAAGAACGAATTTTGACTCTTGGTCTAACTTTATGAAGGGGGCGAGGGAATGAGACAGAATTTTTTGATTTTCAGCCCTTCCAGAGAGGGATAATGTTCCCCTTTGCCCTTGAGGCATTGTATATGGCTTAGCATTATAATTTTAATTTATGACTTATTTGCTTTGTGGGATAGTAAGCTCGTTGGAGTCAGAGACCTGCCTTGTAATATTTTGTATCCTTAATAATACCTTGCACATAATAGATGCTTAAATATTCTTTGAATGATTGGCAGAATTTTTAAATTTCTCATGAAAAAGAACGTTGTGAATAAAGGCAGGGAGGTGGTAATGAGTATGTTCTAGTGGGGGATCACGAAATGGCCCACTTGAATTTCTTCTGCAGCTGTATTTTTTCCAGACTCGCAGCCCCAGTTATATTCTATTCACCATCCAGAAGGTTTTGGACAGTCCTACTCCTATTCTTTAGCAGCAGGATAAATTGCTCTCCTTTCCTCACTTTGCGTATACTCTTAGTACTTATACTCTACTGGAGAGCTTGTCTCCTACCACCAGTCTGTGATTTCCACATGGGTAAGAATTCTGTTTGGTTTGTTTTTGTATATCCTAACAGCAAATATTTATAGCATTTGTGCACAAACTCTGTATAAGCACTGTTCTTGGAATTCAGTAAATGTTTGAATTTAGTTGCATCGGTATTAGGAGTTGAATTAAAGCTTTTACACAGCTTTATAGTACATTTCTATATTGTCTCATTTGATCTCGAAATCAACTTTGAGAGCTGCAAAGGAGAAAATCAAAGCCAGAGAAACTGTGACCAGTGTAGAGTCACATGGCTAGAATGACTGAATATCCAGGCTGCCCTTTGCCGGTTAGTGGCTGAATGTTTGCTAAATTATGGTGCCTAGATAGAAGGGATAGAATTGTGGAAGACTTGTCATTCTTGGCTGAGCAGTTGGGACCTGTGTCTTGAAACAAGAGAAAGGGAAATGTTTCTTGATAACTTATTTTTGGATGAGGGCTCTTTGCCATCCAAGGCTTTATCCCCTCAATCTGGACAACAATAGCATTCCTTAGGGGGGTGAGAGCGATGATGAGTATTCATTAGTTTGCTTGCCTCACCCAGATTCCATTCCTACCTCCCAGAATTTTCCCTGTTTCCACCCAGCTCTTCAGTAACAATCAATTCCAATCAGTGGCTGTACTCCACTTTTTGGATCAAGGAATACCCCTCCCGGCGCCTGGGTGGCACAGCGGTTAAGCATCTGCCTTCGGCTCAGGGCGTGATCCCGGCGTTCTGGGATCGAGCCCCACATCAGGCTCCTCCGCTATGAGCCTGCTTCTTCCTCTCCCCCTCCCCCTGCTTGTGTTCCCTCTCTCGCTGGCTGTCTCTCTCTCTGTCGAATAAATAAATAAAATCTTTAAAAAAAAAAAAAAAAAAAAAAAAAAAAAAAAAAAAAGGAATACCCCTCCCTTCTCCGTCTTCCTCCTTAGGGCTTTGGATAGGAGCCCTTTAATTGCTGTGGACTAAAGAACTGGAGGCCAGCCCCTGCATACCGGGAATGCCAGTGGCTTTGTTCGCTGCTAGGGCACTGCATTAGCACCGCCTGCTAAATCCCAGAGCAGGTGGAGGAAATCTAATTAGCACTTAGTAAGCTAAGGCCCCTTGGAGAATTTCTGATAAAGAAAAGGTCAGCGCAAATGAGAAGGAACACTGATAGACTTGGTTTTCCGAGTGGGAACTTTCTGAAATGCACGGGGAATCGAATGAGCTAGATTCTAGTCTTTGCTTTACCAGTGGTTTTTGGCAAGTCCCTCTATTTATCTGAGGTTTCATTTTTCTTGTCTGTGTCTACTCCTTTGCTAAACCTTCTTTCCTAAACAAATACTTTTTAAGAGTGCAAGGGACCTCAGATCATCAATTCACTATCACCTGGGAAGTTTGTCCCAGCATTCACATATCCACATCTCACTCTGTATCTATCTCATAGATTTAGTAGACACATAGTAAATATGAATGGTTTGACAAATTTCCCAGGACAATTTGGTAATACCCTTGGTTTATGCTTTTTGGAGAACTTAGCCACAAACAGCAAGCTTAAGGCTACCACAGTGTTTCCTCTGCACACAGTAGTTGCTCAGCAGTATGCTTGGAGGGGGCTTTTCCTGGGCTGTCAAGTGGGGAGCTAGAAGTGGCATTCCGATTAGGAGAAGCAACAGAGAAAAGCACATTATAAACCACCCCAAACAGTAAACATTTTACAAAATGGGGTTGAGAGTTATTACTGGGTATGAAGTCAGCAGTAGTGAGTTGTGACCAGCATTTTTAAAAAAATGAAATAGAATAGAGAATAACACACATTGTATCCAATAAAGACATCTAATGAAACTTTTTTAAAAAATTTATTCATTTATTTTTTTGAGAGAGAGAGAGCAGGCAACCACATGAGCAGGTGGGGAGGGCAGAGGGAGAGGAGAAAGAGAATCCCAAGCAGGGTCCACACTCAGCTCAGTGCAGAGCCCGAAAGGGGGCTTGATCCCATAACCATGAGATCATGACCTGAGCTAAAACCAAGAGTCAGATGCTTAGCTGAGCCACTCACACACCCCCATCTAATGAAATATTTAAATTTATGAATACTGTACTGGAATTTTAAGAGAATTTCTTGTTGGACTGTTCAGAAGCCATCGATCTAGACAGGTCTCTATATTGGTCCCTGGGGAAGGAGTGTCGAGAAAGCATGTAAAAAGACACTAGGAGTGGAAGTTCTAGTCTTTACCCAAGCTGTTTGACTTTGAGCACATCACATTTTGTCCTGAATTTCATATTCTTCTTTCTCATTGCCCTTAATATCCTCTGCCTGACTTCACCCCACACCTGCATGGTAAAACTTAACTCAAATCTCCCTTCTTTAGCACCTGCCTGATTCTGAAATACAGTGGGTACTTAGAAAACATGTTAAATGGTTGAGAACTTTCCCTCAGATCTCCAGGTACTTTGTCAGGAAGGAGGTCTCCATTCAAACCTGTTTATAGCTTTTTAAAAGATATATTTCTGCTTCTCTTCTGCAGAATAGACACCGTTTTATTCTACTGTGTATTACCAGCACTTAACATATTGCCTAGTATATAATAGGTGCTTCATGAATGTTGGAATGAATAGTATCTTTAAAGAGACTGTGGACTCTGGGAAACAAACTGAGGGCTTCAGAGGGGAGGCGGGTGGGGGATTGGGATAGGCTGGTGATGGGTAGTAAGGAGGGCACATATTGCATGGTGCACTGGGTGTTACACGCAAATGATGAATCATGGAACATTGCATCAAAAACTGGGGATGTACTGTACGGTGACTAATATAACAAAATAAAAATTATTTAAAAAAATAAAGGTGTGTGATGTTCAATAATATACTCACTGAGCACTTATTATATACTTATATAAACTTAGTAGAACACTGAGCACGTGGTAGGTGCTGCGATAGACACAAATATGTGTAAAAGAACATTTTCCCTTGAGGAGCTCAGAGATTAAGGAATTGAAGCATAAGCGCATAGAGCTGCTGACAAAGCCATTAGTATTAGTGTCTGGCTATAATGGTCACTGTGCAGCTAATGTATAACTTCCCATTTCTGCATTTGTATGCTGGTCACCAAAACCAGACAGGAAGGATGTTTCTCCATTCTGATTTATTTTCTCAGGAAGTAAGTGAGAAACCTTGTTTCCAATATGGTGATCTAACAGTTCCAAAGTATGTTAATTTGAGGAGGCAAAAGGAGCCTCACCCTTTTTGTATCAATTACTAATACTATAGGAGGTTGTTTAAAATCTCCCATTTTGGTTATGGATTTGTCAGTGATGATAATTCTTTCAATGATAGTAATTCTTTATATATTTTGAGGCTTTATCTTAGAATTATGTATCTTCAGGACCTTTGAACCTCCTGTTTTCGCAAAGTGACCCCTTTGCCTTAATATAAGTCATATAGCTCTAGCACCATTCTTTTGAGTGGTATATATGCCTCATGTAGTTTTTTCCATCCTTTGACCTTCAGCCTACGTGTACTTTTATGTTTTAGGTATATCTTTTAATAATGGTATGTATCTAGATTGTGTTTTTGTTTAACCTGACAGTCTTTGTCTTTTAACTGAGGAGTTTAGGTAATTGATGTTTATTACAGTGAGACAATATTTGCTTTTTAACTGAATTTAATTGATTTACATTTATTGTAATTATGGAAATATTTAGATTTATTTCACATCGTGTTTTCTGTGTGTTTATGCCTTTTAGATTGAGTATTTCACTTTTTCTCCTTTTATGTTTACTTCTCTACTAATTTTTTTTTAAAGTCGGCAAGAACAATTTTAATAGAAGCACTTTATTTCTGCATGTTATGTTTATTCAGAAAACATTCATGGCGGGATTCCATATGACCCTTGAAGCAACTTCTTTTTCTTTTTAATTTTTAATTTTATTATGTTATGTTAGTCACCATACAGTACATCATTAGTTTTTGATATAGTGCTCCATGATTCATTGTTTGCATATCCTCTACTAATTTTGAAGTTATCCTCTGTTTACTTTCTTAACAGATATTCTACTATGCATACTTAAATTTTTTTGCTTTTATAAAAAGGTTTTATTTTTTTGAGAGAGAGAGAGAGCTCGCACATGCATGCAGACGCTCAAGTGGGGGTGGGGAGGGGTGGAGGGAGAGAGAGAAGCAGGCTTCCCAATAAGCAGGGAGCCTGATGTAGGTCTTGACCCCAGGACGCTGAAATCATGACCTGAGCCTAAGACAGATGCTTAACCAACTGAGCCACCCAGGCACACCTACTTACTAAAAATTTTTTTTAAGATTTTATATATTTGAGAGAGAAAAAGAGCATGAGTTGGGGGGAGGGGCAGAGGGAGAGGGAGAAGCAGACTCCCTACTGAGCAGGGAGCCTGATGCAGGCTCAATTTCAGGACCCTAGGATCCTGATCTGAGCTGAAGGTAGACGGTTAACTGATTGAGTCACCCAGGCACCCCATTAAATTTTTTAAATTTGTAATAGAGAATACATTCACATGGTTTCAATATCAAATATTTGAAAAGTATACCGTGAAGAGTATGACTTATATCTTTCTGCCCCATCTGCTCAATTCCAATCCGTGTGTACACACACACACACACACACACACACATGCGCGCGTTTTGGTCTACATATTTCAACATAGATTATAAATATGGATACAAATACGTATTCTCTTTATTTCATACAAATGGAATGGCAACATAAGGTACAACTTTCCCCATGTTTAGCTTTTTTCAGTTAATAATTTATCTTGATGCTCTTTCCATATTGGTACATGAAGACTTTCCTTTTTTTTTTTTAACAGCCAACTGATATTAATTAATGGAACCATCAATTAATGGAACCATAACAGAATGTCTTTGTTGATGGACATTTACATTGTTTTCCATCTTATTCTTTTAAACAGATCTGCAAAATGTATTAGTTTGTCTCTAGGTAAATTTCTAAAAAGAAATTGCTTGGTTAAAGGATAAGTACTATTATAATTTTAATATATTATATGTAATTTTGCCACTCTACCCTCCAGAGGGTTTATAATTATTTCTACTCCCACCAGCAGTGTATGAAAGTGTCTGTTTTCCCACAGTCTTGCCCACATAGTTATCAAACTTCTGGATTTTTGCCAGTCTAATGGAAATAGTATTTTAGTGCAGTTTTAATTTGTATTTCTTTTTTTGTAAACAATCTGTTCATATGCTTTGCTTATTTTTCCACAGGGTTGTTAGTCTTACTGATTTATAGGAACTCTAAGAGATTAGCCTTTTGTAATAGAAATTGCAGTTTTTAGCACAATATTTATGACTTCCAAACCCAGTTTATCATTTGTTTTCTTGCTTTGTGTGCATGTGTATGTGTGTGCACACTTGTATGTTTGTGTGTGCATTCACACTTGTGTGCTTATTAATGTTGCCATGCAGGATTTGTAGATTTTTGGGTAGCCACTCTAATCATTTTTCTTTTTTATGGCTTCTAAACATCATGAAATAGAATGAGTTTCCCACTCAGAAGTTATAAAAGAAACTGTACTATGCTTTATTCTATTACTTATATAGTTTCATTTTATATTATGGTTAAATCTCTGCTCTGTTTGAAATTTATTCTGATCTGTACTTAGAGGGACAGAGTCAACTTTGTCACAGTGTCATTTAAATCTCAAATGCTGTCTGAAATCTTTTTCCCACAATTCGAGATGCCACTAGTATCATAACCTAAGTATTTTATGCATTAGTACCCGTTTGTGGACTTAAGATATATTAAATTCCAGTAGTTGGTCTATCTATAGATCAAGGCAGCACACTTGATTTTAACTAATAAAGTTTTATAGTCTGTTTTATCATATAATTGCCCAAGTCTCCCCTTATTGCTATTCTGGTTTATTTTTCTGTATGAACCTTAGAACTGCCTTTCCTATTGGGGGAAAAATAAGTTGGTATTTTTACTGAATTCATGTTAAATTTATAAATTCACTTAGGGAGAATTGAGCTCTTTTATTAGCACATACATTTTAATTTGGCCTAAAGTCATACTCTTTCTGTATTAGTTTCCTGTGGTTACTGTGTGAAATTACTACAAATCTGTTGGCTTAAGACAAAAGAAATTTAATCTCTCACAGTTCTAGTGGCCAGTTCAAAACAAAGTGTCACAGGGCAGTTCTCCCTCTGCAGACTCTCGAGACAATTTTTCCTGTGCCTCTCCCAGTTTCTAGTTGCTCCAGATGCTTCTTGGCTTGTAGCTGTATCATTCCATTCAGTGCGTCCGTGATTGCATTGTCTCCTCCTCTTCTGTGTCTTCTCCTTTGGGTGTCTGTTCTCCCTCTATCTCTCCTTCAAAATAATAGATATTATTGCATTTAGAGACCACCTGCGTTATTAAGGATACATGCCTCCTCTCAAGAACTGTAACTTAGTCACATCTTTCGCCATATAAGATAAGATTCACAGGTTCCAAGGATTAGAATGTGAACATAGGTTTTGGGGGAGCCACAATTCAACACTCTCCTTCTGAATTATGTAAGAATTCATAGAATAGTTAATGTCCCATCACTTCTCTTGTGTTATTGTTGTCTAATATTTTCATTCTGTCTTGTTTCTTTATAACCACACAAATTAAGTAGTATTCTTGTTTCACACTGGCACTGTGCAGATTTCCCACAGAGTTATCGATATCTTTGCTCATCTTTGTTTCCTTTTAGTTCAGACATTCCATATGGGATCAGTTTCCTCCTTCCTCAGGTACATCCATTAGGATTGCCTTTAGCGATGGTCTGTATGTGGTAGTCTCTTTGTTTTCTCTGAAAATGGTTTTATTTTCCTTTCATTGTTGAAAGAATTTCATTAGCTATAGACTTCTGCATTGACAGTAAATATTTTCAAGATTTTAATTTTTAGAGCAGTTGTGGGTACACAGCAAAATCGAGGGGAAGGTATAGAGATTTTGCATATAACCCCTACCCCTACACATGCATATACTCCCCCATTATCATCATCCCCCACCAGAATGGTACATTTGTTAAAATTGCTGAGCCTGCATTGATATATCATGATTACGCAAAGTACATAGTGTATATTACGTACTCACTCTTGGTGGTGTACTTTCTGTGGGTTTGAACAGATGTATTAATGACATGTATCCATCATTATGATACCAAACAGAATATTTTCACTGCCCTGAAAATTCTCTGTGCTTCGTCTATTCATCTCATCCCTCTGTTCCCCAGCCTCTGGCAACCATTGACCTCTTTACTGTCTCCATAGTTTTATTTTTTCCAGAAGGTCATATAGTTGGAATCATACAGTATGGAGCCTTTTCAGATTGGCTTCTTTCATTTACTAATATTCATTTAAGATTCCTCTGTGTCTTTTCTGGTCTGATAGTTCTTTTTTTCTTGAGTTATATTTGACATAGCAACATTGTATAAGTTTAATGTGCACAACATAGCAATTTGATACGTTTATTTGCAATATGATTGCCGTAGTAGCATTAGCTAACACCTCTATCTTGTCACATATTGTTGTTTCTTCTAGTGTTGGGAATAGTCCCTGTCTTTTAAGTGCTGAATAATATTTCACTGTCTGAATGTACCATAATTTATTTGTCTATTCACCTACTGAAGGACATCTTGGTTGCTTCCAGGTTTTGGCAGTTGTAAATAAAGCTGCTATAAATATCATCGTGCAGGTTTTTATGTGGACATAAGTTTGGGTATGTAAACTCCTTTGGGTAAATTCCACCTCCTTTGGGTAAATTCCAAAAGAGCATGATAACTGGATCATATACTTAAAGTATGTTTAATTTCCTAAGAAACCACCAAACTGTTTTCCAAAATGGCTTACCATTTTGCATTTCCATGGTCATTGGTACCATTGGTATCATTTTGCATCCCATGGTCAATGGTACCATGTACCATTTTGCATTCCCACCATCAGTGAATGAGAATTCCTGTTGGCACTACCTCACCAGCATTTGGTGTTGTCAGTGTTCTGAATTTTGGCTGTTGTCGTAGGTGTGTAGTGTTATCTTGTTTTAATTTGCATTCCCTGATGACATATGATGTGGAGCATCTTGTCATATGCTTATTTGCCATTTGTATATCTTCTTTAGTGAGGCGTTTGTTAAGGTGTTTGGCCCATTTTAAAAATCAGGGTATTTATTTCCTTATTGTTGAGGGGTTTTCTTACTGTATTTTTATTTTATTAAGTTTTTTATTTTAATTCCAGTATAGTTAACATACAGTGTTATATTAATTTCAGGTGTACAGTGTCATGATTCAGCAATTCTATACATTACTCAGTGCTCATCGTGATAAGTGTACTCTTAATCCACTTAATACCCATCACCTGTTTCACCCATCCCCGACCTCCTTTTGGGTAATCATCAGTTTGTTCTCTATAGATAAGTGTCTGCTTCTTGGCTCACCTATCTCTCCTTTTTTTTCCTCTTTGCCCATTTGTTTCTTAAATTCCACATGAGTGAAATCATACGATGTTTGTCTTTCTCTGATTTATTTCTCCTAACATTATATCCTCCATCCATGTTGTTACAGCAGGATTTCATTCTTTTTTTATGGCTGAATCATATTCCATTGTGTATGTGTATGTATGTATGTGTGTATATATATATATATATATATATATATATATATATATATATATATATATATGCCACATCTTCTTTATCCTTTCATCAGTCAGTGGACACTTAGGCTGCTTCCATAATTTGGCTATTGTAAATAATGCTGCAATAAACATAGGGGTGCATGTATCCTTTTGAATTAGTGTTTTTTCACTCTTTGGGTAAATACCAGTAGTGGGATTACTAGATCATAGAGTAGTTCTATTTTTAATTTTTGAGGAACCTCCATACTATTTTCCACAGTGGCTGCACCAGTTTACATTCCCACCCACAGTGCAAGAGGATTCCTCCCCCTGCTCACATCCTTGCCAACACTTGTTTCTTGTGTTTTTGATTTTAGCCATTCTGACAGGTGTGAGGTGATATCTCATTGTAGTTTTGATTTGCATTTCCCTGATGATGAGTGATGTTGAGCATGTTTTCATGTGTCTGTTGGCCACCTGTCTGTCTGCTTTGGAAATATGTCTGTTCGTGTCTTCTGCCCATTTTTTAATTGGATTGTGTGTTTGTTTGTTTGTGTTGAGTTGTAGGAGTTATTTATATATTTTGGGCACTAACCCTTTATTGGATATGTCATTTGCAAATGTCGTCCCTCATTCACTAGGTTGTCTTTTAGTTTCTGGTTGTTGCCAGATAGTGAATTCTTGTCTCACATTTTTTTCTTTTAGTATTTTAAATCTATCCCTTCACTACCTTCTGGCCTCCATGATTTCTCATGATAAATCAGCTATTAATCATATTGAAGATCTTTTGTGTACAAGAAGTTTCTTTGTCTTTAAATAGTTTGATTTTTAATGTGTCTCAATGCGGATCTTTTTTTTTCCTTTGCCGTACAACTTTTTTGATGTAGTCCCAGTAGTTTATAGTATATTTTTGCTCCTTACCCTCAGGAGACATATCTAGAAAGGTATTGCTACCTTTCTTACTGCCTGTGCTCTCTTCTAGGATTTTTAAGGACCTAGGTGTGAGACCTGAAACCATAATCTCTTTTGAATTTACTTTTGTGTATATTGTAAGAAAGTGGTCCAGTTTCATTCTTTTGCATGTGGCTGTCCAGTTTTCCCAATACCATTTGTGGAAGAGACTGTGTTTTTCCCATTGCATATTCTTTCCTCCTTTGATGTCAATTGACCATATGATTGTGGGTTATTGTTGAATTTTAAGAGTTCCTTTGTATATTTGTCAGATGAATGTGTTAGAAATATTTTCTCCCAGTCTGTGGCTTGTCTTCTTATTCTCTTGACGGTTCTTTTTTCTTAGCATATTGAAAATATATTCTATAGTCTTCTAGATCTTGCTGTTGAAAAGTCAGCTGATAGTCTAATTGTTATTCTTTTGTTGGTAATCTCTCTGCTTCTCTTTTAATATCTTCATTTTTGTCTTCAGTGTTCTTAAGTTTCATTACAATATGTTGTTTTATTTCGTTTCATCCTGCTTGACACTTGCTGAACTTCCTGGATATGAAGTTTAGGGTTCTATCAGTGATTCTGGAAAAATTCTCAGCCATTAGCTGTTTGAATAATGCTTTCCTCCATCTTCTCTAATCTCATTCTTGAACTTCAGTTAAAAGATTAGATATATTTTAATTTTATTAAAATTATATTTTAATTAATATTTTAATACCCTCTTATTGTATCATCCATGTCTCTTAAACTCTCATATTTTTCAGATCTTTATTTCTTGATCACCTTCTATGGAATTTTTTTGGATCGGTCTTCCAATTCACTATTTTTTTTTTAGCTATATCTAATCTGTTTAACCTGGTCCATTGACTTTTTCATTTTAATTTTAATTTCATTTCTGAAAGTTCTGTTTGTTTTCAAATGCACTTTGTTCTTTTTTTATACTCTCTTACTCCTTGCTAATTTTTTCAAGCCTCTCTTTTAAATCTTAAAATATAATAATCATAGACATTTTATATTCCATTTCTAATTCCAGTATCTGAAGCCTTTGAGGATCTGATTTTGCTGTCTGTTTTCCCTGGTTATCATTCATGTGGCTTATTTCTGGGTGTGTGTTTTTTGTTTTGTTTTTAAGGTCTAATGTTTTTTTAGGACTTTACCTGTAGAAATTATATGAGGCCCTGAATTAAGTTTTTATTCCACCAGAAAGGATGAGGAGTTGCTTCTGCCAATAGCCTGAAGACATTACTAACTGGACTACATTTAGATCTTCACTTGAGGTTGCATGGATTTGGTCACAAACCAGCTTTTAGTTAGAGATTCTAAGTAGAGACATTTTTCCTTTTCTGCTGGCTAAAAGAGGACAGTTTCTTTGTGGTCCCTTTCAGTGCTACAGGTTTATTTGTGGTTCATCTCTGCACTGAAGGTATAATCCATTGGTACCCCAAGTTTATAAGGGGTTTCATAAAAGATTGCCGGTCCCCAGGCTTTACCTTCTTTAACCACACCCAAGCAGTCATTACAGTGGTCACCAATGTTTGTTACATAGCCAAAGGAAAAAGACTGGCTTAATGTTCTCTTTCCAAGATTTCTGCTTTCATGTAATTACTTTTTATTGTGATAAAATATACACGACATAAAATTTACCGTTGAAACTTGAAGTGTGCAATAGGTATGTTCACATTGTTGTGTAACCATCACCACCATCTTCAGAACTTTTTCAACTCAACCTGAAATTCTGTACCTATTACACAATAACTTCCCATTGTCACACCCTATCCCAGCCCCTGGAAGCCACCATTCTCCTTTTGGTCTCTATGATTTTGACCACTCTAGGTACTCCATGTAAGTGGAATCATAGAGAATTTGCCCTTATGTGTCTGGCTTATGTCACTTAGTATAATGTCTTCAAAGTTCAACCATGTTGTAGAATGTACCAGAACTGCCTTTCTTAATATGGCTGAATAATCCACTGTATGTATAAATCATATTTTCTTTATGCTTTCACTGTTGATGAACACTTGGGTTGTTCCCACCTGCTTTCATTTAATTTTTGTTTTGTGCAGCTTCCTTACTTTCTTGACAGCTCAGCATAATGCATTTTAAAAATTATTTTTTAGGAATATTTTATTTAGCTTTTTAAATTATTTTCTTAGGGAGGGTTCATCTCAATTATCTAGTCTGCCTTACTCCTGGAAACCAAAGTCTCATACCATTTATATGAAGACCAGGAGACAACTGCAGAGAACACAGTTTTTACATTTTACATCTTTTGGATGCTAGAAAGGGAAGATTCTGAGATATGCAACAAATTAATATATAGTTTTATATGTTTTAATTCTTCCCTTGAGGTCTGGTAGGTAATTTTCTTCCTTATTTGTGAGAAGACCTTTAGACTGTCATAAGAAAACTCATCTCTTTCTTGCAGAATTTGGCATTCTTAGCATGCTGTTTGTTCCAACCTCCACCCACCCCTGCATGCCCCAATGTCCAGTAGTAGCATTTGAGATTTGTATAAAGATATCAAAATCATTGAGTGCTTGAACTGAAAGGGTCTAATTCTAATCCCTCTCTCCTGTCTTGGAATAGTAGTAGCATTTGAAATTTGTATAAAGATACCAAAATCATAGACTGCTTGAACTGAAAGGGTATGATTCTAATCCCTCTCACTGACTTTTTTTTTTTTTTTTAGATTTTATTTATTTATTTGACAGAGAGACAGCCAGTGAGAGAGGGAACACAGGCAGGGAGAGTGGGAAAGGAAGAAGCAGACTCCCAGTGGAGGAGCCTGATGTGGGGCTCGGTCCCAGGACCCCGGGATCACTCCCTGAGCCAAAGGCAGACGCTTAAGGACTGAGCCACCCAGGTGCCCCTCTCACTGTGTCTTGATCACAAGTTGGCCAGGGTTAAGGGACTGGCTCAGGGCCATAGGAGTCTGTGACAGCTAGAACTTTGGTTGCCTTGCTTCTGTCCCAGTATACCGTGTACTTCTGTGTCCTTTCTCCCTTTGGGAAGACTTCCTGTGATCTATTAGTGAGTTCTGAGCTTGGTCTTTTGAAAAGTTGCTATGGATGTTGATGACGATGATTTGACACTGATACATGGGTCAGAGCAGAGACAGAAATCCTCATCTGATTAACTGCCTGAAGACCAAATAGAGTTGGCCTTCCAAATTTTACTCCACTCCTGTGTGCCCTATTCATAGAGTCTTAGATAAGAAAATGTTAGAGCTAGAGGAACTTTTCCGATCACTCAGTCCAGTCCCATATTGCCTACAGGGACATTTGAGGATCCTCTCCCTGGGAGCTTTGCTGTTCTTTACAGAGAAGAAACTGAAACCTAAAAGACGCAGATGATTTCCCCCAAGGTCATATAAGGTGTTCATAGCAAAGCCAGAGCTGTATGTCCTAATTCCCCTTCCAGTGGAGGATTTCCCTCACACTAATGAATTTAACTTCACTCCAGGTCTTCAACTGTGCTCTTCTTTCATGGCCTGTGTTTTAAGATTGTGAAATGTCTTAAGGGTGGTTTGCCTTTGAGAATAAGCCAGAACCCGAAGGGTTAATAGGAATTGAACAGTGAAGTGGGAGCCCTTTCTCCTCTCCCCAACTGGGGAGCTGCTGGGCTGTTTCACTTGCACCGCATGTGTTCCATTCTGGTATAATGATGTAATTACCAGTAATGCTGCTAGAGTAGTGGTGGAGAGGCAGCATTAAGGAAAAGACTAGCCCAGTTCTCTCCTAAGAGCCATTTCAGCCTACTTCAGTCTATTAGATTGAAGATGCTGGAAGGCGAATGGCTTCAGCAGAGGAAAAGGTCAGATTTAAAAGCTTTTCTGGGCATGGTATTTATTGTTGCTTTTTTGACCTTCAGAAAAGTCCCCTGTGTGTTTGTCCTTGATTCTTGCCTTTCCCATTAATGCTTGAAAGCTGCATTGCTGGCTAGGCCAGGTCTTTGGCATAGATGGTTTCATATGCAGTGTTATTTGAGAAGGCATAGTCCCCATCCAGATTACCAGGCCTGTTGTCTTTCATACCACCATTATAGCATCAAAAGTCTTTTTCACTCTTGAATATTTTAGTTATCAAAATCTCTGTGCTGATATATATAATATATATATATACACACATATACATGTATATAATGTATATAATATATAAATATAAATTATAATCATATTGTGTATGTAATATATATGTAAAATATATTGTAAAAATACAGGGATGCCTGGACTCAGTTGGTTAAGTGTCTGCCTTCGGCTCAGGTCATGATCCTGGGGTCTTGGGATCAAGCCACACATCGGGGCTCCCTGCTCAGCCGGAAGTCTGCTTCTCCTTCTGCCTGCCCCTCACCCTCGCTCGTGCTCTCTCTCTCTTTCTCTCTCAAAATAAATAAAATCTTTTTAAAAAATACATACATGCATATATATGCACACTCTTCTACAAATATGCTTAGATCCAAACAATTTGAGATAATACTTTAAAATACAGAAGAATAAGAAATAGGACCTAGTGCCTTGGGCAGATCACTTAACCTTTCTGTGCCCCTCTTCTGAAACATACAGCCTGGTGATTAGGAGGAGGTAATCATGGTCTTGGAAACATGACGGACTCTTTGCAAAAGTTTTCCTCTTTGGGGAAGAAGCCATCATTCTTTCAGGAATATCACATACCTGCTGGACCCCAGGCACTGAGCTGGTGTATACTATGGGACATACACAGTCGGAAGATGTCAGCTCTTTTTTGTTAATTTGATGAACATAAAGGAAAACATTGGTTAGAACTGCAGAAAAGTGGCTTTGATATAGGTTATAGGAAGGCACAAAAAAGTTTTGCTTACTGCATTGCTTCTCCAAGTGCAATGCCTGGATCAGTAGCATCAGAGTCCTATAGGTACCTGTTAGAGGTGCAAATTCTCATGCCCCAACCTAGGCCTACTGGACCTTAAAATTCTAGGGGTTGAAGCCTATAATCTGTGTTTTACCAGGCCTTCTAGTGATTCTGATGCATGCTGAAGTTTGAGAACCACTGCTTATTTTATGACTTAGGACTGGGAGCCATTTGATAACGTAAGAAGCCTTATGTTTATCTAGGGCTGCAATGTCCAATACAGTAGCCACTAGCCACAGGTGGCTATTTAAATTTGAATAAATTAAAACTAAGTAAAATTATAAATCCAGTTTCTTGTCTACACTGGCCACGTCACAAATGCTCAGTAGACACATGTGGCTGTGGCTGCATTTCTGTCACCACAGTCATTAAATAATGCTGAGCTCAGAGCAGTGGTCCTCAAATTCTAGCATGAATCAGGTCACTTGGAGAACTTAGTAAAACACAAAGTGCCAGGGGCGCCGGGCTGACTCAGTTGGTGGAGCTTGCATTGCTTGATCTCAGGGTTTGTGAGTTCAAGTCCCGTGTTGGGTGTACAGATTACTTAAAAATAAAAATATCTTTAAAATAAAAACACAACAACAAAACACAAATTGCTGGACTCCATTGCAAGAATTTCTGATTCAGTAGGTCTGGTATTAGACTAGAGAAATTATCCTTACAAGTTTCTGAGTTATGCTGATGCTGCAGGTCCAGGGAGCACGCTTTGAGAACTGGTGATCTAGAGTAAGGATTCTTGACCTGTAAACCTCCTAAAATTGAAGGTAAAATATTGCATATATCCATGTAATAAAAGTTACAGGATATAGGGCCAATAGTTTTAATCTGGTTCTCAAGTGGGTCAGCAGATCGATCAGTCAGGAATATTTGTAGCTACATTTTTTTTTAAGATTTTATTTATTTATGTGACAGAGAGACAGCCAGCGAGAGAGGGAACACAGCAGAGGAGTGAGAGAGGAAGAAGCAGGCTCCCAGCAGAGAAGCCCGATGTGGGACTCCATCCCGGAACGCCGGGATCACGCCCTGAGCCGAAGGCAGACGCTTAACGACTGAGCTACCCAGGCGCCCCTATTTGTAGCTACATTTAACAGAAATAAGAAATAAGTAACAGTGACTTAAATGACAAGGACACTGATGTTCACTTAACAAACTAAGAGGGAGGTAGTTTCAGGGTTCTTTCATTGGCTTAATCATGTCACCAAGAAAACCAGGCGCTTTGCCTCTCCTTTATAGAACTCCTTACGGGTTTTTTGAGTCAGAACTGGATTACACCTCTGGCCCAATCCTGGCAAAAGGAAATTGGTCTGCGTAATTGCTTTAGACAATTGTAATTCAACCCCTGGGGCTGGGGTGGGGGGGATTACCCCACCTCCACCCCCAAACCTGGAGCCTCTACCAGTTCTCTGAACAAATATCAGTTCTATAACAAGGTATAAGGAGAGAAATGGCTATTGAGTTGATGGATCTGTGTCCATCTCTGCGAGTGACCTGGAAAACATTAGGAACATCTAGTCTGCATCTTTTCAGCTTATCATACGCTTTCAGCTTTGCTAGACACAAGTAGGGCCTGGACATGCTCAGCTGTGAAGATCTGCTTGGCTGCATCCTCTCATACCTTAGGATAGGTCTGTAAAGCAGTTCTGCTTGTAATGGGGATGAGGTGGGGTGGAATTTAAAAACCTGATCCAGGCCTCTGGGAATCAGCATGAAGTCAGCCTGAAAGCTAGCCCCCCTCTGACTTTGGCCCCCAGTTCTAAGAAGAGCTCTTGCCTGGTTGCTTTTAGCCAAGTCCCTGCCTTGCACTTTGATTCTGTAGGGATTCCCATTGTTCTTTTTTTCTCACTAGTCCTCTGAGGACTTGAGTGCTGTCCTGAATTTTGGGACCAAACACTTGGATTCTGCTGCCAGACTGCGTGCCTGGATCCTGCTTGTCTCCTCCCATCAATATGCTTCAGATGCTCTGCTAAGTAAGGAGACCATGTCTTAAGATGTGCAGTTTGAGTCGTCCATATAGAAATGATAAGCAAAGCCCTGGGAATTAATGAGATCATTGAAGGAGACATAAGGGGGGGAAAAAGCTGAGAGCACGCACCCCAGCCTCCTGAAAATAATTAAGGGCATGATCGTTTGTGTTTTTATCTATAAACTCCACAAATCCGTAGACCTACCTGTCACACACAAACCAACACACATCAGTAGACCTAGTAGTGTTCCTTATGGCCGTGGGCGTCCAAAGAGGTTCCTGATGAAAGGGATGATGGCAGCTGGGCTGGCAAAACTCTCCCTCTATGTCCCCTACCCCCCAGAGCAGTTTTGCTTTAATTTATTTTTTTTGTATTATGGTTCTGCACAACATTCTGTATGTCAAAATAAAGGGTTCCACTTCTTTTAAAAAGCTGGGGGGAGGGGCGGCAGGCGGGGCACACACTAACTGATGTCAAGTTGCCTTCCAACACGGACACTGAGCTCCAGAGCTGGAAGCTAGGAACAGGTACTAAGCTGTAAACATGTGAAGCAGAAGTGTTGTACGTGGCTGTTTTAGGAGCAGGAACTCTGACCCCTTTGTTCTCCCATGGTTTGGGGCTGACAGTCGCCTCAGTCAACAGCTGGATACAGTGCACAATTGTTTGCAGCAGAAGTCCTGCAAGTCTGCTTCCTCTCAAAGCTTCTTCCGTAACTTCCCTGCCCCCATCCTCCCAGGACAGAAGTGGACACAAGGGGAGAATGTTTCAGTTCCCCTGCAGGGTTGTGGGTCTTCCTTTCACACCCTGTTCAGAACGTCTAGGGAATTTTTACTTTCCAAAGTTGCTTACCAGAAACGACTTGGCCGAGTGTGGTCTGGGGGTGGATGCCCTATTAAAGGAGCACAAAAGCACGTGGCCCTGTGACTTCTTACCGTGTGTGAAGAGGGAGCAAGGGAGCTTTAGTAAAGCTGCAGTTCAAGCTAAATCAGGAAAGGAAATGAAGAACAACCAAAAACGCGGCAGATTGCGTTAGGGCATTTAATCCTTGACTCTCAATAACACGCACTCAGGGTTATGACCGAATTTCAGTATGGGTTTGTATATCCCTTTTTAAAGTTTTTATTTGGTATGATAGTATCCTAATACGCCGAAGCTGCCTGTTTTTATAATAAAGTATAAATTTCAGAAAGGGAAGCTTGGCTGCTGGGGAATAAACAGGCAGTGGAGCAATTTTCAAAGAGGAAATGCATGAGAATCTGAGGGTTTAGGGGGAAGATTATTTTTGGTTATAAATGGAGGGCCTTTGTTAAAAGTTGAAAAACATGATCAGTAAAATCTTACGAGGCCTGGAGAGGGACAGTGACCTGACAGAGGCTCAAAGTCGATTATACGAAGTTAATCCCAGAACCCAGGTGTCTTTATGCTCTGTCCACAGTGTTGGTCCCTACCCTGAGCTGGTCCCCTCCAGATCCTGGTTTCCCATGGCCCATTTTCTGCAGCCCAGGCCACCTTCTTGATCTGTTGGCTTGGCTTCAGGGGAGATGGGCTACAGCTGGTCTGAAATAGGAAGACTGTAAATTTATTTAAACTTTCAGCATGACCCATTTGCCTCACTTTTTCCACTGTGATGAATGAAAACGTAGACAAGAAAATGTTTCACAAGATGGACAACTCAAAGAGAATAAGGAAAATGCAGAACAAGGAAGTGTACAGTTTGTTTTTGCTTTTAAAAAGAAGCATATTTACAGAACTT
This sequence comes from Ursus arctos, assembly GCF_023065955.2. Lineage (NCBI taxonomy): Eukaryota > Metazoa > Chordata > Mammalia > Carnivora > Ursidae > Ursus > Ursus arctos. The sequence continues at coordinate 50,279,992 of NW_026622897.1, forward strand.
CTTGATTTTTTTTTTTTTTTTTTTTTTTTTTTTACCTCTGTCATCTGTGACCCATTCGTCTGTTCAGCCAAGATATTTTGGCTTTTTTTCCCTGGGAAACCAGTGGGTGGGTGAATATGGAGGAGCCAAGAGTTAACAAAATACCAGCAGATGCTGGGCTGAGTGAGAGGATTCTCTCTGGCCTCACAAGCAGAGGCGTATCCCATTTCCCATCCTCCCAGCATCCTTTCAAAAAGACTGCTAAAACTCCCCTCCTTGAGAGGATTTCCCACTCTTGATGAAGGAAATCTTCAGGAACACTTCCTGTCTCAGGGCCATCATGGCTTTGCCTTTCTGAGGATGCCCTAAGCACTGTAGGAAATAATAGCATTGTCTTTGAAGTCAGGCTTACTGTTTTGAGTCCAGGTCTGTGGTTGAATCCAAATCTACTGCTTACATCTGGATGGCTTTTGATGAATTTCTTAAACTTTCTGAACCTGTTTCCTCATCTGTAAAAGAGATATTAGTGCTTATCTCATCAGATTTGTTAGAACTAAATAAGATAATGTGTATAAGTGCCTCACACATTGCCAAACACCTGATTGATACTCACTAAACTGTAAGGCTTTTGTAATATCACCCCCTTACGAACAGCCTCCTGTTATCTCTGTGACTAGGAAGTGGGCAATAGTAGCTTTTTCTTTCTTTTCTTTTCTTTCTTTCTTTCTTTCTTTCCTTCTTTCTTTCCTTCTTTCTTTCTTTCTTTCTTTCTTTCTTTCTTTCTTTCTTTCTTTCTTACTTTCATTCATTCATTCTTTCTTTTTTTTCTTTTTTTGAGACAGAGCACATGAGCATGGAGGGGTGCAGGGAAGAGGGAGAGGGAGAGAGAGAATCCTAAGCAGACTCCACACCCAACAGGGAGCCCGATGCAGGACTCCATCTCAGAACCCTGAGATCATGACCTGAGCTGAAATCAAGAGTCAGACGCTTAACCAACTGAGCCACCCAGGTACCCCAATAGTAGCTTTTTAACTTGATGCTAGTGGCAGTAGGAGAGGCAAAGTGAATTAAATGTTTTTCCTTATCAACTTTGAGGAATACGTACACACAATAAATCTGTTTAAATTCAGTGAGTTTGTCAGTCGCTGTGCCCATGAAATGACTACTGTAGTCATACAGAACATTTCTCTTAGTCCCAAAAGATTCCTCTTGTCTCTTTACAGTCTGTCCCTTCCTTTGCCCTCAGCCTCAGGCAAGCATTCATCTGTTGTCAGATGAGTTTGCATTTTATATAAATAGAATTATATAATATGCACACTTTTGGTCTGGCTTCTTTCAGCATAACGATTTTTAGATGTGTCCATGTTGGTGCATGGATCCTTTTTATCACTGGGTAGAATTCCAGTATATGGCTATACTACCTATTGATGGACATGGGTTTGTTGGTTTTTGTTTGTTAGTTTGTTTTTTTTCAATTTCTGGCTATTTTCTTTTTTTCTTTTTTTAATTAATTTATTTGTAGCAGGGGGAGGATAGAAGGAGAGGGAGAGAGAGAATCTCAAGCAGACTCCCCACTGAGCGCAGAGCCCAATGTGGGGCTTGATCTCAGGACCCTGAGATCATGACCTAAGCTGAAATCAAGAGTTGGACACTCAACCGACTAAGCCATCCTCCAGGTGCCCCAAGTTTCTGACTATTTTAAATACAGCTGATATGAACATTCATTTGTACATGTTTGTGTGGATGTATGTTTTTTCATTTCTCTTGTATAAATACCAAGGAGTCAATGGCTGGGTCATATGGTAATTGTTAAACTTTTTAAGCAAATGCCAATTTCTTTTCCAAACTGGCTGTACCATTTTACATTCCCAGCATCAGCGTGTGAGATTTTCACTTGCTTTGCATTCTCATCAACACTTAGTAAGGTCAGGCTTTCTTTTTTTCCCCTTCTCCTTTAATTTACATTTATCTTATGCAGAATTTACTCCCAGACCATGAGTTTTTCATTCTTCAGTTTCTTCTAGGATATCTTTTTCTTCTGTGCAACCTCCTCTTCTGGTTTAGGAACAGTCTGCTCTTTTCAGTAAGGAGCATCTCAGTGTGGCAGGGAGTCATGTGTGGGTTAATCCAGCCACGAGCCCTGTAAGTTCTGTGCCGCATCTTGGGGGCTTTGATCACCTGGATGTGCTCCATGACAGAGAATCTACATCTAAAGCCCTGAGTTCAGCATTACTCTCAGCATTTTTAAGCATGTGCAGTAAAACTTCAGCACTCCTCTTGGGCCACCGACCCTGTGTCCAGCCCCACAGTTTGGCTGGGGCACACCTACCCACTCCAGCATTGGAGCGACGGAATGGCACACATTGCTTCTGCAAAGTGACATCCTTCACCTACTTGGTGGCTTTTCAGATAGGCGTACCTTTGGTGGCCTGGGCAGTTTCACATGCATTCTTACAGTTGGCACGAAGACTTGCATGGTTTTGTAGGGTTTTCTGGGTCAAGTGAATAGCGAACCATTTTCAGAGGTCACCTCAGGCTTTTTATGGGAGGAGCGGAGTTGTAAGAATTTTCTCCATGGTCTGGATACTAGCTTTTTATAAGGTAGAAATATCTGTAATTTTTCTGCTAGTCTGTGAAAACATGTATTTTCTTCCAGTCTGGCTTCCCTTTTCATTTTCTTTAATGGTGCCATTTGAGGAGCAAAAGCTTTGAATTTTGATGGTCTATTTATTGTATTTTTCCCTTATGATAATGTTTTTTGTTTTTCTGCCTCACGGTCACAAAGACTTTTCTGTTATATGTTTTCTAAGAACTGTTAGTTTTAGCTTTTACACTTAGATCTATGATCTATTTCAAGTTAATTTTTGTATATGGTATGAGGTAAGGGTTAATATGGAAATTGTCTTTTG